>NC_135813.1:63714859-64425655 GCF_964213995.1 Mustelus asterias | reverse complement strand
ATCTGGTTGACCATGTCAGATATGCGCGGGGGAGAGGATACGCATCCAGCTGCGTGTATCTATTAATGGTCTGACTATAGTCTACGACCATCCAGGGTTTGTGTCCAGTTTTAACCACCACGACTTGCGCCCTCCATGGACGAGTGCTAGGTTGAATGATCCCTTCCTTGAAGAGCCGCTGAACTTCAGATCGAATAAAGATCCGATCCTCAGCGCTGTAACGCCTGCTCTTGGTTGCGATGGGCTTGCAGCCTGGCACGAGATTCTCGAATAAAGATGGTGGGGTGATTCTGAGTGTCGAGAGGCTACACGTGGAGCGCGCTGGGCAATTTGGAGGCTGCTGTGCTCCCACTGAAAGTGGAGGGAATGGCCCATCGTACTGCAGGGTTACACTCCTCAGGTGGACCATGAAGTCCTAGTCCCAGGAGTATTGGAGCGCAAAGGTGCGGTAACACGAGGAGCCTGAAGTTCTCGTAAACTGTGCCCCGCACCGTTAGGTTGACCACGCAGCTCCCTAGCACGGTAACAGACCGGGACCTCGACGCCATCAAAATTGTCTGTTTGACAGTCCGTACCCAGAGACCGCACCGTTTCACGGTGTCAGGGTGAATGAAACTCTCCGTGCTCCCGCTGTCAAACAAACAATGAATTAGGCGTCCATTTACCTCTATGCCCATCATGGACTTGTCGAGTCTGTGAGGCTTGGCCTTGTCCAGGATGATTGACGCCACCGTTGGGTCTTGAGTGCACTGCAGGCAGCTGAGATGGTTGATGATGATGATGACTCCTGCTGGTCGTCTGCGGTCAGTGCCGACCAAAATGGCTGCGCCCATGGATCGCACGTGGTTGGTGGCGCTAAAAGTGGCGGCCCCTGCAGGTCGCATGTGTCTTGTGTCTTCGTCGTCAGGAATGGCGGCGCTCTGGAATCGCACGTGGTGGAAGACCTCGAAGAAGCTGGAGACAAGGAGACAGGCTCTGGAGAATCACACGCCGCGCTGCTATGCTTGGAGGGTGGTTTGGCCCTGCAGACTTTGGCATAGTGCCCTTTCTTCCCACACACGGAGCACAATACCGTTCTAGCTGGACATCGCTGCCGAGGGTGTTTCGCCAATCCACAGAAATAGCACTGCGGCCTCCTGGAGCTGCCGCCGTCGTCAGGTCCGAGGTTGAAAGCACAATCGCGCAGTTTTTCGGAGCTGCTGGGTAAAGTTGAGTCGGTGTCTGTACCTGCCACGATGTTCCCAATGGTCAGTGGGGTAAGTTTCTAGACTTCTGGAGGCCGTTTCCATCGTGTCAGCCAATTCTACCGTCTTAGCGAGGTCTAGGTTACCTTGCTCTAGCAGCCGAAGGCGAATAATACGATGAGCCGATTCCCGCCATGAACGCATCTCGGATCAAGTCGTTCGTATACTGGGCCGCCGACACTGGCTTGCAGTTGCAGGCTCTGGCTAGCTGCTGAAGTTCGTGCAGGTACTGTCCTGTCGTTTCGCCGGGCTGCCGCCGTCGAGTGGCTAGAAGGTGTCGAGCATGGATCTCGTTTGGCGGTTTGTTGTACAGTTTCTTAAGTAGTTTGATGGCCCCTTTGTAGTCTTGGGCATTGCGGATTGATGAGTATACGGTGTCGCTTACCCTCGCGTGGAGGACCCGCAGTCTATCGCGTTGTTTTGAATGGCTGTTGAGGCATCGATGTAGTCTTGAAACACTTTAACCAATGGTCGAAAGTGTTCGACGCTCCCTGCCGCACGTGGATCTAAAGTAAGCCGATTGAGTTTCAACATTTGCTCCATGGTTTTTTTTTAAACCAAAATTTTGTAATAAAATTGATGCGCGGTTAAATCACTCGGGAGGCTAGATCGTACCCAGGAAATAAAGGCTTTTATTACTAACAAGAATGGAGCACATTGTATATACAATACAATCCCAGACTAAAAGGTCACCAGGCAGTGCAGTGACCTTTATACTCCTCCAGGTAGGCGGAGCCAACTGGAGTGTACCACAGAACAATATCAACAGGTAGAACACCCCAACTCTAACCCCAACAGTGACAACAGTAACATATCTACAAGTACCCATAGTGCTGACCATCATGGTCACTGTGATCCTCCCCCACTCTGTACACAGATACAGTGTAAATACAGAAACCTTCCTAATGAATCACAACTCAAATAACCTGACCAATCTGACACTATGGCTGGATGGTACAGCTTTTTGTTAAGGTGATCTATCCTTTAAAACGCAGGAAGGATTAAATGACTCATTCTCCGTGATTTAACAGGTGCTGTCAAACCCTGAAGGGGAGATGGAGCCCGCGGGCGGGTGTTGGGCGGGATGGCGATGACCCGGATGCGGCTGTGATGTCATCAGGCAGCGACGTCATGGGCATGGCTGGGTCTTTCCCAGCCTGGGGAATGTTCTCTGTCTCTCCAGTTGCAGCAGCAGAGTTTAACATTGAAGTTGTTTCAGAGGTGAGTATTTTTGACAATTCTCTACAGTGTAGAGCCATTAATGCTGTTATCTGAGATAGGGTCCATGTCTCTGGGCTGGTGTGAGTCCTGTGGGTCTGAATCCATGTCCAGTTTCACCTCGATTCCTCTCCAACTTCCTTAGCCTCTAATAACAGGTGTATTTTGCCTGTGTTTGGTATTCTGTTACTTCTGCCGTCAGGGCCGAGATGAGGCTTTCAGCACTGCCCATTGCCCGGCCACCTGCTGCTTGCCAGCTTTATCTTCCCTCAGTATCTTTGGTCAGGAATTTTCGTCTATCTGGACTAATATTGACCATCAAACTTTGCACAATTTTTATTCCCCATAATTCATTCTGTATACCCTGAAGCATCGACTCTTTCTCCACAGTTACTGCCTGACCTGAGTATTTCCAGCTCTTTGTATTTCAGACTTCCAGCAGCTGCAGTATTTTGCTTTTGTTTTATAGCGGGTGTTACTCACTACTCACATAATAATCTAGTCTGGAGAGATGACCCTTTTTGTGTGGGGTGTTGATTGCAGTGAGGTCCTTTGCCTTTAAAATCATTGAGTGATTACGATACAGGAGGAGCCCTTTAGCTTGTTGGGCTCCGGGGATCCCTGCTGCTTCTCTCCCGGGGCTTGTCCAGCTTCCTTTCCTTTGTTGAATCGGCCTGAAGTGGAGATGGAGGAGCTCGGCTTAACCCCGAGGACTTAATTGTTAAGCAAAGGGAGGGGGATCAGGTTGTTAAACAGACACTGCCTGTAAAACGGGGAAAGATTGTTCGAAGAACGAATATTTCTGTGGATCAGGCTGGTCCAATCCTTTTGCTTAGGGGAGGTGCATTTGCATATTTTTCTCTTGCACTTCCAGATTCCTGAATCCTGCCACCTCCGTCCCACCCGCTCCCATTGAACTTACCTTTCCGCTCTGATCCCCAGTCAGAAGCAACTGTTTAAAATTTACCCGGCAACTGATGACAAGCTGGTTTCGCCCTACGTTGACTGCTGATTGGCTCACTAGCAGCCAATCCCGGAGGGACCAGCCTGTGATTGGCTGAGGTTTTAAATTCTTTCCGGTCAGTTTCCTACACTGGGCCACTCCATGCGGAAGTCATGTCGGTGCCTTTTATCTGCTTTACATATACATACTATTAAAGTTTGTGACATAGCCCCTCAGAGGTCAGTGTCCCTTCACCAGCATCCCTTTATCTACAGACTCGATTCATGGGATAATAGGAATTAGGAGCACAAGTGGGCAAATTCAGTTCTTCGAGCCTGCTCTGCCATTCAATCAGATCATGGCTGATCTCTCCCTGGTCTCAAATCCACCTCCCCCACCTGTTCCCCGTTTCCCTTTTTTATTAGAAATATATCTCCTTAACCATTTAATGATTCAGACCCCACTGTGCTATGGGGCAGCGAGTTCCACAAATTCACCATCCTCTGTGAGAAGTAGTTTCTCATCTCCGTTTTAAATCTACCATCTCTCAACCTCTGCCTGGAAGCATTTTGAATTTGCTTTAATTTAGATAATTAGCCTTTCTATTTTTTTCTGCCAAAATGGATAGCCTCACACTTATCCACATTAGACTCCAGCTGCCAAATTTTGGCCCATTCTCCTAGCCTGTCTATATCTGTTTGTAAAATCCTTATATCTTCTTCACTGCCTGCTTTCCCACATAGTTTAGTATCATCCACAACTTTTGCTATGTTACACTCTGACCCTGCTTGCAGATCATTTTTATATAGATTGTAAACAGTTGAGGTGCGAGGATTAATCCCTGCGGCACCCCACTAGTTACATTTTGTCAGTGAGGGAAGGACCCATTTATCCTGACCCTAAGAGTGCTTCAGATACAAAGTCAGAATCCAGGATATCAGTAGCCCTGACACTCCTTAAGGGGGTGATTGCCTTTGGTAAATCAAGTAAACTAACTTAAATTAACGAGGGGATAAATTGAAATGGGCAGCTCCCAAAAAGGAGGGGAACGACCTGAAACAAAAGACAAAGTGGAAAGGAAACTGAAACCATAAAATCAAAATGCGATTAAAGGGGTCAATAATGCACCCCAGTCCCTGCGGTGCCCAGTGGGCACGGAAGCAGGCAATCATTACCTCAGTCAGGGAGCTCATACTCCAAGAGGCCAACCTCATGGGCCTCTTTGAGGTCATTACAACTTGGTTTGGGATTTGGGTGTCACTCATAAAACCAGCAGAAGTTATTACCAATCCCCAGTTACCTGTGGAGAAGATGATATTTGACCTTCTTGAACCCCTGCAGTCTGTGTGGTGAAGATACTCCCACAATGCTGTTAGATAAGGAATTACAGGATTTCCAGCCTGCAATGATGTAGTGACAGCAAGATATGTCCAATTAAATGAAGTGCAGAGGGCATGCCAGGAGCAACACAGGCATACCTTAAATGAGGTGTGTCTACCTGGCGAGACTACAACAGTGGGACACTTGCGTGTCAAACAGCATGAGCAGCAAGTGATAGCTTAGCAATTCACAACCAATAGATCTGAGATCTGCAGTTCTGCCACATCCTGTGGTAAATGGTACTGGGCAATTAAACAATTCACTGGAGGAGGCGGCTCCACAAATATCCCCATCCTCAATGATGGGGGAAGCCAACACAGTGCAAAAGATAAGGCTGAAGTATTTGAAACGTTCTTAGGGCAGAACTGCCGAATGGATCATCCATCCTGGCCACCTCTTGAGGTCCCCAGCATCACAGATGCCAATCCTCAGCCAATTTGATTCACTCCACGTGATAGCAAGAAATGGTTGAAAGCTCTGGATACAGCAAAGGCGAGCAAAGTCCTGACAATATTCTGGCAATAGTACTTGTGCTCCAAAACTTGCTGCGCTGCTAACCAAGCTGTTCCAACACTGGCATCTACCCAGCAATGTGGAAAACTGCCCAGGTATGTCCTGTACACTCAAAGCAGGACAAATCCAACCCAGCCAATTACTGCCCCATCAGTCTACCATCAGTCATGAGTAAAATGATGCAAGGGGTCATTAGCAGTGCTTGCTTAGCAATAACTTGCTCAGTGAAGTTCTAGATTTCCCCACAAGAGGACACATTCTCTCCACATCCACCCCTCAGGATCTTGTATGTTAGAGTTAAGTAGCCTCCAGCTTTCTAAACTCCGGCAGATACATGCCTGGCCAGGCCAACCATTCCAGACATCAGTATGGTAAACCTCTGAACTGCTTCCTATGCATTTACATCTTTCCTTAAATAATATGACTAACGCTGTACACAGTACTTCAAATGTGATCTCACTAGTGTTCTGTATAATTGAAGCATAACTTGTAATATTGTAGCTATTTTGGCAACTCGATCCCATGCCAACTCTTTGTCAAAGATCTGCATATAGGGCAGGATCAGTGAGAATGGATCTATCAATCACCTTCAGGAGAATTGGGAGGGTGTATAATTGGCACAGCACAGCAGAGTGGGAATGGAGGGAGAGTGTGTGGGACAGAGTGCTTTTGGGGGAATGAGAGGGGAAAGAATGTCTATTCTGAATTGCTATCCTGCACTGATCGTGATAACATCTGTAAACTCCTTTTCCAGGATATTACAAAGGGAGGAATTGCAGACAGAAACCTGAAACCAAACGTCACTCAAGATCAGCCAGAGGCACTCAATTCATTGGAACCTTTCATCAGCTTTTGTTTGTCTGTTCTAGCAACGTCCTGCTCCATAGTCAATAAAGTCGTGGCTGATCTGATTTTGGTCTCCGCTCCACTTTCCTGTCTGCCCTGGACCCTTGACTCCCTTTGGGAGTAACTGTGACTTGGGTGTTCCCCATGTTGGGTCATAGCCTCCACGTGCTGCTCCCGGTAATATCACTTTAGGACATAAATGTCAGGTTGATTCTAGTTGGTTTGGTTGCTTCCTGCCATTGGTTCCCTACATCCTGGATTGATGGCTAATTACAGCTGTAGGTGAAATCAATCCAGTTGGGTGGAAACCTCTCTTTACAGGGGAAGAGACTTGGGTGAAGAAAAAGAGAAGTGATGGACTGTCCAGTTCGGTATGTTCGGCCCAGAAGGGATGATAACCGGCTAAGCAATATCCCTGTTTCAGGAGCAATCTCTCCGAGTACGAAGATCATTAATTGTAGTTGTCATAGTAAGATTGTTGCACCCGCCAACTCCTTGACACGTAAAACTTCATCTACACAAACATATGCGGAAGATTTTATAAGACCTTTTACATATTCTACTTTGAAAATTAATTGGATTTCCAATAGTGAAGAAATCAACCAGAGGCCGTCAAAGATGGATCTGAAGACTACTACTGACAGTGTGTTACATTGTAGGATGCCTTTGGAGGTTGATCATTGTCTTGATGGTGAATTTTTAGATGATTTTACAAATTTAACATTTTATAATAAGTGCGTCAAATTTAATTTAACTTTTAAGGACAGTGGGAAAGCAGTTAACCAGGAAAACCATTGATCCTATTAATTTGCAAGTTAGGGAGAACAAACGTAATATTATAACATACCCATGTAGTTTATTTAAATATTATTTATCAATTAGGGTTAAGTAACTTGCTTTAAGAAGCACATTAGGAATTTACACAAATTTTGAATTGGATGTCAGCTGCAGTAAATGTCAAAAGAGTGAAGGGTATCACCCTGTAGCACGTCATTTCGTAAAATGTGTTGGGAAGACTGCAGTGAATAGTGTTGCTGTGACTGCATCGCCTTTCAGTGCGGCATTTGTAAGAAGAAAAGTTTTAAGACTCGACGAGCCCTCGGCCAGCATGAGGTCCGCGTGCATCAGGAACAAATTGCAAAGTTAAAGAGATCTCGTCAAGCTGATACCGGAAAGAAGAGCAGCTGCATTTGGATTAAAGAGGAGATTTTGCTCCTTCTCCATTTGGAAGATGAATTTAGAGGTCAGAAGAATATCGATGCCTTGATTGCTAGATAATTTTTAACAAAAACTAATAAACACATTGCGGACAAAAGACAAAGGGCGGAATTTTACCAGCACGTCCGCCCGAGGTTTATAAGATCCTGTCCGTGGCCAATGGAGAATGCTGTTTTGTGAGCCTCGCCTGCCCCGATTCCAGGGCAGGCGCGCTGGTAAAATTCCAGCCGAAGTATCAGGAAGACCAAGCTTGGAGAAATGTTAAGAGCTCAAGAAAAGAGGAATGATGAAGATAACATGCGAGCTGAGTCCACCTGTCTCGAAAGAGGAAACAACTAGGCAATTAATAGGGAACCAAGTGAAGTATTATACCCATTAAATTTATCAGAACTGGAGGAGGATTTCACAGAAGTTTGTCTTTTGGTAATAACAAGTCTGATATAGGTTAATTTTCTAAATGTACTGAAGGGCTAATAATTTGGGATTATTTAATTCAATTGGGGATAGGGAGGTTAAGGATGTTGTAGATCACTTTAAATTGGATACAATTCCTGGTCCTGATAAAATTATGGTAATGGATTTAAAATATTTTATTATTAAAATGCCTGATGCAGGGTTTCCTAAACTTATCTCAGCCATAGAACCCTTTCGACTTTCCAGGAGTAAAGATGGACCATGAGAAACTTTTAATTATGTAGAAGTTAAACCACAAGAAAGGAATTATTTTTATACAATTGGTAGAAACATAATTAATGTTATGCATTAATTATTATTAAACGTTTTTCTTATTCAACAAAATACTTATGCCTTGTCTTTGTCATTTTTAATGGGAGGAGTGATACAGTTCCTTTTGCTCACATATTTGTTTTCCCTCTTGTTGTGGTCAGAACTGGAGGAGTGCAGATATCTTGGAGGGGTATAGAGCAGTAGGGGATTATCAAGATCAACTTTAGACGGCTGCCAGGAAGAAGGATGGAAGTGACGGGAGAACAGTCAATCTTCCCAATATTTAGCTGAAGGGAATTTGTGTTCTTCCAGATTCTGGATGCCCAAGAGCATGACAATCCAGAGACGTTGGATGGGTTGAGATAGGAGGTGGTGGTGAGGAAGAGCTGGGTGCTGTCTGTATATGTGTGCAAGCTGACACTGTTTTCAGATTGTATCACTGAGTAGCAGCATGTTGATGAGAAATACGAGGGGACCAAGTATAGATCCTTGCAGACTCCAGTGGTAAAGGTCTGGGGCAGGAAGAGAACACAGTAAGAAGTCTCACAACACCAGGTTAAAGTCCAACAGGTTTATTTAACCTGGTGTTGTGAGACTTCTTACTGTGTTCACCCCAGTCCAACGCCGGCATCTCCACTGCAGGAAGAGAAGGCATTGAAGGTGAGCATGTGTCTACAATTGGACAGATAAGAACTGAATCAGGTGACTGCACTTTCACCAAGCTGAATAACAATAGAGGTTTTGGAGGGCACAGATTTGAGGGATTGACAAAACATTCAAGGATTTTGGAAAGAACAGGGAGGTTGGAGCTGGAGCAGCAGCAGTTTGCAAGGACAGAGAAGTTGAGGCCTGTTGGTTTTTTGAGGAGGGGTGAAGATGACATTAGCTGAAGAGAAATGAACAACATGTCATTCAACTTGGAAATCAGGAGGGAAAGTTGGCCTGTCACCGAATGAATGTGAATAGGACTGAAGGAGCAGGAGATGAGTTTCATGATTAAGATGACATCAGAGACTGCTTCAAATTGAAGGATAGGGCAGAGAGTGAACCAGAGGGGTTCTAATTGGTGAGTTAGAAGGCAGCAAAATTCCATGATGTTCCTGAGGGTTGATTTGAAACAGGTTCAAGTTCCAGGGCAAAAGTTTACCATCTGTACGTGAATGAGATGGGAATAGAGGGATATGGTCCCCGGAAGCGTAGTTAAGTCAGGCAGCATAGCCGGTGCAGGCTTGGAGGGCTGAAGGGCCTGTTTCTGTGCTGTAATTTTCTTTGTTCTTTGTTCTTGTTCTGCCTTGGAAAGAGACTGGGAATCGTTCATGTAATGCCTTTTCCTAAAACTCAGTAATAATTTACTTCCACTCCTAACTATTAAACAACGGAGTTACCAAGCCCAGTATTCTATGGTTGAAGTGGTCATGTTTTCTTTGGCATCACTGGCTTGGAGGTGAGATGGCTGGCCGAGCAAGGGATTACTGCTCCAGTTGTAGGATATAAAGTGTAATTTATAGTTGACACATTAACCAGTTTCAAACAAAATTGAACATTTTATGATTCACCAACAGTGATGGCTGGTGATTCCACAATGGAAACATGTCTTTTAAAGATTTCAGTTTGTTCATAAGATAATAGATACAATTATATTTCATTTTCATTTTATCTTAACTCTTTGAAAATGAAGCTCCTCTATGCTTATTCAGCAAATGAGCTTTAAATATTTAATGTATTTATCTGCTCGTGTTATATTGCAGAAAGTTACTCCCTGCCCATTATATTCTGCCTATTTTGAAAATGTGCAAATGCGATTTAACTTAGCTGTTTATTAAAATATTACTTGGATTTGTCCTATGCCATACTTCTCTCAGCAGTGTAGATACCAACATCACTTCAGCAGTACCTTCCACTCATGATATTTACCAGAGAGAAGGACAAAACCTACACTATTGTGGGAAACACCATGACCTTGATCTCTTCCAAAATCACACACTATCCTAAGTTGGACATGTATCACTGTTTCTTCACTTTCACTGGGTTCACTATCCTGGAATTCCTTAACTAACACCATTGTGGGTGTGGCATCAAGGACTTCAACTGGTTCAAGAAGTCTCTTCACTTTTTCTGAGAAATTAGGAATATATGTGTCTTTATCGATGTCAGTCTTATCCATATCCTGGATATAGGTAAGAGTTCACATGGATCGAATTACTTTGGCAATGCAATAATTTTTATGAAGGCAAATGAAGCAGCCATCTTGCACATAGCAATGTAATAGATGACTAATTTTTGTGGAATTGGTTATGGTGATCAAGTCCTGTTAGTTGAGGGAGGAAGGCTGGACATGAAACCAAACATGATTCAATTCCTTAATTGAGAAGTGCCAAAGAATCTTGAATGTCTAGCTGAACCAGTGGGGTTTCTTCAATGTCTCAAGAATGGAACCTTTGCCAATGCAGCATTCCATCCATATGACATAAGATGGATTTGTTGTTTAACATCATGCAAAAAAATCCAACACCTTCCTTCCATTGTCTGGGTGGGTGGGGCTACACTCACCTGGTTGTTATTTATCCAATTGTAGTCAGACAATCAACGAATGGCCTTTCTACCCACTCAAAAGAATAAAGAAAATTACAGCACCGGAACAGGCCCTCTGCTCCACCCCCCCCCCCCCCCAGGCCTGCACTGAGTATGCTGCCTGTCTCAACTAAAACCCTTCTGGGGACCATATCCCTCCAGTCCCGTCCTAGTCATATATTTGTCAAAACATCCCTTAAAAGTCACTATTGTATCTGCTTCCACTACCTCCACCCCTAGCAGCATGTTCCAGGGACCCTGTGTGTAAATGTGCAATGTTTTCCTGGAATCTCCCAAACATCTATCATTGGTCCATGTGGGAATCAACAAGATAGGTAGAACCAGAAATGGTGTTTTCCTAAGAGAATTTGAGGAACAAAGAAAATTACAGCACAGGAACAGGCCCTTCGGCCCTCCAAGCCTGCACCAACCATGCTGCCCGACTTAACTAAAACCCCTTACCCTTCCGGGTACCATAATCCCTCTATTCCCATTCTTTTCATGTACTTGTCAAGACGCCCCTTAAAAGTCACTACCGTGTCCGCTTCCACTACCTCCTCCAGCAATGAGTTCCTGGCACCCACCACTCTCTGTGTAAAACATCTGCCTCGTACATCTCCTTTAAACCTTGTCCCTCGCACCTTAAACCTATGGCCCCTAGTAATTGACTCTTCCACCTTGGGAAAAAGCTTCTGACTATCCACTCTGTCCATGCCTCTCATAATCTTGTAGACTTCTATCAGGTCTCCCCTCAACCTCCGTCTCTCCAGTGAGAACAAACCAAGTTTCTCCAACCTCTCCTCATAGCTAATGCCCTCTATACCAGGCAACATCCTGGTAAATCTTTTCTGTACCCTCTCCAAAGCCTCCACATCCTTCTGGTAGTGTGGCGACCAGAATTGAACACTATATTCCAAGTGCGGCCTAACTAAGGTTCTATAAAGCGGCAACATGACTTGCCAATTTTTAAACTCAGTGCCCTGGCTGATGAAGGCAAGCATGCCGTATGCCTACTTGACTACCTTCTCCACCTGCATTACCACTTTCAGTGACCTGTGTATCTCTACACCCAGATCCCTTTGCCTATCAATACTCTTAAGGGTTCTGCCATTTACTGTATATTTCCTATCTGTATTAGACCTTCCAAAATGCATTACCTCGCATTTGTCCGGATTAAACTCCATCTGCCATCTCTCCGCCCAAGTCTCCAACTGATCCATATTCTGCTGTATCCTCTGATGGTCCTCATCGCTATCCGCAAATCCACCAACCTTTGTGTCGTCCGCAAACTTACTAATCAATCCAGTTACATTTTCCTCCAAATCATTGATATGTATATTACAAACAGCAAAGGTCCCAGCACTGATCCCTGAGGAAAACCACTTGTCACAGCCCTCCATTCAGAAACACACCCTTCCACTGCTACCCTCTGTCTTCTATGACCGAGCCAGTTTTGTATCCACCTTGCCAGCTCACCTCTGATCCCATGCGACTTCACCTTCTGCACCAGCCTGCCATGAGGGACCTTGTCAAAGGCCTTACTGAAGTCCATGTAGACAACATCCACTGACCTACCCTCATCAATCATCTTCGTCACTTCCGCGAAAAACTCGATCAAGTTCGTGAGACATGACCTCCCCTTCACAAAACCATGTTGCCTCTCACTAATACGTCCACTTATTTCCAAGTGGGAATAAAGCCTGTCTCGAAGAATACTCTCCAATAATTTCCCTACCACTGATGTAAGGCTCACCGGCCTGTAATTACCTGGATTATTCTTGCTACCCTTCTTAAACAAAGGAACAACATTGGCTATTCTCCAATCCTCTGGGACCTCCCCTGTAGCCAGTGAGAATACAAAGATTTCTCTCAAGGCCCTAGCAATTTCCTCCCTTGCCACTCTCAGTATTCTGGGATATATCCCATCAGGCCCTGGGGACTTGTCTACCTTAATGTTTCTCAAGAACCCCAATACCACCTCGTTTCTGATTTCAACATGACTCAAACTATCTACACATCCTTTCCCAGACTCACCATCCACCAAGTCCTTCTCTTTGGTGAATACTGATGCAAAGTACTCATTTAATACCTCGCCTATTTTCTTTGGTTCCATGTATAGATTCCCTCCCTTGTCCTTGAGTGGGCCAACCTTCTCCCTGGCTACCCTCTTGCTCTTTATATATGTATAAAAAGCCTTGGGATTTTCCTTAATCCTGCTGGCCAATGCTTTTTCATGACCCCTTTTAGCCCTTCTTACTCCTTGCTTAAGTTTCTTTCTACTTTCCTTGTATTCCACACTTGCTTCATGTGTTCCCAGCCTCCTAGCTTTGACAAATGCTTCCTTTTTCTCTTTGACTAGGCTCACAATATCTCTCGTTATCCAAGGTTCCCAAAACTTGCCATACTAATCCTTCATCCTTACAGGAACGTGCCGGTCCTGAATCTCTATCAACTTACACTTGAAAGCATCCCACATGGCAGATGTTGATTTGCCCTCAAACATCTGCCCCCAATCTACATTCTTCAGTTCCTGCCTAATATTGTTGTAATTAGCCTTCCCCCAATTTAGCACCTTAACTTGAGGACTACACTTGTCTTTATCCATCAGTACCTTAAAGTATACTGAATTGTGGTCACTGTTCCTGAACTGCTCCCCTGCCGAAACATCGATCATCTGGCTGGGCTCATTCCCCAATACCAGGTCCAGTGTGGCCCCTTCCCTAGCTGGACTATCTACATACTGTTTCAGGAAGCCCTCCTGGATGTTCCTTACAAACTCTGCCCCATCCACTAGCACTATATGAGTCCCAGTCAATATAGGGGAAATGAAAATCTCCCACCACAACAACCCTGTTACTTTTACACTTTGCCAAAATCTGCCTACATATCTGTTCCTTAATCTCCCGCTGGCACTTGGGTGGCCTATAGTAAACCCCCAACATTGTGACTACACCCTTCCTATTCCTAAGCTCTACCCATATTGCCTTGCTGTATGAGCCCTCCGAGGTGTCCTCCCAGAGTACAGCTGTGATATTCTCCTTAACCAGTAGTGCAACTCCCCCACCCCTTTTACATCCCCCTCTATCCCGCCTGAAATATCTGTATCCTGGAATGTTAAGCTGCCAATCCTGTCCTTCCCTTAACCAAGTCACTGTAACGGCAACTACATCATAGTTCCTAGTACTAATCCAAGCTCTAAATTAATCTGCCTTACCTGTTACACTTCTCGCATTGAAACAAATGCACTTCAGTCCACCAGACCGTCTCTGATTAGCAATCCCACCCTGCCTGCTGTTTCTCTGAGTCTTACCGGCCCTACTCTCTGGTTCCCCTTCAGCTATTTCACCTTTGCTTTGGTTCCCACCCCCCCTGCCAAACTGGTTTAAATTCTCCCGTGTGACACTAGCAAACCTCCCGGCCAGAATATTTATGCCCTTCCAGTTTAGATGCAACCCGTCCTTCTTGTACAGGTCCCATCTGCCCCGGAAGAGACTCCAATGGTCCAGATATCTGAAACCCTCCCTCCTACACCAGCTGTTTAGCCACATGTTGAGCTGCACTATCTGCCTATTCCTAGCCTCACTGGCACGTGGCACAGGAAGTAATCCTGAGATTAAATCCTAGAGGTCCTGCTTTTTAACTTTCTACCTAACTCCCTAAACTGCTGCTGCAGGATCTCATCACTTTTCCTGCCTATGTCGTTAGTACCAATATGTACCACGACCTCTGGCTGTTCACTCTCTCCCTTCAGAATGCTTTCTGTCCGTTCAGAGACATCCTGGACCCTGACACCAGGAAGACAACACGCCATCCTGGAGTCTCTTTCACGTCCACAGAAACGCCTATCTGCACCCCTAACTATAGAATCCCCTATAACTATTGCTCTAGTCTTCTTTGTCCCTCCCTGCTTAACCACAGAGCCAGCCGTGGTACCACTGCTTTGGCTGCTGCTGCTGGTATCCCCTGATAGCCCATTTCCCCCAAAAGTATCCAAAATGGTATTCTTGTTAGAGAGGGGGATGGCCACAGGGGATTCCTGCACTGACTGCCTGCCCCTTCTGGCGGTCACCCATTTATCTGCCTGCACCTTCGGTGTGACCACGTCTCTAAAGCTCCTATCTATGATGCTTTCTGCCACCTTCATGCTCCCAAGTGCATCCAACTGCTGCTCCAACCTGTAAGGAGCTGCAATTGGGTGCACTTCCTGCAGACATAGTCGTCCGAGACGCTGGAAGTGTCACAGATTTCCCACATCTCACAAGTGCAACACTTAACCCCACTGACTGACATTTCGAACACCAATTAAATTATTTGAGAAAATTTATAAAACTCTTACCTTCACTTTTACCGTCTCACAGTGGCTTTTTTTTTGGTTAGAGGAGGAGGGAGGGAGGGAAACACTAATGTAGTGTTTCGGGTTTACCACTCCTTGACACCAGATCTTTCACTTCCCACTTCTTGGTAAATGTTGCTGGTCTGACTTCTCCCAGAATGCACCAGTGAAGTCCCTCTTCACATATATACAGAAGGAGTTAGGGACCAAATTAAACTGCAGAACATCAAAGGTAATAATTTCTGGATAGTTACCTGAGCCATGTGGCAATTGACATAGGGTCAAGCAGATTAGAGAATTAAACGCGCGGCTCAAAGAGTGTGGAAAGAAGGGGTTTAGATTCATAGGGAACTGGCGTCAGTATTCAAGAACGAGTGAGCTATTCCATTGGGATGGGCTCATCCCAACTGATCATCCCACTTGAATCAGGCTGGGACCAGTGTGCTGACCAATCCTATACCAGATGGTTCGGGCAAAGGCAAACTTAGAAATTCCAAGAGAAAGATTGAGTCACCTGAACAGTATATGAAGTAATGTGGGTATCAAACTGGCAAGTGTGATCTGGAAGGTGAGTTTGGAGATTGTTTTTGGCGATGTTTTCATGGAGCAATGCCTTGTGGAGGTAATTGGGGAGTAAAGCGAAAATAAAAGCAAATGACTGCGGATGCTGGAATCTGAAACAAATACAGAAAATGCTGGAAAATTTCAACAGGTCTGGCAGCACCTGTGGAGAGAGAATAGATCCAACATTTCAAATCTGAATGACTTTGTCAGAGCTAAAGAAAACTGGAAATAGGATGACATTTCTACTGTTGTGGGGTGGGGGGAGCGGGGGGAGCAGCAGGGACTGGATAGACTGCCTGTGATAGGTGGACATGGGAGAGATTGATAAAGATGTCATGGACAAAGGGAATGTAGATGGTGGTAATCATGGCTGAGAACGGCGCTGATAGCAGCACATTAAGAGATCAGAATGTGTAAATGGCAGAACAAAGATGAGCAGCATGTCAAAGGACAACCTGAAATGGAACAGACACTCCTAGTGGGGTGGGATGGAGGAGGGGAGATAGTGGTAATAGGAAAAAAAGATGGAATCAATAGAAAAAAATTAAAATACATTGATAGAAATAAAAATGGGGTAAAGGTGGAGGAGAGAGTTCACGTCTGAAGTTGTTGAACACAATGTTAAGTCTGGAAGGCTGTAACATACCTAATGAGAAGGTGAGGTGTTGTTCCTCCAGTTTGCGTTGGGCTTCACTGGAACATTGCAGCAGGCCAAAGATGGACATTGGACATGAGAGCAATATGGTGCATTGAAATGGCAAATGACAGGAAGGTCTGGCTCCTGCTTACAGACGGACCAAAGGTGTTCTGCAAAATTGTCACCCAGCCTGCATTTATTCACTCCAATGTAGATTAGACCATATTGGAAGCAGTGAATGCAGTAGACCAGGGAGATCTACAGAGACATTGGGGGTGATTCTCCCATCCTGAAGCACATCGGGCTGGGAGATCCGTGCATGCGCCGATTCGAGGGGTGCGCACATGCGTTCCCGACATGTGCGCATTTCCCAGCGACGGATATCTGGCGTGGGTGGGACGAGCAGGTAAGTAATTTTAATCTTATTTTAATATTATTTAAATGTAATTATTGGGCCCGGGATTGAATTCTCCCATCCTGCCAGTATAATTTCACTCTGGTGGGCTTTAGAGTAGTTCCCCACTTTTGGGGAACTAGTGGGGCACCCCAATGAAGTGAAAGGGGGGGCAATCGGGGCCCCCCCCAGGGGGTTGGGCGGCGGGGAGGTGGTACCTCCTGGGCATGGGCACCCTGGCAGTGCCAGCCTGTGCCCCGGCACTGCCCAAGGGGCAAAGTGCCCATGCCCAGGGGGCACATTGGCATTGTCCACCAGGCATGGGGCAGGGCCTAGGGGGCGAGGCCAGCTGGAGGTGGGGCCTAGGGGGTGATCAGTGGGGGTGAGGGTCCCACTGCCACTCTGTGTTTGGATCGATCGGGGCTGGAGGGAGGCCAGCGATTGTGGGGGGCTCTGCCTCCCGTGGGGTGGGGCGGAGAATTGTCACTGCTGGGGAGGGGGGCTGGAGATCAGGGCGCTCCAGGACGTGGGGAAGGGGGTGTTGGAGCTGGCCCGGGAATGGACGAGGGGGCGGGGCTGCGATCAGGCCGTGGTGTGGGGTGGAGGGGCAGTACTGCGGGCGTCCCAGGCTGGCCAGCAACCGTGATTTACAGCATTTTTCCCGCAAATGCAGCACTTAGAACTTTTTTGGGAGAATTGCCTCCATAATGTGGAGTGTCCAGGTCACTGGCACTTGGGATGAATACTCTGCACTGGGAAGTACCTGCCTTAGTACTGTGAACCATTGTAAATAAATCAAACATTTAAGAAAGGATATACTTGCATTTGAGGAGTTATAGCAAAGGTTCACTAAATTGATCCCTGGGATGAGGGGGTTTTTGATTTGATTTATTATTGTCACATGCTTTAGTATATGGTGAAAAGTATTGTTTCTTGTTCACTATACGGACAAAGCATGGGGTGGAAGGAAAGGAGAGGGTACAGAATGTAGTGTTACTACAGTCATAGCTAGGGTGTAGAGAAAGATCAACTTAATATAAGGTAGGTCCATTCAAAAGTCTGATGGCAGCAGGGAAGAAGCCGCTCTTGGGTTGGTTGGTACGTGTCCTCAGACTTTTGTATCTTTTTCCTGATGGAAGAAGGTGGAAGAGAAGCTGCCTGGGAGGGGCGTGGGGTCCTTAATTATACTGGCAGCTTTTCCGAGGCAGTGGGAAGTGTAGACAGTGTCAATGGGTAGGAGGTTGGTTTGAGTGGTGGACTGGGCTTCATTCACAATCCTTTGTAGTTTATTGCGGTCTTGGAAAGAGCAGGAACCATACCAAGCTGTGATACAACCAGAAAGAATGCTTTCTATGGTGCATTCTGTAAAAGTTGGTGAGAGTTGTAGCTGACATGTCAAATTTCCTTAGTCTTCTGAGAAAGTAGAGGCATTGGTGGGCTTGCTTAACTATAGTGTCGGCATGGGGAGACCAGGGCAGGTTGTTGGTGATTATTTCTACTTCATCCCCATTAATGTAGACAGCGGCATGTCCTTCATACGCTTCGTATGAATCAATCAGGCGCAAATCTGATTTCTCAGCTCTCGCACGATCTTACTTGCTTGCCCCGCCCATTGATGAGATCATCCCCAAAGTCTTTTAACCAAATAGTTGAGTTGGTAAAAAATCATTTCAACCCCCATCTCTCAATCATTATGTTAAGATGCAAGATATAAATTTCGTTCAGCAATCCGGGAGCTAAGGAGATGGTCTTCAGATTGAGAGGATTAGCGGAGCATTGCAAATTGAGCCCAGCTTTAAGAGAATTGTTAAGAGACAGAAGAGAATTGCTAAATCATACAGACAATGTTACTGGCTGAAACCAAATCTCTTTGAGCTAAAGCTGTAGAGCTGACCCAGGCAACTGAATATGCTGAGCAAGGCGTAAATGAGTTGCAAGACGTGCCAAACAAGGTAAACCATTTGTGGTGGGAAACGCCCAAGTGCGGGTGCAGCAGAGCCTGAAAAAGTGAGTACAGCAATGAGGGTGGGAGCTAGTTTTTGAAATGGGTGAGAACACTCCCAAGAAGCTTGCCAATGCAGAAATTTTGTATGTGCAAAAGAAAGGGTCATTTACAAGTGTGGTGCAGAATGAAGCAGTCAGGATAGAAAATGCAAAAAAAAGCCCACAACGGTTAGTTTAATTGTTTCAAAAAAACTGGATGAGGAGGCAGACAAGGGACCCGAGTCATTTACTCTAAGCCAGATCCAATTAAGTACAGTGCCTCCTCGAGAGATAGCCTCGATGGTAAATGATAGATCTCAAAATGAAAGTCGACACAGGGGCTGCGGCTACAGTCATAGGGGAGCAGGCATTTTGTTATCTTCAAAAAGGCCTCCAACCATTGAGATTGAATGAGTCACAAGCCATATTGTCTACATATACTGGAGAGCCATTGCATACCTCGGGCAGCAACAGTCACCATGTCATACAAAAATCAAACGGCACAGTTATCTGTTTTGGTAATTAAAGGTCATAGACCTTGTTTAATGGGCTGTGATTGGCTCAAGCACTAAAAATTAAACTGGTTAGAAATATTAAACCTGCAGGATGGAGGTTTTCAGGAGCTGCTGTGTAAATATTCCGAGGTCTTCCAAAATGAACTAGGACATATAAGGGAAGCTAAAGCCAAAATTTATCTGAATCAAGATGCAGCGCCTAAAATATTTCGGGCCTGCCCAGTGCCCTGTGCATTTCATCATAAGGTTGAAGCCGAGTTCAGAAGACTGGAAGATTTGGGTATTACGAAGTTTCATCAGTATATTTATGAACAGTATTTCACAATAGTTTCAGGCCACAAGCTGTTGTTGGGTTTATTTAGAGAAGATAAGTCAGTGCCTCCCATTGCCTCTGCAAGGGTGCAGAGATAGGTTCTCTTGTTAGCAGCGTACAGTTATACCTGGGACACAAATATCAAATGCAGATGCATGCAGCCATTTGCCTTGCCACAGACAGTAGCATCACCACAAGAGACAGTGCTGACGCTGCACCTAATAGAGACTTTGCCAGTCTAAGCTAAACACATAAAGATGTGAACAGAAAGAGACCCAATGTATGGAAGCTATGAATATGCAAGGGTTGTGATATGATAAGTCAGAGTTGCTTAAATCCTACCAACACAGAGGGGGCAGAAATAACCTGTGCAGATCTGGTGTTGTTGTGGAGGGCTAGGGTTATAGCCCCACCCCAAGGGAGATTACTTTAAATATAGGCATTTAATGACTCACATCTGGGACAAAGCAGGATGAAAGCAGTAGCCAGAGGTTATTTCTGGTGGCTGGACATTGATAAAGAAATTGAAAGAATGGTTAGACAATGCTCCAATTGTGAAGCTCAATAGGCCTTGTGACCCTGGCCAAGAATACATATCAACTTTGCTGGACCATTTATGGATCACGTGTTATTTATATTGGTTTGTGCACACTCTGAATGGTTGGATGTCCAGTTGATGAAGTTCACAATGGCCACTGCCACCATCGACAAGTTGAGGAAACATTTTGCCATTCATGGTACCCAGAAGTCTTAGTGTCAGACAACGGCACATCATTCACAGCGGACGAATCTCAAAAATTTGTCAAATCAAATGGTTGGTCAGCACTTTACCACCACCACCACCACCACCCACAGCCTCCAATGCGTTAGCGGAACATGCTGTATAAATGTTTAAGTCATCAATGAAGAAACAAGTCAATAGGCCTTTCCTTCCACATATAGACAGTTTTTTGTTGGCCGACAACACATCAAACACAACCAAACGTCATGCCAGCCAAGCTACTAATGGGACTTCACTTAAGGTTGGATATGATAGTCCCAGATTTGGCAGGGAAGGTGGAGGCTAAGTAAGCCTTCCTGGGAAGAAAATCATGACTCAAGGAAAAAAGAGAGTTTTCCAAGTTGAGGATTTAGTCATGGTCAGAAATTTTGCAGTAGGACTGGCGTGGTTGGCTGGTAAGATTGTGGAAAGAACAGAACTGGTCTCTTATGTCGTAGAGATACAAAGTTGTTGTCTCAAGGACCATGTAGACCATTCGAGGAGGAGAGAGCTGCCTAATACAGAGGATCAATAGGCAATCCCTGCAGTAAAATCGTATTTGCCAAGATTGGTTACTGGGATCCTGGTTGTAAATGTAGAATCGGAGCAACTGGTGGAACAACAGCTACAGAGAAGGATCTTGATCCCGGATTGATGAGTTTGCCTTTTGCAACCATCTTGCCTGATTCTTCATTTCCAAAAGAGCCCAGAACAGGATTGAGGCGTTGTACCAGTATTCAGAACTCCCCAGATCGACTAAACTTATGATGTGTTTCCCTGGGGTATTCCTGAAGTTTTTTGTAATTTGATTGCCTATGTTAATGATGTTCTTTTGTTTTATCAATAGATGAATTCAGGAGTTGGGCGGGGGGAAGGAGTGTGGCAGCGCGGTTCCTGAGGGCCACGTGATCAGGCCGGGCCCTATTGAGTGTCGAGGCAGGAAGCTGAGCCAATCGGGTGCAAGGGCACGTATCCCAGGTCGAGGAGTATCTGCAGTTGGAGCCTAGGAGGAAAGTTGTATAGTTGATTCTGTCTGGCCCTTTATTGTAAATCAGTTTAAAGTTTTGTTGGCAATAAACCCTTTGTTACTGTGGTGAACCATAGATGGTTACCACTATGGGTACTTGTACATATGTTACTCTTGTTACTGTTGGGGTTAGGGTTTGGGTGTTCCACCTGTTATTATTGTTTATGTGGTACACTCCGTTCGGCTCCGCCTTCTTACAGGAGTATAAAGGTCACTGCTACTTCCTAGTAGCCCTTAGTCTGGGATAATATTGTTAAGTAGTGTGCTCCAATCTTGTTGTGAATAAAAGCCTTTATTCCCGGGTACGTCCTAGCCTCCCGTGTGAATCAATCGCGCATCAATTTTATTCACAACAAGATTCTGAAAATTTTGTTCGGAAAAAAAAAATGGAGCAGATGCTAAAGCCCGATCGGCTAACCTTGGATCCGCATGCCGCTGGAGCGTCGAAGACTTTCAACCATTGGTTGAAGTGCTTCGAGGATTACGTTGAGGCCTCGACAGCAGTCCAGTCCGACACCGACAGATTGCGGGTCCTCCACGCCAGGGTGAGCGACACTGTGTATGCAACAATTCGCGATTCCCAAAATGACAAAGATGCTATTGAATTACTCAAGAAGCTCTATAACAAACAGCCGAATGACATTCATGCTCGTCACCTATTAGCCACTCGACGGCGGCAGCCCGGCGAAACTACGGGACAGTACCTGCGCGAACTTCAACAGCTAGCCAGAGCCTGCAACTGCAAGGAGGTGTCGGCTACTCAATACACCAACGACCTCATTCGGGACGCGTTCGTGGCGGGAATCGGCTCATCCTATATTCGCCTGCGGCTGCTAGAGCAGGGTAACCTGGACCTGGCTAAGATGGTAGAATTGGCCGATGCAATGGAAACGGCCTCCAGAAGTCTCGAAACCTACCCCACCGACCACGTGGGAACAGCGTGGCAAGCACAGTCACCGCCTCAACTGTACTCGGCGGCTCCTTGGAACTGCGCAATAATGCTCCCAACTTCAGAACTGACGGCTGCGGCAGCTCCTGGAGGCCCACGGTGCTATTTCTGCGGATTGGCGAAGCATCCTCGCCAGAGATGTCCGGCCAGGATGGTGTTTTGCTCCGCCTGTGGAAAGAAAGGGCACTATGCAAAAGTGTGCCGAGCAAAGACCCCTTCCAAGCCCAGCAGTGCTGCGTGCGACTCCCCAGGATCCATCTCCTCATCTCCGGCCTCGTCGATGTCTTCAGCCACGTGCGATCCACGGGCACCGCCATTTTCTATGATGACGATGCAAGCCACGTGCGACCTGCGGGTGCCGCCGTTTTCAACATCATCGACCACGTGCGATTCATGGGCGCAGCCACTTTGGTTGACACCGGCCGCAGAAGACCAGCAGGGGTCCTCGTCGTCGGCTATCTCAGCTGCCTGCAGTTACGCTCGGGATCCAACAGTGGCGTCAATCATCCTGGACCAGGACAAGCCTCACAGACTCGACAAGTCCATGATGGACATAGAGGTAAACGGGCACCTGGCGCATTGCCTGTTTGACAGCGGGAGCACGGAGAGTTTCATCCATCTGGATACAGTAAAACGGTGCGCTCTCCGTCTGTAAACTGTCAGGCAGACAATCTCCATGGCGTCGAGGTCCCGATCTGTCCTCGTTCTTGGGAGCTGTGTGGTAACCTTAACGGTGCGGGACACAGTCTATGAGAACTTCAGGCTCCTCGTGTTACCGCACCTTTGCGCTCTGGTACTCCTGGGGCTAGACTTTATGGTCCACCTGAAGAGTGTGACCCTGCAGTACGATGGGCCACTCCCTCCACTTTCAGTGGGAGAACAGCAGCCTCCAAATTGTCCAGCGCGCACCACATGCGGCCTCTCAACACTCAAAATTACCCCGCCTTCCCTATTCGAAAATCTCGTGCCAGGCTGCAAGCCCATCGCGACTAAGAGCAGGCGTTACAGCGATGAGGATCGGATCTTTAGACCATAAGACATAGGAGCGGAAGTAAGGCCATTCGGCCCATCGAGTCCACTCCACCATTCAATCATGGTTGATTTCAACTCCATTTACCCGCTCTCTCCCCATAGCCCTTAATTCCTCGAGAAATCAAGAATTTATCAATTTCTGTCTTGAAGACGCTTAACGTCTCGGCCTCCACAGCCCTCAGTGGCAATGAATTCCACAGACCTACCACTCTCTGGCTGAAGAAATTTCTCCTCATCTCTGTTCTAAAGTGACTCCCTTTTATTCTAAGGCTGTGCCCCCGCGTCCTAGTCTCCCCTGCTAATGGAAACAACTTCCCTACGTCCATCCTATCTAAGCCGTTCATTATCTTGTAAGTTTCTATTAGATCTCCCCTCAACCTCCTAAACTCCAATGAATACAATCCCACGATCCTCAGACGTTCATCGTATGTCAGGCCTACCATTCCCGGGATCATCCGTGTGAATCTCCGCTGGACCCGCTCCAGTGCCAGTATGTCCTTCCTGAGGTGTGGGGCCCAAAATTGCTCACAGTACTCCAAATGGGGCCTAACCAGTGCTTTATAAAGCCTCAGAAGTACATCCCTGCTTTTGTATTCCAAGCCTCTTGAGATAAATGACAACATTACATTTGCTTTCTTAATTACGGACTCAACCTGCAAGTTTACCTTTAGAGAATCCTGGACTAGGACTCCCAAGTCCCTTTGCACTTTAGCATTATGAATTTTGTCACCGTTTAGAAAATAGTCCATGCCTCTATTCTTTTTTCCAAAGTGCAAGACCTCGCACTTGCCCACGTTGAATTTCATCAGCCACTTAGATCTGAGGTTCAGCGACTCCTCAGGGAAGGGGTCATTCAACCTAGCACTAGCCCATGGAGAGCACAAGTCGTGGTGGTTAAGACTGGAGACAAGCGGATGGTCATAGACTATAGTCAGACCATTAATAGGTACACGCAGCTGGACGCGTACCCTCTCCCGCGCATATCTGACATGGTCAACCAGATTGCACAGTACCGGGTGTTCTCCACCATCGACTTGAAGTCAGCCTACCACCAGCTTCCCATTCGCCCAGAGGACCGCAAATACACGGCCTTTGAGGCGGATGGCCGTCTCTACCACTTTTTAAGAGTCCCTTTTGGCGTCACTAATGGGGTCTCAGTCTTCCAGCGTGAGGTGGACTGAATGATGGACCAAAACGGGCTACCGGCTACCTTCCCGTACCTGGACAACGTCACTATCTGCGGCCATGACCAGCAGGACCACGACGCAAACCTCCAGACGTTTTTACGCACTGCGTCTCTCTTGAACCTGACCTATAACAAGGAGAAGTGCGTATTTAGCAAGCACCGCCAAGCAATCCTCGGATATGTGGTGGAAAACGGGGTCATCGGCCCTGATCCAGACCGTATGCGTCCCCTCCTTGAACTTCCCCTACCCACTAGCATCAAAGCACTGAGAAGATGTTTAGGCTTCTTCTCGTACTATGCACAGTGGGTCCCCAATTACGCGGACAAAGCCCGTCCGCTCATAAAATCTACCTCTTTTCCCCTGACAGCAGAGGCTCGCCTCGCCTTTGCAGGGATAAAAGCCGACATCGCGAAAGCCACGATGCACGCTGTTGATGAGTCCATCCCTTTTCAAGTGGAGAGTGATGCATCTGATTTCGCTCTGGCCACCACACTTAACCAGGCGGGCAGGCCCGTCGCCTTTTTCTCTCACACCCTCCAAGGCCCTGAAATTCGGCACTCCTCTGTGGAAAAAGAGGCTCAGGCCATTGTGGAGGCCGTACGGCATTGGCGCCATTATTTGGCTGGCAAATGGTTTACCCTGCTCACGGACCAGCGGTCCGTGGCCTTCATGTTCAACAACACGTTAAAGGGAAAAATTAAGAATGATAAAATCTTGAGGTGGAGAATCGAACTCTCCACCTACAACTATGATATCATGTACCGTCCGGGGAAGCTCAATGAGCCCTCAGATGCCCTGTCGCGTGGAACATGTGCCAGTGTGCAGGAGGACCGGTTACAGGCTCTCCACAATGATCTCTGCATCCGAGGATCACTCGGTTTTTCCATTTTGTAAAGGCTCGGAATCTGCCCTACTCCATAGAGGATGTCAGGTCGATAACTCGAAGCTGCCAGGTTTGTGCAGAGTGCAAGCCGCACTTCCACCGACCTGACAGGGCACATCTCATTAAGGCCACTCGCCCTTTTGAACGACTGAGTGTCGACTTCAAGAGGCCCCTTCCTTCGACAGATCGGAATGTGTATTTCCTCAACGTGGTTGACAAATACTCCCGATTCCCTTTTGCCATCCCCTGTTCTGACATGTCCTCTGCCACGGTCATCAAAGCCCTGCGGAGTCTTTTTACCCTGTTCGGCTACCCCAGTTATGTCCACAGTGATAGGGGTTCGTCGTTTATGAGCGACGACTTGAGGCAATACCTGCTCTCTAAGAGAATTGCCTCAAGTAGGACTACAACTGGCTTTCGCGATGTCGGCTTTTATCCCTGCAAAGGCTAGGCGAGCCTCTGCTGTCAGGGGAAAAGAGGTAGATTTTATGAGCGGACAGGCTTTGTCCGCGTAATTGGGGACCCACTGTGCATAGTACGAGAAGAAGCCTAAACATCTTCTCAGTGCTTTGATGCTAGTGGGTAGGGGAAGTTCAAGGAGGGGACGCATACGGTCTGGATCAGGGCCGATGACCCCGTTTTCCACCATGTATCCGAGGATTGCTAGGCGGTGCTTGCAGGGGTAACGGACAGGTCGAGAGAGAAAACGCTACAGTCTGGAAGGCTGTTTTACTGGCGCTAAGGTCTAGGGGTCTTCCAGTCACCCGTTGGCAAGAGGTACTTTCTGATGCGCTCCATTCAATCCGGTCCCTCCTGTGTACGGCAACCAACGCTACCCCACATGAGCGGATGTTTACCTTCCCTAGGAAGTCTTCCTCTGGGACCTCACTGCCGTCTTGGTTGACGTACTCAGGACCTGTCCTCCTGCGGCGGCATGTTAGGGCCCGCAAGTCCGACCCTTTGGTTGAACAGGTCCATCTCCTCCACGCCAACCCTCAATATGCCTATGTGGCATATCCTGACGGGTGAGAAGACACGGTCTCTATCAGAGATCTGGCGCCTGCAGGGGACCTGGAAACCCCCGTCACTCCCGCACTCCTGGTTAGGATTTGTTTGCCCATTCTCTCCCCTCCTGACACGGTGCGGGCAGCATCGGGACCTCAACTTAATCCTCTTACTCCCGTGTACAGCTTGCCTGAGTCCAGGAGATTGTCGCCACCTCGAGGTCGACAGGCATGTGAGGAACTGGAGGAGTCAGTGGACACCACCTCGGCGAGAGGGTCGTCACCACGGTCACCAGAACCGGCACTGGAGCCAGTGCTGCGGAGGTCGCAGAGACGGTGTGGACCCCCGATACGGCTGAACTTGTGAACATGTGGACAGTTCGTATTGTCTCCTTACCCCACCGGCCTTTGTTTTTAAAGGAGGGGTGAATGTGGTGAACCATAGATGGTTACCACTATGGGTACTTGTACATATGTTACTCTTGTTACTGTTGGGGTTAGGGTTTGGGTGTTCTACCTGTTATTATTGTTTATGTGGTACACTCCGTTCGGCTCCGCCTTCTTACAGGAGTATAAAGGTCACTGCTACTTCCTAGTAGCCCTTAGTCTGGGATAGTATTGTTAAGTAGTGTGCTTCAATCTTGTTGTGGATAAAAGCTTTTATTCCCGGGTACGACCTAGCCTCCCGTGTGAATCAATCGCGCATCAGTTACGTTGAGCCACATTGAGTTGCCCTCGATTTAATTACAGGGGCCAACGAAACAGAGATGAGAAGAAATTCCTTCACTCAAAGGGTTGTGATCACTGCCCAGATGCCCATAATGTCAGGCAGTCGGATTGGCCTTTCCACCTGTGCTGTTTGACCATCGCCCCTAAGTGGACAGTGTTCCTGGAGGTTGTCTGTTAATTAGCTCCTCTGGCAAGATAACACAGTAAGAAGTTTAACAACACCAGGTTAAAGTCCAACAGGTTTATTTGGTAGCAAAAGCCACACAAGCTTTCGAAGCTCTAAGCCCCTTCTTCAGGTGAAGAAGGGGCTTAGAGCTTCGCCTGAAGAAGGGGCTTAGAGCTTCGAAAGCTTGTGTGGCTTTTGCTACCAAATAAACCTGTTGGACTTTAACCTGGTGTTGTTAAACTTCTTACTGTGTTTACCCCAGTCCAACGCCGGCATCTCCACATCAAGATAACACAGGCAGCTGGACACCATCGAGGTCAGGACCAACATATATACTAATGTCAGGGTCTTATTGCTCTTTAGGAAATTCAATCCCATCCCTCTCACTGGCAATTGACTGAAGCTGAATCAGACTGCTCACAAACCTGGATCTGATCTTTGATCCCAAGATGTGTTTCTAACCACATGTCAATGGGATTACTACTACCTTCTATTTCACTTCCATAACTTTGGCCAACCACTGCTGCAGAAACCCTCATCCAGGTCTTTGGTTACCTCTCGACTTGATGACAATGCTGGCTGGACGTTTATTTTCCACCCTATGTATTCCCAAGCTCATTCAAAACTTTTATTGCCCATATCCTAACTTACACCAAGTCCTCTTCACCCTTCATTACTGTGCTTGTAGAGCTATATTAGCTTCTGGTTAAGCAATGCCTCAGTCTTAAAATTCTCATCCTTGTTTTCAGATCACTCCATGGCTTCACCCTGTAAAGGGAAAAATACAAGAGAGCACACTTTAAAATGGCTGCTTGGCACATAAAGAGTTAACTGGGAAAGAAGCCAAAAGGCAGACACAGGCTCCCACTGTTCAGAAATCACTTTTAATCAAAACCTAACAGACAAGCCATTTCCAAATCACAGACAGTGATTCATAGCAAACAAACACCTCAGGAAGCCAAGCCAAGGGTCAAGACATCTTTTAAGATAAGGAAAACCCGAAACAAAGAGGATAGATTAGCCTTGGGGAAAGCGGGAAAATATGAATGCGAGGAAACCAATTAACACCTGAATGAGCCGAAACTAACCACTGATAGATACAGACATGAGGAAATGTACCCATTCATAAGAACAATACTATGTTAAATGTCTATATCTGTTTGTACTTGCTTAAACGATGTGATAATGTTCGAATCACCGGTTTACCCATTGTGTAAAGGGTATAAAAATGGACTGCTCCCGACATTCTAGTGAGAAAAGGTGTTCTACGAACTTGTGCCTTGTCTCCTGGAGCTCCGTTTAATAAATCGTATTTTCTGAATCTCGAAGTCTGACTACTAGTGGATTTTTCCCACAACAACCCTTTCCTGTGCCTCAGATTTCCTCCCAGAATGTTCCTAGAATCCTCCTCTAACTCTGGTCTCTTGTGAATCTCTGATTTTAATCACTCCAGTATTGGAACCCGTGCCATCAGCTCTCGGCACTCTATCCTCTGAAATCTCCTCCTGAGACCTCTCTGCTCCTTAAAACCCTTGATCCCTTATACAGCTTGCTGTCAAATTTTCTTTGGCAATGCTGACTTGGGACATTTTAATATATTAAAGGATTTATAAGTTCAAGTTGTTGTTGTTGATCCTGCTATTTACTGAGGTCTCCTCATTTAATGAATGTGCAGTATTCCTGAGCACTGACTGGAACATGGGCTGGGAGCATGGAGAGACTTGAGACAGGAGGCGAGAGGAGGAATCCTTAATAACACACTGATAAAAATATTTGAATTTTTTTTGCATTTCCTTCAGCTTTGCTAATTTTGTTCCGTGACTTATTTGGTTCTACCCCAGGTGGTAATTTTGATTTGATTTTGTCACATGCATTGGTATACAGTGAAACGTATTGTTTCTTGTGTGCTATACAGACAAAGCACACCATTCATAGAATACATCGGGGAGAAGGAAAGGAGAGAGTGCAGAATGTAGTGTTACAGTCATAGCTGGGGTGTAGAGAAAGATCAACTTAATATATGATAGGTCCATTCAAAACTTTTCATCTGTCAGAGCTTACCCTTTGAGTTCAGCTTCTCTGCCGTTCGACCATTAACACCTTCTATTCTCTCTATGGACTGCCATTAGCAGCCTTTCCCCTTGTTTTTGTGGCTATGACTCACCTTTCATTCCCTCATCCTAAATACAAATCTCCCATTTTCTATGCCTTTTAGCTTTGACAAAGGGTCACCTGGATTCGAAACGTCATCTCTTTTCTCTCCTTACAGATGCTGCCAGACCTGCTGAGAATTTCCAGCATTTTCTTTTTTGGTTTCAGGTTCCAGCATCCGCAGTAATTCAAAAGTCTGACGGCAGCGGGGAAGAAGCTGTTCTTGGGTCAGTTGGTACCTGATCAGACTTTTGTATATTTTTCTCGACGGAAGAAGGTGGAAGAGAGTATGTCCGGGGCGCGTGGGGTCCTTAATTATGCTGGCTGATTTTCGGAGGCAGCGGGAAGTGTAGACGGCTGGGAGGCTGGTTTGTGTGATGGACTGGCCTACGTTCACAACCCTTTGTAGTTTCTTGCGGTCTTGGCCAGAGCAATGATGTTTCTTAACTTCAATTTTAAATTTACTTTTGCATATATTTTACATAACTTTCCCCTTGCTGGTATTTACCTTCCCCATTGCAGTTGGATGAAGACCAACCTTTTGCAAAATGACGATTTGTTCATAGAATTATAGAATCTATGGCACGGAGAGAGGCCCTTCGGCCCAAACTGGTCCATGCTGACCAAGAATCCCATCTAAGCTAACCCCATTTGCCTGCATTTGGCCCATATCCCTCTAAACCAGGGGTCTCCAAACTACGGCCCGCGGGCCACATCCGGCCTGCTGCGGGTTAACATTTGGCCCACAGCCAGTGGGGCGGGATGGGATTTCCGCTGCTGAAAACACTCCCGCGTCCAGAATCCCGCCGCTGACTCAGGATCCAGACGCGGGGATGGAAGCCACAGGCCGGACATTTGCTGCCGCACCGCGCGGTGTCTGATGGACCCATGGGAATCCTTGCCCTCTTTACCGGCCTATTGTCCAATCAGAGCTGCTGTCCTGTGACTGACAGTTCATTAAACAAATCAGCAATTGAGACATCTGTTATCCAATTGCCGCTCTGCATTGACTGAGTGACAGCTACTTTATCCAATCGGTAAGCTCCATCTGTCTGAAATGAGCGAGAACAATGACAATGATGGCGGCAATTCAGACCAATTCAGTTATGGAAGGAAAAAAGAAAAGAAAAGTGGACAGTGAGTGCCGCCTGTTTAATGAAGAATGGGGTGTAAAGTACTTCTTTGTACAAGCAGGTGATAAAGCCTTGTGTGTCATATGTAACGAAACTGTTGCAGTTTTGAAGGAGTACAATGTACGTCGGCACTATGAGACCAAACATGAACCAAGTTATTCCCAATTCACAGGAACACAGCGTTCGGAAAAATTTGAATCAATGCAACGCAAGTTGCTTTCCCAACAAGCTTTTTTTACGCAGAAGATAACTGAAAATGAAGCTTTAACCAGGACCAGTTAGCTTATGTGTTGGCTAAAAGAGGAAAGCCATTCACCGATGGAGATTTAATCAAAGAGTGTATAATGGAAGCAGTGAAAGAGTTATGCCCAGAAAAAGCAAATCTGTTCAAAATCATCAGTCATGCGCCAAATACTGTTGCTCGTAGAATTGAGGATATAGGAAGCAATATATTTCATCAAATTGCAGACAAAGCAAGAAATTTTCAGTTGTATTCTCTCGCACTTAATGAATTGACTGATGTGTGTGACACATCACAACTCCTCGTATTCATCCGTGGTGTCGACAGTGAATTTAATGTGACACAAGAATTAGCATCAATGCATAGCATGCACAGCACAGTAACTGGAGAAGATATCTTCAAAGAATTGCAAAAAACTGTGTTAGAATATAACTTGGAGTGGAATAAACTGCAATGCGTTAAATTGATGGAGGGTTGTCTGGGTTGGACAAATCACAAAAGCTTGAGAGGTTGGTGGATTCTCAAAGCCCATGTTTCTGCATTGCATTATCCATCAACAATCATTGTGTGGAAACTATGTGGATATGTCTTGTGTTCTGAAACCAGTTGTTTCAACAGTGAATTTCATTCGATCTCACGGGCTTAATCATCGCCAGTTTCGTGATTTTCTGAAAGAAACTGATTCTGAGTTCGGTGACTTGCCTTATTATACAGCAGTTCGATGGCTTAGTTGTGGAAAGGTTCTATCACGGTTCTTTCAGCTCAGAGAGGAAATTGATTCCTTTCTCACAGAGAAGAATCGACCCGAACCACTTTTATCAAACACTGACTGGCTTTGGAAATTGGCATTTTTTGCAGATGTGACAGGCCATTTGAATCAATTGAATTTGAAGTTGCAAGGTGAAACAAATTTGATTTGTGATCTATTCGCGCATGTCAAGGCATTCAGGGCAAAACTGATGCTATTTCAAGGACAGCTGAAAGTTCATAACTTGGTTCATTTTCCATGTTGTGAAAAATTTCATGAAGAAAGTGAAGCAGAATTTCCTTCTTCATTTGCAACAGAAATCATTAAGAACTTGCAAAAACAATTTCAGGAATGATTTTCTGATCTTGATGGAAACACAGATGAAATAAAGCTGTTCCAAAATCCATTTGGCGGCAATGTTGAAACACTCCCAAGTCAGTTTCAAATAGAAATTATTGATCTCCAATCAGATGACATACTGAAAGACAAATATAAAGAAGGAAATCTGATCCAATTTTATAAATCTTTGCAGCCTGAGCAGTTTCCAAACTTGAAGCGATTTGCTTGTGGATTTGTATCAGTTTTTGGTACAATGTACCTGTGTGAACAAACATTTTCAAAAATGAAGTATGTCAAGTCCAAATATCGAGCAAATTTATCTGATGAGCGTTTGAAGTCCATTCTAATAATTGGCTCCTCAAGCTTGAAACCTCAGTTCAGCAATATTTTGAAATTAAAAAAGCAGTTCCATCGTTCCATCTTGTGCAAACTTCATGATTTGTTGGTTACGATTGAAAACTCCAATTGCCAGAATTGTGTAGAAAGGTGCAGACTGAATTTATTTTTGTTCGACCTTTATTAATGGTTCAAGTTTATTTTGAATTTCTTTGCTTTGTTTTACTGAAGTTCTTTCTTGGAACGTGTTTATTTTTCTTATTGTGGGCCACAAAATTGGGCAAATTCTCATTTCAAGTAAACATTTGTAAAATTTCAGTAAATACAATTAATTAAAAATGAACAGCCTGCTTTTCTCATCTGCAGTTCAGTAATTGATTATTTTGTCAGAGCATTTCCTAATGTTTGACATTTTTACTCAGTATATATCATTTCTCAGTGTAAGCACGGCATTGTTTCTTTGTAATTGCCACATTTCTCTTTTGTTCTGAATCATATCATGCTGATTACAAAGATGATCCAAATAAAACTTATTCATTCATTTAAATTTTATTCATTCATTTATAAAACTAATTTTTTTTCTTTTGCCCCCGAAAATGTGTAAAATATACGATGTGGCCCTCGTACTGAAAAGTTTGGAGACCCCTGCTCTAAACCTTTCTTATCCGTGTATTTGTCCAAACGCTTTTTAAATGTTGTCAATGCCCCAACCACTTCCTCTGACAGCTCATTCCACATATGTTCCGCCTTCTGTGTAAAAATGTTGTTCCTCAGGTTCCCATTAATTCTTTCCCCTCTTAACTTAAACCTATGCCGTCTAGTTCTCGATTGCCCAACCCTGAGGAAAAAAAGTTGTTTGTCTTTCTGAAGCAAGTCATTCATCTATTGAAATCATAGAAACCCTACAGTACAGAAAGAGGCCATTCGGCCCATCGAGTCTGCACCGACCACAATCCCAACCCCCATATCTACCCACTAATCCCTCCAACCTACGCATCTCAGGACACTAAGGCAATTTTTAGCATGGCCAATCAACCTAACCTGCACATCTTTGGACTGTGGGAGGAAACCGGAGCACCCGGAGGAAACCCACGCAGACACGAGAAGAATGTGCAAACTCCACACAGACAGTGACCCAAGCGCGGGAATCGAACCCAGGTCCCTAGAGCTGTGAAGCAGCAGTGCTAACCACTGTGCTACCGTGCCGCCCCTAGTGTTCAAGTTGGGAAGTTTGATATATGTCACTTTCTCTCCTTCTCATTTCAACCTTGGTACTGTCCTGCCTTGCCCTTGAAACTTGATTCTGCACTTAACCGCATCTTTAAAAACATTTGTCAACGGTTGCATACTGTTACCGATAGAGTTTTAGATAAAAAACTGACAATGGAAATGTGAGAAATGCTCTGGTTCCGTTAATAAATGACATTAAGATAACAAGCTTTCACATGTGTGAAAGAATTGAGAAGTATGCGCAAAGGTCATTTGGAATATATTATTTTTAAATCACCATTTCGTAAGCTCTTCCTGAGGGGTCCAGTAACATAGTCCATTCTTCAGCCATTGAAATGAATTGGTCAAGACTTTTCATTCAATTATTGGGCTGGTGTCCAATGGAATTGGGGGTAAGATCGTGGGCAAGGATTGAAAATTGGTTAAGCAGACAGGAAGCAGAGAGTAGGAATAAATTGATCTTTTCAGAGTGCCAGGCAGTAGCCAGAGGCATACCTCAGGGATCAGTGCTTGGGCCCCAACTATTCACAACATATATCAGTGATTGGGATGAGGGAACCAGATTTAACATTTCCAAGTTTGGAAACTCCCCAGATCGACTAAACTTATGATGTGTTTCCCTGGGGTATTCCTGATGTTTTTTGTAATTTGATTGCCTATGTTAATGATGTTCTTTTGTTTTATCCATAGATGAATTCAGGAGCTGGGCAGGGAGGAGGAGTGTGGCAGCGCAGTGTATTGTGGATAAATGTGAAGTTATCAAGTTTGGAAGGAAGAACAGAATGTCAGAGTATTATTTAAATGGTGATAGATTGGAAAATGTTGATGTACAAAAGGATCTGGATGTCCTTGTATACTGAAAGCAAGCATGCAGGTAATACAAACAGTTAGGAAGGTAAGCGGTATGTTGGCCTTCATTGCAAAAGGACTTGCATACAGGAGTAAGGATGTCTAGCTTTAGTTGTACAGGGTCTTGGTAAGGCTACATCTGGAGTATTGGGTGCAGGCTTGGTCTCCTTATCTAAGAAAGGACATACTTGCCATGGAGGGAGTAAAGATTCACCAGACTGATTCCTGAGATGACAGGATTGTCGTTTGAGGAGAGATTGGATTGACTAGGACTGTATTCACTGGAACTTAAAAGAATGTCCCAGGCACTGCCATCACCATCTTGTGTATGTGCTCTCCCACCAGCAGGACAGACCCAGCAGTGGTGGACACAGTAGTGTAGAGTCAGGAGCCCTGGGAGTCCTCAACATCAACTCTGGACCCCATGAAATCTCATGATACCAGGTCAAACATGGGCAAGGAAACCTCCTGCTTATTACCACATACCCCCTCAGCTGATGAATACTCCCAGTACTCCTCCATGTTGAATACCACTTAGAGGAAGCACTGAGGGTGGCAAAGGCGCAGAATGTACTTTGGGTGGGAGATTTTAATGTCTTTCACCAAGAGTGACTTGGTAGCACCACCACAGTCCAAACTGGTCAGGTCCTAAAGGACCTGCAAGACTGGGACTTCAGCTGGTGGTGAGGTCAAAAACCTACTGGACCTCATCCTTGTCAACCTGCCTGCAGCAGATGCACCTGTCCATGACAGTATTAGTAGGAATAACTACTGCACAGTCATTGTGGAGACTAAGTCCCATCTTAACATTAAGGGTAAACTCCATCCCATTGTGTGGCATTACCACTGTGCTAAATGGGATAAATTCCAAACAGATATAGCAACTCAAAGCTGGACAACCATGTGATGCTGTGGGTCAGCATCAGCAGCAGAATTGTACTCAACCACGACCTGTAACCTCATGGCCCAGCATATCCGCCACTCAAGCCAGGGGATCAACCCTGGATCAATGGAGAGTGCAGGAGGGCATGTCAGGAGCAACACCAGTCATACCTAAAAATTAGCTGTCAACCTGGTGAAGCTACAACACAGGGCTACCTGCATGCCAAACAACATAAACAGCAAGTAATGGACAGAGTTGAGCAATTCCCCACAACCAACTGATCAACATCTGCGCCCAGTTCAAATTGGCCTCAGTTGCCAAGATAAATCATGGCAAGAGCGAGGCCGTGTTCTTTGGGCTACTGGGCTGACAGATTGCTTATCCCCTTCATCAGGTCAGATGGCCTGAGGGTGCTGGGGAAATGGTTCGAAGGGACCAGGGAATGAGTTAGAAGCTGAAAAGCTCGGCATGTGGAAGCGACACTACCTCTCCATTCCAGCTAAGGGCCTGGTCATCAGATATGAGGTAGTCTTGGTAATGCTGTCCATGACGCAACTCTGTTTTATTCCTTACTCCTGTACTATGGCAATCACCTGAGCATCATCTGGAGTAAAAAATGAACCGTGTTTGTAGGTACGCAATGTACAAATTGAGATAAAAGGGGGAAAAACAGTGTCCAACATCATCCTAATCCCGATGGCCACCTTTGTGTGTAGCTGCATCAAGCTGTGTGTAGATCCTTGGTGCACAAATACCAAGTGTCACAATGTACTGAGGTTCTGCCCGTGTTGCAAAAGATGGGTCTGGCCATGAGTGCTCCAAGTAGTTGGACTGGGCCATACCACCTGTTCCTCATGGAAAAGTAAAATGCAGAGAAACACCTTTGACCACAAGTCTACGAGTTCCAACGAAACTCATAGAAATCATAGAAACCCTACAGTGCAGAAGGAGGCCATTCGGCCCATCGAGTCTGCACCGACCACAATCCCACCCAGGCCCTACCCCCACATATTTACCCACTAATCCCTTTAACCTACGCACCTCAGGACTCGAAGGGGCAATTTTTAACCTGGCCAATCAACCTGACCCGCACATCTCATCTCCAAACTCCGTGGCTTGGGCCTTGGCTCCTCCCTCTGCAACTGGATCCTGAACTTCCTAACCCACAGATCACAATCAGGAAGGATGGGCAACAACATCTCCTCCATGATTATCCTCAACACTGGTGCTCCACAAGGCTGTGTTCTCAGCCCCCTACTATACTCCTTATACACCTATGACTGTGTGGCCAAATTCCCTCCAACTTGATTTTCAAGTTTGCTGACAACACCACCATAATGAGTCGGATCTCAGACAATGACAGAGTACAGGAATGAGATAGAGAATCTGGTGAACTGGTGCGGCAACAATAATCTTTCCCTCAATGTCAACAAAATGAAGGAGATTGTCATCAACTTCAGGAAGCGCAGAGGACAACATGCTCCTGTCTACATCAACGGGGATGAAGTAGAAATTGTTGAGAGCTGCAAGTTTTTAGGTGTCCAGATCACCAACAACCTGTCCTGGTACCCCCATGCCAACACTATAATTGACAAAGCCCACCAACGCCTCTACTTTCTCAGAAGGCTAAGGAAATTTGGCATGTCAGCTATGACTCTCTCACCAACTTTTACAGATGCACCATAGAATGCTCTGCCCAAGACCACAAGGAACTACAAAAGGTTATAAATATAGCCCAATCCATCAGGCAAACCAGCCTTCCATCCATTGATTCTGTTTACACTTCCCGCTGCCTCAGCAAAGCAGCCAGCATAATTAAGGACCCACGCACCCCGGACATTCTCTCTTCCACCACCTTCCTTTGGGAAAAAGACACAAAAGTCTGAGGTCACGTACCAACCGACTCAAGAACAACTTCTTCCCTGCTGCCATCAGACTTTTGAATGGACCTATCTTGCATTAAGCTGATCTTTCTCTACACCCTAGCTATAACTGTAACACTACATTCTGCACTCGCTCGTTTCCTTCTCTATGAACGTTATGTTTTGTCTGTATAGCGCGCAAGAAACAATACTTTTCACTGTATGTTAATACATGTGACAATAATAAGTCAAATCAAATCAAATCAAGTCCATTCAGCAGTGGTTTGCATATAACGACTAAGAGGCCCTACCGGAAAAGGAGATGGTGGATCCTGTCGGATGGTTCCCTGAGCAGACTGTCAGAGTCATCTGGCAGAACGCCTCATCATCAGAACTTTCAAACAAGCACCAAGACGTGGCTGGTGGTGAGAAAGGCCCTCCCCGTCAGATCCTTCCTACACGCCTGGAGTCTCAACACAGCTGTGCATTGCCCTCTAAGTGACTGTGGTAGGGAAGAGACCATTGTCAACTTCCTTGTGGAATGTGCCTTTGCAAAGAAGGTCTGCAGAGAGATGCAGTGGTATTTCTCAAGGTTTATTCCAAGCAGTTCCGTGACGCAGGACTCTGTGCTCTACAGGCTGTTCCCAGGGACGCAGACTGAGACAAACATCAGCTCTTGCTGGAGGGTCATCAACTCAGTGAAAGGCACTTTTTGGTCAGCCCCAAACTTGTTGGTGTTCCGGTGCGAAAGAGTTGTCCATGACAGATGTTTCAGACTGGCACATTCCAAAGGCCAAGATTACATGCCGAGGGATGCAGTGAAGCTTGGGACAGCTGCAGAGATGCAATGGGGGGAAGGTTGCTGGTAAGACCTTTCAGCCATAGTGAACTGAGGGGCAGGGAATTGTATAGAACTCCCTCAGGCTGTATGACTCATGTTGAACGTGTAGTGCATGTATCAAAATTGTACTGAAGCACCTCAAGAGTACAACTTGATCTATGTAGACAGCTAAAATATCTTTGTACCATTTGTAGTGACCATTTTGAAATGTCTGTATTTTTTTTGACTATATTGAAATACCTCAGTGTGAAACATGATGTAAGTTGAGAACTTGAATATTATGCACTGTGTGTCATGGCCATTTTGAAAAGTTATTTCAGATATTTTATGAATAAAGTATATTTTTGCAAAACAAATTTCACAGCCAACGAATCAGATCTAAGCTCTGCAGTCTTGCCACATCTAGTTGTGAATGGTTGTGGACAAATAAACAACTCACTGGAGGAGGAGGCTCCACAAATATCCCCATCCTTAATGATGGAGAAGCCCAGCACATCAGCGCAAAAGATAAAGCTAAGGCATTGGCGACCATCTTCAGCCAGAGGTGCCGAGTTGATGATCCATCTTGGCCTCCTTCTAAGGTCTCTAGCATCACAGATGTCAGTCCTCAGCCAAATCGATTTATTCCATATGATATCAAGAAAGGGTTGAAGGAACTGGATACTGCAAAGGATATGGGCCCTGACAATATTCCGGCAATTGTACTGAAGACTTGTGCTCCAGAACTTGCCACGCCCCCAGCCAAGCTGTTTCAGTGCAGCTACAACACTGACATCTAACTGGCATTGTGGAAAATTGCCCAAGTATGTCCTGTACACAAGAAACAGGACAAATCCAACCTGGCCAATTCCTGTCCCATCAGTCTACTCTCGATCACCAGTAACGTTATGGAATAAGTCATCAACAGCACAATCATGCGGCACTTACTCAGAAATAACCTGCTCACGAACACTCAGTTTGGGTTCTGCCAGGATCACTCAGCTCCTGACCTCCATTACAGCCTTGGTTCAAACATGGACAAAAGAGGTGACTACCAGAGGTGAGTTGAGAATGACTGCTGTTCATATAAAGGCAACATTTGACTGAGTATGGCATCAAGGAGCCCTAGCAAAAGTGGAGTTAATGGGAATCAGGGGGAAAACCTTCCGTTGGTTGGAGTCATACCTGGTACAAAGGAGGATGGTTGTGGTGGTTGGAGGTCAGTCATCTTAGCCCCAGGATATCACTGCAGGAGTTCCTCAGGGTAGTGTCCTAGGCCCAATCATCTTCAACTGCTTCATCAATGACCTTTCTTCCATCACAAAGTCAGAAGTGGGGATGTTCGCTGATGACAGCACAATGTTCAGTAACATTCGCAAATCCTCAGATACTGAAGTAGTTTATGTCCAAATGCAGCAAGACCTGGATAATACCCCAAGTTTGGGCTGACAAGTGGCAAGGAACATTTGCACCTCACAGGTGCCAGGCAATGACCATCTCCAACATGAGAGAATCTCACCATCATCCCTTGACATTCAATGGCATTACCATCACTGAATCCCCCACTATCAACATCCTGGAGATTACCATTGACCAGAAACGAAACTTGACTAGCCATATAATTGACCAGAAATGGAACTTGACTGTGGCTACCAGATCAAAAGCTGAGAATTCTGTGGTGAATAACTCACCTCCTGACTCCCCAAAGTCTGTTCACCATCTACAAAGGAACAAGGCAGGAGTATAATGGAATACTCCCCATTTGCTTGAATGCTTGAAGGAATTGGATACTGTAAAGGCTGTGGGTCCTGACAATATTCCGGCAATTGTACTGAAGACTTGTGCTCCAGAACTTGCCACACCCAGTTAGGGTGCTGCTCCAACAACACTCTTGAAGCTCAACATCATTCAGGATAAAGCAATCCGCTTGGTTGCTACCCCCTCCACAAACATTAAATCCCTCCACTACCAAAAAACAATGGTAGCCATGAGTACCATCTACAAGATGCACTGCAGGAACTCACCAATGTTCCTTAGGCAGCATCTTCCAAACTCACGACCACTACTATCTAGAAGGACAAGAGCAGCAGATACCTGGGAATACTGTGATGACACTGTGCCTTTAAGAAATATATGTGTATCATGTTTCTTGTGAGGGTATGTTTAGAATTCAGCTCTCTTTTGCAGGGTGCCAATTTGTCTAGCAGAATCTTTAAATTGGTAGCTGGGAGCGCAGGACTCATTTTAACTCATTTTAGGCCTGGAGTGATTGTTTTAAATAGAGCTAATGCATTTGTGTTTACTTGGGATTCCCCTGGGGTTTCAGTGTGCAGTTTTGCTTAGATTGATTGACAAGGACGGCATCATGTGCTTAATGGGAGGAGCTAAGGTTGAAGGGAAGAAATAATGTTTCAGTTTCTTTTTTAAAAATACAAGCAGTTGCTACTTGGGCTGCCAGAAGAAATGGGTGTCTGTCTCTCTCTTCCCAAAGGGTTTCTGAAAGATCTAGGACTGCTAATCTTAGATAAGCAAGTATGCCTGTATTTTGCTAACTAATGTTAAAGAGGGGATTTAGGTCTATAAGAGGAATATTGCTTGAATTGGAACTCAGCAATAGGTTAGCAGTTAAGAATTGTATCTTGCCATGTTTAAGTATTGTTCAATTATTAAAGGTTAAGCTAATTCGTTTGTTATAGTTAAACTGTGTTGTTAAATAAAGTTTGTTTTGATAAAAGTATCCCACTTTGTCAGTAGAATCGCATTTGGAGTGAAACATCACATCCTTACACAAATGTCAAAATAGAAATTTGTTGGGATTTGATCTGGCTTCATAATGCACCTTGGGGTTTCTGATCTGGTGCCCTAACAGTACCATCATCTGGAGTCACTCACCATCGTGACCTGGAAATATATTGCTGTTCCTTCACTGTCACTGGGTTAAAATCTCAGAATTCCCTCCCTAACAGCACTGTGGGTGTACCTACACCTCATGGACTGGAGTGGCTCAAGTACGCACCTCACCACCACCTTCTGAAGGGCAACTATGGATGGGCAATAAATGCTGGCCTAGAAAGCAATGTGCACATTCCAGAAATGAAATAAAATTTGTATAGGGCTGGACAAACTGGATGCAAGGATGTTGATTCCTCTGGTGGGGGCGTCCAGACAAGGGGTCACAGTCTCAGGATATGGGCTAGGCCATTTAGGACAGAAATGAGGAGAATGTTCTTCACTCAGAGGGTGGTGAACAAGTGGAATTCTCTACCACAGAAGGCTGTGGAGGCTAAATCACACAATATATGTAAGAAGGAAATAGATAAATTTCTAGACTTCAAAGGTGTCGAGGGGTATGGGGAGAGTACTGGTGTCTGGTGTTGTGATAGAGGATCAGCCATGATTATATTATATGGCAGAGCAGGCTCAAAGGGCTGAATGGCCTACTCCTGCTTCTATTTTCTATGTTTCTGTGTCACCACAAGGGGTGACATAGCTTCCTAGATGATTTTATGATCTGAGGGTTATTTTGTATTTTTGAAGTACATCCTCCCCACGAGAGGTCCACTATGGAGGCTTATTGGAAAAGGTAAAGATGCATAGTTCCAGATGACCATAGCTGCTCTCCCCTTTGAGTGGGAAGAGCTGACTGGTGGTGATTGAGGATCACCACATCTCAGGCAAGGGACAAGGTTGAGAAGGCAGGGCTTTCATGAATAACCTCAGATGGTACAGGAATTGAACCCATGCTGTTGGCATCACTCTGCACCACAAACCAGCCATCCATCCAACTGAGCTAAACCAGTCTCACAACACCAGGTTAAAGTCCAACAGGTTTATTTGGTAGCAAATACCATAAGCTTTCAGAGCGCTGCTCCTTCGTCAGATGGAGTGGAAATGTGCTCTCAAACAGTGCACAGAGACACAAAATCAAGTTACAGAATACTAATTAGAATGCGAATCCCTACAGCCAGCCAGGTCTTAAAGGTACAGACAATGTGGGTGGAGGGAGCATTAAACACAGTTTAAAGAGATGTGTATTGTCTCCAGACAGAACAGCTAGTGAGATTCTGCAAGTCCAGGGGGCAAGCTGTGGGGGTTACTGATAATGTGACATCAATCCAACATCCCGGTTTAGGCCGTCCTCATGTGTGCGGAACTTGGCTATCAGTTTCTGCTCAGCGACTCTGCGCTGTCGTGTGTCGTGAAGGCCGCCTTGGAGAACGCTTACCTGAAGATCCAAGGCTGAATGCCCGTGACTGCTGAAGTGCTCCCCCACAGGAAGAGAACAGTCTTGCCTGGTGATTGCCGAGCGGTGTTCATTCATCCGTTGTCGTAGTGTCTGCATGGTTTCCCCAATGTACCATGCCTCGGGACATCCTTTCCTGCAGCGTATCAGGTAGACATTGTTGGCCGAGTTGCAAGAGTAGGTACCGTGTACCTGGTAGATGGTGTTCTCACGTGAGATGATGGCATCCGTGTCGATGATCCGGCACATCTTGCAGAGGTTGCTGTGGCAGGGTTGTGTGGTGTCGTGGTCACTGTTCTCCTGAAGGCTGGGTAGTTTGCTGCAGACAATGGTCTGTTTGAGGTTGTGTGGTTGTTTGAAGGCAAGAAGTGGGGGTGTGGGGATGGCCTTGGCGAGATGTTCGTCTCCATCAATGACATGTTGAAGGCTCTGGAGGAGATGCCGTAGCTTCTCCGCTCCGGGGAAGTACTGGACGACGAAGGGTACTCTGTCCACTGTGTCCCGTGTTTGTCTTCTGAGGAGGTCGGTGCGGTTTTTCGCTGTGGTGCGTCGGAACTGTTGATCGATGAGTCAAGCACCATATCCTGTTCTTATGAGGGCATCTTTCAGCGTCTGGAGGTGTCTGTTGCGATCCTCCTCATCCGTGCAGATCCTGTGTATTCGGAGGGCTTGTCCATAGGGGATTGCTTCTTTAACGTGTTTAGGGTGGAAGCTGGAGAAGTGGAGCATCATGAGGTTATCTCCACATCTCAGGTAATCTATCAGAGGATTTATTTGCATTGTAATCTCTGGTCAGGCCACTCTTTGACTGCTTGAGTTCCAGTTGTGAAGGTACACCAACACATGCAAATAGTGCAAGCCTCCCATTTTTGTGTGTCTGTATTTAGGGATTTTCTGGTAATGGCAGGCACTGGATACAGCCAGCAGATATAGACATGTCAATATTCCACAGTTAGCCTAGTGGCTGGTTGTAAATGGGTAACTTTAGTGTTACTGCATAGAAGAAACAAGTGAAAAATAATTCACGAATCAACAGCTTGTGAAATGAATAGATGATCCAGCCATCATTAAATTGGGATTTTGTCATGTGCTCCGAGAATGTGTGGATGCATAGCAGTTAAAACAACACTGAATAGACTGACCAGAGTCAATGACCACTGCAGTAGCTGTGACGGACTGAAGATTCCAATAGCGCAGATGTTCAGGAACTTGGTAAGGGGTTAAATGTTCTTTTCTTCAGTTGAAAGAGTAAAATCACACAAGTTTTTTTTAACTGAGTTAGCAAAATTTCTTCTGGAAAATGAACTCCAATTCTATGGTACAATTCTAAATGTTTCCAGCAAACTCAGTCCCTTTTCAGGGCTGGACTGGGTTATTTGCTGTAATATTTGAGAACCAAGAACAGGAACTGAACATCTGTAAATTGATTGAAGGTTGTCCTTGTGAATTATTTTTCAAGTTCTGATCAAGAAATGTTTCAGATAACATCGTAGTTGCTTCTGATAAGTCCACCTTCAAAATGCTACATGTAGGTGTGAAGAACTTGTATAATCTGAAGTTTCATGGGCAATGTTCACTGCGCTGTCTCACAATATGAAAGAACCAGGTGTTCAAAAGACATAAGTTAAACAAAAACTAAAAATGAATTCCTTCACAGAGGCACTCGGTGGCATTGGTATTGTAGTATTGTTGCTGGACTAGTAATCCAGAGACTCAGGGTAATGCCCTGGGGACCTGGGTTTGAATCCCACCATGATAGATGGTGAAATTTGAATTCAATAAAAATCTGAATTAAAAGTTCAATGATGACCATGAAACTATTATTAATTGTTGTTAAAACCCATGTGGTTCATTAATGTCCTCACCTGATCTGGCCTACTCGTGGCCTACAGTAATACATAGAACATAGAACAGTACAGCACAGAACAGGCCCTTCGGCCCACGATGTTGTGCAGAGCTTTATCTGAAACCAAGATCCCACTCACTATCATCCTGGTGTGCTCCATGTGTCTATCCAATAACCGCTTAAATGTTCCTAAAGTGTCTGACTCCACTATCACTGCAGGCAGTCCATTCCACACCCCAACCACTCTCTGAGTAAAGAACCTACCTCTGATGTCCTTCCTATATCTCCCACCATGAACCCTATAGTTATGCCCCCTTGTAATAGCTCCATCCACCCGAGGAAATAGTCTTTGAACGTTCACTCTATCTATCCCCTTCATCATTTTATAAACCTCTATTAAGTCTCCCCTCAGCCTCCTCCTAATGTGGTTGGGTCTGAAATTAGCGATTGGTGACAAATGCCAGTGACTCCCACATTCCATTACAGAATTAATAAATGTGTCATTGTTAGCACCAGTATTTATTTCCTCATTCCCAAGTGTTTTTGAGAATTTGAAGAGTTGCCTCCTCAAAGCATGCATTCTTTATGCTGAACATGTTCCCATGGTACTGTGTCCAGTCCTTGATTTGCCTCAGAGATACCGACAAGGTGTCCAAAACATTGAGGGTCTTTATGACCTCTTCCACAGTTGGTGGAGAAGCCGAACTTCCAGGTAATGGCAGACGACTCAGTGCCTCGGCGTTAGCTATCCAGATCCCAGAGAGGTGCTCTAGGAAGTATTCATAAACTGCCAGTAACAAGGCCTAACTCAGTATCTGATGGAGGCAATGGAGGGAGGTATAGTCTTGTCTTCTATAAAAAATCCCAGCAGTGGTTTATGATCAGTCACTATGAAAAAGCGTCTATGATAGACGTATTGATGAAACCTTTTAACGCTGAAGACAATGGCCAATCCCTCCTTCTCGATCTGGGAATACCTCCGCTCAGTGTCCAAGAGGGTCCTAGATGAGTACACCATGGGTTTTCCTGTTCCATCTTTCCACTGATATGCCAGTATTGCCCCAACCCCATAAGGGGAGGCATTGCATGTCAAGATAAGATCTCTTTTGGGGTGAAAATGAACCAATAAATTAAAGGAGAAAATTGCTGTTTAACTCTATTGAAAACCGCCAGCTGCAGCGCCCCCCCCCCCCCCCCCCGCCAAGGCCACCTTTGATATTTCAATAGTAGGGCATGCCGGGGGGGAGGGGGCGGGGGCAGGTGGGCAGAGCAGCAGAGGAGCTAAATTAGGAATAAACTTCCTGTAATAATTCACTAACCCCAGGAAGGATTTCAATTCCATGCTGTCCTTGGAGTTGGTGCCTCCTTAGTGGCCCTCGCCTCGTCTTCCACTGGATGGAGGGCCTTGCTATCCACTGATAGCCCAAACAGGACACGGGACTTGCTTGGAAGATACATTTTTCCCTTTCAGGTGTACCCTGGCCTCCGAAAATGCAGAGAAAGGACCTCAGGAACTACAGGGAAGGTCAGACAGCAGTGTTCTCTGATTGGGGAAAGGGGTCTCATGGGGAAAACAATAGTATCAGTAAGATATCCCAGCATCCCTGGCAGCGGCAGAGCTGAGTCGCATCACCAGGCAGCCTAGGGAAGTCAGGAAGCTGTTGGAGTTTTTTGAGGATGTTACAAAAATAATTAATAAAGGGGATTCAGTGGATGTAATATACTCAGATTTTCAGAAGGTTTTTGACAAAGTGCTCCAAATTAAAGCACGTGGGATAGGAGGTAATATTGGCATGGATTAAGGATCGGTTAACTGGTAAATGTCGTTCTCACATTGGCAGGCTAGTGGGATATCACAAGGATCAATAATTGGGCCCCAGCTGTGCACAGTATATAGCAATGATTTGAACGTGGGAACAGAGCTAGGTGGGAATGTATGTTGTGAAGTTGATACAGTGGCTTAAAGAGAGTGTGAGTGGGCAAAAACATGGCAGGTGGAATATAATGGGGAAAAATGTGAGGTTATCCACTTTAGTCGGAGGAACAAATGTGCAGATTATTTCTTAAATGGTAAGAGGTTAGAAAGTGTATGTGATAATCTCGCCAGGGCCAGTCTTCCAGTGCCCCACTGCTTTATTTAATGTAAAGAAAAGGCTGCATTCGCGCTTACAGCAACACAACTCCCAAATTCCGGACCTACAACACATGGCCCAGACTGTGAGCGCGGGTTTTAAACTCCCGCTGCTCGTTTCTCATTGGGCAAGCTCCCACTCGCTCAATAGGGAAACTCACATTTCACGATCCCACGGAGAGATCTATTGATGATCCCCCCGTGTCTTTTGTGGCCACAATAATAGTAAAGATATAAGGCACCTGGGTGTCCTCATCAATAAGTCACTGAAAACTAAAATTCAGGTGCAGCAAGCAATTAGGAAGGGCAATGAGTATCTTAGCCCTTATTGCAAGAGGATTTGAGTACAAGATTAGTGAAATCTTGCTTCAATTACGTAGAACCTTGGTTAGACTGCACCTGGAGTACTGTGTGCAGTTTTGGGGTCTCCTTTCCTTGGGAAGGATATTATCACCATAGAGGAAATGCAACAAAGGCTCAATAGACTTGTTTCGGGGATGGTGGGACTGTGCTATGGAAAGAGAGATTAGGCAAACTGGGCCTGTGTTTTCCAGAGTTCTGAAGAATGAGAAATGATCTGATTGAAACCTACAAAATACCAAAAGGGACAGACAGGGCAGGTAAGATGTTTCCCCTGGTTTGGGAGTCTAGATGGTAGTCATAATGTGGAGATGCCGGCGTTGGACTGGGGTAAGCACAGTAAGAAGTCTCACAACACCAGGTTAAAGTCCAACAGGTTTATTTGGTAGCAAATACCATAAGCTTTCGGAGCACAGCTCCTTTTGCACTGTTTGAGAACAGATAACCACTCCATCTGACGAAGGAGCTGTGCTCCGAAAGCTTATGGTATTTGCTACCAAATAAACCTGTTGGACTTTAACCTGGTGTTGTGAGACTTCTTATTGGGAGTCTAGAACCAGGAGCAAAATTTCAAAATGAGGGAGAACCCACTTAGGACTGAGATGAGGGAATTTCTTTTTGACTCAGAGGGTTGTGAATCTTTGGAATTCTCTAGGGCTGTGGAAGCTCAGTCACTGAGTATATTTAAAGCAGAGATTGACAGATTTCTGAATAACAATGACATAAAGGAATTTGAGGATGATGTGAGGGAAAGGGCTTTGGAGTGTTTGATCAGCCGTTGGGCTGAATGGCCTACTCTAGCTCCCGTGTTCCTAAGTTTATCAGTCAAAACCTGAGTGTCATCCAGATATCAATGAACGCAGGTATGGGTGGCTGGATGTTCTGAGGAGTTGAGGGGTTACAGAACACTGTGTAATCATTAGTGAACATCCCACTTCTGACCTCATGTTGATGAGAATGGCATTGATAAAGCAGCTGAAGATGGTTGGGTCCAGGGCACCACTTGAGGAACTCCTGCAGCGATGTTCTAAGGCTGAGATGATTGGCCTCCAACACCACAGTCATCTTTTTCTATATAGGAATGAATCCAGTCAGTGATGAATTCACCCCCAATTCCTATTGACTTCAAGTTTACTGGGTTGCCTTGGTCAAATGCTATCCTAATCAAGGACAGTCACTCTCATTCCTGAACAAGGGTCATGCTCAAAAGGCTGGGATGTTTTTCTATATTGAAATGCAACTTGTCGTTATTGGACCTGCTTGTGTTTTATGATTTGTTAGATTTCAACTAAGGCTAATTAGATGAGAGAAATTAGTAGCAACTTGTTTTGATATTGTGATCTGATTTTAGACAGGAAGGAGCTAATAATGGTCTCAATACCACAGAGCCATGACTCTTTATCTCTGGTCTCTTAAACCCAGTTTTGTAATCCCAGCAAACTCTAAGCTGGGAGTTTCTCGCTTTCTGGATCAACCTAGACCCATAAAGTTGGATGTGCTGAGATATTTGTTTCCATATTAGCACATGCTCTCAGCACAGCTTTGGCCTTCTGCCGGCAACAGACCTAAACCGGGCAATGGGCATATCTGGCCAGCAACCCAAATTTAAAAGAATGTGTGTACTTAAGGTAAGTGGCTGTATATGAGGGCAAACATAAAGTGCCAGGAAAGATGAAGTGAAAGGAAACACAATGTAGATGCATGAAATGGAGGGCGAGATTCTCTGGCCTTCCCTCAGCGTTTTTCTCAGTGGCAGTGCGCCATTCACTGGTGCCAGGATCTTCTAGTCCTGCCGCTGTTAATCATAGAATCATAGAAATCATAGAATCATAGAAACCCTACAGTGCAGAAGGAGGCCATTCGGCCCATCGAGTCTGCACCGACCACAATCCCACCCAGGCCCTACCCCCACATATTTTACCTGCTAATCCCTCTAACCTACGCATCCCAGGACCCTAAGGGGCAATTTTCTTTTTTTTAACCTGGCCAATCAACCTAACCCGCACATCTTTGGACTGTGGGAGGAAACCGGAGCACCCGGAGGAAACCCACGCAGACACGAGGAGAATGTGCAAACTCCACACAGACAGTGACCCGAGCCGGGAATCGAACCCGGGACCCTGGAGCTGTGAAGCAGCAGTGCTAACCACTGTGCTACCGTGCCGCCCATGGGAATTCAAATTGAACCAACGCCATGCCCCGGGAAAGGGTACGCCTCGGCAGAGAGTACGCCACTGGAGGGACCAGAGAATGCCAGCGGTGTAAATGGCCAGAGAATTCTGGCCGGAATCTGTGGTGATGTGGCAATTGATGCCTGGCAAAATATATCTGGTCCTGCGCAAAGTGGGTACAAGGTTTGTCACTTCAGGGCACCACCTGCAATGGTCTGAACTACACTTAGCCTGACAAGAAGTGTAACCAGGTTCAATAGCCTGCTCACTACATGGATATTTATATCCCTTAGAAAGCTAGTGTTTGGGAAATGAGGGCGTGTTTTGCTGAGTTGTCAACTCCTTGTCATGGGAAAAGTAACAGTCATGTTGACCCTGGAATTCCACAGGGGGTCCCCTCAGTTCCCTTTGTAATTACAACTGAAAGTGATCATTTTTGCATTTCCTTGCCCTTCTGGTGCCAGTTTTCTAACTTAACAATCATATGAATCTGCCAGACAGACTCTCCTTCATAGCCTCTGCCAGGAAATTTGGGGGCTTGGGGAGTGCAGTGTTGACATTGTTTGACTGCATCAGATGGCCTTTGCTGCTGTTTAAAATTCAGTTTTCATTTTTGGCTATACACGATTGGCTTTTTTGGCTAAATAATTTAAAAGGTCCCTGAGCTATCCTGAGCAACACTGGACATCAATAAGCTCATGTATGTTCCTGGTATTCAAACCAATATTCCATCAATGTTATAGTGGGAGATTGGGAGAATCCCCATGGAATTTCTGGCCATCATTCCTGCAAATTATGCCCCTTGTGTTTATCTCATGTGTGGACAGATTGCCGACTGATTTTATATCAGTCACTTCGATTGGCTGAGCTTTCAAAAGGCTTAATGCCATTGTGACTTTCATGCTGTCTCTGAGCAACAACATTGCGATGTGACAGACTCTCTGGGAATTAGAAGGCTCTCCTATCATGTCCAGATTGGATTGTTTGGCCAAGCATGTGACTCGTGGGGTGAAAACAGGTGCATATATAATGCCTGAAGTGAAGACTTGCATGCCTTTCTTGTCCCCTCAAGAAATGTTCTCCCTCCTCCAAATCTGGGGTTGCAATTTATCCTTATCCTCCACTGTCCACCTTCATCACCACAAAGGATTTCCCATCTTGCCCATTTTCATTTCTGCAAGCAAAACAGCAGCTGGTAAGATAGACTGATAAAATAAGCACAATTTCTTGCAATTAAAACAAACCACGCATGAGCAGCACCAAAGAACTCGGTCAAAATAATGTAACAGCCAAAATAAAAGTCACTATCCAAAAGCGACAAGTGATACTTAATGAGCCACAGCCCAGTGTACAAAGTGATTGCCATATCTGCCTGCATTAAAATAACTACCCTTCCAAAAATGGCTGAAGCGCTTTAGGACATCCTGAGGATGTGAAATGCCCTATGTATGTGCAAGCTTATTTTTTTTCTTTCAATGTAAGTAAGCCCTGCTGGAAAGTAATCTTTTCTATTTCCTCTGTGTTCTTGTAGCTGCAAATCAGATGTCTCCTCCTGACTATCTTTGCTGCCTCTATTGGTGGCACCTTCCAATATGGGTTTAACCTGACAATCATCAATGCACCAACAACTGTGAGTCGAGACTAGGGCAATGGTCAACTTGTAAAAGTCAGTTGTTTCTGTAGTTGTAAAAGAAAATTAAAACTAAATCTGTATTTTCTTTGTGTCCTCAAAACGACAGTTCATCCAAAACTTTATCAATGAGACCTGGACTGAGCGCTACGGCACGCAGCTGGAGAACTGGGTCATCACATTGATCTGGACCTTTATTGTGGTCGCTTACTCTGTTGGAGGATTGGTTGGGGCACTTATTGCTGGTCCCATGGCCATAAGGTTTGGAAGGTATGAGCTACAGTTTTAAAGTTTTAAGTTTATTTATTAATGTGACAAGTAGGCTTACATTAACACTGCAATGAAGTTACTGTGAAAATCTCCTAATCGTCACGCTCCGGTGCCTGTTCAGGTACACTGAGGGAGAATTTAGCATGGCCAATGCAACTAACCAATCTTTCAGACTGTGGGAGAACCCAGAGGAAACCCACGCAGACACGGGGAGAATGTGCAGACTCCACGCAGACAGTGACCCAAGCCGGGAATCGAACCCGGGTTCCTGACGCTGTGAGGCAGCAGTGCTAACCACTGTGCCATTATTATTTCCCTGAGATGCCTATTCAATTTCATTTTGAAACCATTGATTGACTGGACATCCATCTCAATCGACAGCACTTACCAAACACAGAACCTGTACCAGCCCAAAGAGCAAGGGCAGCAGGCACCTGGGAACAGCACATTTGTAAGTTGTCCTCCAAGAGACACCATCCTGATTTGGAATATGGCCGCGATTCTCCCAAAAGCGCTGAATTGGTGGGAAAACTGTTCTAGAACCCGACTGTTTTCTCAGTTCAGCTTCTCACCCGAATCTCCGCACTCTGTGCACTGCAGAGGTCCCAGTCGTGAATATCATTAAAAACCCAGGGGGGCGGGGCCTATTCGTGCCAGAGTCTGACAGTTCTGGCACTCTGCGCATGCGCAGCGGTCCCGATCCGACAGACTCCCCGTTTGCTGGCCAGCTCGATTGCTGGCCAGCCAGGGACCCCCGCAGTGCTGTCCCTCGAGCCCCACCCCACGGCCTGGTCGCGGCCCCCACAAAATTCCCGCGCCAGCCCTGAACGCCCCCCGTCCCGGAGCACCCCGATGTACAGCCCACCCCCCCCACCACCCCCAGCAGTGGCGATCCCTCCACCCCCCTCACCCCGACAAACACCCCCACACTGACACCCTTCCGGGGTCAGATCCCCCCCGGAGCAGGTCTCCCCCGGCAGACCACCCCTCCTCCCAGCCCGCCCCAATTGCTGCCACCCCTCCATCCCAGACCGATCCTATCTGCGGAGTGGCAGCAGAACCCCCCACCCCCACTGATCGCCGCTAGGCCCTGCCCACAATAGGCCCTGCCCCCTTGGCACTGCCCGACGCCCACTGGGCAGTGCCAAGGTGCCTCCTGGGCATGGGCACTTTTCCCCTTGGGCAATGCCGGGGGCACAGGCTGGTACTGCCAGGGTGCCCAAGCCCAGGGGGGACTACCCCCCACCGCCCGACCCCCTGGGGGCCCCAATTGCCCCGCCTTTATTCTGGCGGTGTCTCCCACTAGTTCCCCGAACGTGGGGAGCTAGTCTGAACCCCCGCCGGAATGAAGTACTCCTGGCGGGGTGGGAGATTCAATAGGGACCCGAAAGTTCCCAATAATTCGATTTAAAACATATTTAAAATACATTTTAAAAAGATTCAAATTACCTAACTGCCTTCCCGCTGGTTTCCAGTGTGGTCTGACCGGCGACTGTTCGCCAGCTCTGGGAGATGTGCATGCGTTCCCGGCGCATGTGCAAATCCCGGTACAAGGCCGGCGACGCGCATCTCCCACCCCGACCTGCCAGAAAAGTTGTGGGTCGTGATGGGAGAATCCCGGCCTATATCACTATTTCATCACTGCTGTTTGGGACAGAATCCTGGAACTCCCTGTTAATGCAGCACTGTGGGTGTATCTAAAGCACATGGTCTGCAGAGGTTCAGAAAGGTGGTTCACCATCATGTTCTTAAGGGCAATTAGGGATGGGTAATAAATGCTGACCTGGCCAAGGATGGCCACAAACTATTAACAAATAACAAAATAAAAATCCCAGAGGTGATCCAGGGGAATAAACTATTTAGAATCTTGACATTCTTAGTGGAGAAAACTCTTAGGGTGGAATTTTGTGCCTGCCAACCACCGCCACCGTGGCGTGTTGTGCTGCGGCCCAAGTGGCCTGCCATTGGCCGGTGGTGTGAACTTCCGGTTCCGCCGCTGTCAATGCTATTTCCCATTGTTCGCACCCTCTGTAACGAGGGATTCCATGGTGGTGGGGGGTGGGGGGCGGAAACAGCCAGAAAATCCCATCTCAAGTCTTGAATATAAGTACCTGTGCTGAAAATGCAGGCACATTTATTATTTAGAGGAATTTAGGCCCCATTGGTAATACTGAGAAAAATTTAGTGACATTTTTCAAAGGGCAACTTGCTGCTGTGGTGATTACCGTGACATAGGGGTGCTTTGAGTACATTTTACTAACAAATTTTCATTTACTTTGTATTCTCCCAGGAGAAATTCACTGTTGTTAAACAACAGTTTTGTTCTCATTGGTGCTTTGCTAATGGGGCTAAGCAGAACAGTGAAGTCCTTTGAGTTGATCATAATCGGGAGATTCTTTTCTGGAATAAACTCAGGTAACATTTTTTCTAACAAATTAGAGGGTATTGGCCTTGGGCAGGAATACATAATGGAAGAAATATTTTTGGCTGCCCGTTATATACCCTGCCTGGTATACTTGCCACCCAGTGTACACACCACCTAATTATATGTGGACAACTGACTGAGACAACAGGGCCTCAATTTGCCTCCACTGAAATTTTTCAGTCTGCGTGAGAAGGTGGAAGTAAGACGAGCAGCCTGGCAGTTTTGACAGCGTGGGCTGCTGTTGAGCAGGTACATCGGGGGGGGGGGGGGGGGGGAGGGATTTCCACCTTTGTAGGGGGTCCTCTTTGACCATTGGGGGCATCCTCACCTGGAGGTTCCCTCCAAGTCACTCACCATTCTGATTTGGAAATATATCGTCGTTCCTTCACTGTCGTTGGGTCAAAATCCTGGAACTAACTCCCTGACAGCACTGTGGGTACCCACACCATAGGGACTGGAGCGGTTCAAGACGGCAGCTCATCACCATCTTCTCAGCATCAATTAGGAATGGGCAATGGATTCTGGCCTAGCCAGTGTTGCCCACATCCCATAAATGAATTTAAAAAAAACAAGTTGGTAGCCCCTCTTTATCCCACGCTACCTACCTCCTCTCTTTCCTTGCCCTCCCACTCTCCTCCCCTCCCCATCCATTATGCACCTGCCAGTCATGTGCCCACTCCTGAACCATTGGCCAAAAAACACATTATAGGATGAGTTGTCAAATTTAGTTTGATAATGCTCCAGTAAAGTGGCTTGGAATGTTTTAATTACATATTTGTGGTGCGTGTGATTGTGTAACATGTAATGTGAGATTTGAATGTGAGGCTTGTAGCAGTGTTGGAGAGCCTAGCGCCACACTGTTTGGCATTTGCATCATTTCCACTCTTCTTTCTGACCATAAACTCCTCTTTAATCTGTTGCAGCAATTGCCGCAGCAAGAATGAAGCTTACATTTAAGGAGTGCAGCCGGGCTTTAAGTAGGGCAGGCTAGCTTTAAATGAAATTGACATAGAAAATGCTGGAAATACTCAGTCGGTTTGGCAGCATTTGTAGAGAAAGCAAATATGTAAATTGATAATTAATAACCTGTCATCAGAACTGGCAGTACTTGTCTCAAACAGGTTTGTGTACCCATGCAGTTGGCACAGCCATATCATTTAATTTAGCAGGCAGCACAACATTTGTTAACTGCTTTCATCGCAATGCCACCTCATGGGTTAATTGTTCATCAGAGTCGCCACTGGTCGCAACGGGCGGCACGGTAGCACAGTGGTTAGCACTGCTGCTTCACAGCTCCAGGGACCTGGGTTCGATTCCCGGCTTGGGTCACTGTCTGCGTGGAGTTTGCACATTCTCCTCGTGTTTACGTGGGTTTCCTCCGGGTGCTCCGGTTTCCTCCCACAGTCCAAAGATGTGCGGGTTAGGTTGATTGGCCATGCTAAAATTGCCCCTTAGTGTTCTGAGATGCGTAGGTTAGAGGGATTAGCGGGTAGATGTGGGGGTAGGGCCTGGGTGGGATTGTGGTCTGTGCAGACTCAATGGGCCAGATGGCCTCTTTCTGCACTGTAGGGTTTCTATGATTCTATGATTCTACTTCAGACTTACACCCAAATCCAATTGTTCTAATCACAAAGATGTGCGAGTTAGGTGAATTGGCCATGCTAAATTGCCCCTTAGTGTCAGGGGTAGGGTAAATGCATGGGATTGTGGGGATAGGGCCTGGGTGAGATTGTGGTCGGTGCAGACTCGATGGGACGAATGGCCTGCACTGTAGGGATTCTATGATTCACACAGTTAATATCCAAGCAAAATATCAGAGCATTACAAAATACCTTGGAACCAAATTTACAGATTGAATATTTCAGTACTGTTGTGAATATTCAGTCAGAGTAAACCACAAACAATACTGGACAAGAATGGTTGGATCCATAAATGTGCCTCATATAACTTGATTTTTCCTTTTGCATGAGGTGTGGGATTGAATATTAACCCCATGTATCTCGGTGAGAGTGCACCAATGCAAATCCGGGGCCTGGTAGCTCTGTCATATGCTCCGTTTACTGCATTTGGATTAGTGCTTGGACAGACCACTGGAATTAGGTAAGTCCTACGTTTTATAATCCCGATGTGTGGTGCAGTTTCACAGGGCTAAGTGTGTGTTTCTGATAAAATGCTTCATAAGAATATAGGATGTGAAATTCTGAAAATTATTTCAATGTCAAAGTGATGGAAGCAGATCTGTAAGAGAGACACAGCCATTTAAAATTACATGTTAAGTTTCAGCAGAGCTGGCTGATTCTGTAAGATGGACCCCGAAATCCAACCACCAACACCCTCCCCCGCCAGCTCTACCCCCAGCACAGCCTGGGCACTGGGGGAAGTGCTTGGGCAGTGCCAGGGTACTGCCTAGGAATGGCCTTCTTCCTCCACGGGGCTGTACTCACCTGTGTACCTCCAGTGGGTTCTGCTCACCAGGTGCAGTCGTGGGGGAACCTGTCGTGTTCACGTGCCTTCTCATCAATGAGAATGGACTATTTAATATTGGGGAACTACCGGTGTAAAGGCCTGATAATGGTATTCAAATAGATGCAAATGGGGATCCCGACTTTTAAAGTCATGATTCCCGTTACATCATTGGCGAGGTAACGGGGACAGTCAATCAAAGAAATCCTGCCAGTGTAAAAGCCATTTTGGGACTCGCGTGCTATTCTCTGCCCCTCCTCTGCCGTTCCCACCCCTTGAAATTGGGAGCGGAAAATTCACCCCAAAGTTACAGTAAAAGAGACTACTGGTGGAAGTACCTTTCTATTAGAGACTACAGTCTCTAAGCCATGCTCTTGATGGTATCTCGAAGAACTCTGTTTATAGAAGCAATGGTTCAGTAAGAAGGTGTAGAAGGAACCTATTACAAATCAACCTCCAAACATTCTTTTAAGTTCCCAAAACAGACTTACTTTGGAACCCTGAACTATTTCACTGTGCATATGTATACTTGATATTACTACTAAATCTACCCCGATATATCTTGACGGTGATCATAACCCTAACTTTGTGCAGTACCGATGTGCTATCTGAGGGACAGGATAATATTGGTTCTTAACTGCCCTCTGAAATAGACTAGCAAGCCAGTCAGTTGTATTAGACCACTGCAATAACGTCTAACTGGAATAAAACCAGTTACACACCCGTCATTAACCTAAGCACCAGACACAATAAAGTACACCCATCCAGTTGATCCTGTGACTTCCTCTTCATTCACAACTCGGGGCTTGTGACAGAATTGGGAGAGTTGTCCTACTGACCACTCAAGCAACAAACTTCATGGTCATACTCCTGAATCATAACTTAAGACCAACGCCCCAGACACTGCATCACCATCCTTGGCTATTTCCTGTCCCACTGGCAGAACAGACCCACCAGTTGTGGTAGCACAGAAGCTCACAGTGTTGAGGGCATGCCATCAATGATACAACTACACTACATGGACTGCAGTGGTTCAAGGTGGGCATCTCAAGGGAAAAGCGGAGTGGGCAATAAATGCTAGCTATGCCAGCCATGCCCACATCCTGGATCTGTTGGATGATTCCCAGATAGTCCTCAAAGCCTTTGCTCACTCAATATCCTTTTCCTTGAAGCCAGGGGCTCATTAGTTGGGTGTTGAATCCTGTGAATCTTCCTCTCTGCAGGATCAAGTTCACTCTGGCATTGCCTGGGTAATGAATGAAGCAGTGCCACATATTTAAGGAAAGGTATGCAGGAGTAGATTGCTTATCTGGGCTGCTCTCATGGGTTCCTTGTACAGAAAATAATTTCCAATGCGCAGATTAACAAATTTGATTACTTTACTGCCAATATATCTATCAATAAAAGTTAATCACTGGGGAATGATGTCCACATATATATTTATACGTGTAATGCGTAAATTATACATCAGTTTAATTTCTAAATAATTCTTCAGAATGTGAGCTTCATTGGCAGGAATAGTATGTCAATATTGTCCCACCACAGATCCCCATTCATTGCTAATCATTTGTGCTTAGTGTGAATATGTTGGTTGACTGTTGTGAACATAAGGCGTATTGATGAGGGAATGAAGTCATTTCCTAATACTAATTGCAGGGAAATTTTAGGCAATGAAAAACTGTGGCCTCTACTGCTGGCATCGTGTGCAGTGCCAGCTCTAATCCAACTCATCACTCTGCCGTGGTGCCCAGAGAGCCCCAGGTACCTGCTGATTGACAGGAAGAACAAGGACTTGTGCATGAAGGGTAAGTGGTTCAGAGAGGAGAGAATAGAAATGTTCCCATTGGCTGGGGGAATTTGGTGATAGCAGGAACAGAAAGTTACCCTAATCTGCTCTGTTCCTCCATAAGCAAACCTTTCATTGTCATAATTGCACAGATTTATTTATTTTAAAAAACTAGTTTGTGAAGAGAACAAATTTACTTCACAGTCTACCTGCAGTGGATGAGGAAGGTGTTAATTTAGTTTTCCAGCAATCAGGGGAAAGATTATTCGCTTCATTGGGGTGAATTTTACCATCCTGTCGCCATGGGAATCGGAGTGGGCGAGGGGCGGACCATGGAAAGGTCCGTTGACCATGGGCAGGATTTTCCGGTTTCAGGGCGAGTAAGGTTGGAAAATCCCACCTATTGTCTCTGAATAAACTTCCTTCCAAAGTTCTTCATTGGAAATGTGCTCTCTTCTGCTATCCCTCTTGCCATAGAATAACTTACAAATCTTTGTGTGACAAACATCTTGGGATATCTGCTAAAGCAGATTTTAAAAATTGGGACAATCAGCAGATAGGGTCTGTAAATATTTTCATCCAGGTTTAACTTTATATTATTTTTCTTCATTCGATGAAGAAGTTAAAAATAAAGCTGCACTCACAGAGGTCGTAACCCAGTTTAATCCAATACATTAGGCACGATTCTCCCGATCGCACTGATGCTGCCACCAGTGGGAAAGTCAGAGTGTTACTGTGAAAATAATCCCCTAGTCGCCACACTTCAGCGCCTGTTCGGCCTCACTGGGGGAGAATTTAGCATGGCCAATGCACCCAACCAGCACGTTTTTCAGAATGTGGGAGGAAACCGGAGCACCCAGAGCAAACCCACGCAGACACGGGAAGAATGTGCAGACTCCACACAGACAGTGACCCAAGCCAGGAATTGAACCCAGGTCCCTGGCGCTGTGAGGCAGCAGTGCTAACTACTGTGCCACTGTGCTGCCCCACTATGGAACTATGGATTAACCTCTGAAAGTCTGTACCGCAGTAAGAACCCAACAAGAAATTCAATTCTGTAACTGAATTGCTCCCGAAATATGTAGTTCATTATAAAACTGAATAGATATTAAACACAATGTCCATGTAACAAATGCGATATAACTGAAGCAAGCTTGTAGTTTTCCCCCATGACAACAGCGTCTCAATGGTTCTATCCTTCACACAAACCCACGATAATAGAATGTAGTGTAGTTCTGAAATTGGAGCTAGTGTAGGAGCATCAGTGTGGCATATGACATTAGGAGTTTCAGCTAGTGGACAATAAAGCAGAGAGAAATAGATTAGCACATATAATGCCTCATGAGTCTCCAATTCCATCTAATCATTGGAAGACAAACACTATCCACACAGGAAGGGAGAGTTACCCCAAAACTAGCCCATTCATACCTCCTAGTGAACAACTATCCTCCATCTCACTCGCAGATGCTGAACATGATGAGAGAACCATCATAAGCAGACTTGCATTCTTGCATTGCACCTTATCATGTCCTCCCTCTGTCACAGAGTGCCAAATAATGACACTGATATAGTAAAGCAGCAAGGTGGCACAGTGGTTAGCACTGCTGCCTCACAACGTCAGGGACCTGTGTGTAGTCTGCACATTCTCACCATGTCTGCATGGGTTTCCTCCGGGTGCTCCAGCTCCTCCCACAGTCCGAAAGACATGCTGGTTAAGTGCATTGGTCGTGCTAAATTCTCCCACAGTGTACCCGAACAGGTGCCAGAATATAGCGACTAGGTGATTTTCACAGTAACTTCGTTGCAGTGTTAATGTGAGTCTACTTCTGACATTAATAAATAAATATTAACAGGACCTAAGAAGGTGAACATTGATCAGGAGAAAGCAAAATCATGTAGAAAGAGTCTGGTGCTTTAATTAACAGTTCTCTCATACAGGATCTGGTATGTTTGTTAAGTGTGATATTGTCATTACTCTAAAGTCAATTTCAAATCCAAGGTAGCCATAACAATAGTCAACAAGACCTCTTCACTGTTTTATGCTTTAAAACTAAATTTTCCCTCAGCCTTCCCCATCTCAAAGATAAAACCCCAGCCTATCTAATCATGGAGTTTGGCAGAGTTAAAAAAATACAGTTAGTGAAAAAAGCGGAACAATGAAGCTTATGGGTCCAGTGAAAAGCTTTGCAGGCAAGTCAAAAAAACCAATGGTTAAAAAAAAGCAGAACTTGAAAAAAAATAGTGCAGTGTTCAAAGCAGTGGGGCCAGACTGAACAGCTGTGGTGAAAATAGTAAGGACTTTAGGGTTACCGAGACCTGAAATGATTGTATCAACAATGCAGGCTTCGATCTTCCAAAGTCTGTCAAAAAGCTTTTAGCTGCTAATTCACTATATGTTCCTTATGTTAATAAAGCCAGCTGATCTCTTCTCTGATGTGGCTTGGGCTGTCAATCAAGCAGCCTCCTAAAATTCAATGCAGTAGAAGGGAAGTGTATAAACAAAGCCTAATTGAGCAGGTGAAACTGACTGCCTCCTGTCAATCAAAGCAGTTCAAAGAGGTCTGACAGCAGCTGCTGTGCTCACAAAGTTAAAAGGGGATCTCCCTCGTGAAACTGACAGCCTCCTGTCAATCAAAACAGTTCAAAGGGGTTTCAGAGCAGCTAAGGTTTGAGGGAAAGCAAGAGGATCTCCCTATTGAAACTGACAGGCCCTTTCAATCTGAGCACTTTAAAGAGGTCAGGTACCACATGGGGCTTATGAAATTAACCAAGGGCAATCCCTACTTTAGAATAAGACCATAAGATATGGGAGCTGAATTAGGCCATTCAGCCCATCGAGTCTGCTCCACCATTCAACCATGGCTGATAAGTTTCTCAACCCCATTCTCCTGCTTTTTCCTCGTAAATAAGACCATAAGATATAGGAGTGCTGCTGTGATTTTGAAGGCTTTCGGGTGTTCAGAGGGCATAAAGCTACCAATTTTAACAGTCATGCAAGCAGCGGGCATCTATTTGAATTGACTGACTTACTTCCTCCCTCAAGCAAACTTCCCAGGAAGCAACCGGACTGCTGTAGCAACAGTGTGTGTGTGTGTGTGGGGAGGGGAGGGGGATTCTCCAGGGCTGCTCGCCCCAGTCGGGAATCCAGATGGCCCGTTGAATTGGGCGTGAGGGCCAAATCGCAATTCTTACTGGGCATTGATCATGTTTCAATCGGGAGATCCTCTTGCTTTCCCTCAAGCCTCAGCTGCTCTGAAACCGCTTTGAACTGTTTTCATTGTGACCAGGCCACTTCAAAGGTTTTGAAGAGCACAGACAATAATGAAGATCTTTACCAGAATGACGTCTGAAATTACCACCCTGAGAGTGAGTCCCTTCACCACCTGGAAGAGACTCGGAACATGATCAATACCCAGTGAGAATTGCGATTTGGCCCTCTCGCCCGACTCAACGGGCTATCTGGATTCCCAACTGGGGCGAGCAGCCCTAGAGAATCTCCCCCCACCCCCACTGTTGCTACAACAGTCCAGTTGCTTTCTGGGAAGTTTGCTTAAGGGAGGAAGTAAGTCAGTCAATTCAAATAGATGCCCGCTGCTCGCATGACTCTTAAAATTGGTAGCTTTATGAATAGAATGTAAAGTTATGTCAATACTGCCTCACTCCAATTACTGTCTCATCAACCAACTTCTTTTCAAATCCTTTTGAGGTTGACCCAGAGTCTTCAAGTAAAGATTATCTGACTAAAATATTTGAAGAGGATAAACAGCTTCTGTAATTGGCGGGGAAGGGATTAGTAAGGTCTGACTGCCCCTCTGATTAAGTAATTATGGGCCTTTGCATTTCTGCAGCCACGAAGAGATTATGTGGCAACATCAATCTCACGGCTGAAATGGATGAAATGCTGGAGGAGCAAATGGCACTTGAAGGTCAAAGAGCAAAGACACTGTGGGAGCTGTTCTGTGATCGTTCCGTCAAACATCAGTTGATCATCACTTTTGTGCTGGGCAGTGCCATGCAGTTATGTGGAAATGATGCCGTAAGTAAGACTGAGGTCCACTGGGGGCCTTGCTCCTAATGATAACAAATAACCCAGTAGTACCAACGTAGGCCTGCAGCTGAAGTACCTCGGTTCTCAGTTTGTCTTTTTTTCCTGGTTGCTGAAAGACTGTGTTGATCTTTTTGCTTTGTATCTGCATATCATCAGGCATTAAACCACATTGTGCCAGGCCAGTGTTGTCAGGGTAACAGGCAGGTGTTGACCACAGGGTAGAAGGAAATACATGACCCCTGTTCCTATTATATATTCCAAGCCAGGAGATAGCAGATCCTGAGATTCCCCCCCCCCTCCCCAACACTTCCCACCACCACATACCTAGGCTGGGGGTACTGAATGCCTGTCAATGAGAGCCTGTTGCTGCTCCCCTGTCCAGTAGGCCTTCAGGCCTTTCTAGACAGATTTTGGTATGGGAAACACATCCGAATCCCATTAAGTCCCTGAGCCATTGATAAATCCTGTTGGCTCATGGATAGTGGCTCATTAATATGTTTAATTGACATTCTGTCACCAGTAGGCAGGATACCTGTGTTGAGCACTTGTTGTTCCCCACTAAGTTTGGGAGAATTTTCCCACTTTTGGGAATCGAATGTGGGTACTCCTGATCAATTCTACTGGTGCCCCCACACCCTATGCCCCACCATCATGCCTGCTCTGATGAACCCCATTAAATTCTACTCTCTACTTCTTTGTACCTGAGTAGAACCTTTGTCATGGCTTTGCATTCTTTAAGTCTCGTTGTGAGCCATGGCGTAGGGTATCCAAGAATTGAATATGTAGAAACAACCACTAGATTGTAGGACTTACCTTTTGGTGGTGGCAGGGTAAATCAGCGGTAACATGAGGAAAGATTGCAGCATTCCGAGGTGATCTCACAATTCAGTGATGTGGGTCCAACAGGAGCTGCTGATTGGTGAGTATGCCCTGGTGGGTATTTTCAAACTATATTTCATTGTAAGTTATTTAAACAAGACTTGTTTTATTTATTTCATTGAAGAAAGAATTCTAAAGTTTTAAATTTAAAGGGTTTAGTCATGACAGCAGAGCTCAAAGCTGTGGTTTGCTCCTCCTGTTCTATGTGGGAAGCCAGGCACATTTCCAGTGCCTAGGACCAGTGTGTCCAGCTGTAACTCCTGGAAGCTCAGGTTTCAGAGCTGGAACAGAGGCTGGGGACACTGTGGAGCATCTGTGAGTCTGAGAGCATCATGAATAGCACATTTAGTGAGGTGGTCACACCGCAGCTGAGGAAGGAAGGGAATGGGTGACCACCAGGCAGTCCAAGAAAAAAAAGGGAAGTAGTTCAGGAATCCCTTGAGGTCCCACTCATTGATGTTCTATTTTGGAGGCTGATGAGGGCACTGGTAACTCCAGGGAGTGCTGACAGAGCCATGCTTCTGACACCACACGCAGTCTGTCTGTACAGGAGGGGAACAAGAGAGGGACAGCAATAGTAAGAGGGGATTCTATAGTTAGGGGTACAGAAAGGTGCGAGTGTGGCAATCAACATGGTGTCAAGGTGCCAAGATACAATGAGAAGGAAAAGAGAGGCTTTTGGCAGGAACAAGAGCAAATCAGCGGAGTGTAAAAGTGCAGGGTGGACTTTAAGCAATTCGGAGAGCATAGAGGGGATATGAGAAAGCTCTGGCTGGTATAAGTCGGGAAAATCCTAAGATATTCTATAAGTAAATCAATGGGAAGGGGGATAACCAGGGAAAGGATATGACCATTAGGGACCAAGGAGACAATCTGTGGATGGAGCAAGAGGACATTGGCAGAGTGTTGAACGGATACTTCACATCCATCTTCACCCAAGAGAATGAGGATGAATGTGTGGACCTCAGGGAGACTCGGGTTCTTGAGCAAATTGACATGGGGGGTGACAAGGTATTGGAGGTGTTGATAGGCTTAAAATTGGACAAATCTCCAGGTCCAGATGAATTGTGTCCCAGGCAGCTGTGGGAGGCAAGGGAGGAAATTGCAGGGGCTCTGACCCAAATTTTTAATTCCACTTAGGCTACAGGGGAGGTGCCAGAGGACTGGAGAACAGTTAATGTGGTTCTGCTATTTAAGAAGGGTTGTAGAGATAAACCAGGGAACTAGACCAGTGAGTTTTATGTCAGTGGTAGGGAAACTATTTGAGAAAATTCTGAAGGAGAGCATCTATCTCCACTTGGAGAGGCAAGATTTGATCAGGAATAGTCAGCATGGCTTCGTCAGAGGGAGGTCATGCTTAACAAATTTCATTGAATTTTTTGAGGAGGTGACCAGGTGTGTAGATAAGGGTGGTGCAGTCGATGTAGTTTAAATGGATTTTAGCGAAGCCTTTGACAAGATCCCACATGGGAGACATATCAAGAAGGCAAATGCGCATGGGATACAGGGTAATTTGATAAGGTGGATTCAAAATTAGCTTAGTTGTAAAAGACAGAAGTTGATGACAGAAGTCTGCTTTAGTGCCTGGAAGCTAGTGTCCAGTGGTGTATCACAGGGATCTGTGCTGCATCTCCTTTTATTTACCATTTATATAAATGACATAGATGATTGTGGGGTATAGATAGAGTTAGTACGTTTGTGGATGACACAAAGATTAGCCGGGTGGTTAACAGTGAGGTCGAGTGTTTTGGGCTACAGGAAGATATAGACAAGATGGTCAAATGGGCAGATATGTGGCAGATGGAATTTAAACTTGAAAAGTGTGAGGTGATACACTTTGGAAGGAATAATTTGACAGGGAAGTATTCAGTGAATGGCATAACATTAGGAAGTTCTGTGGAACAAAGGGACCTTGGTGTGTTTGTCCATAGATCTTTGAAGGCGGAAGGGCATGTTAGTGGGGTGGTGAAAAAAGCATATAGGACACTTGCCTTTATCAATTGAGGCATAGATTACAAAAGCAGAGAGGCCATGTTGGAGTTGCACAGAACTTTGGTGAGGCCACAGCTGGAGTACTGCGTGCAGTTCTGGTTGTCAGATTATAAGAAGGATGTGATTGCATTGGAGGAGATTCACCAGGATGTTGCCTGGGACGGAACATTTGAGAGAGAGAAGAGAGGCTCGGGTTGTTTTCGTTGGGAGCAGAGAAGACTGATTGAGGTGTACAAGATTATGAGGGGCCTGGACAAAGTGGATAGGGAGCAGCTGTTCTCCTGAGTTGAAGGGTCAGTCACGAGAGGACACAAGTTCAAGGTGAGGGGCAGGAGGTATAGGGGGGATGCGAGGGAAAGCTTTTTTACCCAGAGAATGGTGATGGTCTGAAATGCGCTGCCTGGGAGGGTGGTAGAAGTGGGTTGCCCCACATCCTTTAAAAAGTACCTGGATGAGCATTTGGCACATCATGACGTTGAAGGCTATGGGGCCAAGTATTGGTAAATGGGATGAGGTAGGTAGGTCAGGCATCTCTCATGTGTCAGTACAGACTCAAAGGGCCTCTTCTACATTGTGTGATTCTATGAAATAGCAGATTCTGTATATTGTTACTGAATAAAACATTGGATGAATGGACACTTGTGTATATTCTCGCTAGACTCCAAAATGCATGTGTTTTATCGACTTACCACATTTTCTATATTAACAGAAAATTTCTGTATTTGTTGGACTCAGAATTGAATGTACTTTATTCCCATAGACATATACATACGCTACGTACGTATTCCATGTTGCTGGAGTCCCCAGTCAAAATATCCAGTATGTCACTATCGGAACTGGGTGCTGTGAATTCATCGCTTCATTAACAAGTGTAAGTACTGTTTCAATTCTGCTGTGTTTTATAGTGAAGCAATTTTTGCTGTGACATATTTGTTAAGTTTAGTTGATCATTATTAACTGATTTTAAATTCCAAAATCCTTTGTCTGCCACGTGAATCAGAGGTAAGCAGGACTGCCAACTGTCTCAGCATATTTAATTCTGCTTCACCATTTCAAATTACTCCCTCTCCCTCCTCTACTCAGAGTCTGAAGAATAATGCACACGTGATATGTACTCAAAATGCTCTTTGCAATGTATCATCAAGCTGTGTTTTATTGTGTGTGTACCCAAATGTTTGCCAGTAGGTCTGGCAGTACCTGTTGAGGGAGAACAAGAACAAAGAACAGTACAAGCTCAGGAACAGGCCCTTCGGCCCAAGTCTGTGCCGACACAGATGCCTCTCCAATCTAATATTTTCTTACCTCTACATGGTCCATATCTCTCTATTCCCTGCCTATTCATGTATCTATCCAGGTGCCTCATGAACGCTGTTATAAAATCTACTTCCACCACCTCCTCCGGCAGCACATTCCAGGCGTTCCAGAAGTTCCAAAGAAGAGTCATATTGAACTCAAAGGGGTGGCCGGAATTGTCCAACCTAACCCATGGCTGGGATTCTCCAGCCCCGCTGCTGTCAATGCAGATTTGGCTGAATGCCAAATTCTCCGTTCTCACTGGCAGGGTGTACAATATTGGAGAATTCCAGACATTAACTCCATTACTCTCTCCACAGCTGTTGCCCGACCTACTGAGCTTTTCCAGCTCTATTCTACATGTATCCAGACTGTGTTTTATCCTATATCTAGCCAGACTGCGCTTTATGTACCCAGACCATGCTTTGTCCTTCATGTATCCAGATTGAGCTTTATCCTTTATGCACCTCAGATGTTTTATCCTCTTTATGTACCTAGATACGGGCGGCACGGTGGCACAATGGTTAGCACTGTTGCCTCACAATGCCTGGTTCGATTTCTGGCTTGGGTCACTGTCTGTGTGGAGTTTGCACATTCTCCCTGTGTCTGTGTGGGTTTCTCCGGGTGCTCCGGTTTCCTCCCACAGTCTCAAAGACGTGCTGGTTAGGTGCATTGATCCGCACAGGTGCTGGAGTGTGACGACTAAGGGAATTTCACAGTAACTTCATTGCATTGTTAATGTAATCCTTACCTGTGACTAATAAATAAACTTTACAAAGACTCTGCCTTATCCTATCCGTAGCCATACAGTGCCTTATCCCATTTGAAGCCAGACTATGCTTTATCCTCTTTCTAACCAGACCGTGCTTTATCCTTCAATGTCAGTGATAATGTTTGAGAAAGGTTTTCACCAGACCTGCCTGGGTGAGAATCTCATTACATCAGTGGTGGGTGGGGGGAGAGACACAATTGTGTAGCATGATCTCGCTGGTGAGATTCTGGCTTTTGGCCTCTCGTGGGATTTTGTGCTCATGGCAAAGGCGTCGCAAAATGCCAGCCATTGTACCAAAGAGGCAGACACTTAAAAACTATTCATTGAAAAAATCAGTTGGCATTAATTATATAAAGTGGAAAGATAGAAAGAAAAGGTACTTTGCTTTTGGAACATAAAAAAATCTTAGTCCAGTAGTTTTTTTTTCAAAGGTATAAAGTTCATAAAACACTCAGGGCCGGATATTCTGCCTCAACTTGAGAATGTAGGGTCAGGAAATTTCCCAACTCCACAAGCACCTTGGGTGAAAGAGCTGCAGATGATCTAATTTTCTTTCCTGGTGTTAACAGGAGTGAGGCCAGCCATCCCCAAAAACAGTGGCAGCCAATGGGGCTGTGGATGTGAAGCTGAGCTGTGTGAGAGGCTGTTCTCTGTGCTCCAGGACTTTGTAAGAAAAACCCCCAAAAAACAGCCCTTCATCCATCACCCCATGACACATTCCCCATGCCTCATTCATGCCACTTCATGCCCTGTCCACAGTCACATGGCTCCTCTTGCCCCCATGCCACCTTATGTCCCTCTAACCACCCCAACACCCTCATAATCTTTATGCCAAATTAGTGCCAATTCATACCAACCCATACCCCTCACCCACCACCCTCCATGCCAGCGCACCCAGTATGTACCATGGGCAGACCTCAGGAGCCATGCCGAGACTAAACAAAATAAAGCTCTAAGTGTCTATTGCAGATCTTTCCTTTAAAAAAAACTCTCATTCATAGAAACCCATTCAATAAATTCCTTATAAAACCAAACATTTCATTCAAGTATTTAAGCCGAATGAAAGCTCATATTTGTATTCATAGCCCCACATTAAGGACTTTGGCTGGAATATTTCAGCCTTCCATGGTGGGTTTTTCTGTAATGGAGGCGGCTTGCCATCAGCCACCGCTGGAATCTTCCTGTCCCACTGAAGTCTATGGCAGTTTAGATGGCTTGTCTGTCCTGCTGCCGGATAACCCGCAGCAGTGGGCGACTCCAGCAGGACTGGTAAATCCCACCAGTGGGAAAAACTGGAAAATCCTCTCCTTCTAACTGCTTGGAGCTGTCAATCAAACTGAACTGATAGGCATCCCACTGTGATAATGATAATTGTGGAACTAGTGATACAGCACTAATCTTATAACATGGCCCTCAGGCTTATGTCAACAGACATTGTAAGCAATGATTCTTAGGAGATTTAAATGTTAAAAATTTGACAGTTTCACTGTTGTGCCTGCCGCACAGTCTGTTTTAACCCTTATGCGGTGGACAGATAACTGCGAGTAGACTTCTTGTTAGTACAACCAATATTTATTTAAAACACACAATCAATAATCACCCACCCAACCAACAATAAGTTATCTTACAGAAAATACTAAAGTTCAAGTCCAATACGAGACCTTGACTTAACTTTGTGTGACTGGCAAGTACGCAAGCAGATATTGGCCTTTATCTGTGCGCTGGTCTCGGTCGTCCTCTGTATAGTCTGGTCCTTTGGCCTGGTCTGGCACTCTGGCTCTGGTCTTCCTTCCTTCTCGGGTGTGGTGGCTCTCCTCATGCTGGTTGTTGCTGGCGACGGTCACCGTTGTTGTAGCTCGTTCGTGGGGTCAGAGAGAGAGAGCAACATTCTTGGTTGCGCCGCACCCTTTATACCCCGTTGGCTTTCGTGCTCCTTTTGGCCATTGCCAATCAATCGATCAGGACTTGATCACCCTGATCGATAAAGTCCAATCAGGTGCTGCCACACCAATCTCTGGGTGTGTCCCCAACAGCCATGTCTGCAGGTGCTGGGGGCACGTAGGGTTCACACCTCCCTCCCAAATAAGGGGTTATGGCGCCCCTATGTCTGGTAAATAACCCAGTTTGACCAGAAAGTCCCTTTTGTCCTGGAGATGACCCATATCCTGTGTATTCAGTCGTCTGAGTTGCAGCTTGTTTATCTCTGTCTTTTAGGCTGCCGCCTGTCGTTTTAGTTCTTGCCCAATTGTCCCAGAGTGCTTTACAAATCGCCATTTTAGGTGGCCCGTTTGGCCACACCACAGAACTTCTCCATCTTTTAGGCACATTAATGTTCCCTGTTACTAATTGCAGAGGGATCCTTACCTCCCCCCAAAGGGATCTCTGGACCTATTTAAAATGATACCCAAGGTTTCCAAATAATTCCAGATGTGCAAACATCTAAAGCTCATGAGTTATGTTTTAGACATTGAACAAACAAATATTAGATATGTTTGAAGGCAGCTGTACTTTTACATGTGCAGCTCTCTTTGTGAACTGTGGATGAGCAAACAGTCTGCACCCGTTCTCCCCCTGGCGCTGGGTGTAGGGCAGGGACTTCTGGAATGGGGCTCCAGCACTATTTTCACTAAGTTGGAGACCCTCTAGTCCCCATGAATATTCAGGCCCCGGTGAGGCTGAATCAAGCAAGTAACAGAGGGAAAGAAAGAAAATTATATAAAAAGTGAAACATTTCACTCATTGGGAATTTTCAATTATCTTCAGGTAATATGAATCAGCATCGATTAACCAGACTGCAAAATTACTGCAGAGTTCTCTGTATGCAAGCTTTTGACATAAAGCTGTGTACTGCTCTGTACCAAGTTTTAAAATGAATGTTTTGAAACAATAATAAATTGTTAGTCATACTTCTTTAGAATTTGTTAAAAGGGTGAGGAAGGAATTATTCAGTACCCATTTTGCTATGAAGTAGTTTGTGTATTTTCTTGTGTGTATCCAACCTGTGCATTATTCACCAGATAAAATGTTCCAGGCCAGAGGCTCTCAAGCTACCTTTTGGTTCAACGGATTGCAAATTGGTTCATCATCATGCTTTCCTCCAATCTAAATTATACTACCATATACTCATAATATGAAACTGCTGCATGTAAAGAATGTTTAATAATGATTTTTAGAAATAAGTATTTAGTTACAGCTGCCAGTGAAATGTGTGTGTCTGCTTCTCACTACGCTTCCCTCCTAGGTAAAACAGCCAGTCATGCTTTGCTGCTCATGTGGTAACCACATTCCACCCCCCGCTCCTGGCTCACATTCACTTCATTTTACATGTCCCCTGGAAAGGCTCTGCAAACTCTCAGAAGTCAGTGGATCTGAGTTTAAGAGAACCCATTTACAACTCTAGTTTGTGCCACTCAGTTTTATAAAACCGCTACAAAAGGAACAAAACTGGACAAACCACCTGGCATCAACTTCAGCACCGGAACCAACCATGGCAAACCCAGTCCTGTCAACTCTGCTGGATCCTCCATGATAATATCTGGGCACTTTTGCCAACATTTGGAGAGCTGTCCCCCAGACTGGTCAAGCAACAGCCTGATGTAGTCATATTCACCAAATTATATGTTACAGATAATGTCCCAGACATCAGCATCATCAACCCTGGGTATGCTCTGTCCCACTGGCACGACAGTTCGACCAGAACTGGTGGCACACTGGTATACAGTGAGAAGGGAGTCACCTTGCGAGTCCTCATCATTGGTTCCAGATCCCATGAAGTTTCATGATATCAGGTCAAACATGGGCAAGGAAACCTCTTGCTGATTACCACCAAGCACCCTTGCTCAGCTGATGAATCAGTGCTCCTCCATGTTGAACACCAATTGGAGGAAGCACTGAAGGTGACAAGTGCACAGAATGTACTCTGGGTAGGAGATGTCAATGTCCATCACCAAGAGTGGCCAGGTAGCACCATTACCAACTGAGCTGGCCCAGTCCTAAAGGATATAGCTACTAGACCAGGTCTGTTGCAGTGGCGAGCGAACCAACAAGAGGGAAAAACATACGCAATTTAATTTTTTATTCTTTCATGGGATATGGCTGTTGCTGGCTAGTATTTGTTGCCCAAGACTAATTGCCCTTAAACTGAGTGGCTTGCTAGGTCATTTCAGAGGGCATTTAAGTGTCAATCGCATTGAGGTAAGTCTGGAGTCACATATAGGCCAGACCAGGTAAGTGAAGCAGATTTCCTTCCCTAAAGGATAACAGTGACAATTGACAAGTGGCTTCATGGTTGCTATTAAGAAAACAAGCTTTTTGATTCTAGGTTTATTAATTGAACTTTAAATTCCACCAGCCTCCATGGTGGGATTTGAACCTTTGCCCCAAGTGTTAGTTTGGACCTCTGGGTTACCAATCCTGTGGCATTACCAGTTGACAGGCTGCCTCTCTTTTCTCAAAAGGCGGCAGCTGAGGATGACCTAGTAAAGGCATTTAAACATTGGGAAAGGTTTTGATAGAATGGATACAGAATGTTTCCTCTTGTAGGGAAGAGCATAACTAGAGGCAACCAATATAAGATGTATTCCTATATGATAAAGGCCTTCCATTTGCCTTTTTTGATTATTTTTTGTACCTGTTCATGACATTTTAATGACTAATGCATTTAGACCCCCAAAGTCTCTTTGGATTTTCACTGTTTCAGCTTTTCATCATTTGGTAAGTAGGCCGTTCTATCCATTTTAAGTTGAAAAGTGGATACCTCACATTTGCTTACATTGAAATCTATTTGTCACAGTTTTACCTATTCACTTCACATTACAATCAGATGTTGATAGGTTTTGCTCCAACTACACAGCTTAGCTATCTTTGTGTCACTGCCAAGTTTGGTTTCCTATTCCATCATCTAAATCATTAATAAATGCAGTGAATAGTGGAAGATCCAAACAGATCCTCGTGGGACACCAGTAGTTACATCCTGCCAATTCCAGTACCTGCCCATTATCCCTGCTCTCTGTCTTCTGCTGCTCAAGTGCTCAGCCTATTTCCTGGTCTGGTCAATAATTTTCCTTCAATTCCGTGAACTTCCACTTCTAACCCAGAGTAGAAGGCACTTTATGCAATGCCTCCTGGAAGTCTAATCATCCAGAGACTTTCCTTATATCCACTACTTTAAGTTAGCTCCTCAAAAAATTCAATCAGGTACATCAGGCATGATGTGCCTTTTTCTAATCCACGCTGGTTTCCTCTGATCAACTAAACTGTACAAAGGCAGCCTTTAAATGGGTAGATTGGAACATAAGTAGTTTGCCCAGACTGGACAGGCTGAAGATCAAATAAAATTATAAATCATACACAGAATCAGAAGCCGAGCCCAGCTCCATCTGGAGAATGGGTTTATGCCAGGTACTACACTTTGTCCGGACAGTGTAGGAGTTTGGACAGATTTACAACGTACCTTACCAGACTTGGGAGGGTTATTGCCTTCACAGGGTGGCATGAGTAATCAACATGTTCTAACAGTGATTTTCCTCCATCAGAACCTGTTCATTGATCGGATTGGACGTAAAGTGCTGCTTATGGGAGGTTACAGCTTGATGGTTGTTTGCGGGATATTGTTCACCATCTCACTGACTCTCCAGGTGAGTTGCAGTTTCTTTCTCAACGTTAAAAGAAAGTTGGAACATGTGTACATTCAGGATAAGATTCCTGCTTCCAGGAATACCCATACCACATATGGTGTGTTTGTGTAGGATGGTAATTGTAAACTTTTCAAAATCGTGGAAATAACATTTGTGTTGGGCCTTTCAATGGAGGACAGTGATATTTTTTAAAGTGTGGGATGGCACAGCATTATCTCAATTCCCTGTTGCATTTGTGGGGCCCATTTAGAATGGACAAGGATACATTCACTTACACAGTGATTGCACCTTCTGGTGCTCTCCAGAATGTTTGGGTGATCTGAATAGCACTCAAATAGCATTAAATCGGTGGGCGCTTGCACCATTATAACTGCATCTCTGATACTCCTGCCTTGGGGGACCACAAAATGGGACATAGCTGCCTGTACTAGTTTAGGTGGCGGGGGTGGGGCAGGGAGGGTATGGAAACTCGCCACTGTTTATCTGCCAAGCTTCACGCAACAATTACCCCTTTATTGGTGGATCAGTACACATCTCAATCTCCCAATCTAAATTTCACTTCACCAATCCATGATGCCAGTCTATCTCTTCCTTCTAGATGTACTGGTTGATGATCCATGATGCGGCATATCTGTGGCCGAAGCTCTGAGAAATCCTAGCCCTGGGAATCTCTCCACTCTGGCCTCCCCACACCTCCTCATAAAGAGCAGACTGCCCCCATGCAAGACCAGGTCCCAATATATCCAGGTCCTGGTGGAGTTTGCAGGCATTTTGGTGAATTTCTGCCAGCATTACAGCTGGTGTCCATCTGAACAGCTAAGGGAGTTCATTCCCTTAATTTTCTATTTTTACTGCCCAAGGTAATTTGGACATGGAACCATTTCACAATTTATACTGATGAAATATATAGGATAGAATGGCTGGTAAATAAGTATTAAGCCAAGTCATAAGCTAGTTGTAAATGTCTTTGTGAGTGGTTGCAAGTGCTATTAAGGTAGGGCTTAAACTATTTTGGTAGGGGATGGGAAGCAGGATGCAACATTAGAAAGGAAAACCGAGGTTCACAAAGGACTGGGAGGTAAACAGCGCTAGAATAATAAATAGTAAGGGGCGGGGTCATTGTTATAGAGAATGCTGTAACATCCAAATTATTTACATATATGCGAACCCATGAAGTTTGGTAAATGGGGCAGCAGAGTGGTGCAGTTGTTAGCACTGCTGCCTCACAGTGCCAGGAATCTGGGTTTGATTCCTGGCTTGGGTCATTGTCTGTGCAGTGTCTGCATGTTCTCCCTGTGCCTTGTGGGTTTCCTCCAGGTGTTCCGGTTTCCTCCCACAGCCTGGAAGGCTGTGTTGGTTGGGCGCATTGGCTGTGCTAAATTCTCCCTCAGTGTACCCAAACAGGCGACTAGGGAATTTTCACAGTAATTTCATAATATAAGCCTACTTGTGACAATAATAATAATAAACTTGATAAACTTAAAAAAATAAGATTGGTCAGCTACAGGCACGGGCAGACATGTGGGAATATGATGTCATGAGGAGCTACTGTAATAAAGGCTGAATATTCCTGAATATAAGGGCCAGGATTTAATGTAGACGACACTGGAAAGCCTCATGATTCTTTTCTCTGAGAGATCCAATGCACTTCAATCAGGCACTCATCTGGGCAGAGTAAGGCCTCCCATACGATTTAGCGCCTAGTAAGGCAGAAAACCCATCCCTGGAACTGCTGGCCACTGAAGACCAAATTGATAAAGAGGAGGGATGAGAAAGGCTATCTCACCAGGAACAGATGAGATGCATCTGAGGATACTAATTGAAGAAAGGATGAAAATTGCAGAAGCACTGGTGATACTTTTACAATCCTTCTTAGATACAGGAGAGCTGCTGGAGGACTAGAGACTTGTCAGTTTAAATCCCTTGTTCAAAAGGGGGTGTTAAGATAACCCCAGCAACTAAGGCCAGTCAGTTGAACCTCATGGTGGGAAAATGATTAGAAACAAATTCTGGGATAAATTTAATCTAGACAAATATGGATTAATTAAAGAAAGCCAGTATGAATTTATTAAAGGCAAATCATGTTTAACTAATTTTATTTTTGATGAGGAACAGAGAGAGTTAATGAGGGTGACATTTTTATTTTGTGGGATCCATCAGGGAATGTGGATATTTTTAGGAAGACCTGCATTTATTGCCGTCCTTAATTGCCCTTGAATCGAAAATTTCAGAAGGCAGTTAAGAGCCAACCAAATGCTGTGTGTCTGGAGTCACATGGAGACCACACCAGGTAAAGACAGTAGATTTCCAACGCTAAAGGCTATTAGTGAACCATACTGGTTTCTACAACAATTGGTGATGGTTTCATGGTCACTATTACTGAGACTTTTTCCAAGTGGCAGGCAGTGACTAGCGGGGTACTGCAGGGATCAATGCTAGGACCCCCAGCTATTCATAATGTATGAGATGAGGAACTAAATGTATTATCTCCAAATTTGCAGATGACACAAAGCTGGGAGGAGGGTGAGCTCTGAGGAGGATACAGAGATGCTTCAGTGTGATTTGGAAAAACTGAATGTGTGGGTGAATGCATGGCAAATGTAATATCATGTGGATAAATGTGAGGTTATCAACTTTGGTAGCAAAAGCAGGAAGGCAGATTATTATCTGAATGGCTAAAAATTAAGAGAGGGGAGTGTGCAAAGAGACCTGGGTGTCCTTGTACATCAGTTGCTGAATGTAAGCATTCAGGTGCAGCAGGAAGTGTGCTGGCCTTTATAGCAAAAGGATTCGAGTGCAGGAGCAGGGATGTTTTGCTGGAGCTATACAGGGCCTTGGTGAGACCACAGCTGGGATATTGTGTGCAGTTTTGGTCCCCTTATCTGAGGAAGGATGTTCTTGCTATGGAGGGAGTACAGCGAAGGTTTAGCAGACTGATTCCTGGGATGGCAGGACTGACGTATGAGGAGAGGTTGAGTTGGTCAGGATTATATTTGCTGGAGTTCAGAAGAATGAGGGGGAATCTCATAGAAACCTATAAAATTCTAATAGGACTAGAAGGGGTAGATGCAGGAAGGATGTTCCTGTGGTGGGTGAGACCAGAACCAGGGGTCACAGTCTGAGGATATGAGGTAAATCATTTAGGACAGAGATGAGGGAGGGTGAGCCTGTGGAATCCACTACCATAAAAAGAAGTTGATGACAAAACATTGGATGTTTTCAAGGAGTTAGATATAGCTCTTGGGGCTATTGGTATCAAAGGATATGGGGGGAAAAGCAGGAACGGGTTACTGAGTTAGATGCTCAGCCATGATCATGAATGGCAGAGCAGGCTTAAAGGCCCTTGTCTACGCCTAAAATGGGGTGGTAATATGATTAATATTACAACAAAAGATCTATATAGGGGAGGTACGAATGGAAAACAAACAAAAAGATGAAAAACAAGCTGCTGTCCAAAAACATTGAAAAACACAAAGATGGGGACAATGTTTATGATCTGAATTTGTTGAACTCAGTGTTGAGTCTGGAAGGCTGTAAAGTGCTCAATCCAAAGAAGAGGTTCTGAGCCAAGGAGCTTTATTGGAACAGTGCTGCTCAACTACCTTCTGAGAGTGTCTGATGTTTGCATCTCAGATTGTCCAGAATTCAAGATTACATTCTAAGGAAGTTCTAAGGAAGTCATATTTGACTCAAAACATTAACGCCTTTTTTCTCTCCACAGATGCTGCCAGACCTGCTGAGTACTTCCAGCACTTATTATTTTACGTTACATAGAACTGGGTGAAATTTAGAGCACAGAACAGGCCATTTAGCCCAACTAGAACAGTGTAGGAGGGCGAGGACAAAGAGGTCATACTGGGAGTGGAGCGGAGAATTAAATTGTCAGGTGACTAGAAACTTGGGGACACAACTGTGGACTGAATGGTGGTGTTCCACATAGCAATCACATCCAATCTACATGAAGACCAAACTGGGGGGGGGGAGGGTGACAGTTTCTCTAATCCACAATGTCAGTTTTACATCTAGCTGGCATGTTAAAAATCTACCCTAATGAACATTTAGATTATTTTAATGCGGGTGATAGGATAGCCTCCCTCAGCAAGCGATGCCAACCCCAGCCTTGCAATCTTGTCCTGAAGTGGTGCTCGAAACACAACTATCTGACTCGGGTGAATGTTACTCACTGAGCTTTGCTGACACTGCCAGTAGGTGGCGAGAGGAAGGGCTCAGCCCTGTATGTTTTAATAACATTCTTTATCTGTTGATCTAGGATAAAATCAGTTGGATGCCATATCTGAGCATGGTCTGCATCTTTGCATCCATCTTAAGCTTCGGAATTGGGCCAGGTAGGTTGTCTGCTCTAAAGCATTCTTATAATACAGAAATAAACAATTCCTCACTGAGAACCACCTCATGTGAGCTGCCCTGACTATGTGAGGAGTTAGTGTGCTCTAATGCTCACCGACAGGTTGAGAGTGTCTGGGGGTTTGCATCTACGATTGTCCAGAACTCAATATTACATCGTTCTGAGAAAGAGTCATATTGACTCCAAACATTAACTCTGTTACTCTCTCCATAGATGCTGTCAGACCTGCTGAGTATTTCCAGAACTTTGTTTTTATTTCAAAATTACACAGATAAAAAGTTAAAGTTTATTTATTAGTCACAAGTAGGCTTACATTAACACTGCAATGAAGTTACTGTAAAGCACAGTATTGGGCTATTTGGCACAACTGATCTGTGAAGGTATTCATGCTCCACACAAGTTTCCACCTACTCCATTCAGCCCATCAGCAAAATTGTCTATTCCTTTCTCCCACATGTATTTATCTAGCTTCTCCTTAAATATATCTTTGCTATTTCTCTCAAGTACTCCAAATAATACCAACTTCTTCATTCCAACCAGTCTCTCAGTTTCACCTGAATTCATTATTATAATTATTAATATCCTGTCCTGGGCGGCACAGTGGTTAGTACTGCTGCCTCACAGTGCCAGAGACCTGGGTTCAATTCCGGCCTTGGGCCACTGTCTATGTGGAGTTTGCACATTCTCCCCGTGTCTGTGTGGGTTTCCTCCGGGTGCTCCAGTTTCCTCCCACAGTCCAAAGATGTGCAGGTTAAGTTGATTGGCCATGGTAAATTGACCTTAGTGCCAGGGGATTAGCTGGTTAAATATGTGGGGTTACGGGAATAGGGCCTGGGTGGGATTCTGGTCAGTGCAGACTCGATGGGCCGAATGGCCTCCTTCTGCACTGTAGGGATTCTATGATTCTATTAATGGCCTCTAGTTTTGCACTCCCCACAAGGAGAAACATCATCTGTTAAAGTTCTTCATACTTTTAAAGACCGTTTACTACCTTCTAGAGGAAAGAATCCAGCGTGATCAGTCTTTCCTGATCATTATAACCACCCAGATCTGGTATCATCCTTGTTAATTTTAAATTAGTCTGTGGACAAGAGTAGCTTGAATTTCCTTAATCACATTTTGGTTTAAACGTTTCAAGTTTCCTTTGTGATTTGTTTTGTGCAGTAACTCATTAAGAGGCTGCACTTTAAAGTTGTGTCTCAGTTCATTTGATTTAGTTTAATTGGTTATTGTTATTTTAAAACAGGAGTAGCTGGATTTTCTTCACTGTTACATGCCACTGGACTCTCAAGCTGACTCAACTCAGGTCAACAGGGGTTGAATGGGAACATCTGTGCTCTCATTCCAGGAATGGGTTGGTAGCTCTGAGCTCTCATCCAAATTTCTCATGAAGCGATTCCCTTCCTTTTACACTTTCCCAGCTTTCTCTGCTCCTTCCTTTGAGCTATTGTCTCTGGCTGTAGTTCATATGAAATAGTGTTTGCATTCACCTGCTCTAATGCTAAGTAGGAGACCGCCCTCCGACCCTGTAGACTCTGGCAGAGGTCAGCATTGGAGGGCACGGCCCTGATGCAACTATCAGGATTGCAATCTGTGGAATTTCAGAACTGTAACGTTTCCATTTGGTTCAGTGTCACCCCCTACCTCGGTGCTCTATGTTGTGTACCTCAGTTACAATGACTGTAGTATATGAAGACTGTATTCACTTGTTGACTGCTCATAAACAATGTCTCTCTTCTTCCCTATCCCGCGTTTATTGATGACTCCTTTGCCCTTAGCCGGAGTAACCGGGATCATTCCGATGGAGATCTTTGACCAAACTGCACGGCCTGCAGCTTACATGATCAATGGCTCCCTGCAATGGATAAATCTTACTATTGTTGGGTTGGCTTTTCCATTCATTGTTGTAAGTATTTTGAACAAAGACTAAACGCAACCTAATATTGTGTGAGGGGATAAGACTTCACACTGTATATTTTTATAAAATATATATAGGTATGCTCATCACTATTTCTAAAATTTTTATAACTGAACCAAGACCTGTAAAATGAACAAAAGAAGCAACCTTGCAGTTTCAGGGACACTCACAACTTGTTGTCAGCGAGTTGATGACCACCTGTGGACTGCACAGCCCAGCTACAAAGGAGCTACATGAAATGCATTTGTATTTGATAAGCCAGGTTGGCCACTGAAGGCAGAACATCTACTGAGACAATAGCCGATCAAGCATTCACTATAGCCCATAATGGCTGAGATGGTTGAAATTGAGAGGAAAGCAGAAAAGGTTCACACTGAAATGAAACTGAACTTCCTGGTCTCAGGAAATCAGGAGTAAGCTGAGGTTTAGAAATCAAAACTAAACCCTGTTGAAAGAAATAAAAAAAGACTCAAATCTGTCTGACCAGGGCAGTGGCAATTATTGAATCCACGGAAGGAAACTCGAGGAGAGGCTAGATCCAGAAGCTGAGAATAAAAAAAAAGAATAAGTTACTGCAGATGCTGCTGTTTAAAGTTTATTTATTAGTGTTGCAAGTAGGTTTACATTAATACTGCAATGAAGTTACTGTGAAAATCCACCAGCTGCCTCATTCCGACGTCTGTTCGGGTACACTGAGGGAGAATTTAGCATGGCCAATGCACCTCACCAGCACGTCTTTCGGACTGTGGGAGGAAACCGGAGCACCCGGTGGAAACTACGTCGACACGGGGAGAACATGCAGATTCCGCACAAACAGTGACCCAAACCGGGGAATCGAACTCGGGTCCCTGGTGCTATGAGGCCGCAGTGCTAACCACTGTGCCACCCCTTGAAGATAACAGTCGTGGATTTAGAACCACCCGGACTGAGTTGAGGAGGTTCTGCAGACATGCGTCATTTGTGCTGAAGGTACTGTCTGTGGAAATAGTGTTGGTTGTACCTTGTTGTTGTCTGGGAATCAGACTAGCTCCTCAGAGGAGGAGCTGAAATTCCACATATGGAAGACTGTTTGAAGGACTTTGTGAATTCTTGTGATTTTACTATTCTGAATGGGCTGCTAGTTTGTTAATCTCAATGGTATCTGCCATTTGCTGCATAATTTATATTCAACTGCAATTTTCCTGCTAATTCATGTTTAACTCCTGTTAATCCTTGAAGTTAGAGTACAGGGTAGATAATATGTCATGTTTGCTGACTCTTGTGTGGCAAATGTTCTTCTGCTGGACATGTGGAATCTTGTGGCTTCATTCCCTTAGTGAATTACTGGGATTTCGTACTTCTTCTATTCACAAGGAAAGTTATTGATCGTCGCTGAGATTGTGGCATGGTGCCCTGATAATCTCCCACCTCTGCCTGAGAGAGTTTGGTTCCTGCCAATGTGCCGAGCAGAGTTTGCCAATTCCCCAGAACTGTCCTGGAATCTCCAGCAACTGGAGAATCAGGCGCCGGAGTGTGGCGACGAGGGGATTTTCATAACGGCTTCATTGCAATGTTAATGTAAGCCCACTTGTGACACGAATAAATAAACTTAAACATAAGAATAATCTCCAGGACCTTGCTGAGAAGGAAAAATCATAGTGCCATTAAAAATCCTTCTTATTAAAAAGTACACTTTGAGCATTTTTGCTGGTTGTAGGGATATTCATCAAGAAACATCCAATCAGATAATCAGTTCCCTTTCCATTGATTGCTCATTCTGTGCAACCAATAGTAGGGACCTGGGTGTGCAAGTCCACAGATCTTTGAAGGTGACGTCACAGGTGGAGAAGGTGGTGAAGAAGGCATATGGCATGCTTGCCTTTATAGGACGGGGCATAGAGCATAAAAGTTGGGGTCTGATGTTGCAGATGTATAGAACGTTGGTTCGGCCGCATTTGGAATACTGCGTCCAGTTCTGGTCGCCACACTACCAGAAGGACGTGGAGGCTTTGGAGAGAGTACAGAGGAGGTTTACCAGGATGTTGCCTGGTATGGAGGGGCTTGGTTATGAGGAGAGATTGGGGAAACTGGGGTTGTTCTCCTTGGAAAGACGGAGGATGAGGGGAGACTTAATAGAGGTGTATAAAATTATGAAAGGCATAGATAGGGTGAACGGTGGGAAGCTTTTCCCCGGGTCGGTGGTGACGTTCACGAGGGGTCATAGGTTCAAGGTGAAGGGGAGGAGGTTTAACACAGATATCAGAAGGACATATTTTACACAGAGGGTCGTGGGGGCCTGGAATGTGTTGCCGGGCAAGGTGGTGGAGGCGGACACACTGGGAACGTTTAAGACTTATCTAGACAGCTATATGAACGGAGTGGGAATGGAGGGATACAAAAGAGTGGTCTAGTTTGGACCAGGGGGCGGCGCGGGCTAATTGTTCTTTGTTTCTCGTTTCAAGGCTTCATTCTATGATCATCTTGCTGGTGCCAGTACAGAGCGAGACTGCGGATAGTTGGGAACCTGTCTCGGGGGCAGGGAATTCATATGGTGTTCGTAAAGCAGAAGTGGAAATGAATAGGGTTGGGAAGCATTTTCTGATCAGGGCCAGTGTGATCTCCTGGACTCGTTTCGATCGCCACAGGGGGTCGGAGAGGAATTTCCCAGATTTTCTTTTTCCCCATATTGGCCTGGGGTTTTCACTCTGGGTTTTCGCCTCTCCCTGGAGATCACATGGTCTGGAATGGGGGGGGTGGGGGTGAGTTAATAGGTTGTGATGAACAAAGCATCGTAGCTGTGAGGGACAGCTCGGTGAATAGGATATTAGGATGTAGATAGGCTGGAAAATTGGGCGGGGATCCTGGATTCAGGATTCAATCCTGGACCGGGGAGCGGCGCGGGCTTGGAGGGCCGAAGGGCCTGTTCCTGTGCTGTATTGTTCTTTGTTCTTTGTTCTAGTGTATGGGGGCAAGATAGATAGAGGCAGAAGGTCATGTGATGATATTTCCAGGGATAAGGCCAACTGGAGATGGCAGCTTCAAAGAGTACGGCTAGAGTTCTCCGTACTCGCATGCCTCACCACCGCTGCCAGCGAGAATGGAGAATTTGGCGCGCAGCCAAAACTCTATTCACTGCAGCGGGACTGGAGAATCCCAGCCACGGGCGAGGTCGGAGAATTCCAGCCTACAGGTCCACTGCAGGGAGGGTAAAAGATCTCAGAGGAAGAGCTATTTACACCACCTCGTGATCATTGACCTAGTTATTGACCTAGTGAGCTCTGCTGAGAATCAACAGCAACATCGGAGAGGCTTGCAGGCAGCTGTGCTATTTGTTCTCCTGGTATGAGACAAAAATTGGAAGAAATAAAAATAACTTGACACCCTAAAGAAAAGAAATAAACAGAAAATACTGGAAATAGTCAGTGTAAGAAGTCTCACAACACCAGGTTAAAGTCCAACAGGTTTGTTTGGAATCATGAGCTTTCAGAGCGCTGCTCCTTCATCAGGTGAGTGGAGAGGTTGGTTTCACAAACACGGCATATCTAGGCAGAGACTCAATTGCAAGATAATGTAACTCCACATCATGGCTACCATCGACACCGCAAACTGCCGGCTCAAAGTGGAGAGGATCTCCAAGACATTATCTTGCAATTGTGTCTTTGTCTAGATATGCCATGTTTGTGAAACCCACCTCACCACTCACCTGATGAAGGAGCAGAGCTCCAAAAGCTCATGATTCCAAATAAACCTGTTGGACTTTAATCTGGTGTTGTGAGACTTCTTACTGTGCCCACCCCAGTCCAACGCCGGCATCTCCACAGCATGGAAATACTCAGGTCAGGCAGCATTCATAGAGAGAGAGATAGTTAATTTTTTTTCTGAATTCATTTGTGAGGTGTGAGATTTGTTGACAGTCCCAGTATTTATTTCCAATTGCCCTTGTGAAGCTGGTGTTGAGCTCTTGAATATAGGTGTGGGACAGCTACTTGTCAAACACATGCTGAGGATCTGGAGTCAAATGTAGGCCAGGTCGGGAAAGGGTGGCAGATTTCCTTCCTTCTCTCTAAAAGACATGAGTGAACCAGATGGGGTTTTACAACAATTTAATAGTTTCATGGTCACTATGAATGGTACTAACTTTTAATTTCAGGGTTTAAAAGAAAATTTAAAGCCCTCGGCTAACGTGATGTGATTTGAATTCATATCTCCATATCACTGGCTCAGGTTCCAAGGTTATTTGTTCAGCTCTTTACCTAAAGGGTGGTGAGAATGTGGAGCACAGCGAGTGGTTGAAGCAAGTAATATAGATGCATATAAGGGTAAGCTGGACAAGCAATATGACAGGGAAAGAAATGGATGAACATCATGGTAGATTTAAATAAGAAAAGTTGGAGGAGGCTCGAGTGGGGCATAAACACCACAAGGACTGGTTGGGCCTGATGGCCTATTTCTCTGCCATGTATCCTACGTAAACCGGAAAAGGTTATAGAACTGTTGCAGGCTTGAAGTGATTACACAGACAAAGAAAGGAGTTGGGGGAGGTAAGAACAGCAGGGAAAGACTGTGATAGGGTGGAAAACTGAGGTGGCACAGTGGTTGGAACTGCTGACTCACAGTGCCAGGGACCCAGGTTCGATTCCGGTCTCGAGTGACTGTGTGAAATTTGCGCATTCTCCCCATGTCTGCATGGGTTTCCTCCCACACTCCAAAAATGTGTGATTAGGTTGATTGGTCATGCTAAATTGCCCCTTCGTGTCAGGGGGATTAGTGGGGTAAATGCGTGGGGTTACAGGGATAGGGTGGGATTGTTGTCGGTATAGGCTCAATAGACCAAATGGCCTTCTCCTGCACTGTAGGGATTCCATAATAGATGTGTGGTGAACCATCGTTGGTTCCCACTGGATAGTACCGAGCCAGGGTCTGGCCAGTACTACAAGTATGTACATATGTTGCTGTTGGGTTAGGGATGGGTTGTTCTACTTGTTGCTGTTGGGGTTAGGGATGGGTTGTGCTACTTGTTACTGTTGGGGTTAGGGTGGGGTTGTTACACCTTTGTATTATAGTTATTGTGGTACATCCCAGTCGGGCTCCGCCTCCTGGGAGAGGTATAAAGGTCCCTGCTCTGGCTGGGACCCCTCAGTCTGGGATCGTGTATATAATTGGTAGCTGCTTTGTTACAGCAAATAAAAGCCTTTATTTCCTGAGCATCAAGCCTCGTGTATGATAACGCGCATCAATTTTATTTGCTGTAAATAAACTCTCGTCGAAGAAAAAAAAAAGAGAGTATGGAGCAGATACTGAAGCCTGAACGCCTTACATTAGATCCACGTGCGGTGGGCGCCTCCAACACCTTCGACCACTGGCTGAAGTGTTTCGAAGACGACCTGGCAGCCTCCGCAGCGGTCACCACAGATGATGACAGACTCCGGGTCCTCCATGCGAGGGTAAGTAACACTGTCTACCTCACGATCCGTGCGGCCACCGATTACACAAAGGCCCTCGAGCTTCTGAAGAAGCATTATATCAAACCGCCCAACGAAATACACGCTCGTTACCTCTTCGCCACTCGACGACGGCAGTCTGGCGAAACGATGGAGGAATACGCGAACTAACGCCTACAGCTAGCCAGGGGCTGTAACTGCAAAGCTGTGTCGGCTGAGCAGAGTATGAACGACCTCGCCCGAAATGCGTTTGTGGCGGGAGTCGGATCGTCGTACATTCGACTTAAACTACTGGAGAAAGGTAACCTTGACCTTACCCAGGCAATAGAGCTAGCGGAGATGCTGGAGACGGCCTCCAAAAGCCTAGTATTGTATCCTGAAGACCACGTGGAGACAACGTGGCAGGAGCAGTCGCCAATCCCTCCTCGTCCCTCAGGTTCGAAATGCTGCGTAATGGCGTGCTCACACTCGGGCCAGACGACGGCCCGCGGTGTTACTTCTGTGGGGGAGCGAAGCATAGTCGGCAACGGTGTCCCGCTAAAGCTGTGTTGTGCTCCGCCTGCGGTAAGAAGGGGCACTATTCGAAAGTGTGCCGATCCAAATCTAGGAACAGCAGTGCGGCCTGCGATTCCTCAGAGCCCGGTTGTTCGTCGTCGAAATCGTCGAGGATTTCATCCACGTGCGAGGCCAGGACGACGCCATTATGGTCGATGGAGTCGGAGATGTGTGACCACCAGGGGTCGCTGAGTTTGGCGCCATCATCCACGTACGACCTATGGGAGCGGCCATGTTGGTCGGCACTGACCGCGAACGACCAGCAGGGGTCATCCTCGTCAATTTCAGCTGCCTGCAGTGGCGCTCATGAACCTACGGTGGCGTCGATCATCCTGGACCAGGCCAAGCCTCATAGACGTGACAAATCTATGATGGACATTAAGGTAAATGACCACTTGATTTATTGTCCGGGAGCACTGAGAGCTTTATCCACCCAGACGCTGTGAAGCGGTGTGGACTCCGGATTCAACCTGTCAAACAGGCAATTTCTATGGCATCGAGGTCCCGGTCTGTCACCGTGCTAGGGAGTTGCGTGGTAACTTTAATGGTGCAAGGCACAGTTTACGAGCGTTTCAAGCTCCTAGTGTTGCCGCACCTTTGCGCGCCAATACTTCTCGGACTAAACTTCATGGTCCACTTGAGGAGTGTAACCCTACAGTACGGTGGGCCACTCCCTTCGCTTTCGGTGGGAGAACAGCAGCCTCCAAATTGCCCAACGCGCCCCGCCTGTAGCCTCTCGACGCTGAAGATCACCACACCCTCCCTGTTCCAGAATCTTGTGCCAGGCTGCAAGCCCATTGCGACTAAGAGTAGGCGTTAGAGCGCTGAGGATCGGATCTTCATTCGATCTGAGGTTCAGCGGCTCCTCAAAGAAAGGATCATACAACCCAGCGCTAGTCCGTGGAGAGCGCAGGTCGTGGTGGTCAAGAGCGGGAACAAACCCCGGATGGTCATTGACTATAGTCAGACCATTAATCGATACACGCAGCTGGATGCGTATCCCCTCCCGTGCATATCTGACATGGTCAATCAGATTGCGCAGTACCGGGTGTTCTCCACCAAAGACCTCAAGTCTGCCTACCACCAACTCCCCATTCGCCCAGAGGACCGACAATACATGGCTTTTGAGGCGGATGGTCGCTTGTATCACCTTCTCAGGGTTCCCTTTGGTGTCAACAATGGGGTCTCGGTCTTCCAGCGTGCTATGGACCGAATGGTGGACCAGAACGGGCTGCGGGCTACCTTCCCGTACCTAGATAATGTCACCATCTGCGGCCATGACCAGCAGGACCACGACACGAATCTCCTGAATTTCCTACGCACTGCATCTCGCCTGAACCTGACCTACAACAGGGAGAAGTGTGTGTTTCGTACGCGCCGTTTAGCCATCCTAGGATACGTGGTGGAAAACGGGGTCATTGGCCCTGATCCAGACCGTATGCGCCCCCTTTCTGAACTTCCCCTGCCCACTAGTGCAAAAGCACTGAGAAGATGCTTAGACTTCTTCTCTTATTATGCGCAGTGGGCTCCCAATTACGCGGACAAAGCCCGTCCGCTCATTAAGTCCACTACTTTTCCCCTAACACCAGAGGCTCGATTGGCCTTCGATAAATTAAAAGCCGACATCGCGAAAGCCACGATGCACGCTGTTGATGAGTCCATCCCCTTTCAGGTGGAGAGCGATGCATCTGATTTCGCCCTGGCTGCCACACTTAACCAGGCGGGCAGGCCCGTCGCATTTTTTTCCCGCACCCTCCAAGGCCCCGAAATTCGGCATTCAGCGGTGGAAAAGGAGGCCCAGGCCATTGTGGAGGCCGTCAGGCACTGGCGCCATTACTTGGCGGGAAAACGGTTCACCCTGATCACGGACCAGCGGTCCGTGGCGTTCATGTTTAATAACATGCAGAGGGGCAAGATCAAGAATGACAAGATCTTGCGGTGGAGAATTGAACTCTCCACCTATAACTATGACATCATGTACCGTCCAGGGAAACTCAATGAGCCCTCGGATGCCCTCTCGCGTGGAACATGCGCCAGTATACAGGAGGACCGTTTGCAGGCTCTCCATAATGACCTATGCCATCCTGGGGTCACTCGGCTCTACCACTTTATAAAAGCCCGCAATCTGCCCTACTAGGTGGAGGACGTCAGGTCCATAACAAGAAGCTGTCGGGTATGCGTGGAATGCAAATCGCACTTTTACCGACCTGACCGGGCACATTTAGTCAAGGCCACTCGTCCCTTCGAGAGACTGAGTGTCGATTTTAAGGGCCCCCTTCCCTCAACAGATCGGAATGTGTACTTCCTCAACATCATTGACGAGTACTCTAGATTCCCTTTTGTTGTTCCCTGCTCTGATACATCCGCTGCCACGGTTATCAAGGCATTCCGTGATCTTTCTACCCTGTTCGGGTACCCCGGCTACATTCACAGCGACAGGGGCTCGTCGTTCATGAGCGATGACTTGAGGCAATACCTGCTCTCATACGGGATTGCCTCTAGTAGGACCACGAGCTACAACCCTAGGGGTAACGGACAGGTGGAACGTGAGAATACTACAGTCTGGAAGGCTGTCTTACTGGCGTTGAAGTCAAAAAGCCTTCCAGTCTCCCGTTGGCAAGAGGTGCTCCCTGATGCGCTCCATTCTATTCGCTCACTCCTGTGTACGGCAACCAACGCTACTCCCCATGAGAGGATGTTTTCATTCCCTCGGAAGTCTTCCTTAGGGACCTCATTACCGTCTTGGTTGACGTACTCAGGACCTGTCCTCCTGCAGCGACATGTAAGGGCCCGCAAGTCCGACCCGTTGGTCGAACAGGTCCATCTCCTCCACGCCAACCCTCAGTATGCCTATGTGGCATACCCTGACGGGCAAGAGGACACGGTCCCGATCCGAGACCTGGCGCCAGCAGGGGACGTAGCAACCCCTGTCGCTCCCATACCCCCTGTTACAAACCCCATAACTCTTGTTTCACCCCCGGACACGGCGCGGGCAGCATCGGGATCATTACTTAACCCTTTTACTCCCGTGTACAGCTTGCCTGAGTCCAGAGGATGGTCGCCACTTCAGGGCGTGTCGGGACTCCATGGATTACCGTCACCTCAGGGTCAACCGGCCTGTGAGTCTGTGGAGGAACAGCTGGACATCGCCTTGGGGAGAACGCCACCGCAAGTGCCTACTCCGGTGTCACCGCCGGTATTGAGGAGGTCACAACGACGGTGCGGTCCCCCTGACCGTCTGAACTTATAGACTGATGACAAATTATTCTGTTTTTGTACCCCGCCGGCCTTTGTTTTCAAAGGAGGGGTGAATGTGGTGAACCATCGTTGGTTCCCACTGGATAGTACTGAGCCAGGGTCTGGCCAGTACTACAAGTATGTACATATGTTGCTGTTGGGTTAGGGATGGGTTGTTCTACTTGTTGCTGTTGGGGTTAGGGATGGGTTGTTCTACTTGTTGCTGTTGGGGTTAGGGTGGGGTTGTTACACCTTTGTATTGTAGTGTTGTGGTACATCCCAGTCGGGCTCCGCCTCCTGGGAGAGGTATAAAGGTCCCTGCTCTGGCTGGGACCCCTCAGTCTGGGATCGTGTATATAATTGGTAGCTGCTTTGTTACAGCAAATAAAAGCCTTTATTTCCTGAGCATCTAGCCTCGTGTATGATAACGCGCATCAGTATGACAAAGAGATATTGGTGCAAGGCAAGATGGACTGCTAATGAGACAAAGAAACAAAAGATGGTTCTGGAGGCAATGGCAGAATCATTGCCAGATTTAAAACCTGCTTGGCTTATCACTCACCCTCTTTTTCTGTTTTTCAGGAGGGAGTGGGCGGTTTCTGTTATGTGCCGTTCCTTTTCATTAGCTTCCTCGCCGTTGTATTCATTGGATTATTTCTGCCAGAAACAAAAGGAAAGACACTTCTGGAAATTTCTCAGGAGTTTCACAAACGCAATTTCAAGGGTCAACTGGAAGAAACAGCAATGTGAAAGAATTGAAAAAGATCAACCACATTATTATCAACGCTCAATGTTTATCTGTCACTGTGTTGATTCCATAACGTTAGCTGTCACTGGTCTAGCTTATTTTTCTAATGACTGTTTCTCTGCATTAAGAGTTTATGCCAACAGTAGGCTTAGTTAGGTTGTCTGTTATAAAGTGAAAATAGGTAAGGTTCTGGATCAGAATTGGATAAAAACAAAAAATGATGAATATCCCTGTCAGAGAAATGGTCGAGCTTGCCTTTTATTGTGTGGAAAATGGGGTCGGTAGTCCTTTTTTTAGGGTTCTCTGAGGGATTAGCGGGCAAGCGGGTAAAGGGAAACCTGTAGGTGTGGACTTGAATTTCCAAAAGGCATTTGATAAGGCGTCACATCAAAGGTTACTCCACAAATGAAAAGCTCACGGTGCACAGGGGTTGCAAAGAGTCCAGGAATGCCAAAGGTAGAGCAGGAAGTAGGCCATTCAGCCCCTTCAACCTGTTCCCTCATATTATTTATCTCCATGTGGGAAATGGTGCGGAACACATGTTGGTATGATCTTTTAAATGCTTTTTTTGTTAAATAATTTTGTGAAGAATGCTTCTTACCAGTTACAGGTCAAATGAGTTTTTAATAAAATAATTCTAAGTGGTTTATGTTTGGACAAAAAGGCAGCTCATGATTTTTATACCAAAGCCCTTGCTGTTTAAGTTTTTGTTTTGATTTGGTGGGGTTGGCACGATATTCACACAAACTAAATTGACTAACTTACATTCTCTTTGCTTCCAAATTTAATTTTCCCTCAGCTGCCGGGAGGAGCACTGCGCTCTCAGCGCCCTCTGCCGCCCGGAGGAGCACTGCGCTCTCAGCGCCCTCTGCTGCCCGGAGGAGCACTGCGCTCTCAGCGCCCTCTGCCGCCCGGAGGAGCTCAGTCCCTGCGCTCTCAGCGCCCTCTGCCGCCCGGAGGAGCTCAGTCCCTGCGTTCTCAGCGTCCTCTGCCGCCCGGAGGACTGGTCTGGTGTGGGAGCGGAATGCGGAATGAGTTGGCCGGGGGCAAAGAGTTGTGGGTGTGTGAAGCGATGGAAAAGTGAATTAATTATCCGCTCGGGATGTCGATTCGTTTGCTGAACGTGGTGCCGAGCCGCCCCGCGGTGCTGGAGGAGCGGCAGCAGGTAGAGAGCGAGGGGCTGAGCAGCTCCAGCTGCCCACAGGCTGAGTCACCCTGGCAACCGGGGGGCGGGAGCAGGGGGGGAGGGAAGACTCCCAGTCCCCCAGTGAAGGGAGTCAGTGAGGGTCAATCTGGGATTGTGTTGGGAGGGGAAGGGGCGGGGGGCACACATTGGGGAGGGGGCTGGGCAGACTGGCACACTGAGATTAGGGTGGGTCCATGCCAGGGGGCACAGGGGGTATACAGGCTGTGGAGAGAGTGGTCGTCTGCACTTGCCCCCTTCCCACCCCCAGGTGGCACGGCGGTTAGCACTGCTGCCTCACGGTGCCAGGGACCCGGGTTCAAGGTCTCTGTCTACGTGGAGTTTGCACATTCTCCCTGTGTCTGCGTAAGTTTCCTCCGGGTGCTCCGGTTTCCTCCCACACTCCAAAGATGTACAGGTTAGGTTGATTGGCCATGCTAAATTGACCCTTAGTGTCAGGGGGATTTGCGGGGTAAATGTGTGGGGTTATGGGAATAGGGCCTGGGTGGGATTGTGGTCAGTGTAGACTCAATGGGCCAAATGGCCTCCTGCACTGTAGAGATTCGATGATCTATGAACAGGTGCCGGGGTGTGGCGACTAGGGGATTGTCACATTAACTTCATTGCAGTGTTAATGTAAGCCTACTTGTGACACTAATAAAAAAACTGAGGGGCAGAAGAATCATAGAATCCCAACAGTGCAGAAGGAGGCCATTCGGCCCATCAAATCTGCACCAACTCTTACCAAGGCTTACCCTATAACCCTGCTAATCCCTCTAACCTATATATCTTTGGACACTAAGTCACAATTTGACATGGCCAATCCACCTAACCTGCGCATCTTTGGATTATGGGAGGAAACCGGAGCAGTGCTAACCACTGTGCCATCAAGCCACCCAAGAGGAAGGGGCTGGGCTTCTAGAGACTATTTGGAGCCCACCTGAGCACAAGGAAGGCCAAGACTGGTAAGAGGGAGGTCAGTTCTGAATATTGGGTCTGTTGGTGATGAGCACCAACATCCTTACTGTAAAGGCAGAGCTCTGATCATCAGGAGCGCTGTGGAGACGGACGAGGGGCATGGAGGTGAGGAGGCCATTCTTTCCCCATAGGATCTGCCTGGAGGTTCTGGAGAGCTAGTGCTGCGGGAGACGGTGATTCTCTTTAAAGTTTATTAGTCACAAGTAAGGCTTACATTAACACTGCCGTGAAGTTACTATGAAATTCCCCAGTGATGCGAAACTCTGGCACCTGTTTGGGTCAATGTACCTAACCAGCAAGTCTTTCAGAATGTGGGAGGAAACCGGAGCACCTGGAGGAAACCCATGCAGACACGGGGAGAACATGCAAACACAGACAGTGACCCAAGCCAGGAATCGAACCTGGGTCCCTGGTGCTTTGAGGCAGCAGTGATAACTATTGTGCCACCGCGTCATCCCATCTGAGGTTTGTGTCCTTGTTGACAAAGACCTCACAGCATTGCACACGATATCCTGCCAGTCAACAAAGCCACGGTGGCCTTGAGGGTCTGTGCCTCTGAGTCCTTACAAGGATCAGCTGCGGACCTTGCATCTCACGATGGCAGCACACCACTGCAACTCCCAGGACACTGATGCCTTATTTGTGAGAATTGGACAGTACGTTTGATTCAGACAGAGGAAGTCTGGCAAGGGCAGAGGGCATTAGATCTTTCTGGATTCCCACAGGTGCAGAGGAACATCAGTTGCACCCACATGGCTCTCGGGGCACCCAGTGATCATCAGCCGGGAGGGCTTCCACTTCCTGAATGTTCGCTGGTCTACGATCACAACAAGACTTTTCTCCAAGTGTGTGCTCGCTCTCCTGACAGTTGCCATGACTCCTTCATCCTCCAGCAGTCCAGGGTGCGGCAGCCTTTCGTTCCACCTCCCAAAGCAAATGGATGGATTCTAGTGGCATCCTTTGATGAGATGACTGCTCACCGCTGAGAGAGAGATCCTGAAACGGTGCCACAGTGCTATTCCAATCTAAGCTATCTGCTCCCAAGGACCTCTTATCGAGCAGGCTTTTGGGCTTCTGGAGCTGCATTTCCAGTGCCTGGATCAGTCTGGTGGTGCCCTGAAGTGAACTCTTGCAGGGGTCCTGTACACTGGGGTTGTCTGCTGCATTCTTCATAACATGGCCCTCCTGAGAGGTGCGGACCTTACGGACAGTAAATCCCGGAACGACACAGCTTATCAGCGGAGGAAGATGCAGAATACAGAGGGTCTCTGGCTGAACAGGAGGTACTGGGCTCAGCACAGGGTCCATCAGTATGTCCAAGGATGGCCGGGATTCAGGCACGTTTCATTCTGAGGCTGATGGTGAAGGTGGCACTCTCATTGCCCTCGGAGACAGCCTCAGTTGGCACTCCAGATAGCTGGAGGGGAGCACCATCTGGGGAGCACCTGAAATCCCCTCCAAATATCTCTGCACCATCAGGATTACTGACCAGCGTATGTGACAGTAGCGTGGATACGTCCTGCCAGGGAGCTGCTCCTTCATCCAATCCGAGAGCAGCCACATATTGTTCTTGATGAGATTGTCCACTCTCTCAATAGAGGAGCTCATGTCCTCAGAGCACCGAGCTATTGTGATGCGAGTGAGCTGAATGAATCCCTCTACTCTCCGCCCGTGAGCCTGCACTGCCTTTGGGAACTCCAACAAATGGCAACGTATCTGTTGCTGCCGGTCTGAGGAAGAGCTTTCTTTGTTGTGGTTCCCAAGGCCTTGTTGAGCAAGGCTGTATTTGTCCTCCCACAGCTACCTCTGCCTCTGACACCTTCTCCTGCTCATAGCTGTCACCCAATATCCCAACGCCATCCGATCTAATCGCGGGCGAGCTGCACCAAGGGGAATGTACCTGTACTGATGGAGGGCCGAGAGTGTAAGGTGTCACGGTGCTTACTCTATGGTCTCTGTTTCCAGCACTTTTCCGTTCTGTCTTTCTCCCTTTCACGTCAAAGGCAGCAGGAGGCATGAGGAGATGATGAAGAATGGCCTTGGAGAGCAGAGGCCCCGGCATTGCTGAGGTTTCCCTGAGTCGTTGGCGTGCTGTCAGTGGGGTGGTGTGCACTTTTTCATCAGATTGCAATGTCTGTTCACTCTCCAGCCCATCTCATCTTTCCTGACTCACCCCGGAGCTGCTACCCTGGCAATCTCCACATCTCCCTGCTCTGTGGCAGTAACAATGTGCGGATGGGAGACCCCCCCCCAACAAGTCTCTGTCCTTGTGCATTCTGTGCCCTCTTCTAAAAGGATAAAGAGAGAGAGAGAGAGAGATAAGGGACTACTGACCTCTTTGGCGAATATCAACGATTCATTGACATTGGAAGCTTCAGGTATCAGTGTTGGTGAGTCCTCAGCATCTCTATGGCTCTTGAATCTTGCTGAAGGGTCAGTAAGTACCCTGTGCACACATTCCTCTCCTGTTTAGGAGCAGAGTAACTCTCACAGACCCCTGTGCTGGTAGTTGCACATCCAGAGGCCTGTCATGAGGGTCTGGCTTTGTGCCACAATGAATAAGATCCAGTTCCTCTGTGCCACACTGAAACCTGCTGATGTTCTCAGCCACCTCAATCCATGCCCGTCAGGTTTGTGAGGGTGGCCTTCCCCTGCAATGCCCTGGAAAGAGGGCCGCCTTGCTTTCTCTGTCACAAAGCGGTCCTCAAGGTTAGTGTCAGAAGATCAGGGGTCAATGAAACAAGAAGTCAGCCCCGCTGCAGGAGATGGCCCCGTCCCCGTCCCGGGTACCATCCCGTCCCTGGATACTGCCTCCACCCTGGGTATCGGCCCTTCCCCGGGTACCGGACCCGCCCCGGGTACCATCCCTGCCCCAGGTACCAACCCTGCCTCGGGTACCCAGCCCCGTCTCAGGTGACGGCCCCTCCCCGGGTACCATCCCCGCCCCGGGTACCAACCCCGTCTCGGGTACCAGCCCCGCCCCGGATACCAACCCCGTCTCGGGTACCAGCCCCACCCCAGGAGACAGCCCCTCCCCGGGTACCATCCCCTCCCCGGGTACCATCCCTTCCCCAGATACCATCCCCTACCCAGATACCAGCCCTGCCCCAGGAGACAGCCCCTCCCCGGGTACCATCCCTGCCCCAGGTACCAACCCCGTCTCGGGTACCAGCCCCGCCCCAGGAGACAGCCCCTCCCCGGGTACCATCCCCTCCCCAGATACCATCCCCTCCCCGGGTACCGGCCCCTCCCCAAGTTCCGGCCCCACCCCAGATAGTCCTGCCCTAGGTGTCAGCCCTCTGTCTTCCCTCTTCTGTAACTGCTGCTTCAATTCACTGAGTAAAAGATCAGCCAAGATAATGACTGCTGTGGCTCTGATTAAATTGGTCCTGCATTGACACAATCCCATCTCCGCTCCCCTTGCTGCCGCTTACCCCAGGCCAAGAACAGCGCTCTCTGTGACCCCTGCCCCGCCCCAGGCAGGATCAGGCCCCGATCAGTCCTGGCTTTGGTTTCCTGATTCTGGGTTACCGTGGGAACCGGTCTTGCTGCGCTGTCTGACTCCATTGTTAACGGTTGCATCGGGTGTCCAATCAGCACCCAGCAGGACTGCGGGTGATTGACGGACAATTATTCCAACACATCTGGAACTCTCACTGCGATAAACAAACAAGACTGGCATTTAAATCACACCTTTCACTGCCTTGGGACATCTGCTTTACAATCGTTTGAATACTTTTAGAGTGTATGTGATGTAATGTGGGAAACCCAGCAGTCAGTTTGCTCACAGCCAGCTCCCACAGCAATGAGACAGACACTGAGCAGGTAACCTGTGTTAGCGATGCTGATTGAATCAACAATATTGGCCAGGACACTGCAGAGGAAATCCCTGCTCTTCTTCGAAGAATCTTTGACATCCATTCAACAGGGCAGACGGGACCTCAGTTTAACATCATATCTGAAAGACGGCACTTGGAGCAGTGCAGCGTTCCCTCAGGGATTAATTCTGTAACAATGCTCCACTCCGCTTTGCTGGGGAAATTGCCCCGTTTTTTCACAGGAGTAGGTATTGAGTTCAGTTTGCTTTAGGTTGTCAGTGACTTTTTTTAAGTGACCCTGTTGATTGATAACGCTGTTTACTGAGCCAATGTTGTAAGTCCTGTCCTGTGTCCCATCTGGGTGGCACAGTGGTTAGCACTGCTGCTACTCAGCCCCAGGGACCCGGGGTTCGATTCCTGGCTTGGGTCACTGTCTGTATGGAGTCTGCACGTTCTCCCCATGTCTGCGTGGGTTTCCTCCAGATGCTCCAGTTTCCTCCCACAGTCCGAAAGATGTGCTGGTTAGATGGATTGGCCATGCTAAATTCTCCCTTAGTGTTCCAAGATATATATAGGTTAGGGGGATTAGTGGATTAAATATGTAGGGTTACGGGGTAAGCCTGAGTAAGAGTCAGTGCAGACTTGATTGGCCGAATGGCTCCCTTCTGCATGGTAGAGGTTCTATGGGATTCTTTGGTTGACTCGAGTAGTGTCAATAAGATGCTCAAGCTTGGCTGTGGAGCTGACCAGCCAGAGTTCGCCTCAGCTCTGTGACCCCCAGAGTGCCCGGAGGTTAACCACAGGGGCTGCTGAGGGCAGGGTGTGATTCGAGGAAGCCAGCTTGGATCCATCCACAGCTGACCCATTTCAGGAGGGTTGCTGATCTGGTGGATAGGGGTGTTTATCCATTTAATGTTTCAGGGAGCCACCTACCACAGTCCCCCAGATTCACAAGGCTGAAGCTGAGATGATGGATGTGGAAGCCAGTTAGCAGTGGAGCTCGAGAAGGTTCACCCACCTGGCATTGCGTGTGTGATGGGGAAGGGGATTGCTGTCAGGGTTCCCATCTTGGAATACGACTTCTGAGTTGATCTTGTGATTTTGTTCTGGTCGAAAACCTGCTCTATACGTTTGCAAATGCTCTAACATTCTGATTTTACTCTTTGGAGGTATTAGACACAGCCTCAGCTCCCCAGGTTAAAATTGTGCTATTGCATTGTCTTTACTAGAATGTGACAGAAATAACATGGAAGCAACTAATACAGAAATGTAACTCACAGAAAGTCAGAACCCACACACCCTTAGGAACTCCTCCATTTGAAAACCCATGGTGAAAACTGATCAGAAAACCGCATCTGTCTGTCTGTTTATAATGATGCAGCTCTCCTTCCATCACAACCAGTGGCCCACAACAGTTTTCATCCGTGTGTTCTGGGAATAAAGCTCAAACAGCCTGAAACAATGATAGGTGTTTATTTACATTGTGCCCTGGTGCTTGGCAGTAACAATGAGATGACCCTCCTCCTCTGTCAGGTACCATATCCAAAGAGGGTATTGCCAACCATGGACTTCCATTGTACTTGGTTAAACTTAGCAAAGTCCTGCAGTGGTTTGCTGTTGCCTTCTGCAATATGGCTGACCAGGAAACTCCCCCGCTCTTACTGCCTCCCTTCAGGTGCATTGGAAGGACTCACAGGCTGATAATCAACCTGTTTGGCCACGTTATGAACACCTTCCATAGTCATAAGGTGAGACCTGAACTCGAGCTTCTGGCCCAGAGGTAGGGACACTACCCACTGCGCCTCAGGAGCTCCCCTGAGACGCGCCACTTATTCTGAACCCTGGAAATTATAGACCGGTTAGCCTGATAGTAATAAGACTGCAGAGTTTTATCGGCATTCACTGAAAGGTGAGCCAACAAGCATGGAATTAGAAGTGACATGTCATGCCTCAGAACGTCCCTGAGCAAGAGGAAAGGTAAGAGGTAATAAGTCAGTGGCTATAGTCCAACTGGAATTGCCAAACAGGATTTGATGATCATTTTCTTTGGAGAAGTTGTGAAATCTAACTCAGTGAAAGCTGCAAAGCTGTGGCCTGGCAGCAACAAAATCTCCCTGAGAAACTACATGATGGCAACAAAGTACCGACGGCTTCACCAGTGTCCTTTTGGGAGGGGAACCTGGCACCTCTACCTGATCTTGCCCATACGCAACTCTAATGTGGCCCTGGTGGGGGGTTGCCTCAGGGTGCCCAGAGGGCAACTAAAATGAGCAACAAATGCTGCCTTGTCAACATTGGTCATAACCCAAAGCAATCTTTTAAAAATAAATCACTTATGATGGTTTGGTGAGAAGGAACATCGCTCTTGTGGACTAAAATTATTGTGCTACAGTTCCAGATGGCACTCCAAAATTCGTTACCTGGCCATGATTTTGTTTTTTGGTTTGTGGGTTCTTGCCATGTGCAACCTAACTGCATCATTTGCCCTTTGTGTAATAAAGTCAGCATTTGTTAAACTGAGGCCCCGTTTACCCTCTCGGATGGACGTGAAAGATTCCATGGCGTGACTTCTCCCAGGGTCATGGTCAACATTTATTCCCTGACCAACGTCCAGGGACCTGGGTTCGATTCCCGGCTTGGGTCACTGTCTGTGTGGAGTTTGCACATTCTCCTCGTGTCTGCGTGGGTTTCCTCCGGGTGCTCCGGTTTCCTCCCACAGTTCAAAGGTGTGCGGGTTAGGTTGATTGGCCATGCTAAAAATTGCCCTTAGTGTCCTGAGATACGTAGGTTAGAAGGATTAGTGGGTAGACGTGTGGGGATATGGGGGTAGGGCCTGGGTGGGATTGTGGTCGGTGCAGACTCGAAGGGCCGAATGGCCTCTTTCTGTACTGTAGGGTTTCTATGATTCTATGAACATCACTGACACAGGAGACCTGATGGTTTAGCTTAATTGCTGTAAATGTGCAAATCTCCCACCATAAATACTGACATGACAAGAGCTACTATACCTCAAAGGCACAGTGACAATGACCCTGAGGACATGCTGGGTTTATATGAATTCATTTTTGTTCCCTTACAACTAAAGAAAATTCCATTGGCTGTGAAACTTTCACTTTTTTGTGTGTCCTGAGGGTGCGTACATGACAGGTTCACTTTTTAAACTAAAATAAAACTGAATTAAAATAGATCTACATTTCTTGTGACAACTGAAACTAAAATGATACTGAAATTTATGATGAACGATTTACCTTGGTCTTGTGAGAAGTGAAACAATAGTTTAAAAAAAACATTGAAATGGTTCCTGGAAAGACGAGACAAAATGTATGGGAAATAGAAATACAGTCTCATAACCCACAAGTGGCTTCTGAGGGGGGGGGTGAGGGGTCATAAGAAATTTAATTCTATTTTAATTCAACTTTATTTTAGTTTAAAAAGTGAACCTGTCTTGTGCGCAGCGACTTATCACACTCTCAGGACACACAAAAAAGTGAAGGTTTCACAGCCAGTGGAATTCTCTTTCATAGTAAGGAAACAAAAATGAATTCATATAAAACCCAGCATATCCCCGGGGTCATGCAAAGGGCTTTACTGTACCTTTGAGGTATAGTAGCTGTTGGGGGGGGTGTGGAGGGGGGTGGTTGCGTTAGGAGAGGCTGGCAATGACAGATGTGAAACCCAGGCAATGTTTTGTTATGTTGGAACATGCAATTTTAACTTGGGCACCTAATTTTGCTTAAGATATCTGCAATCATTTGCCATTATCAACACTATTACCTATGTCGGATATCTTCTCTTAATGCAGACTAGCTCCGTGAGAGACCCAAATATTTAAGCTTCTGAATTACTATTGTGCCAGAATGACTGAAACTCCCACTCTCCTTGTCTCACCCCTTAGAGAAGTCTGATGATCAGGCAACCAAATCAAGGCCTGTAAATTTGGAACAAGAATCCCATTAATTTCAGAATAGTCCATAGTACTGGGGTCTTGTAGGTAATGTTGATCAGCCTACATGTCAAAAGCATTTGGCCCCATCAGCATGAGGAAAGCATTTACTTTATCCTCATCTATTTCATTCACTTTCAGCCAAATGTGTAACCTTCATTCGTAATTACATCAGTTCTTTTTGTTCAGGTTGAATTCCCCCATTGCCCTCAGTGTGGTCAGTGTCATTTTTCAATTACATGCAGTGCTGACTCACTGTGTACTTGAATACAATGTGCACATGAAACAATCTTTGAAATCACGTTCCATAAATATGACACAATATAATTCAGCCCTGAACTGCCCAAATGGAATGTAAATAATAATTCCATCCCAACCTTGCTGCCAATTTCAGCTCTGTATTGCATTGAGTAAGACTAAAACTTCTCAACTGCTGAAGCAACTGTCATTGAACAATTTTATATACATCTCTCCAGCAGGGAAGGCAGCAGAGAGGGCTCTACATGGATGACACCTGGCTCCACCCCAACCCCACTCCTCTTGACCCCACCTGATATGTCAGGTCTCTGATATGTCACAGAGCTTGCTCAATATTGGATGAACAAAAATTTCCAACAACAAAATATTGGGAAGACCTAAACCTCCTTTACTCGACCATTGACTCCATCTTCCTCTCTGCTCGCTGTCTGATGCTGAACCAGACTGTTGCAAGCTTGGTGTCCCATTTGACCCTAAGATGAGCTTGTACTACATAAGCGCTCCAGCATCAACACTGCTTACTTCCACCTCTGTAACATTGTCTATTCCTGCCTCTATCTCAGCTCACCTGCTACTGAAATCCTTACCCATCCCTTTGTTACCTCTAGATTTGACTATAGCAACAGTGTCCTGGCTGGCATCCCATCACCCACTCTCTATAAACTTCAACTAATCCAAAATTCTGCTGCTGGCACAAGAAATTGCACCAAGTTCTATGTATTTGTTTAGCCTGTGCCCACTGATCTACTTGTCTCCCAATCTGGCAATGCCTTCATTTTAAAATTCTCATCATATTTTCAAATTGCTGCATTGTCCTGCCCTTTCCTCTCTCAAAAGTTAAAAAGTTTATTTATTAGTCATATTAATACTCCAATGAAGTTACTGTGAAATTCCCCCAGTCGCCACAGTCCGGCGCCTGTTTGGGTCAATGCACCTAACCATCACGTCTTTCAGAATGTGGGAGGAAACCGGAGCACCCGGAGGAGACCGTGCAAATTCCACACAGACAGTGACCCAAGCCGGGAATCGAATCCAGGTCCCTGGCCGCAGTGCTAACCACTGTGCTACCGCGCTGCCCCAGTAACGTCCTCCAATCGTATAACCTTTGAAGAGGTTTCAAATGCTGGCAATGTGCACATCCCTGATTGTTTCCTATTCTCTGGAATTCTCTCCCAAACTACTTTGCATCTGGATCTCTCCCTCTTTCTTTAAGGTGCTGCTAAAACCTACCTCTACAACGGAAAGTAGTTGAGGGCAAAACATTGTATGTTTTCAAGAAGTAGTTGGATATAGAACTTGGGGGTGAAGGGGATCAGTGGGGGGAAGGCGGGATCAGGCAATTGAGTTCGACAATCAGCCATGATCATAATGAATTATGGAGCAGGCTTGAAAGGCTGAATGGCCTATTCCTGCTCCTATTTTCTACGTTTCTAACTCAAGTTTCTTTTGAAGAATGGAAATGCTGTTGGCATTAATGCCATATCCATGCATTATCCTCACTCAGCAAATCCAACTGGTTTTGTCATCTTTAATATTCAACTGCGAGTGCTACTTGGAAATAATTTTTGAGGTTTCTTCATCATTTCTAGGAAATGTCAAGTTTTGCAAACAATCATGTGCTTTCTTTGTAGCAACATTCAACTTTTATGGACCTGTCTAATGCCTTGTTAATTTAGAAAGATCCAAGAATCTGAAATGGGTTTAGAATAATTTGCATTTGTTGTTTAAAGTAATCCTTATAAAGGGAGAAACTTAATTACTCACTGAAGATCTGACACCCTCCACCCAGATTTCGCACTAAAAGAAGTATACATGGATGTAGCTGCTAAGTTATTTGCATATTATTGCTGTCGAGCTTTGTGTAGATATCTGACAGCGGAGATGGAAGAGGTGTCATTACTCCTGTCAGTAAATGAGATTAAAATAACAAGATCTTGACCTTGGTGACAGAAATAAGAAGTATGTAGAAACAATCTTATTGAATGGTAGAGCAGGCTCGAGGGGCTGATTGGCTACTCCTATTTGTTATCGCAGAATCATAGTAGCCCTACAGCGTGGAAGGAGGCCATTTGGCCCATCAAGTCCAATCTGACTCTCCAAAGCATCTGTTCCAGGCCCTAACACTGTAACCACATGTATTTACTCCGCTAATCCCCCTAACCTACACATCTTGGGACACTAAGGGGCAATTTAGCATGGCCAATCCACCTAACCCACACATCTTTGGACTGTGGGAAGAAACCAGATCACCTGGAGGAAACCCACGCAGACACGGGGAGAACTTGCAAACTCTACAGTCACCCAAGAATGGAATCGAACCCGGGTCCCTAGCGTTGTGAAGCAGCAGTGCTAACGACTTATGTTAAAGAAATAAAAGACCCACCCAGATGGGAAGTTGCTTTCTTTCAGAGAGTCTTCCCCGAGGAGCAAAGCAATCATTAATGCAGTGATAACAGTCACCAAAATGTTCTATGTTCTATAATAGTGTAGATTAGATGGACTTTAGATTGGTTCCACTGGTCGGCGCAACATTGAGGGCCGAAGGGCCTGTACTGCGCTGCAATGTTCTATGTTCTATGTTCTAAAAGAATAGGTACTTGGTGACAATCTGTTGAATAAATGAGGGGTTTATTGCGTTTCAGATGTTCTCTGTAGTATGCTTAAGGGAAGGGGAAACGTTATAATGCACATGCTCCCTATTACATTCCAAGCTAGGCAATAGAATCCAAAAATGGAAGTAATTTTAGTATCCATGATTTATTAGTAACATTTTAAAATCTTGGCATTGAAAAGAAGCAGAGAATTTGACATCAGTACGCAGAAATATATGAGATACAGGGCTGGGTTTTCCAGCCCTTCCTTCTGGCAGGAGCGTCCAGTCCTACCAGAGGCGACCTCCAGCAGCGGGTTCCCCGGTGGTCGGATGGGTGAGCCTTGCAAAACACCGTAGACATTGGCAGGGATCCCACCGGTGGCCACTGGGGATTCCGCCTCCATCGCCGGAAAACACACTGTATGGGGTGGGGGTAATCCTGCCCACAGTCTATTTGAATTATTTGCTGCATCTACATAGATATTTTTATATTCAGTCCACTCTGTCACACAGTAGGTAGTGAACAATGCTTTGCCAAGTGAATGCACAAGATAAACCATTCTTAACTGAGGCACTTGTTCCGTCTTTTCCAAATGAATAACGGTGAAGAAAAGAGATTCAAGATCTCTGAGTTTTAAAGCTAGGTGTATTTTCCATGAACTGTCACAGAGAATGCCAACGTATTTTGGAAATAATGTTTTGAATGAAGGGGTTGATAGTTCAGTTTCTTTTGCTACTTTGAAGCCCACAGATTATTGCAGTGACCATGTGTTGTTTTGTCTTTATGGAACAGGTAATTGAGTAAAGACGTTTGATTTACTTCATCTTCTCTCCTATCCTTTTCAATCTTGGTGCTGTCCTGTCTCTGGATCTGACTCTCCATCTAACTTTCACACTATAAAAGTTTATAGATGGGACTGGTAAGTTATTTGCACTCTTTCACTGGTAGAGTTGTGTGTTGTGTGATGGTGGAGATGGCAGAGGTGTGGCTACTGTCACATAAATAATGATAAAATAGCACGTGGAAGAAGTGAAAAGTATGTAGAAAGGTGGCTTTGATCATAAGTTGCTGGAAATGTTTGGGCTAAAATTGGGATTGCAGCATTAGTCGGTACGGGGATCGCGATTTGTGACTTGCCCACGACAGTTCTGGTGAAGGTGGGAGCACACTAATTTGGGCCTGCCTCCTCCCTGTATCACAGGGCCGACCTGCGCCTGCCACACCGGTGGCTGCCTCTGAGCTCAGCAGCGTGTTGAGCAGTATGATGCAACCAGCACTGTTCTTAAAGGCAGATCGTAGAATCCCTGCAGTGCCGAAGGAGGCCATTTGGCCCATCAAGCCTGCACCGACAACAATCCCACTCAGGCCCTATCCCCTTAACTCCACATATTTACCCTGCTAGTCCCCCTGACACTAAGGGGCAATTTAGTATGGCCAATCAACGTAACCCGCACATCTTTGGACTGTGGGAGGAAACCAGAGAACCCGGAGGAAACCCATGCTGACACGGGGAGAATGTGCGAGACTCCACACAGACAGTGACCCGAGGCTGGAATTGAACCCGGGTCCCTGGCGCTGTGAGGCAGCAGTGCTAACTCTTAATGGAAAATGCACTGAATGAAGGAGGCTGCTGCAATCCTAAACAAGAAAAATTGAACACCAAAACAGAGAGAGAGAGTTGTGGATGCGATGTTGGAGGCCCTAATGGAGGAGGTTAACAGGGTGAGAGACACCCTGGTTCCATAGCGGGTGGGTGAGAGGGCACTCAGGTTAAGGTGGAGGTGTCCGTGAAAGTCAGTTCCCAGTGTCTAGTCCTGAGGACCTGGCAGCAGTGCCTCAGAAACTCTGCTGGTGTCTACAGCTTTTTCAATGTATGCTACCCAGCACAACACACGCCCCTCATGCTGCTTCATGCTTCGCACCCCCATCACTCAGCTGTCAGAGTCCTTGACGCTCAGGGCTCGTGCATAACATCCAGATACTCCACATCTCCCTCACACACCTATGAATGCTGTCCCTCACACCCACATCGCTGTCTCCACATACGTTCAGCTATTCAGCTATGGCAGACACATGAACCAAACACAGTGCAACACAATTATTTGCATTCTTCCCTGTTGCAGAACAAGGTGTGTCACACCATAGAAAGAAGCAGAGCAAAGCTGATGGGTTCAACAATGCATTTCCCAAGTGCTATGGAACAGGAGGGTAAAAGGCAACTTCAAGCTATCGTGTGGGTATCAATGATTGAAATAACCTGGAGTTTTCACAGTAACATTGGCAATAGGAGGATGAAAAGAAAAGAGAAAAAAACCACAACAAAGCTACACTGTAGGAAGTTGATTAGGATAAACCATTTCCAAGTCAATGGACAAGCGTACAAAAGCACACGCTGGAAATGTACTGCAGCTTGATGGGCACCTAAATAGTTAATCTTCTGGATGTAACTCCTCATGGGAGCTCCGATAAAGTTTTGCATCCAGTGTGTTTCCCCCCACAGTCACTTGCTCATTCAGATCCTTTGCAGTTTCAATCCAGATACTAGTCCACTTGAGCAGGCTGAACACCATTAATGTTTTGTTACTGCCAGTCTGCGTAAGCAACACGTTTATTAATATGACCATTGACTTGATTTATTACTCATTCAAAGCTCTTACCACAATATGAAGTATAATCTAAAAATGTTTTCTGAAGCATTTCCTCTGTACGCAATACAATGTTTGTCTCTCAATCACATTGTTTGAGTAACAGAGAACCTGGATCTACCTGCATTATATATATTTGATTAGTTCATAGTAGGGCCACCAAGCTGTGAGTGATGAGCTTGGAACGTGTTTAGAAGGCTGGATAAATACTCTTGATTTTCGTTACTTCAAACATGTTCATGCTGTATTATGGTTTGGCATTGACTGCGGTCATAATCAAATCTCAGAGTTTTCCAGGAAGGAAGAGAATGACAACACTCCAAGCAGGCTGAAACTCTTCTCTCTCGACGAGAATTGTCTGATGGGTGTAAATAAGAAGTTAAATTTAATTTGTTGATTTCTCTTGGAAAGGCTGTAAGAAAATGGAAATGTTCATACTTGCACTGTGTACCATCTTGTCCAGCATGTGATGGGCTTTCTGTAAGTGAGATTTTTGGTTTCCTGCAATTTGCTCGCCTCTGGGAAGATCCAGGCTCCACTGTTAATTTGAGTGTGTGCAGCAGTCTGGCAATGTCTTCAGAGGCGATATGGTTTCATCCAGCGTTCATCCACGCATCGACATAACGTGAAAGATCCCAGGATGCTGGTCAAAGAAGAACAAGGAGTTGTCCTGGTGCCCAGACATCACCAATGAAAAAAGTTAATCTGGTCATTTTCTGGTTTTGGGGACTTTGCTGTACATACATTGGCAGTTGTCTTTTCATAACAACAATGGCAGCTCTTCAGAAATAATCCATTGGCTACAAAGTATTTTATGAAGTTCTGTGGACATGAATGATCCTGTGAAGAGGACAGTGTAAAACAGTGTAAACTTTAAAAGGACATAGACAAGTTTGTGGAGTGGACAAGTAGGGGGCAGATTAAGTTCAATGCGGGGAAGTGTGAAGTGATACATTTTGGTAGGAAGAACGTGGAGAGACAGTACAAAATGAAGGGTAAAATGTTTAAAAAGGTCAGGAGCAGAGGGTGTATATGTGCATTGGAGATCATTGAAGGTGGTAGGACAAATGGAGAGAGCAGTTAATAAAGCAAATAATATTCTGGACTTTATTTAATAGGGGCCTAGAGTACAAGAGAAAGGAGGTTCTGCTGAACTTATACAAGACACTAGTTAGAACTCAGCTGGAATATTGTGTACAATTCTGGGTGCCACACTAAGAAGGATGAGGACGCATTGGAGAGAGTGCCGAAGAGGTTGACAAGAATTATCCCAGCGTTGGGAAACTTCTGTTATGAGGACTGTTCTCCTTGGAGAAAAGAAGGCTAAGAGGAGATTTGATAGAGATATTCAAAATCATGAAGGGTCAGAACAGAGTGGAAGGGAGAAACTGGAGAATGAGAGCACACAGGTTTAAAGTAATTTGCAAAAGAAGCAAATGTGATGTGAGAAAAAAACATGTTCACACAACAAGTGGTTCAGGGCTGGAATGCACTGCCTGGAAGTGTGGTGGCCACAGTTTCAATCAAAGCATTAGATGATTAATTGAATACAAATAATATGCAAGGATACGGGAAAAAGGCAGGGAAATGGCACTAAATCATGATGCTCGTTTGGAGAGCCGGTGCAGACACGATGGGCCAAATGGCCTCATCCTGCACTGGAACAATTCTGTGATTCTGTAAATTGAAGCTCTATAGCATGTCTGACATTCCATCTAAATGTGGAAGAGTTATATTAGACACAGGAGCTAAATACTTAATGCGGATTTTTAAACTGTATCACGGTCTTATGACCTTGGTTCAATTTTGAAGATGGGATAATGTTTAATTATTTAAGAATCAAGCATAGTTGCTATTGCAGATAATTTTCATTTAAAAATCAATTTGTTTTTGAAATCAGGTGTTGGATATGACTGATGAATACTTGTTGCTGGAAAGATGTACTGACAATTTTGTTCATTTGCAAAAGCAAAATACTGCAGTTGCTAGAAATCTGAAATGAAAAAACATACAATGCTGGAAATATTCAGAAAGTTTGAGCATTTCCAGCATTTTTATTTGCAAATCTAGTGGGGGACCTCAGAGTTTGAACATAGAGGAGGAGAGGTAATCCAGTATATTGTGTGGTATTGACAACAGCATTTGTGAAACTCCTTGAATTTAGGTGCCTATAAAACTGAAAAAGCCCTGCTGGAAAGTAATCTTTTCTATTTCCTCTGTGTTCTTGTAGCTGCAAATCAGATGTCTCCTCCTGACTATCTTTGCTGCCTCTATTGGTGGCACCTTCCAATATGGGTTTAACCTGTCAATCATCAATGCACCAACAACCGTGAGTCTAGATTAGAACAATGGTCAACTTGTAAAAGTCAGTTGTTTCTGTACTTGTAAAAGCAAATTAAAACTAAATCCATATTTTCTTTTTATCCTCAAAACGACAGTTCATCCAAAACTTTATCAATGAGACCTGGACTGAGCGCTACAGCACGCACCTGGAGAACTGGGTCATCACAATGATCTGGACCTTTATTGTGGTCGCTTACTCTGTCGGAGGATTGGTTGGGGCACTTATTGCTGGACCCATGGCCATAAGATTTGGAAGGTATGAGCTACAGAGGGAACGTTAGGGTTAAACCCCAAAAGAGACTATTCACTGCCAAAACAAAATCTACCTTTATGTGTTTTGTGTGGGGCGTTAACTTTCCATTTCATAAATGGGAATGCAACACAGGGTAAAAGTGAGACCAGGGTAACCAGAGGAAGTTCAGAATGAGAGGTTGCCTGATGCATGACAATGCTTTTCTTTTTATTTTGTCCAGGAATGTAAAAGGAGTTTTAGATGATTACCCCGACATAAGGTTATATTCAAAACCCTTTTAGAGTATTGATTTTTTTAACAGTTCCAAGGGCAAAGAATTATTAGACACACCAAGGAAAATAAACTTGTTTTGTTATTTAACCTGCTCTGTTCCACCCGATCACAAACCTTCTCCCTTGTTCCTCTTGTGTCCCATCCCCATCCCATCCACTGGCTTAAAATCTCTTACATTTATTTTTCTTCAGTTCTGATGATAGGTTGTTGACCCAAAACATTGGATTGGAAATATGAAACTGTGGTATGAAAATGGTCGCTAGGACCTGATTCCAGGATTCCTGACACCATTCCTGGGTTTCCAATTTTCACCAAGTTATGCACCCCATCCAACCGCAAGGTCCCTTATACATAAGAACATAAGAACTAGGAGCAGGATTAGGCCATCTGGCCCCTCGAGCCTGCTCCGCCATTCAATAAGATCATGGCTGATCTTTTCGTGGACTCAGCTCCACTTACCCGCCCACTCACCATAATCCTTAATTCCTTTACTGTTCAAAAATGTACCTATCCTTGCCTTAAAAACATTCAATGAGGTAGCCCCAACTGCATCATTGGGCAGGGAATGCCACAGATTCACAACCCTTTGTGTGAAGAAGTTCCTCCTCAACTCAGTCCTAAATCTGCTTCCCCTTATTTTGAGGCTATGCCCCCTAGTTCTAATTTCACCTGCCAGTGGAAACAACCTCCCTGCTTCTGTCTTATCTATTCCCTTCATAATCTTATATGTTTCTATAAGATCTCCCCCCATTCTTCTGAATTCCAATGAGTACAACCTCAGTCTACTCAGTCTCTCCTCATAAGCCAACCCTCTCAACTCCAGAATCAACCTAGTGAATCTCCTCTGCACCCCCTCCAGTGCCAGTATATCCTTTCTCAAGTAAGGAGACCAAAACTGTACACAGTACTCCAGGTGTGGCCTCACCAGCACCTTATACAGCTGCAACATAACCTCGCTGTTTTTAAACTCCATCCCTCTTGCAATAAAGGACAAAATTCCATTTGCCTTCTTAATTACCTGCTGTACCTGTAAACCAACTCCTTGAGATTCCTGCACAAAGATACCCAGGTCCCTCTGCACAGCAGCATGCTGCAATTTTTTACCATTTAAATAATAGTCAAATTTGCTGTTATTTCTACCAAAATGGATGACCTCACATTTGTCAACATTGTACTCCATCTGCCAGAACCTCGCCCACTGTCTATATCCATTTGCAGACTTTCAGCGTCCTCTGCGCACTTTGCTCTGCCACTCATCTTAGTGTCATCTGCGAATTTTGACACACTACACTTGGTCCCCAACTCCAAATCATCTATGTAAATCGTAAACAATTGCGGTCCCAACACTGATCCCTGAGGCTCACCACTCGTCACTGATCGCCAACCAGAAAAACACCCATTTACCCCGACCAATCAGAAAAACACCCATTTACCTCCATGCCAAGTTATACTCTCCATGCTCATTCTCTATACACTTAGTACAGAACCAATTAATCCTATAGCGACAATAGAATGTGTTAAAAAAAATAATTCATTAATTACTTTCCACTTTCTGAGAAAAAAACACCATTAACTGCATACAGCCCAATAAAAGTGTTACTCATCCAGACCCTTTAAGTATCAATAGCAGAAACTGCAAGAATCTGAAACCTCTTTATCTTGTATAAATAAACATTGTGCAATTGACAGTAAGATCAGAGAGCCAGAGCTGTCAATCAAGCAATATTTTCCCTCGGTCACAGCTGTTTCGACACTCTAATGGATGTCTGGAGTCTCGGCCAAGCCTCATTTTGCATTCTTGGCTTCTTTTGTTCTTATTTTAAACTTCTTTGAGTTGATCTTGTTATGGAGGTGAACGTTAGGTCCAAAATGCCAATAGATGAAAAAGACATAAGAACTGGGGAACTGCAGTTTTCACTCTATGCCCATTTGATGAGATGTTGCGTTCTAAACATGGGCTGTGTCTGGGGACAGTGCTAGAATATAACACTAGTATGGAGCTGGTGCTAGTCGGTATCCATTATTGGTGTTAGTAGTAGTAGTAATTTCAGTTAACGGATTTAGATAATCGCACAGGAAGAGTATTGGGACCAATAAAGATTAAATACAGAAAAAATACAAAGCAAAGTAGTGTGGGATCTAGAAATGTGAAAACAAAACTTGGAAACATTCAAGTCAGACAGTAAACAAGTTAGAATTTAAGGAATTCCCCCTCAGTCGTAACTGAAAGATATTATATGGACTTTAGTAAGCGTTTGACAAAGTCCCTCATGGTAGGCTGGTGAAAAAGGTTGGATCTCATGGGATAAAGTGGGAGGTGGCTAGATGGGTGGAGAACTGGCTTGGTCACAGAAGACAGAGGGTGGTAGTGGAAGGGTCTTTTTCCGGCTGGATGCCTGTGACTAGTGGTGTTCATGATGTGGAGATGCCGGCGTTGGACTGGGGTAAACACAGTAAGAAGTTTAACAACACCAGGTTAAAGTCCAACAGGTTTATTTGGTAGCAAAAGCCACACAAGCTTTCGAAGCTCTAAGCCCCTTCTTCAGGTGAGTGGGAATTCTGTTCACAAACAGAGCTTATAAAGACACAGACTCAATTTACATGAATAATGGTTGGAATGTGAATACTTACAACTAATCCAGTCTTTAAGAAACAAAACAATGAGAGTGGAGAGAGCATCAAGACAGGCTAAAAAGATGTGTATTGTCTCCAGACAAGACAGCCAGTGAAACTCTGCAGGTCCACGCAACTGTGGGAGTTACAAATAGTGTGACATGAACCCAATATCCCGGTTGAGGCCGTCCTTGTGTGTGCGGAACTTGGCTATCAGTTTCTGCTCACACAAGGACGGCCTCAACCGGGATATTGGGTTCATGTCACACTATTTGTAACTCCCACAGTTGCGTGGACCTGCAGAGTTTCACTGGCTGTCTTGTCTGGAGACAATACACATCTTTTTAGCCTGTCTTGATGCTCTCTCCACTCCCATTGTTTTGTTTCTTAAAGACTGGATTAGTTGTAAGTATTCGCATTCCAACCATTATTCATGTAAATTGAGTCTGTGTCTTTATAAGCTCTGTTTGTGAACAGAATTCCCACTCACCTGAAGAAGGGGCTTAGAGCTTCGAAAGCTTGTGTGGCTTTTGCTACCAAATAAACCTGTTGGACTTTAACCTGGTGTTGTTAAACTTCTTACTAGTGGTGTCCCACAGGGCTCTGTATTGGGACCTCTGCTGTTTATGATTTATATAAACGATCTGGAAGAAGGTGTAACTGGGGTGATCAGTAAGTTTGCGGACGACACAAAAATGGCTAGACTTGCAGATATAGAAGGATATAGATAGGCTGGAAATTTGGGCAAAGAAATGGCAGTTGGAGTTCAATCCAGATAAATGCGAAGTGATGCATTTTGGTAGAACTAACGTAGGGGGGAGCTATACGATAAATGGCAGAACCATAAAGGGTGTAGGTACGCAGAGGGACCTGGGTGTGCAAGTCCACAGATCCTTGAAGATGACGTCACAGGTGGAGAAGGTAGTGAATAAGGCATATGGCATGCTTGCCTTTATAGGACGGGGCATAGAGTATAAAAGTTGGGGTCTGATGTTGCAGTTGTATAGAACGTTGGTTTGGCCGCATTTGGAATACTGCGCCCAGTTCTGGTCGCCACACTACCAGAAGGACGTGGAGGCTTTAGAGAGAGTGCAGAGGAGGTTGACCAGGATGTTGCCTGGTATGGAAGGGCTTAGTTATGAGGAGAGGTTGGGTAAACTGGGGTTGTTCTCACTGAAAATACAGAGGATGAGGAGTGACCTAATAGATGTGTATAAAATTATGAAAGGCATAGATAGGGTGAACGGTGGGAAGCTTTTTCCCAGGTCGGTGGTGACGTTCACGAGGGGTCATAGGTTCAAGGTGATGGGGGGGAGGTTTAACATGGATATCAGAAGGACGTATTTTACACAGAGGGTGGTGGGGGCCTGGAATGCGCTGCCGGGCAAAGTGGTGGAGGCAGACACACTGGGAACGTTTAAGACTTATCTAGATAGCCACATGAACGGAGTGGGAATGGAGGGATACAAAAGAATGGTCTAGTTGGGACCAGGGAGAGGCACGGGCTTGGAGGGCCGAAGGGCCTGTTCCTGTGCTGTATTGTTCTTTGTACAGATGAACAGTAAAATTGAATGAGGAGACAGGAGAGGTGAATAACGTAAATACATACAGAAAAAGCAATAGAAACCTGTGAATAGCTTGAGTAGAAAACGGGATATATTTTAAAAGTTGTCCCTGGGAACATAGGACATGGGCATATGGTACTTAGGAGCAGGAGTAGGCTTTTCGGCCCTGCGAGACTGCTTCGCCATTCAATAGGGGATTTTCACAGTAACTTCATTGCAGTGTGAATGCAAGCCTACTTGTGACTAATAAGTAAATTTTAATAAGGTCAGGGCTAATCTGATTGTCGTCTCAACTCCACTTTCCTGTCTGCCCCCCAATAACTCTTGACCCCCTGGTCTATCAAAAATTTATCTAACTCAGCCTCAAAAACCCAGAATCCATAGCTTACTAGGGAAGAGAATTCCATATACTAATGACCCCCGAGAGCAAAATAATTCCTCATCTTCGTCTTAAAAGGGAGATACTTTGTTTTCAAACCGTGTCCTGTAATTCTAGTCTCTCCTACAAGAGGAAACACCTGCCTCGTATCCAGCCAGTACCTACCTTACCTTAGAAGCTTATATGTTTCAATAAGATCACCTCTCATTCTTCTAAACTCCAGTGGATATAGGCCCAACCTGTACAGCCTTTCTTTATAAGATCGACCCTTCATTCCAGGAATGAATGGAGTGAGCCTTCTCTGAACTGCTTCAAATAAGGGGATCAAAACTGTACACAGTACTCCAAATGCGATCTCAGCAATACCTTGCACAACTGTAGCAAAGATTCCCTTATATTTTATCCCCTTGCAATAAATGCCAACATTCCATTACCTTCTTAATCACTTTCTGTGCATGCATGCTAAATTTTTGTGATTCAGGTACCAGGACACCCAGATCGCTCTGTACCACTGAGTTCTGCGATCTTTCACTGTTTAAATAATTCACTGCTTTGCTGTTTTTCCTGCCAAAGTGGACAAGTTCACATTTTCCCACATTAATCTCCATCTGCAAATCTTTTGCCCATTCCCTTAACCTCTCCATATCTCTTTGTAGACTCTTTCCTCCTTTTGACAACTTACTTTTATACCTCTCTTGTCATCAGCATATTTAGCTACCATACATTCAGTCCCTTTATCCAAGTCATTGATATAGATTGTATATAATTGAAGCCCCAACACCAATCCCCATGGTACTTCACTAGTTACTGCTTGCCAATGCAAAAACTTATCCCACTCCCGACATCCTGTTAGCTAACCAAGCCTTTATCCATGCAAATATGTCACCCCCTACGCCATGCGCTCTTAATTTGTGTAATCTTTGAGGTGGCGCCTTATCAAATACCTTCTGGAAATCAAAATACACCACACCTCCAAGTTCCCCTTTATCCTGCCTGCTGCTTCCTCAGATTACCCTTTCAGACTTTGCCTGATCCTATCATGATTTTCTAAGTATCCTTTTTCTAAAGATTTTCTAAACCCCAGATATTGCATCCTTTTCCTAGAGTCTTTCTTTCTCACTGGGATTTTTTTTTGCTGAGAGGTTTTAAATGGGATGGGCCAGCATTCATTGCGCATGCCAAATTAATCTTGAGAAGGCAGTGGAGAACTGCCTCTTAATTCACTGCAGTTCATGTGACGTAGGTACACTAGTCTTGCAGTTTGAGAGAGAGTTGCATGATTTTGCCCCAGCACCAGTGAAGGAACGGCGATTTAATTCCAAATCAGGATGATGTGTGACTTGCAGGAGGTGGTCTTCCCATGGACTGCTGCTTCAGTTTTAGTGTTTAGGATTAGTTGCTAGCATTTCTGGGGATGGTGGCAAGGAGCAAGTTTGTCCTTGGTGTGAAAATAGCCCATTAGAACTCCATTGGGGTCTGCATTGTGCTGTCAACCTGTTTCTTTTCCTTATTCAGGCTCCTGAGCTACTGGAGCTTGTTAATTCCTCCTGCTTCACTTTCACCTATCTTCTGCCTCTTTAAATCATTCTCTGTGTCGTTTGTATTTTAACGTTTTTAATAGCTCTCATTATGCTTCCTCAAGTTTACATCATTTTTGGATTTAGCTATCTTCTGTTTGCATTTAAGCACTTCACTGTCATTCTGTTGCTTTTAATGTTTGTGCGAGTTTGTATCATAGAATCACGGAATTGTTACAGCACAGAAGGAGGCCACTTGGCCCGTTGTGTCCGCAGCAACTCCACAAATGAGCAATTCATTAGTGCTGTCCTCCCACCTTTTCCCCAAATCCCTGCACATTCTTCCTTTTCAGATAACCGCCTAATTCATTTTTGAAAGCTTCGACTAAACCTGCCTTCACCACTTTCTCAGGCAGTGCATCCCAGACCCTAACCACTTGTTACGTGAAAAAGCTTGTTCTCATCTAACCTTTTTGCTCCTTTTGCCAATTGCTTTAAATCTGTGTTCGCTCGTAGTGTCATGGAGGTTTACAATGGAAACAGGCCCTTTAGCCCAACTTGTCCATGCCGCCCCTTTTTTTTAACCACTAAGCTAGTCCCAATTGCCCGCGTTTGGCCCATATCCCTGTATACCCATCTTACCCATGTAACTGTCTAAATGCTTTTTAAAAGACAAAATTGTACCCACCTCTACTGCTACCTCTGGCAGCTCGTTCCAGACATTCATCACCCTCTGTGTGAAAAAATTGTCCCTTTGGACCCTTTTGTATCTCTCCCCTCTCACCTTAAACCTATGCCCTCTAGTTTTAGACACCCCTACCTTTGGGAAAAGATGTTGACTATCTAGCTGCTCATTATTTTATTCATGATCTCATCTTGATCCTTTCAGAAGTGGGGAACAGTTTCTCCCTATCTACTCCATCCAGTGTGATTTGAATTCTATCAAATTTCCTCTCAGCTTTGTTTTCTCTTAACTTCGCCAATCTGTCTTCATAATTGAAGTTCCTCATTCCTGAAACCATTCTCGAGAATCTTTTCTGCAGACTCTCCAATGCATTCACATCTTTCCTAAAGTGCAGTACTCAGAACTTAGTGCAATCCTCCAGCTGAGGTCGAACCAGTATCCTGTGCAAGTTCAACATAATCTCCTTGCTCTTATACTCCATATCCCTATTAATAAAGCCTAAGATACAGTACAGTATGCTTTATTAGCCGCACTCTCAATTTGTGCTGCCATATTCAATGACTTATGCACAGATACACCCAGATCTGTCTGCTCCTGCATCCTCTTTCTATGTTTTATTTCATATTCTTCCTCCATGTTCTTCCAACCACAATGAATCATTTTGCATATCCGCGCATTAATCGTCATCTGCCATCTGTCCGCCCATTCCACCAACTTGTCTATGTCCTTTTGAAACTCTACACTTCTCTCCCCACAGTTTACAATGCTTCCAAGTTTTGTATCATCCACAAATTTTGAAATCGTGCCCTGTACACCAATGTGTTTTCAGGTGCCCTTATTCTTGTTCAATTCCTATACAAATGCTGTTCACATTTAACAATTTCCAGTTTGGAAACTTAAAACCTTAATCTTATTGTTCTCTCTACAGTGGCTTCTATTATTTTTTTCCTAATGTTTTGGTGCCTTTATCTTGATTACTCAGTACCAGCGATGGTCTGAGTTCTATCCTGACTCTTTCCATTTAAGTCCAGTTGAGGTAAATGGGATGGAAGATTTTCGCTTCTGGTTCCAAATTTCAGAGTGAAATGAATTTGGAAATCATGAGCAGTATCTTGTGAATGTACAATTTCAGAATTGAGGGGTTAAAAATGAGGGCCAGTAGATAGACAGTTAAATGTAAGAGATTTGGAGCAGAGGGCAGGGGAGGTCTCTTTACAAGAGTTGAGAATGCTGTGGAATTCAGTCAGGGTTAGTGATTAAGGCGGAGACTATGTCAACAGTCAAGATTAGATCGGGTATGCCATTGAATGAAAATGGGATTAGAATTATTTGCTTGTGAAGGCTTTGCAAATTTACTTGGTAAATGCTGACAAATAGGTCTTGATATTTACTGGCATGGGAATTCGGAAGTCCAGATTTCCCCAAACGCTTAGAATTTAAAGGTAGAGTGAGACACAGGTTTGTTTGGAATACTCCTGAAACGAGAGAGAGAGAGAAGATCTAACTGTCTTAGATGGGGGTGATAATGTTCCCCTTCCTTCTCTTTGTCCTAGTCCTGTCCTGTAGAAATCATTTGGAGATGAGTCTGCGTGTTGTAACTTGTACCAATTACTACATCATTTCAGAAGATTAAGACAGTTCTAAATATTTATAATTCAGACTACCAATTACAGGAAAAAAGCTATGTGGTTCAAAGGCAGAGCCACAAACTCATTGCCCAGATAATTTATATAAATCACTCTTGCCTTTACTGCTCTGGTCTCTAATATCTTTGACGTGGAGATGCCGGCGTTGGACTGGGGTAAACACAGTAAGAAGTCTCACAACACCAGGTTGAAGTCCAACCGGTTTATTTGGTAGCAAAAGCCACTAGCTTTCGGAGCGCTGCTTCGAAAGTGTAGAATGTAGAAGTGTAGAGTGTAGAAGTGTAGAGCGCTGAAGGAGCAGCGCTCTGAAAGCTAGTGGCTTTTGCTACCAAATAAACTGGTTGGACTTTAACCTGGTGTTGTGAGACTTCTTACTCTGATATCTTTGCAGTCCTGCGTGGTATTGCAGCCTGTGACTACAATATATCAAGGCAATAATTTATTCAAAGTTAAGAGACAATTGTTATAAACTGCTATTATTATCCTTTTTTCCAGGTTTTTTTCTGTATACTTTCTATTAGTTGTTTTATTTCCTCGTCCCTGTTGCTGTTTCACAGCCCGCTTTTGCCCACTTGGACAAAGGGGAGTGAGAAGATCTTACTGTCTTTAGAAGGATGGGCTGGGAATAGTCCTCTTTCATCTTCTCCCTGTCCTACAGAAAGGTCAACTGAAGGTATCTGGAGGCAAGTGTGAGCCTTGCTGTCCTTTGTAAGAGAATACAATATTGAAAGGCATGATTCCACAGGCACCAGTTATCCTTTGATACCCAAAGTGACCATTCCTTACTTGTGAGCTATACACCATATCAGCAAACATTTTAATTGCAAAGTGCATGCATTCTCGCGGATAATGATCAGCATTGGGAACACTAGCTGTTTGTTTTTTTCTTCCCAGCCCAGGGACCATCTCACAAAGGAAAGACTTGCATTACTTAACACCTTTCATGACTTCACGATGCCCCGAAGTGCTCTACAGCCAATGAAGTACCTTTTATTTAAGTTTTGTCACATTTCCTACAAGTGTAGGAAATGAGGCAGCTAGAATGCATGCAACAAGGTTCCGCAAACAACAATGTGATAACCAGATAATCTATTATTTACACGCTGATTGTGGTGTAGTAGGTAAAAAAATACCTCTGAGGCTGGTATGAGTCAAAATAGAGTAGGCTTTATTCTCACAAGCTTGCGGGAGAACCTGACCCCTTGAAAGCAGAAGCCAAAGTTCTCTCTGAACACAGAAAAGTGGGGATATATATATACAGCATGGCTTCTAATACTGGTCACGAATCAACCCCAGACCAGTCACGACTCAGGAATACAATTTACAACTGCTGGTCACGAAGCAAGCTTCCAGACCAACTACAAAAAATACATTGATAGCTTCTTGACCATAAGCCAGTGTATCTGGCATCCTCAACTCATGAAGCGCAGGTCTTCTGTTTCCTGTTCTTCCCGCGGTTCCCCTTTGAAGTTCCGACGCTCTTCCAGCTGCCCCAGCTGGAGTTCCTCTTCAAACAGCCGTATCGCACTCCACATCTTGTAATGCTCTCTTCCGTTTACATTTACCCACGCAAGCCTGTAGAAAAGTTAAGACTTGCATGTCTGCAAACACATTCACATTTACATTTGACTATTTATTGTCATAAGAATAAAAGTTAACTTATATTAATGTCAGAAGCAGTATAAACAAGGGGATTAGCCATAATGAAGGGTTATGCTTGTGATACATTCTAAGTACAAAGTTCAACCTTTTAGGTACAAAAAGCATTAACCCTTTCCCTTCTTCAGTGGGATCAGTTTTTGGGGTGCCTCTTGATAACCACTGTGTTAGCCAATGAGTTGAAAATGGGCAGGACTTAACCCTACAGAACTTAAAACAAGCAGTGAAATTTACTGTAAATTGCAAAACAAATTATGTTTATTTCTGAATGTTGGTCAGCAGGGTGGGGAGGGTGTGAGACATACTCCCTCGCTTTTCTTCAAATAGTGTCATGGAGATATTTTACATCCAGCTGAGAAGGTAGACAGGGTCTCAGTTTAATAATATCACATCCAAAAGATGGCTTCTCTGACAGTGCAGCTCACCCTCAATACTGCATTGGAGTGTCAGCCTATATTTTATATTCAAGTCCTGGAGTGGGATTTGAATCCACAACTTTCTGACTCAGGGGGCTGGAATTAATGTACACTTTGCCCGTGCCTTCAGAAGGCCACCTAGCAGAACCTGTCAGGTTTGCCAGCAGCCTCTAGAGATTGACCCTCATTGTCAGGCATGATCGAGGAACCCATCATTGGGAAAGTGGGAAGGTGCTGGAAGTCCGCCGCTGCCCTTGCCTCTGACCACCGCACTCCCTGTGACCTTCACCCCGCGATCCACATCCCATGATCCTCGTCCTGTCTTCATTCACCTTTGGTCTGGGGTTCCATGATGACTGCGCTTCTGGTGGATACAGTGCCTCCAACTGCCATCGCTCCCAGTGATGCTGGCAGCATGCAGAGCTCCCAGCTTCGGATTGGCTGAGAGCTGCCAGCAGCTGTTGGGGACTTCATTTGTTAAGAACCGACGGTGGCCAATTATATGCCTGAAGGGCGCATGGTTTCATCAGACCTCCCCTATGGAAGTGATGGGGATTCCCTGTCATTTCTCCACCCGCACCAGTCCAACAGAATCCTCGCCAGAGTGTGTAGTCACTTTGATCAGCTCAGATTGCGCATTGGGCCTGGGAAGCTTCCTCAATACCACACTGATACCGAATGAGAGGATTGACCTAAATGCCCCTCTGCAGGGCTCAGTTTAATTGAAATAAATGTGAAAATTGAGGCGTGATGCTAAATTGCTGAGTGGAACTTGCTGTCATTGTGATTACCATAACATGGAGGCACCTCCATCACATTTTACTGACTGACTTTCATTACCTTTTATTCTCAGGAGAAATTTGCTGCTACAAAGCAATGTTTTCATACTCATTGGTGCTTTGTTAATGGGGCTAAGCAGAACAGCCAAATCCGTTGAAATGATTTTAATCGGGAGATTCTTTACTGGAGTAAATGCAGGTATCTTTTGTCTAACAATTTTAGATTTCATTCGCACATCTTGTCATGTAAAGGAGTAGCCATTGATCTCTTGAATGAATCATTCACTGTGATTGAGATGGAGATAGGTATTGCTCCAAGGGCATTGTTACTTTAGAAGTAATTTAAATTTACAGTTCAGTGTTGAAGTTTTGGGGTCATTTAACAAAGCATTCCTTTTTTAATTTGCTCAGACTTTTGGAAATACTTCTCTAGCTGATTAAACATTCTGTACTCCATTCAATTCAGAATTATGGCTGTTAACCTACTCCTTCCTCTTGGTAATGGTGAGGCTTTGCCCTCTACTAGTCAGCTGTGGGACAGTACACTGCCTTGATAGCCTTCGCTTTTCAAAGCTGGAAACAATGAATGCACTCAGTCCTTTCCCCAGGGTTGGGGAATCGAGAACTAGAGGGCATAGGTTTAAGGTAAGAGGGGAAAGAATTAATGGGAACCTGAGGAGCATCTTGTTTACACAGAGGGTGGTACGTATGTGGAATGAGCTGCTGGAGGAAGTGGTTGAGGCAGGGACATTGACAACATTTAAAAGGCATTTGGACAGATACATGGATAGGAAAGGTTTAGAGGGATATTGGCCAAATGCAGGCAAATGGGGTTAGCTTGGATGGGCTTTTTGGTTGGCATGGACCAGTTTGGACCGAAGGGCCTGAATCCGGGCCATAGATTCTATGATTCTATGAACAACAAAACTCACATGCAGAATTTGGTTTGATAGACACCAGCTTTTGGTTATCGTCAATTTGGAGCGTTGTGTTCTAGATGGGAAGGGAACGAAGTCCTGATCACAGTCCTCTTGACCCTGCTGAAAAATGACTTGTGTCTGGACGTAAGCTGAGAGCAGAATTGATGAGGATGCGATCTCCTTTCTCTCCCCGTTGTTGACATGCATCATCCAAACTCTCACACACACAGAGTGAGCAGCATGTAAAACACATTCCCTCATTAAGTCAGTAGTTTAGGAGAGCTGTGGGGAAAGAAGGGAAGAAGAAGCAAAAAATAAATGCATTTATTTAATTCAAGCTGTTGCCCAAGATATAAACCTTAAGACTGGGTTTGTAGGCTGAATTAATCAGTGCAATGTTGTAAACAATAGTGGATAAGAACACCCAGATTTTACAATTGTTTCTCATGGATGGTGAGCATCACTAGCAAGGCCAGTTCTTGCTACCCATCCCTAATCGCCCTCGAGAAGGTGGTGGTGAGCCACCATTTTGATCCGCTGCGGTCCATTGTTGCCATTCTGACCAGCCCTTTGACCTTGGCTCATGCAAATTCCTTTCTCCATTTGCTCTGAGGTGTGGGAATGAACATTAACCCCATGTACCTCGGTGAGAGTGCACCAAAGGAAATCCGAGGCATGGTGGCCCTGGCATTTGCTCCATTCACTGCAGCTGGAATAGTGCTGGGACAGACCATCGGAATTAAGTAAGTCCTCATTTGTGATATCTGTGCACACTGAAGATTAATGCTTTGGCGTAGGTATGTGTTTTGTGGCATGATATGAATAAAGACGGATGTTTACAATGCAATGAGAATGGAAAGTTATACCTGAGGACTCAGCACTGAGAACTGGAGTTATTCATTTTGCAAGGCCCTTAGTTCTCGAATTTGCTCCTGAAACCTCTCTACCTCTCTTTTACATTCAGGCACTGTTTATAACCTACCAATTTGACCTAAGCTTTCAGTGTTTGGTCCCTTGCTGTTTGTGGTTTATATAATTAATGATTTAGACTTGAATATAGGTGGGTTGATCAGTACGTTTGTGGATGATGTGAAAATTAGTGGGGCGGTAAATAGTGAGGAAGATATCCTTAGATTGCAGGATAATAGACGGGCTGATCATAGAAACATAGAAAATAGGTGTAGGAGTAGGCCATTCAGCCCTTCGAGCCTGCAACACCATTCAATATGATCATGGCTGACCACGCACTTTCAGTATCCCACTCGCGTCTTCTCTCCATATCCCTTGATCCCTTTAGCCACAAGGGCCACATCCAGCTCCCTCTTGAACATATTTAACAAAGTGACCCCAGCAGCTTTCTGTGGTAGATAATGCCACAGGTTCACAGTTTTGAGTGAAGAAGTTCTTCCTTATCTCAGTCCTGAATGGCTTACCCCTTATTCTTAGACTGTGACCCCTAGTTCTGGACGTCCTCAATATTGGGAACATTCTTCCCATATCTAGCCTGTCCAGTCCCATCAGGATTTTATATGTTTCTATGAGATGCCCTCTCATTCTTCTAAATTCAGAGAGTACAATCCCAGTCGATCCAGCCTCTCATCATATGTCAGTCCTGCCATTCCAGGAATCCGTCTCGTGAACCTTTGCTGGACTCCCTCAATAGTAAGAATGTCCTTCCACAGACTAGGAGACCAAACTTACATACAATACTCAAGGTGTGACCTCACCAAGGCCCTGTATAACTGCAGCAAAACATCTTTCCTCCTATACTCAAATCTTCTTGCTATGAAGACCAGCATGCCATTAGCTTTCTTCACTGCTCGCCTGCTGTACCTGTATGCCCAACTTTTAGCAACTATTCCCCCATGACACCCAGGTCACGTTGCACTTTCCCTTTTCCTAAACTGCCACCATTCAGATAATAATCTTCCTTCCTGTTTTTGCTACCAAAGTGGATGACCTCACATTGATCCACATTATTTTGTATTTGCGCACTCAGCCAATCTGTCCAAGTCACCGTGCAGCCTCTTAGCATCCTCCTCACAGCACACACTGCCACCCAGCTTGGTGTCGTCTGCAATTTGGAGATATTTCATTCAATTACATTGTCCAAATCATTAATGTACATTGTGAACAGCTGGGGTCCCAGCACTGAACCTTGCGGTACCCCACTGCCTGCCACTCTGAAAAGGACCTGTTTATTTCGACTCTCTGCTTCTTGTCTGTCAACCAGTTCTCTATCCACGTCTATACATTACCCCCAATATCATGAGCTTTAATTTTGCTCACTAATCTCTTGTGTGGGACCTTGTCAAAAGTCTAGATACACAACATCCACTGGTTCACCCTTGTCCACTCTACTGGTTATATCCTCAAAAAATTCCAGATTTGTCAAGTGCGGTTTCCCTTTAGTGAATCCATGCTGACGTGAACCGATCCTGTCACCGCGTTCCAAATGCTCAGTTATTGCATCTTTAATAATTGACTCCCGCATTTTCCCCACCACCGATGTCAAGCTAACCGGTCTATAATTCCCGGTTTTCACTCTCCCTCCTTAGCTACCCTCCAATCCACTGGAATTCTTCCAGAGTCTATAGAATGCTGGAAAATGATCGCCAATCATAGAATCATAGAAACCCTACAGTGCAGAAGGAGGCCATTCGGCCCATCGAGTCTGCACCGACCACAACCCCACCCAGGCCCTACCCCCACATATTTTTACCCACTAATCCCTCTAACCTACGCATCTCAGGACTCTAAGGGGCAATTTTTAACCTGGCCAATCAACCTAACCCGCACATCTTTGGACTGTGGGAGGAAACCGGAGCACCCGGAGGAAACCCACGCAGATACGAGGAGAATGTGCAAACTCCACACAGACAGTGACCCGAGCCGGGAATCGAACCCAGGACCCTGGAGCTGTGAAGCAGCAGTGCTAACCACTGTGCTACCGTGCGTCCACTATTTCTGGGGCCACTTCCTTGAGTACTCTGGGATGCAGACTCCTGGGGACTTATCGGGTTTTAATCTCAGCAATTTCCCCAATACAATTTCCTGACTAATAAGGATTTCTTTTAGCTCCTCCTTCATGCTAGACCCTCTGTCGCCTAGTATTTCTGGAAGGTTATTTGTGTCCTCCTTAGTGAAGACGGGTCCAAAGTATTTGTTCAGCTGTTCTGCCATCTCTTTGTTGCCCTTTACAAATTCACCTGATTCTAACTATAAGGGACCTATATTTGTCTTCAGTCTTTTTCTCTTCTCCTATCTATAGAAACGTTTGCAGTCAGTTTTTATTTTTTCTGCAAGCCTATGGGCGGATCAGTGGCATAGAATCATAGAATCCTACAGTGCAGAAAGAGGCCATTCAGCCCATCAAGTCTGCACCGACCACAATCCCACCCAGGCCCTATCCCCATAACCCCATGCATTTACCCTAGCTAATGCCCCTGACACTAAGGGGCAATTTAACATGGCCAATCCACCTAACCTGCACATCTTTGGACTGTGGGAGGAAACCGGAGCACCCGGAGGAAACCCACGCAGACACGAGGAGAATGTGCAAACTCCACACAGACAGTGACCCAAGCCAGGAATCGAACCCAGGTCCCTGGCGCTGTGAGGCAGCAGTGCTAACCACTGTGCTACCGTGCCACCCTGCAAATGGCATTCAATCTGGATTAATGTGAGTTGATGCACTTGGGCAGGACAAACAAGGCAAGGGAATACATAATGAATAGCAGACCCTGGGAAGCACTGAGGACCAGAGGGACCCTGGCGTACACCAGTCTGTTAAGATAGCAGGACAAGTGGATAAAGTGGTTAAGGAGGCATGAGGCATACCTGCCTTTATTAGCCGAGGCATAAAGTTTAAGTGCAGGGAGGTCATGCTGGAACTGTATAAAATATTGGTTAGGCCACAGCTAGAGTATAGTGTGCAGTTCTGGAATCCACATTATAGGAAGGATGTGATAGCACTGGAAAGGATACAGAGGAGATTTACCAGGATGTTTCCTGGGCTGGAGAGTCTTAGTTATGAAGAGATGATTGGAAAGACTGGGGTTGTTTTCCTTGGAGCAGAGAAGACTGAGGGGGAGACGTGATTGCGATATATAAAATGATCAGGTGTATGGATAGACAGGAAGAAGCCTTTTCCTGTGATGGAGGGATCAATAACCTGGGGGCATAGTTTTACGGTAAGGGGCAAGAGGTTTAGAGGGGATGTGAGGAAAAGCTTTTTCACCCTGAGGGTGGTGGGAGTCTGAAACTCGCTGCCTGAAAGGGTGGTGGAGGCAGAGACCCTCACAACATTTAAGAAGTATTTAGATGAGCACTTGTGATGCTCAGGCATACGAGGCTGTGGACTAAGTGCTGGAAAATGGGATTAGGATAGTTACGTGGTTTCTTTTGACTGGCGCAGACATGATGGGCCGGAGGGCTTGTTGTGCGCTGTAGACCTCTATGACTCTATTATTCAACTGATATCTTCTTACATTCCTCCGTATCAAATTTTGTTTGACAATAGTCCAGTGAAGCACCTTGAATGTTTTACTACATTAAAAATGCTGTATGTGTAAGCTGCTATTGTTAGTTAAATGTCAGACAAATTAATACTCGATTATTGAAATAATTCTAGTTACGGGAACCTGAGTTTTCTCTGAAACTGAAGATACTGAAATATCCTCTTGTGTTCCATCCCGACAGTGCATCCACCTGTGATTGAGAACTGATACAGAGCTGCAGTAGCATCCAGCACTCACTGAGATACATGGGGTTGATGTTCATTCCTACACCTCAGGCCCTTCGGTTTAAAGGGCCAGGCAGATCTGGACACACCTATTTTGTACCTGATTTGTCCGACCCTTTGATCAGCCTGTGATTCACTTTTGGATAGTTAGAATCATAGAAACCCTACACTTTAGAAGGAGGCCATTCGGCCCATCGAGTCTGCACTAACAACAATCCCACCCAGGCCCTATCCCCGTCACCCCACATATTTACCCTGTTAATCCCTCTAACCTGCACATTCCGTGACACTAAGGGGCAATTTAGCATGGCCAATCAACCTATTCCGCACATCTTTGGAGTGTGGGAGGAAACCGGAACACCCGGAGGAAACCCATGCAGACACGGGGAGAATGTGCAAACTCCACACAGACAGTGATCCAAGCCGGGAATCGAACCCGAGTCCCTGGAGCTGTGAGGCAGCAGTGCCTTATTTTCTTTATTAAATATTTGAACTTGGTTTAGATCCAAGTCCCTAATTCACTCTTAGCTACCTATTCAATATTACAGTCTTCAGTACTCTATATTCTACATACAAGCTGTAAGTCAGTTCAGGATATTCATGATTCTCTGTGTATTTTACAACCTGTATCTCATTCTAATATGTTCTTATTAGTGCAATGAAGCACATGAATTCCTGGTTTTATGGTGTCAGCAGCTGTCAGTGTGGTTGACAATTGCATCCCATCTACTTAATTTTAAAGGTGTTGCAGACTGTAACACTTGAATCTCAATACTTTTTATATCATTAATTGCCTGTTGCGTGATTTCTGTTACACTTCAGTTAGGCTATTTGTTATTGATTTCTATGGTAATGGTAAATATACGGAGAGCTTCGTGCCACTATAGCTCTGCATCAGTTCACGAGTAAAAGTCAATGTGTTGCAGGGATGGAAGGTGAAAGGATCTTTTCAGGTCTTCACATTCAGAGATAATTTGGGTTCCTTTAGCCTGTAATTGTGATCAAATGTTAGGAACTATATATTTGCTGCTCACTGTGGATCCCCTGTGTATAGTATGACTATGTTGGTCGACTGTGTTGGTAACGTAACGTGTATTTATAAGGAAATGAAGCTATTTCGTATTGCCAATTGCAGGGAGATTTTGGGCAGAGAAGAACTGTGGCCGCTACTGCTCTCATCCTGTGTGGTGCCAGCTCTAATCCAACTCACCACTCTACCATGGTGCCCAGAGAGCCCCAGGTACCTGCTGATTGACAGGGAGAAAAAGAACCTGTGCATGAAGGGTAAGTGGTTCAGAGAGGAGAGGAGAAATATTTTTGCCCATTGGCTCACAGATCTTGGAGATAGCTGGAATAGAGATTACCCAAGTGGGTACAGAGGTAGCCCTTGAGCTATATTAAAACACAAGACTATTTCCATTTTCTCTGCTCAACTATTAAAAGTGTTCTCTTTCTGGCAGATGGGTCCAGAAGGGCCTGCAGCCCTCTGACATCCCACCCAAGTAACATACTTCACATATGCACCTTGCCAATGAATATGTGCAGCTATTTTACTATAAACCGGATAACTGCTATGTAATCTCAGTCTCATCTGACATCCAGATGTGGATAAGATAGATGAACTAGTGGCACAAATAGAGATAAATTGTTTAGCTCTAATTATCATTACCTTGATTACAAGGTGACCGAGGTTGGAAAATAAATATTCCAAGTTACACAACATTTCAAAAGGACAGGCAGATTGGAAGAGGAGCAGTAACCCTGATAATAAAGGATGACGTAAGGACATTAGTGAGAAAGGACCTTGGCTCAGAGGATTGGGAAGCAGAATCAGAATGAGTGGAGATTGGAAATAACAAGGGTCAGAAAGCGTTGCTGAGAGTAGATTATAGGCCTCTGAAAAGTAATTATACCTTTGGACAGAGCATTAAACAAAAGCTAATCGGAAGTTGTAACATAGGCAATGTCATAATCGTAGGGGTATTTAATCTTCATAGACACTGGACAAAATGAATTTTTTGAATGCCTTCACAACAGTGTCATAGAATCCTACAGTGCAGAAGGAAGCCATTCAGCCCATCGAATCTGTACCGACCACAATCCCACCCAGGCCCTATCCCTATAACCCCATGCATTTACCCGAGCTCATCCCCCTGACACTAAGGAGCAATTTAGTATGGCCAATCCACCCAACCCACACATCTTTGGACTGTGGGAGGAAACCAGAGCACTGGAGGAAACCCACGCAGACACGGGGAGAACGTGCAAACTCCACACAGACAGTGACCCAAGCCGGGAATGGAACCCGGAGTCCTTGGCACTGTGAGGCAGCAATGCTAACCACTGTGCCACCGTGAAATAGATTGTGGAACTAACTAGGGATAAAGCTAATCGAAAATGAGAAAAATGTGAATTCTGGAAACCTGAAGTAAAAGCAGAAATGCTGAAAATACTGGCGGGTAACTATTTAGGACCTAGGATTGTGAAATGAGGCAGGTTCGTTAGTATTCTTAAAGTAAAAGATCCTCTGGGAATGACTGATCATAATACAACTGAATTCCATATTAAGTTTGAAAGCAAGATATTCCAGTCCCAAACCATAAAGACCATAAGACTTAGGAGCAGAATTAGGCCATTCGGCCCATCGAGTCTACTCCACCATTCAATCATGGCTGATATTTTTCTCATCCCCATTCTCCTGCCTTTTCCCCATAACCCCTGACCCCCTTATTAATCAAGAACCTATCTGTCTCTGTCTCAAAGACAGAAACAAGAAACTTAAAGCCAATTGCATAGGTACGAGGGGAGAGCTTGCTAAGATTGATTGGGTAAATAGACTACAAGATATAGCTATAAATAAAAAGTGGGAAACATTGAAAGAAACGATTCAAAATGTTCAACAAAAATGCATTACAAGAAAAAACAAAATTTCATCAAGAAATATCTATCTGTAACCTATTGGAGAGCTTATGGATAGCATTAGATTAAAAGAAGAGGCTTATAATGTTACAAAGAATAGTAGAAAGCCTGAGGTTGCTTTAGAAACTGGACCTATATTGTCTGGATTTTAGAAGAATGAGAGGTCATCTCATTGAAACATAATGGATTTTGAAGGAGCTTGATAGGTCTCAGGTTTATTTATTAGTGTCGCAAGTAGGCTGACATTAACACTGAAATGAAGTTACTGTGAAAATCCCCTAGTTGCCACACTCCAGCGCCTGCTCGGGTACAATGAGGGAGAATTTAGCATGGCCAATGCATCTAACCAGCACGTCTTTTGGACTGTGGGAGGAAACCGGAGCACCCGGAGGAAACCCACGCAGACACGGGGAGAATGTGCCGACTCCGCACAGACAGTGATCCAAGTCGGGAATTGAACCTGGGTCCCTGGCGCTGTAAGGCAGCAGTTATAGCCACTGTGCCACCATGTTGCCCTCCACCCTCTAGGGTAGATATTGAAAGGTTGTCTCACCTGACTGGGGAATCTAGAACACAAGGCACGGTCAGAGGATAATAATCAACCATTTAGGACTGAGATGAGGAGAGCATTCTTCATTCTGATTGTTATGAAGCTTTAGAATTGTCTACCCCAGACAGTTGTAAATGCTCCATAACTGAATATGTTTAAAGTTGAGATAGACAAATCTTTACTCTCACAAGGTAATCTGGAACTCTCTCCCCCAAGAGTTGTTGAAGTTGAAAGGGGTGGATCAATCAAAAATTTCAGAACTGTGATTGATGGAGATTTAAGGGTATTTAAGAGTTACAGGACTAAAATGTGTAAATTGGGTGAAGAAACAGATCAGCGATGATTTAATTTATTGATGTATCAGGCTCCAGGGACTTGAATACGGCACGGTGGCACAGTAGTTAGCGCTGCTGCCTCACAGCACCAGGGACCTGTGTTTGATTCCAGGCTTGGGTCACTGTCTATGTGGAGTTTGCACATTCTCCCCGTGTCTGCGTGGGTTTCCTCCGGGTGTTCCGGTTTCCTCCCACAGTCCAAAGATGTGTGTGTTAGGTTGATTGGCCATACTAAATTGCCTGTAGTGTCCTGGGATGTGTAGGTTAGAGTGATTAGCTTGGTAAATGTGTGGGGTTGTGGGATAGAGACTGGGGTGGGATTGTTGTTGGTGCAGACACGATGGGCCGAATGGCCTCCTTCTGCACTGTAGGGTTTCTATGATTTCTATGGAATGGTGCATTCTGGTTTGTATGTTCCTAACAGAAATTGGAAGCTAGGACACTAGCTATCTGATTCTCTCCTCCTCTAAATGCATCAAACCATTTCTACAACACCATTGCTTCTCTACTGATATCCTCTAATCCAGCAATGGCCAGATATCAAATCTGGTAATTTCCTGGATTGTGCTGTATCCTCCTGGCAATGAGGGGAGGTACTCTATCCAAATATTGAAGACATTATCCATGGAGAAAAATTGGATTGGGAGACAAAATAATTCACTAGCAGCAGGAAAACAAGGACTAGTAGAAGATTATAAGTTATCTGTTGAATTGTGCATGTCTCTGATTAGTTGCCATTAGCATCACCCTTTCTGTTTTGTCAGCGTTGAAGAGATTACGCGGTGATATTGACCTCACCACGGAAATGGATGAACTGCTGGAGGAACAAGCGGCGCTCCAAGGTCAAACTGCAAAGAGATTGTGTGACTTATTCCGAGACCGTTCCATCCGGTGGCAGTTGCTCATCACCTTGGTGCTGGGCAATGCGATACAGTTATGTGGGAACGACACTGTAAGTAGGACTGACATCCACTGGACGCTTAACACCTGGAAATGTAAAATGCAAGCCTTACTTAGACTTAGCTCCTCCAGTCTCGCGTGGGACAATGGGCAGCAAGACTCCCCCACCAGCACTAGTCCATTCCCGTTCCTTTCGCCCCAGCTCAGGTGATATCCTGCTCTTGAAGATCCTCCTCAAATGCATTTTGCCAGCCCCATCATCTTCTTCCACCCAGTGGTATCCATTCTGCTGCCACTCTGGTGGGGTGTAAATCTGGGAGGCGGAATATGTGTCCTGCTAACCTCAGTCGTCTCTCCATCACGATGTCCCATAGGCGTCTCTGATCAGGCAGCTGTAGTACTTTTCGTTGCCGAGATCGTGGGATTCACTTCCACAAATCGTTGAAAGTTGCAGGCCAAGTTGTTAAGGATATTAAAAAAACATAATGGATCCATGACTTTATTAACAAAGGCAAAGAAAACAAAAACAAGGGAACTATTGCAAAGTGGTTTCATTGGTGACGCTGTCTCTCAGTGTGATGCCCAGGATTTTATGTACGCAGTGCTGCTAGTGAAAACCTTCATTAGAATATGTTGTTAAAGGCACTTTCAAGCCTTAATTTTTACAATCCTGTGCTGTGCTCCCCCCTTGTGGCTGCATTTCGTAATACATTGTGGTCGAAGAATGAGGAGAGGCAACACAAATTAAAGGGTGAAACTTTACAGAAAGTGCGGGAGCAAAGATCGTGAGATTCACTTCCACAAATCATTGAAGGTTGCGGGCCCAAGTTGTTGAGGATATTAAAAAACATAATGGATCCATGACTTTATAAACAGAGTAAGAAGTCTCACAACACCCAGGTTAAAGTCCAACAGGTTTATTTGGTAGCAAAAGCCACTACAAGCAGAGGCATAGAAAACAAAAACAAGGAAGTTATTGTAAAGTGTTGCAAATTACAAAGACCTTAGCTGCAATGTTATCCCATTCTGGGCATCACACTTCAGGAAGGATGTCAAGACCTTGGAGGTGGGTGCAGAGGGTATTTATTAGAATGATATCAGGATGAAGGCTTTCAGTTATGTGGAGAGGCTAGAGAAGCTAAGATTTGTTAGAGTCGATAGAAAAAAATTCCTTCTGTGGCAGGAAACTGAAGGAAATAGATGAAAGATAATTGTTGAAAAATCCACTGGGGAAATGAGAATTTTTTCTGTAGTGAGTTGGTATGATCTGGAACACACTGCTCGAAAGGGTGGTGGAAGAAAATTCATTAGTAAAGGAAATTGGATCAATACTTGAATCTCTCGTCTTTCTCGTCCAACAACTGCATGGTTGTTGGACACATTGGAGAAACTAGAAAGATCCTGTGGGGCGGCACGGTAGCACAGTGGTTAGCACTGCTGCTTCACAGCTCCAGAGACCTGAGTTCAATTCCCGGCTCGGGTCACTGTCTGTGTGGAGTTTGCACATTCTCCTTGTGTCTGCGTGGGTTTCCTCCGGGTGCTCCGGTTTCCTCCCACAGTCCAAAGATGTGTGGGTTAGGTTGATTGGCCGTGCTAAAATTTCCCCTTAGTGTCCTGAGATGCGTAGGTTAGAGGGATTAGTGGGTAAATATGTAGGGGCCTGGGTGGGATTGTGGTTGGTACAGACTCGATGGGCCAAATGGCCTCTTTCTGCGCTGTAGGGTTTCTATTATATACACCGTGGGGTTAATAACCTGGGGCTTTGCTTGTGCATGAACATACTGACTTTGTTCAATGTTGCATGACCAACTCATTTTCATAACCATGTGTGTTGTCCATGTTGTGCTGGAGTTGCCAGCATCCAGTAAAGAGCTGCCCATTGTGCATCAGATTTCCTGTCATGTCATTGAAATCTGGAGGAGGGACCTGTTCAAAGCAGAAGGGCAAGAACCAGACAGAGCACGGGAGTTTGTCAGCTTAACGTCTGTAGTAGGGAAAATGCTGGAATCCATTATTAAAGAGGAGATAGCAGGGCATCTGGATAGAAATGGTTCGATCAATCAGACGCAGCATGGATTCATGAGGGGAAAGTCGTGCTTGACTAACATGTTGGATTTTTATGAAGATGTGACTAGGGCGGTTGATGGAGGAGAACCGGTGGATGCTGTGTTTTTGGATTTCCAAAAGGCGTTTGATAAGGTGCCCCATAAAAGGCTGCTGAAGAAGATTAGGGCACACGGAGTTGGGGGTAGTGTGTTAAAGTGGATTGGGGACTGGCTATCCGACAGGAAGCAAAGAGTCGGAATAAATGGGTGTTTTTCCGGTTGGAGGAAGGTAACTAGTGGCGTGCTGCAGGGATCGGTACTCGGGCCGCAACTGTTTACCATTTATATAGATGATCTGGAGGAGGGGACGGAGTGTAGGGTAACGAAGTTTGCAGACGACACAAAGATAAGTGGAAAAGTGAATCGTGTGGAGGACGGAGAAGATCTGCAGAGAGATTTGGACAGGCTGAGTGAGTGGGCGAGGATATGGCAAATGGAGTATAACGTTGATAAATGCGAGGTTATACACTTTGGAGGAAATAATAACAAATGGGATTACTATCTCAATGGAAACAAATTAAAACATGCTACCGTGCAAAGGGACCTGGGGGTCCTTGTGCATGAGACGCAAAAGCCCAGTCTGCAGGTACAACAGGTGATCAAGAAGGCAAATGGGATGTTGGCCTATATTGCGAAGGGGATAGAATATAAAAGCAGGGATGTCTTGATGCACCTGTACAGGGCATTGGTGAGGCCGCAGCTGGAATACTGTGTGCAGTATTGGTCCCCTTATATGAGGAAGGATATATTGGCATTGGAGGGAGTGCAGAGAAGGTTCACCAGGTTGATACCGGAGATGAGGGGTTTGGATTATGAGGAGAGGCTGAGGAGATTGGGTTTGTACTCGTTGGAGTTTAGAAGGATGAGGGGGGATCTTATGGAGACTTATAAGATAATGCGGGGGCTGGATAGGGTGGAGGCGGAGAGATTCTTTCCACTTAGTAAGGAAGTTAAAACTAGAGGACACAGCCTCAAAATAAAGGGGGGTCGGTTTAAGACAGAGTTGAGGAGGAACTTCTTCTCCCAGAGGGTGGTGAATCTCTGGAATTCTCTGCCCACTGAGGTGGTGGAGGCTACCTCGCTGAATATGTTTAAAGCGCGGATGGATGGATTCCTGATCGGTAAGGGAATTAAGGGTTATGGGGATCAGGCGGGTAAGTGGTACTGATCCACGTCAGATCAGCCATGATCTTATTGAATGGCGGGGCAGGCTCGAGGGGCTAGATGGCTTACTCCTGCTCCTATTTCTTATGTTCTTATGTTCTTATGAGTTGATTATCATTTTACTGGGGAGCCCAGTACTCTTCAACACTCTTTCCAGATTTGCACTGTGCTGCTCAGTCACTCCACCTGAGTCAGCTGTCTAATTATTGTCGAATTATAGTGGCAATTAACAGTGCAGTGTTGGAAAGAGGGGGTGTTCTTTTGGGTGCAAGCACAGAGTTCATTTGGTTAGAGCTGATAAGCAAAAAGGGTAACATCACACTGCTTGGGATATTCTATAGGCCTAGAAACATAGAATATAGGAGCAGGTCCTTCGGCCCTTTGAGCCTGCTGTGCCATATGATCATGGCTGATCATCCAGCCTGATCCCATCTTCCTGATCAAGCATCAACTGTTCCAAGCGTCTTTCACCCTTTGTGTAGAAGTGCTTCCTAACTTCTCTCCTGAATGGTCTGCCCCTAATATTTACACGGTGCATACTCTTGCAACTCGGCCAACGTTGTCTACCTGATACGCTACAGGAAAGGATGTCCCAAGGCATGGTACATTGGGGAAACTATGCAGACGCTGCGACAACGGATGAATGAACACCGCTCATCAATCACCAGGCAAGACTGTTCTCTGCCTGTTGGGGAGCACTTCAGTGGTCACGGGCATTCGGCCTCTGATATTCGGGTAAGCGTTCTCCTAGGCGGCCTTCGCGACACACGATGGCGCAGAGTCGCTGAGCAGAAACTGATAGCCAAGTTTCGCACACACGAGGACGGCCTCAACTGGGATATTGGGTTCATGTCACACTATTTGTAACCCCCACAGTTTGCCTGGACCTGCAGAGTTTCACTGGCTGTCTTGTCTGGAGACAATACACATCTTTTTAGCCTGTCTTGATGCTCTCTCCACTCACGCTGTTTGTTTCTTAAAGACTTGATTAGCTGTAAGTATTTGCATTCCAACCATTATTCATGTAAATTGAGTCTGTGTCTTTATATGCCCTGTTTGTGAACAGAATTCCCACTCACCTGAAGAAGGGACTTGGAGCTCCGAAAGCTTGTGTGGCTTTTGCTACCAAATAAACCTGTTGGACTTTAACCTGGTGTTGTTAAACTTCTTACCTAATATTTAGGCCATGCCCCTTATTTCTAGAATCTCCAACCAGTGAAAATAGTTTATCTTTATCCTATCTTTTCCTGTTATATCTTGAAGACTTCGATCAGATCACACCTTAACCCTCTAAATTCTAGAGAAAACAGGGTCAAATTTGTATAATCTCTCCTCATAATTTAACCCAGGTATCTTTCTTGTAAATTTACGCTGCACTCCCTCCAAGACCAATATATCCTTCCTATAAGGTGCGGGGCGGAATTCTCCCCAAAAAGTTCTAAATGTCGAATTTGCATGAAAACTAAACCTGTGACCTCTTGTTCTAGATCTCCTCATAAGAGGAAACATTTGGTCTACATTTACTTTATCAATCCCCTTTAAAATTTTATATACCTCGATCAGATCCCTTCTCATCCTTCTAAACTCCAGCGAGTACAAGCCCAAACTGTTTAATCTCTCCTCATACGCCAACCCCTTCATCTCCAGAATCAGTCTGGTGAACCTCCTCTGAACTGACTCCAATGCCACTACATCCTTCCTCAAATAAGGAGACCAAAACTGGACACAATGCTCCAATTGTGGTCTCACCAACACCCTATACAATTGCAACAACATTTCTCTAATACTCCACTCCTTTTACAATAAATGCCAACATCCCATTTGCCTTTTTTATTACGTGCTGCACCTGCATACCGACTTTCTGCAGCTCATGAATATAGACACCCAGGTTCCTTTGCCCGGATGCATTTTGAATCTGCTTTCCATTCAGGTAATAATTTGCCTTTCTATTTTTTCTGCCAAAATGGATAACCTTACACTTATCCATATTAAACTCCAGCTGCCCAATTTTGGCCCATTCTCCTAGCTTAGCTATATCTGTGTGTAGAATCTTTATATCCTCTTCATTGCCTGCTTTCCCACCTATTTTAGTATTATCCACAAATTTTGCTATGTTATACTCTGTCCCTGCTTGCAGATCATTTATATAGATTGTAAACAGTTGAGGTCAAGTTCTGACCCCTGCGGTGCCCCGCCAGCCAGCGAAGGACCCCATTTATCTCGACCCTCTGCTTTATGTCAGTCAGCCAATCCTCAATCCAATCTACTACTCTGCTCCCAGTCCCCTGCGATCTCACCTTCTGGATTATGCAGCACCTTATCAAGCGCCTTCTGGAAGTGTAGATATACCACAGGCTCCCCATTATCCATCTTGCTGGTTATGTCCTCAAAGAACTCGAGCAAGTTTGTCAAGCATGACTTTCCCTTCATAAAACCATGCTGACAATGGTGGATTGAGCTTTGTCTTTGCAAATGCTCAGTCATCTCCTCCTTAACGATGGATTGCAGCAACTTCCCCACCACAGAGGTCAAACTAACAAGTCTATAGTTTCCTACTTTTTGCTTCTCTCCCTTTTTGAATAGGGGCGTCACATTAGCGTGTTTCCAATCCACTGAGATCTTACCCGAATCCAAGGAATTTTGAAATATCACAACCAATGCATCCACTATCTCTGCTGCCACCTCCTTTAATACCCTAGGGTGAAGGCCTGGAGAGGTATCTGTCTTTAACCCCATTAGTTTATTCAATACCCTCTCCCTCGTGATGGTTGTTACACCAAGTTGCTCTGCATTAACTACCGTTTTTGGAAAATCTTCATTATTCTCTACCACGAAGACAGAGGTAAAATACTAGTTTAGTGCCTCTGACATTTTTGTGTTCCACATTAATACCTCACCAGTATCGTCTTCTCAAGGACCAACATTTACTTTAGATATTCTCTTCCTCTTTATGTACATGTAGAAGCTTTTGGTATCTGAAATCATAGAATCTGAGTTGATGTTTTCTGCTAGTTTCTTTTCATAGTTCATCTTAGCTCTTTTGATTCTATTTTTAGTAGCCTTTTGTTGAACTTTAACGTTCTCCCAATCCTCCAGCTTGCCACTAGCTTTTGCCATTTAGTATGCCCTAGTTTTTGCCTTTATGTCCTCTGACTTCCTTGTCTAGCCATGGGACGTTTTTCTGCCCTTTACAATTCCTCTTCCTCTCAGGAATTTACTTTAATTGCGACGTTTCAATATCTCCCTGAACATCCACCATTGTTCCAGTTGTAATTGCCCAATCACGTTGAATTTTTCAGAAGATGTATTGAAAAGAATAGATAAGTTTAATGCAGGTGATATAATGTGATGGACTTTTAAAGGCTTTTGAGAAACCCCTGTTAAAGGTCAGAGTGTGTGGGAATCAAGGGGCAACTATCAGAATGGATAGCAAATTAGTTAGAAAACAAAAAGTAGGTAAATCTTTTACTCAGACTGGCTGATGTTGCAAAATGTGATCCAAGGGATCACAATTGTGCACAATTTGCATGAATAACCTGCATTTGGGAATTGGAAGGACTGTACCAAAATTTGCACCAATACCAAATTAGGACTGTTAATGCTGAGGATGACTACAAATTAGAAGAAGATGTTAACTTGCAGAATTGGTGTATAGTTGACAAATTAATTTCAGTGCTAGGTAAGTGGTACATTTTTGTTGGAGGAATAGGGGAGGACACCCAGCTCCTCATAGAAAACAAGTTTTTAGGCGTGGTTGAGGTGATTCATAAATAGTCAATACTGACAATGGAGGTTAATCAAACCGTTAAGCATTGGGCTTTGTTTCTGAAAAAATAGAATTCAAAACCAGACAATTTGTGTTAAAAATATATAAATGTCAGCTAGACTACACTTAAAGTGCCGTGTAGAGTTCTAGATCTCCATATAAGCAACAAAGATGTAGGTGCACCGTAGATTTTTAAAATAGATTTATAAGGATTAACTCACACAACTGAGCACAACTATCAGGAAAAACCAAACACGCTGAGGTTCTTTTCTCTCGAAAAGAGAAGACTGGAAGGTGACCTGATAGATGTTTTTAAAATTGTGAAGGCTTTCGATAGGGTAGACATAGCGAAGGTGTGGAGGAGTCCTAAACTAGGATACATAAATGTAAGATAATCACTAATAAACCCAAAAAGAATTCAGGAGGAACTTCTCTACTCAGGGAGTGGTAGGAATATGACACGCGTTATAGTAATATCAGTTGGGAGCCTTGCACTGTTAATAGTAAACACAGTAAGAAGTTTAACAACACCAGGTTAAAGTCCAACAGGTTTATTTGGTAGTGCTACCAAAGGCTACCAAATAAACCTGTTGGACTTTAACCTGGTGTTGTTAAACTTCTTACTGTGTTTACCCCAGTCCAATGCTGGCATCTCCACATCACTGTCAATAGTAAGACAGGTATCTGTAACACACTTGCCCAGTCAATGCCTGATCATGATTTCTAACTCTGTATCCCACCACAAGTTGGAACCCTGAAGTGCTGTATCCACTTTGTGTCTTACATAAGACAACATTATATAACCTTCCAGATCTCTCACTTCACATATTGTACGAGCTGAAAGGTGCATCTGATCTATTGAAGATCTGTAAAGTTTGTAGACAATAAAAGTCAATTTATATGCTGCTGCTGTTTTAGACTTTATTGTTATCTGGAGAGGTGTTTGACATTACGAGGTCGATCGAAGCTGTTATCGATCGAGAGATAACTCCGACATTATTTAATAACTAATTGACCTTGATTTCTATTTAGGCCTCCCTGGAAGTATCTGAGGAATGGCCTTAAAGGGACAGGTCAGTTTGGCAGCTAAATATTACAAACATGCTTCAAAGCTCTAACAACCTTAGAAAAAAACTGCATAACATCATCTATGCGTATATCACATAACAGAATACTGTATATCACAGGTCATGTGTATACTGTTTAAGGCATTGTATATCACAGGTACTATTAGGCTCTATATATATATATATATATTAATGCCGTGTATGTCATGGGGAGTAGCAGGTCATGTGTATAATATATAACACACTGTATTATGGAGAATAGAAGATCCTATGTATATTATAAAACATGTGACATAGCACAGAAAATAGCTGACCATGTGTGTACTATGTAATACAATACATATCATGTATACATATGCGTATCGTGTATTGTACAGGAAACAGCAAGCTCTGTGTTCATATATACTATACATTTCACTGCACAATACTTGTATTACCAGAGCCTGTGTGTATTTTGTTGGACTCAGGGTTTAATGCTCTTTTCCCACCAGATATATTTCTACGCTGTGTATGTGTTTCGCGCTGCAGGAATTCCCGATGAAAAGATCCAGTATGTCACGATTGGAACTGGCTGCTGTGAGTTCATCGCTGCAGTAACAAGTGTATGTTTAATTCTCCTTTGCTTCACTGTGTAACAATTCCTCATGTGATTCAGTTATTAGTTCACTTGCTCGTGATTATTTACTTTTCCCCAAGTCCCTTTTGTTTCCCACACAAATAACAGGGAGCACATCCCCATCTTTCATTTTGACTTGGATCAATGGAGCAACTCAACAGTTCCCTTCTTTTAAATTGAAAGGGATAATGCAAAAGTTGAAATGTGCTTTATGCAGGATAATGCACATACTGAAGGATATGCTATAGGCCGGGAGACATTATTTTCATGATATTATGTAAGATGAACTGCATTTTGTTCAAGATTGGTTATGTGCAAGGTAATGACAAATCGGAGAGAGTTGCAGGATAAGATAGAGGTGTGGATTGTCTTGTGTATTATTGGCTACAAGGTGTCACTTACGAGTTAATAGACAGACTGAAATGCTACATGCAGACTAATGTAAATTTTAAAAAATCTTCTGTAGTTTCCTGCTGTATAGCAAGCTGTTGATTTTTTACAAGTTATTTTTAAAACAACCGACTTATTCATTTTTCTGTGTGTATTATAACTGTGACGGGTGAAAGGTCTCTCACTTCAGTGCAATGCATCCTTGAGACAGTCAAAAATAAACATTATACACTTCATGGATAGTGTTGAAATATTTGAGGATGAAGCAGGAGCGGCAGACTTTGTGCTAAACATGTCCAACCACTGAAGGGCAGCAAGTAACTAAGCCAGTAGAATTTCTAACTACTTTGCCAAAATAGTAAGAAATCATTTGAGAAGGTAACAATCACATGGTACAATATCCTGGTCAGACCACACCATGAATATTGCATCCATTTCTGATCACGAGGAGATGATGTTCAAGCATTGGAGGCAGTGTAACAACAACAGCTTGCATTTATGTAGCAGAGAAGAGACTGATGGCCAATGTGAGATGTCTGCTTTATGAGATAAGGCTGGAAAGGCTGGAGCTTTTCAATCTGAACATCTAAGGATTGATCTTATCAGGGTTTATAAGACTGTTAAGGAGGTAGAAAATGTTAACTGGGAATATTACTTTAAACTGCTGAAGCAACCTAGTAGAAGGTTAGATGGGGAGGTGATGGCCTAGTGGTATTATCGCTAGATTATTAATCCAGAAACTGAGCTAATGTTCTGGGGACCCGGGTTCGAATCCTACTAAGGTAGATGGTGGAATTTGAATTCAATAAAAAAATCTGGAATTAAGAATCTACTGATGACCATGAAATCATTGTCAATTGTTGGGAAAACCCATCTGGTTCACTAATGTCCTTTAGGGAAGGAAGTCTGCCGTCCTTACCTGGTCTGGCCTACATGTGACTCTCAACTGCCTTCCAAGGGCAACTCGGGATGGGCAATAAATGCTGGCCAGCCAGCAGTGCTCATGTCCCACGAACAAATTTTTTAAAAAAAGATAATTTTAGAACTCTTTTTAAGAAGATTTTCAAAGTTGACCTACCCTCGTATTCCTCTCTACTAGTATTTCTAGTATTACAGCAAATGTGGGAGAATCTTGTCTCTAGATATGAACAGCCGTTCTAGGAAATGGGATCGACTTTTGGTACAAGTACTTACTGTACTAAAACAAAGCTCGTAGCAAAGAGGCAAAGGCTGAAAGATTGTAAGCTGCCACCTCAGCTAAATGTGTAAACTACATATAATGGAAGCACAGGCCTAGGTTGTATTGTAGTATAAGAATAGAACCAAATCCTTTATTTAAAGGTTATTTATTTATTCGTCACTAGTATGTTTACATTAACACTGCAATGCAGTTACTGTGAAAATCCCCTAGTTGCCACACTCTGACGCCTATTCGGGTACACTGCGGAAGAATTTAGCATGGCTAATGCACCTAACCAACACCTTTTTTGGACTGTGGGACGAAACTGGAGCAGCCGGAGGACGCCCATGCAGACTCTGCACAGACAGTGACCCAAGCCGGGAATCGAACCTGGATTCCTGGTGCTGTGAGGCAGCAGTGCTAACCACTGTGCCAATGTGCCCTTTAAGATCAGAGAATTTGTGAGGGTCATGTGCAGTGCGGTTGTTAGATGAAGGGCCTGAGTGGCAGAGTCTGCTCACTCCAGGACTTGTGTTCTTCGCTACCTCCAGGAATGCATTCTGATGTCAGTTGGAGCCTGAGAACCAAATAAACCAATTTTAAAACTTAAACCATTGATGAATAAACCTGGTTATTATAGACCATGCAGGTGTGAATCAAAGCTCATTTATTACGCTGGACTCACACAACTCATTATTGCAATAGTAACCACTAAGAAATCTGCTAACACAATTCTTCTTCACACAACATTCAGCATGTTAAATAAGCTTCCAGAGAGAACAGTGGAGCCGAAATCCTGGAATTGTTTAGGAAATAATTGGATTTTACTTGGCATGGAATTCCTGGATAGCTGAATCAAGGCTGTGCTGGGTGGCTTCCTTCATCTTTAATTATCTTGTGATTTCTTTTAACCAGTGCAGAAGAAGACCATTCGGCCCATCGATTCTGCACCGACTCTCCAACTGAGCATTTTACCCAGGCCTATCCCCACAACCCCACGGATTTCCCTTTTAATCCCCCTAATCTACACATCTTGGGACACTAAGGGACAATGTAGCATGGCCAATCTACCTAACTTGCACAACTTTGGACGGTGGGAGGAAACCAGAGCACCCGGAGGAAACCTACACAGACATGGGGAAAACATACTACATTGTGCTAGGCCAGGTTGTGAATGGGATTACTACACTGTACCAAGTTACTCGTGAATGGGATTATTACACTGTACCAGGTTACTTGTGAATGGATTACTATATTGTGCCAGGCCAGGTTGTGAATAGATTACTGCACTGTGCCAGGTTACTTGTGAATAGATTACTGCACTGTGCCAGGTTACTTGTGAATAGATTATTGCACTGTGCCAGGTTACTTGTGAATGGATTACGACACTGCCAGATTAGGCTGTGCATGAATTACCATACTGGTTCAGGCAAAATCAGATATTGACTTGATTATTGTACTGGACTAGACTGGGCCAAGCTGTAAATACATTACTGTGCTGATTCACTTTAGACAGGCTGCGAACAGGTTACCATACTCTACCAGGTCATCCTGAGAATCGGTAACTGCATTACTATACTGAACCATGCATGTGTAAAACTCACCTAGTGTAGACTGAAACTTAATATTGAATAGTATAAGACCTGGATTTTTAACCTATTCAAAGCCAACACATACATAATCTGGTATGTGGTGCAGGTTGTAGAGGCATCCAAAAGACCATACCAAACTGCAGATCACTGAGCTTCAGAATCAAGACCTATATTCTGATGGATATATTCATCATATAGATGATAAATATATCCATCAGAATATATTTATGCCAGCTTCTACGCTTCGCTGTTGTCTGGACAGTGCAGGAGTTTGGACAGATTTACAGTGTACCTTACCAGTTGTAGGATGGTTATTGCCTTCACTGGGACAGGATATAGAAGGAGGCACAAGTAATCAACATGTTCTAACAGTGATTTTCCTCCATCAGAACCTGTTTATTGATCGGATTGGACGCAGAGTACTGCTCATGGGAGGTTACAGCTTGATGGTTGGTTGTGGAATATTGTTCACCATCTCACTGACTCTCCAGGTGAGTTGCAGTCTCTTTTTCAAAGTTAATAGCAAGGTTGGAATTAGTGCATTTTCAGAACATCATTCCCAATTTCAGTAAAACTGATATTTGGGTGTTGTTTAGGACCGGTCCATTGTCAATTCTGGGTTTTCATTAAAGTGAACAGAATGGGTAGAGTCTGCTGAAATGGAGTTGGTATCAAAATTCTCAAACTTCTTGGGACCCCAAGTACAACAGATTTTCATTCAGTAAATTACAGGAATACAGGAATTACAGGAAGAACAAGTGGAATATTGTTTATCCCACTTCAGCATAAAACTCTCCGGTGTCTAGTATCACATTTTTCACTCTGAGGCAGTATGGAGGCATTGCAATCTGAGTTCATTTTTCAGATTGATATAGTGATGACCAGTATCAAATCTTTATAAATGACTCCATTCACTGACAGAGAAGCTTTCTCCTGGCTAGGAAGCCCAAAGAGGTCCTTTTCCTCCGCCAAACTGTTGGACAGCAATAAACCTGAATATTTCACCTGTTTAGCAAGGGAGTAAATAAGTGTGCAGGACGTATTTAGTACTGAAAGCTCCTCACATTATTTGAGGAGTCAAATGGATGTCATCTGAAACAGCTGTGGGCTGTTTTAGCAATCGCAGTGAATAAGCTCCACTGGTACCAGTTACTTATCCTTACTTAGTCAAGCTTTTCATTCCAGTTCCTTCCACTTGTTGTCCCTCCTCGTCGTTCTCAAAATGGACAAGGGGACCAAGTGCAATGTGTTCAAGGTCACCTACAGTACAAAGCTAGGTGGGACAGTAAGCTGTGAGCAGGGTGCAAAGAGACTGCAAAGGACATATATAGTTTAAGTGAGTGGGTGAGCGTGTGACAGATGGCATATAATGTGGAAAAATATGCAGTCAAACACTTCGGAGGAAAAATAGAAGAGCAGAATATTTCTTTGAAAGGCGAGAGATTGAAAGATTGGTATTCTGAGGGTGACCATGCACACAAATCACAGTAAGTTAACAATCAGTTACACCAAGCAACTAGGAAAGCAAAAAGGGTAGTTGACCTTTATTGCGATGGATCAAAGTATAAGAAAGAATGAGGAAGTTTTTCTGCAATTATAAAGCACCTTGGTGAAACCATAGTTTGATATTGTATACAGTTTCGGTCTCCTTACCTAAGGAATGAAAACACGCCTGAGAGGAGTGCAACAAAGCTTCACTAGATTGATTCCAAAGATGGAGGCATTGTTCTGGGTGACGTTGAGTAAACTAGGTCTAGCGTTTAAAAGAATTAGAGGTGATCTCATTGAAATATATCAAATGCTGAAGGGGCTTACCAGGATAGATACTGGGAGGATGTTTCCCCCACCTGTGGGGGACAAAAGCTAAACACCACAACTTCAGAATAAAGGGCCAATTATTTTAGGATTGAGATGAGTAAAAATGTCTCCATTAGAGGGCAGTGAATCTTTAGAATTCATCACCCCAGAGATCAGACAGTAAGTATATTCAAGACTGAGATTGATAAATGTTGGCATACTAGGGAATCAGGATATAAGAATAAGGTGGAAAGGTTGTGTTGAAGTAGAATCATATCATATCATAGAATCCTACAATGCAGAAGAGGCCATTTGGCCCATTGAGTCAGCACCGACTCTCTGACAAGAGTTTCTTACCCAGGCCCTTTCCTCTACCCTGTCCCTGTAACCCCAAACATTTACCATGGCTAATCCATCTAACCTACACATCTTGAGACACTAAGGGCTAATTTAGCATTGCCAAACCACCTAATCTTCACACCTTTGGAAGATCAGCCATGATCTTGTTGGATGGTAGAGCAGCCTTGCAGAGCCAAGTTGCCTGCTGCAGCTCATATTTTTTTATGTTGATATGTAAATTCATGTTTCAGCCCTTCCAATTCGGCTTCCTTGCCTGCCACAGCACTGAAGTAGCTCTAATCAAAGTTACAAATTGCATTCTCTGTGATTGTAACCATGGTGCATTTTCTCTCCTCCTCTTCCTCTTCCTTGTCCTCTCTGCAATCTTTGATATGGTTAATGACACCATTCCTTCCCTTCATTATCTAGCACAGTACGTTGCTTTTGCTCTACAGCTCCTCTGTTACTTATCTGATTGTAGCCAGAGCATTTTCAGCAATGGTTAATGTTCCTGTCAACATTGCCACCAACACCCCCTTCCCATTCACTGCTGGAGTCCCCTAAGTATTTATTCTTTGTGTCTTCCTCCCCCTTCTCTACATGCTGTTAGTATTTCATTCAGAGACCTTTCTTTTGGTCTGCACCCCCTTTGACTAGCACCTCCCTTCCCACCTCTATTTTTCAGACTACTTGTCTGACATCTAGTCTTGGATGAGCATTAGTTTCCTCCAGGTAAGCACTGGGAAGGCTGAAGCCATCATCTTTGAGCTAAACAATGACATTTCCTGAGAATTGCCAGCTGTCCCCTCTCTTCCCTGACTATCTGACTGCATTTCCCCTCCCTTTTTCTGTCCTTGGGTTTAAAAGGGTGAAGAAACAAAGGTTTGATCAAAGATCAGCTCATAATCATCGGCTATCTCTGCTGCTTGCCGAGCCTTTTAACACTCTGCTCTTCCACATGGGTCCTTACTACTGAAGGAAGTGAATCTTTAAATTTTCCCAAAGAATTCCTTCTGTCAGAGCTTCATAGGTTACTTCTATTTCTATTGCCCATATTCCCCACTCAAAATTACTTTAGTTGACTTTCTCAAACTCAATATAAGTTTGTGCAGGCCGTTTTCTTTTGGAACTTCTGTCAATGTGCCTCTGGAACCAACTCATGCACTCAGAATAACCTTTTTCACGACATCTTATTCCCCAGATATTTCTTCTGACAATGGTGAATATACCTCATGAGCTCTACCCACCAACCTATTCTGTATGAGCAATGTCCAACTTTTGACCATTTCATTTGCTTAGCTAAAGTTTAAAGTTTTTAACGTTTATTTATTAGTCACAAGTAAGGCTTACATTAACTCTGCAATGAAGTTACTGTGAAGCTGTCTCCTCAAATGAGATAAAGAATGTTTCTATATCTCTTTCCTCAAACTTTGGAAGAATTTAAACAACTCCCCAGTGGGTTCTGGTCTGAAATAAATCCTTCTTCACCTTCTGGTGACTTTTGTAACGCCAATTTTTAAAGCTGGAATTCTCTGTCTCTCCTTTTCTCTTTAGCTAACTTTTCCATTTCCAATTTCCTTTCCTATTTTCTTTCTTTTTGTTCTCCTGTTTTTTCTCTCTCCTGCCTTTCTACTTGCTCTCTCTAAACGCTCAGTTCAAGTTGTTTCATTTGTAAGTGAATCTTGGCCAATTCAAGCGATTCACCCTTTGTGGTCTTTCAGGTATCCCTTCCCATTTCAAATGCTGCAATTATGGCTGCTTTCCTTGTCCCTGCAGTTAATCCTGACTATAACCTATCTGCAAATTCTGTGAACTGAGCCTTATTCACCTTTTGTAAATCTGTCAAAATTACAGAATCCCTACAACTCAGAAGGAGGCCATTCGGCCCATCAAATCTGCACCAACAACAAGCCCACCCAGACCCTCTTCCCGTAACCCCACATATTTACGCTGCTAGATCCCCTAAGGGGCAATTTATCATGGCCAATCAACCTAACCCACACATCTTTGGACTGTGGGAGGAAACCGGAGCACCCGGAGGAAACCCACGCAGACACAGAGAGAACGTGCAAACTCCACACAGACAATGACGCAAACCAGGAATCTTCTCCTCCCAGAAAAGTCTGAGCAATTGCAAAGTCATTTTGCAGGCTATCACTGTAAATTCTCACGTTACCACTCCTGAGTTCAATGTCCTCCTCATCCTCATTGTCTTCAAATTCACCAACTCCATGCCAATCATGACATTTTTCTTTTAAATCCTGGAGCCCCCAATTTTGTTATGATATGGCAGGTGCTAAGTACCAGGCTGCCTCCAATTCAATTAAACCAGTCATACCCACCACAAGCTTATTTCCTAGTACATGACAACATGACAATGATATTGCCATAAGAAATATTAAGACTCTAATTTTACTCTCACATAACATGACTGCCCATTTCACACATTGAACCAAGATCTGATCATTCATCACTCCTCTCCTTGTTCTCCATAAACCGTTGATCCTCAAATGTCTCCAATTGAAATTCTGATACTTATGTTGAAAGCTTTGGGGAGACAAGAGGTGAGTTACTCTTAGGATGTTGACAGTGGGGGAATTCAGTGATGATAATGCCATTGAATTTAAGGGGAGATGGTTGAATTCTCTCTTGTTGGAGATTGTCGTTGCCTGGCACTTGTGTGGCATGAACGTTACTTGCCACTTACCAGCCAGCCTGAATCTTGTCCAGATCCTGTTGCTAATGGACACAGACTGCTTCAGTATCTAAGGAGTTGCAAATGGTACTCCTTAGATACTTAACATTGTGCAGTTATCCATGAACATCCCGACTTCTGACCTTCTAATCAAGAGAAAGTCATTGATGAAGCAACTGAAGATGGTTTGGCCTAGGATGGTTTGGCCTGAGGAACTCCTGCAGCGATGTTCTGGGACTGAGATGATTGACCCCCAACAACTGCAGTCATCTTCTGTTGTGCCAGGTATGATTCTAACTGGTGGAGAGTTTTCCCCCTGATTGACTTCATTTTGCTTTTGCTCCTTGATGACACACACAGTTAAATGCTGCCTTGATGTCAAGGGCAGTCACTCTCGCCTGACCTCTGGTACTCAGCTCTTTGTCCATGGTTGAACCAAGGCTGTAATGAGATCAGGAGCAGAGTGGCCCTGATGGAACCCAAACTGAGTGTCATCAAGCAGGTTATTGCTAAGTGAGTGCCACTTGATAGCACTGTCAATGATACTTTCCATCACTTTGCTGCTGATGGAGAGTGGACTGATGGGGCAATAATTTACTGGGTTGTATTTGCCCTGCTTTTTGTGGATAGGACGTACCTGCGCAATTTTCCACATTGCTGGGTAGATGCCAGTGTTGAAGGTGTACTGGGACAGCTTTCATTAAATAAACAAGTTAACTCTGCCGCTAACTTAAGAGAAATGTGATGCCGTCATGTTAACCATTCATAAACTACCAATGCTGATAATTTTCAGCCTTCACCTCCCTGCCACTCCTCACCTGTCCTCCAATTGGCTCCCTGCTGGATTATGGTTCCTCCGATAATATGCCGCAAGTTGACATTATTCTCATGTCAATCTTGCCTGTAAATATGGGACAGACTATTGACTGTATGGGTATCTCATCTAGTGTCCAAAAGCAGCTCTTAGACCAGAGATTGTTGCATAAAAATCCAGAGTGGGAACTTCAGTTGATATATCTCCACAATCCATAGGTGATGCGGGTAATTGTAGCACCACCTCAGTGTCCTATCAGTGTAAATTAACTCAGAACAGGATATCAAATCTGGGAGAGGTTTGTATGGCTCAGCTTCTCCACTGGCTCAATGAGCTCTGTAAACCTAGTCATTGTTGGAGTATAATTCTTTTGGTGCACTGTTGGAATGAATTTGTCCAACAATTGATTGCAAATGGGAAGGCTAAGCCTTGCATGTCTTACTGATGCTGTCTGTCTTTACTTAGGCCAAGGTCAGCTGGATGCCATACTTGAGCATGATTTGTATCTTTGCATCCATCTTAAGCTTTGGAATTGGACCAGGTAGGTCACTCACTGAATTGTAATCACCTAAAGGAAAAGCTCTAAACGTTGTAATTACACAATAGGTCAGCAAAAAAAATAGACAGGTTAATGTTTCATTCTAAGTCCTTCAGAACAGTAAGTTAAATATGCTTTTTAGTGGAATCAGGACTGAAAAAAACCAAGGGAATGCGAGCAACACATACTCTGATCACAGCGAGGGTGTTAATGGGCGGGATTTTACAACCTCACTCGGGCGAGGCTCGTAAAATCCCGCCCGAGGCCAACAGAGAAATCCGTTCTGTGAGCCTCACGGGGCGGGCGAGGTGGTAAAATTCCAGCCAATGAGTTTAATGATTTGTAACCTGCCGAGTGGAAAAACAAGAAGTTCCATTTCTAACCATTGCCTTGCCTGCCTTGGGAGCTGCTATTGTGCTGTAAGGGAGCTTTTATCCATTTCCTGGCACTGAAATCTCTCAGCTTGATACAGAAATACCAAAGCGTGTGTCTGGAGTCCCACACAGGACAGCTAGAAGTGACCAGTGATATGGCACTTTTGTAACATGGTGGTCATTCTTATCAGAGAATGACTGGCTGGGTGTGGTGACCAGTAACGAATGAACAATCACAAGGAATTACCGGGACCCGATTTGGTTCATTGTTACTCCTTACAGGTCTTTCTTTACACCAGCGTTCTCTGTTGTGTATCTATTACAATGACCATAATGTGTGAAGAGTGTATTTTCCTATGTTGCCTGCTCATAACAAATGTCTCATTACTCTCAACACCAAGTTTGCTTGTGCACCCCAATTTCTAAATCCATTGTGACCTCTTTGCCCTTAGCCGGAGTAACCGGGATCATTCCGATGGAGATCTTTGACCAAACTGCACGGCCCGCAGCTTACATGATCAATGGCTCCCTGCTCTGGATAAACCTCATTATAGTCGGAATGACTTTCCCATTTATCGTCGTAAGTACCTTGAACACAGAATAAATTTAACTTAATATTGTGACAAGCTATCCTCTAGCTTTCATATTCCTGACAACTGCAACTCATGTTATGTCGTGCATGCTTCTTGACTCTTTATGACGAATTGTTCCCCAATTTTAAAAATCTTCCTTACCTCCCCTCTGTCCCCATTCTTCGGAGACCTTTGGTATTGGCCTAGTTTGAAGAGCAGAGAGGATCTATTACTTCTGCTGCTATTTAGTCAGTGGCTGGGGGCTATACAGCAGCAGCCTAGAGTACTTGGTTTGGATGATTTTACTCCACTCTCCGTTAAGAGCAGTTTACTTTGGCTCAGCTTTTGCCCTTCTTCAACACCTTTCATCCTGTGAATAATCACTCATGACTCTAGGCATCATGCAGTGCAATTTCACAGCACCACTAACGAGACAAATCCAAACTAAACAAAACCAAAGCTCATGCTGATTCTAGGTAGATTTCTCCTCCTCCTTGGACAGTGGGAACATTGCAGCAGGATATGTGATAAAGACATCGTGGACTGGAATGGAGTTTGGGAATCTCAGGCCAATTACAGAAAGCTACTGCTCCACTCTGTTCTTAGAGCCCAGATCTCCACACTTCCAGGTAGCTTGGGCAATGGTATTATTCTTGGGTGGTGTATTGATGAGCTGCTGTGTTGGAGGAGGAAAATAAGGTGTTGGAACAGGATCTCCATTCCCTTAACTCCACGTTCCTGGAAAGATACAGTACAAGAGGAGAATGTTTGGCCTTCACTCCTGGGCTGACTTTTTGAAACTTGTGCTTTTCCAGTTCTGCTTGTACAGCTTAGGTCAGGTGTTTACCCATTGAGAACCACCTACAGCTGTTCCTGGTCACTACCTGATGACTGACCTGGTTACAGAGAAAATAAGTAATTTGCATTTGTGTAGCATTGTTCACACCGTCAGGGCATCCCCAAGTGCTTCACAGCCAATCAGGTATTTTGGATATTGTAACAGAATGAATCAGAGTAACAGTTTGCCCACAACCAGGTCCTACAAACAACAGTTAGCTCAACTGCTTTAATGATGCTAGCTGAGGAATAAATGTCGGCCAGGACGCAGAATTTCCGTACTCAGCCACAAACATTCCAGTGGAATCTTTTTTGTCTACCTGAGAACATAAGAACATAAGAAATAGGAGCAGGAGTAGGCCATCTAGCCCCTCGAGCCTGCCCCGCCATCCAATAAGATCATGGCTGATCTGATAGTGGTTTAGTTCCACTTACCCGCCCACTCCCCATAACCCTTAATTCCCTTATTGATCAGAAATCTATCTACCTGTGACTTAAACATATTTAACGAGGTAGCCTCCACTGCTTCAATGGGCAGAGAATTCCAGAGATTCACTACCCTCTGAGAGAAGAAGTTCCTCCTCAACTCTGTTCTAAACTGACTCCCCCTTATTTTGAGGCTGTGTCCTCTAGTTCTTGTTTCCTTTCTAAGTGCAAAGAATCTCTCTGCCTCTACCCTGTCTAGCCCCTTCATTATCTTATATGTCTCGATAAGATCTCCCCTCAGCCTTCTAAACTCTAACGGGTACAGGCCCAATCTACTCAATCTCTCCTCATAAGTTAACCCCCTCATCTCCGGTATCAACCTGGTGAACCTTCTCTGTACTCCCTCCAAGGCCAATATATCCTTTCGCAAATAAGGGGACCAAAATTGCACACAGTACTCTAGTTGCAGCCTCACCAGTACCTTGTACAATTGCAGTAAGACCTCCCTGCTTTTATATTCCATCCCCTTCGCGGTAAAGGCCAACATTCCATTTGCCTTCTTGATCACCTGCTGCACCTGCAAACTGAGTTTTTGCGATTCATGCACAAGTACCCCCAGGTCCTTCTGCACAGTAGCATGTTGTAATTTTTTACCATTTAAATAATAGTCCATTTTACTATTATTCCTTCCAAAGTGGATAACCTCACACTTGTCGACGTTATACTCCATCTGCCAGATCCTCGCCCACTCACTTAGCCTATCCAAATCTCTCTGCAGACTTTCCGCATCCTCCACGCAATTCGCTTTCCCACTCATCTTTGTGTCATCCGCAAACTTTGTTACCCTACACTCGGTCCCCTCCTCCGGATCGTCTATGTATCTGGTAAACAGTTGAGGCCCCAGCACCGATCCCTGCGGCATGTCACTAGTCACCAACTGCCAACCAGAAAAGCACCCATTTATTCCAACTCTCTGCTTCTTGTTAGATAGCCAATCCTCAATCCACGGTAACACTTTACCCCCAACTCCATGTACCTTAATCTTCTGCAGCAACCTTTTGTGAGGCACCTTATCGAATGCCTTTTGGAAATCTAAAAACACATCCACCGGTTTCCCTCTGTCAACTGCACTCGTTACATCTTCATAAAAATCCAGTAAATTTGTCAACCACGACTTTCCCTTCATGAATCCATGCTGCGTCTGCTTGATCGAACCATTTTTTTCCAGGTGTCCTGCTGTTTCTTCTTTAATGATGGATTCCAGCAATTTCCCAACTATGGACGTTAAGCTAACCGGCCTGTAGTTACCCGCCTTTTGTCTACCTCCTTTTTTAAACAGTGGCGTCACATTAGCTGTTTTCCAATCAGCCGGCACTTCCCCAGAGACCAGAAGGGATAGATGAAGCCTTGGTTTAACTTTCCATTTGAAAGGTCGCACCTTTGACAGTGCAGCAGCCTCTCCGTACTGCACTGAAGTGGTATCTAGATTATCGTTCAATCAACCCATCTACCCAACCCTTCAAACACCCACCCCACATGTGGCAGAGTCTGCAGATTGTGAATTGACATTTCAGAGGCCACTGGAGTGGGACCAAGTCACCCTCGATCCCCAGGGAAGAAGAACATAGATTATGAGCTCAGTTCTCTGGAGTTAGACAAATCATAACTATTTGATATTAAGGTGGGATGTCTACCATTAATGAAGTCTAGGACGGCACAGTGGCACAATGGTTAGCACTGCTGCTTCACAGGTCCAGGGGCCCAGGTTCAAATCTGGCCTTGGGCGACTGTCTGTTTGGAGTTTGCACATTATCCCCGTGTCTGTGTGGGCTTCCTCCGGGTGCTCCAGTTTCCTCTCTCAGTCCAAAGATGTGTAGGTTAAGTGGATTGGCCATGCTAAATTGTCGCTTAGTGTCCCAAGATGTGTAGGTTAGAATAATTAGCAATGGTAAATGTGAGGTTACAGGGATAGGGAGGGAAGAGGACCTGGGCAAGATAATCTGTCAGAGGGTCGGTGCAGCTCAATGAGCTGAATGGCCTTTTCTGCACTGTAGGGATTCTCTGATTCTAGAACTTCCAGAAAGGGAATTGGGGAGGGAAACCTGAGAAAAGCAAAAAGTTGAAAACGACAAAATTACTCCATCCTTTGGAATAAAAACATGTTTGCTTGCTCTTACCCTGTTTTTCTGCCTTTCAGGAGGGATTGGGCAGTTTCTGTTATGTGCCATTCATTTGCCTTAGCTTCCTGGCTGCTTTATTTATTGGAATCTTCCTGCCAGAAACAAAGGGGAAGACCTTTTTGGAAATTTCCCAGGAGTTTTACAAACGCAATTTCAAAGGGCGCAGCGAGTTGTGACTTGAGAAAATATTGTAATTACTTGTACATATTATCTCTCTTTTCAGTTTTGTTTGTGTCTGGCTAGCTGATGGCCAGCCTAGCTTTCCTATTTATTGTCTGTTTCACTGGATTGAGAGCTCAGGGCAGATGTGGATTGTGGTGGGGAGGTTTAACACGGACGTATGTTACACAGAGGGTGGTGGGGGCCTGGAATGCGCTGCCGGGCAAGGTGGTGGAGGCGGACACACTGGGAACGTTTAAGACTTATTTAGATAGCCACATGAACGGAGTGGGAATGGAGGGATACAAAAGAATGGTCTAGTTTGGACCAGGGTGCGGCGTGGGCTTGGAGGGCCGAAGGGCCTGTTCCTGTGCTGTATTGTTCTTTGTTCTTTGTTTGTATATTGCATAATCATACGAAAACCCAATCTTTGTTTCCTTTCCAATGTCCTTTATTAATTTTGCAGGGAGACAGTAAGAGCAATATAGACTTAATGGTAGAGTTCTAAAGAGTGTAGATGGACAGAAGGACCTCGGGATTGATGTGTGTAGATCTTTGAAGTTGGCAGGACTTATTGAAAGAATAGTAAGCAAAACATATAGGATCTTATTCTTCATTTATAGACGTATTAAGTACAAAAGCAAGGAAGTTATGCTGTACCCTGATAAACCTTTGGTTGGTCCTCAGCTAGAGTATTATTTATAGTTCTGGCCGGCACAGTTCAGGAAGAAAGTGTGAGAGTCCTTGACTATGTGCAGAGGACCGTCACTCACCTTCTGTTCTTAATACTTACTTTTTGTACATGCTTCTAACTTCACACCAGAATTGATATTAGTCTTGCTCTCCATTTCTCTTCCTGCCTCTAAAACCTTTCAACAAAGCTTTAGCAATCTCCCCCTAACTATCCAAACATGTCTCAATCTTCATTCCAATATTGATTTTATTTTCTCCCCCTTTTTAAAAATGTCTTGGCACATTTTGTACATTAAGGACACTATACATTGGTACTTAGGAGCAGGAGTAGGCCCTTCGAACCTGCTCCACCAATCAATAAGATCATGGCTGATCTGATCATAGCCTCAACTCAAGTCTCCTGTCTGCTCTCCAATAACCCTTGATTCTTGGCCGTCAATGATCTGTCTAACTCAGCATTGAATAAATTCAATGACCCAACCCCTAAACACCAACAATCCATTTGCTTTCCTAATCACTTGCTGTAGCTGCATCTTAACCTTTTCTGATTGATATGTCATGGCACATTCTCTGGACCATTAACCTTTGCAATTTCTCTTCATTTAAATAGCATACTGCTTTTTTATTCTTCTTGCCAAAGTGGATAAGTTCACATTTTCCCACAATATACTTCATGTGCTATTTTTTTGCCCATTCACTTAACCTACCTATATCCCTTTGTAGACCCTTTACTTCCTCTTGACAACTATCTTTCCGAGCTATCTTGTGCCAGTGGCAAATTTAGCTACATTTAGTCCCTCATCTAAGTCACTGATATAGATTGTAACATCTTGCCAGCCTAAACATGGCCCATTTATCGCTACTGTCTGCTTTCTGTTAAGTAACCAATCATCTGTATGTAATAAGTTACCCCCTGCGTGGGTTTCCTCCCACACTCCAGAGGTGTGCAGGTTAGGTTGGTTGGCCATGCTATCTTGTCCTTTAGTGTCAGGGAGATTATCGGGGAAAATATGTGAGGTTATAGGGATAGGGCCTGGGTGGAATTGTGGTTGGTGCAGACTTGATGGGCCAAATGGCCTCCTTCTGCACTATAGGGACTCTGTGATACACCATGAGCTCTTATTTTGTAGAGTAGCCTTTGATGTGGTACCTTATCAAATGCCTTTTGGACATCCAAGTACACCACATCTACAGGTTCTGCTTTATCATACAAATGCAAGTCATGCTGAAACCTTATATGCATTTATGAGGCCCCTCTAGAAGTATTTATTGTTTGTGGAGCTGGATGTCATTGTACAAGAGGAAATTCATACTTTGCTGAAGATATGGTGAAGAGCAAGAAGTCTGTTCCCATGAATACGGAGGATGAGCAATGAGGAAAAATTGAAGATGCTTAAATTAAGCTTCAGAGTCCAGCACAGAGAAGGTAAATAGGAAAGCTAAGTGGTATTTACTGAGTTTTAAATGTCAGACAGATAAGGGAGAGGCAAGGACCAAGTCAAAACATCCAGGAAAATCACATGAAACAGTGGCAGTTGTGAAAGGAGTATGGAAGTGTGGAGCTGTTAGCATCACAGCTAGGATAAGATTGTTCGGTGATTGTGAGAATCAGTTGATGAAACAGTGAGAAATTTGAGCAGCTGAACAAAAATAGATATCAGAAATATCAGTTTAATGGTATGGAAGACAGATTGCATTATGACTATCAAAATTTGATCATGAAAGATCCAATCGTGATGACTGATCCTCTCCAAAAATATCAATATGAGGACAGTATTAATTTTCTGAACAGTATAGGGACAATATAAAACACTATGCCATAAGTGAAAATATAGTATTTATTGCATGATGGCACTTGTGTTAAACAAATATCGCTCTTGATCTTACCTCAGATTGTGTGCACCTGCAAAATCACAATCAAAGATTAGACAGAATCAAAGTGTGAGCAGGAATCCTTTATAATGCTGCATGCTTGGAGAATTAGTGAATGAAATGCTCTTGTAGATAACTGTAATACAGTTAAGCATATTTCAATTGTGATGTTGAAGATGTACTTGTATCCAAAGTTTTCAGCAGTGCCATCTACTCAGGTGATATGAATCCAATTCCTCAAAGAGTTCCATACAAGAATCACTGTTCTGAATGTATTTATGATTAAAGAGTTGACATGCCAATTAAACTGTTTTTAACAGTGTATCATTTCAAAATCCATTTTTAAAGGCTGCAACTAAAATCAGCCTCACTGCTGCTGAGGGGGACAGGGTTCAATTCATAGATAATTGTTTAAATTTATTTTACTCATACTTGGGTTGCGAGCATCATTGACAAAGCTAGCATTTGTTGCCAATCACTAATTGTCCTTGAGAAGGTGATTGTGAGCCACATTTTTAAAGCACTGCTGTACATGTGGTGTAGGTCCACCCACAGTGCTGTTAGGGAGCCTGGGTCTTTGAAGCAATGACAGTGAAGGAACAGCAATGTAGTTCCAAGTCAGGGTGGTGTGTGGCTCGTGGTGGTATTCCTATTCATCTGCCCTGCTACGTTGATTCTTCCATTTTCAGGGGCCAATGAGGCCAACAGAGATGAAGTTGCCCCATGAGGGGTGGCACCTTTATCCTCCTCAGTGACATCCTCAGCCCTTGGCTGGAGCAGAACATCAGCAGGGGTACAATTTGCATCCACTCCAAACATTTCTGCACCAACAGGGTAACTGACTGGCAAAGTTTACATAGTCTGCCTTCAATTCTATTTATATCAGTTCATATTTCCTACATGCACTCTAAGTGCTGCTGCATTTGGCTCTCCATGAAAATGGCCACACTTTCAATAGAGGACCTTATGTTTTCAAAGGCCCAAACCATTGTGACACACATGAGCTGAATCGACTCCTCACTCTGTTGATGCAGGTAGAGAACAGTATTCACTGTGCAGCCTTGGGGCCATTGGTGTCCTGCTTTGGGGCCATTGGTGTCCTGCTGCGGCCTGTTCACCAATCTTGCAGATTGTCATCTCTCCTGTTCACTGGTCCTCCTAGCTTACTGCTTCCCTCCCGTTTGCTTTGTCTCCCGACCTACTTGCTTGCCTCCTCCCTTCTCCCCAACCCTCCTATTCCCGGTCCCTCGCATTCATTCACTTGCTTCCTCCCTTTTACCACACCCCTCCCAAGCCTTCACTCACAACAAGGGTTTGTGGGAGAGACAGCAGATAAAAAGGTTGATGAGTAGGAGGGTCAGTGAGTGGGAGGGAGGTGGCGCACTGGAGGTAAGTAGAAAGAGTTTGTAAGTTATGATGAGTAAGTTATTAAACATATTTGTAACTACACTTGGCATAATCTGTCAGTTACTAATGTTTTATAATCATTTTTGTGCATTATATACAAAGATAGAGTTTTAAAGAAATAAATAGCAGTGAATCTATAAGTATTTTTAAAATCAACGAGTGGCCCAATTAAAATGTTCCAATGTTCCAGTTGGCCGGCACTACTTTTCTCGTGAGTGCCACTGAGGTGGAGTCTCCTTTCCTGTAACTCCTGCGGCCCTGCATGTGTGTCTAGCTGAGCAGAGCTGTGCCTGCCCTCCATCCTCCGAAGGGGAGTGCCCATAGCTGCCTCTCCAGCTCACTCATACTGTGCTGCTCACCTGCTGCCTCACTATCTAAATGCATGCAAGGACCCATGAAGGTGAGTATATCTGCCTTGGTGGAGGGTATGTTTGTACGGTGTGATGCTGCCTCTGCAGAACTTTGCTGATTCCCTTGGCCTGTCTGTTGGAAAGAAGAATGTTTCCTTGGATGGACGTCTGCATCTGTGGGAGACACAAGAAGCGATGATGAGAACTAGCCTTGGAGAGCAAAAGCTCCGCGTAAGCTGCTGATGAGGTGGAGTGCAATGCACCCCCTTAATGAATGCATTGTCCTCAGGCAGCACAGTGGTTAGTACGGCTGTCTCACAGTGCCAGGGACCCGCGTTTGATTCCCCGCTTGGATCACTGTCTGTGTGGTGTCTATGTTTTCCCCATGTCTGTGTGGGTTTCCTCCGGGTGCTCTGGTTTCCTCCCACACTCTGAAAGGCGTGCTGGTTAGGTGCATTGGCCATGCTAAATTCTCCCTCAGTGTACCTGAACAGGCACCGGAGTGTGGCAACTAGGGGATTTTCACAGTAACTTCATTGCAGTGTTAATGTAAGCCTACTGGTGACACTAAGTTTAATCACCATTTTCACCGTGAGCATCCATCTCGCCAGGACTGACTTCCTTGTGGTCTGTGATTCTATTTCTGTCACTTCCTCCTTCACTGATGCGATGATGTGAAGCTAGGGGATGCCTCCACCCTGTTTGGCCCTCTCTTGGGCATGATGTGCCTGCTTCTGCAAGGACAAAAGAGAGGGAGGTCAGGCACTGCTGACGTCTGTGGCCAATGCCAGCTGCTCCTGACATTAGAAGCTGCATGTTTCAGTGTTGAGTTCTCAGCAACATTGAGCCATTCCCAGGAGTCAGTAAGTATCTAGAGCTCACAGTCATTCCATGTACATGAGCAGCATGTTCCCTCAGGTTCCTCCCTATTAGAGGGTGAGTTCCCAGAGACCTGTCCTGAGGGTTGGGAGTAGCACATGCCCACACCTTGCCAGAGCCTATCAGTTCATTGAACTTTTTCCCACGTTGCATCCAGGTTCTTCCAACCACATGTCTGCTGCTGACAGTGACAGCGACCTCCATCCGTGTCAGTTAGGCCTGTGTGGGTGGCTGTCTACTGCCACCCTCTGGGAAGAGGACATCCCTCCTCTCCCTCATGATCTCCAAGATGATCTCCAGGCTCACATCTGAAAACCTTTGGGGTTGTCCCGTCCTGGAATTCTGGCCTTTAGCTCTCCTGAGATTTGTGGGAATGAAATTTTCTGTGAACCTTCGCAGCAGTAAATTTAGATCAGGCCAGCAGTTGACTTGCCCTGAGTCCGTTCCCACCCCGCAGTCATGAATTACTCACCAAACCCACCTCCATATCAGTGAAGGGGCTGCTCCCATTAAACCCATTTCTGTTTCCTCCCTGGAGTTTGTGTGGAACCTGAGAATGGTCCTGACTTCCATTTCCTGTGAGCGCAGTGAAAACTTCGATATTTTGTGTGAGTGAAGCAACTAGGGAGTAAACAACTATAACTGTTCACAAAAGTAAAATACCATTGATTCTGGAGATTGAATATTAAAACAGAAAGTGTTGCAAAAGCTCAGCAGGTCTGGCAGCATCTGTGGAACGAGAAACAGTTAACATTTCGAGTCCAATATGACTTCTTCAGAACTGCAACTGTTACTTAAATAAATTGTCTTCAAAGGACTTGAGAATAGATGCATCAAAATTGCACGTCCGGGGGGCCAGCGATCGGGTGGTGGGTGGGCACCGGAGGGGCAGTGATGCGGGGTTGCAGGACTGCCCAGCGATTGGAAGGCTGGCAATGTGGGCCACTGGGCACGCACAGATCTCGGCACTAATAGATCGTGCATGCGCAATGGCCCACTCAGCACGTCTCTTTGACTTGTGCCTGGTGCTCTCTCCACTCACGGTGTCTGTGCCTTTGAGACTTGGTTGGTTGTGGGGGCTCGCATTTCAATCATTGTTCTGTCAGTTGAGTTTGTGTCTTTGTATGCTCTGTTTGTGGGGGGAGCTCCCACTCACCTGACGAAGGGGCACAAGTTGAGGAGATGTGTATTGTCTCCAGACAGGACAGTCTGTTGTGGGCAAAGTTTACTTCTGTTGTGGGCAAAGTTTTGGAAAGGATTATAAGAGATAGGATTTATAATAATCTAGAAAGGAATAATTTGATTAGGGATAGTCAACACAGTTTTGTGAAAGGTAGGTCGTGCCTCACAAACCTTATTGAGTTCTTTGAGAAGGTGACCAAAGAGGTGGATGAGGGTAAAGCAGTTGATGTGATGTATATGGATTTCAGTAAAGCGTTTGATAATGTTCTCCACGGTAAGCTATTGCAGAAAATACGGACGCATGGGATTGAGGGTGATTTAGAGGTTTGGATCAGGAATTGGCTAGCTGTAAGAAGACAGAGGGTGGTGGTTGATGGGAAATGTTCATCCTGGAGTTCAGTTATTAGTGGTGTACCGCAAGGATCTGTTTTGGGGCCACTGCTGTTTGTCATTTTTGTAAATGACCTGGATGAGGTCATAGAAGGATGGGTGAGTAAATTTGCGGATGACACTAAAGTCAGTGGAGTTGTGGACAGTGCGGGAGGTTGTTGCAGGTTACAGAGGGACATAGATAAGCTGCAGAGCTGGGCTGAGAGGTGGCAAATGGAGTTCAATGCGGAAAAGTGTGAGGTGATTCACTTTGGAAGGAGTTAACAGGATTACAGAGTACTGGGCTAATGCTAAGATACTTGGTAGTGTGGATGAGCAGAGAGATCTCGGTGTCCATGTGCATGGATCCCTGAAAGTTGGCACCCAGGTTGATAGGGTTGTTAAGAAGGTGTACAGTGTGTTAGCTTTTATTGGTAGAGAGATTGAGTTTCGGAGCCATGAGGTCTTGTTGCAGCTGTACAAAACTCTGGTGCGGCCGCACTTGGAGTATTGCGTACAGTTCTGGTCGCTGCATTATAGGAGGGATGTGGAAGCATTGGAAAGGGTGCAGAGGAGATTTACCATGATGTTGCCTGGTGTAGTGGGAAGGTCTTATGAGGAAAGGCTGAGGGACTTGAGGCTGTTTTCGTTAGAGAGAAGAAGGTTAAGAGGTGACTTAATAGAGGCATACAAGATGATCAGAGGATTAGATAGGGTGGACGGTGAGAGCCTTTTTCCACGGATGGTGAGGCTAGCACGAGGGGACATAGCTTTAAATTGAGGGGTGATAGATATAGGACGATGTCAGAGGTAGGTTCTTTACTCAGAGTAGTAAGGGCATGGAATGCCCTGCCTGCAGCAGTAGTGGACTTGCCAACATTAAGGGCATTTAAATGGTCATTGGATAAACATATGGATGATATTGGAATAGTGTAGGTTAGATGGGCTTTATATTGGTTTCACAGGTTGGCGCAACATCGAGGGCGAAGGGCCTGTACTGCGCTGTAATGTTCTATGTTGCTGGCCTCTCCAGCAGGAACTGATTTTTCGTGAGATTCATGCTAGCGCACACTACAGTGCACAATGTGTGGGAGATTCATTTTGAAAATTCCGCTGAAAAAAATCAGCGTGGTTTACTCCAGTTTTTAAGCAATTTCGGCACTTAGAATTTTTTTTGGAGAATCCCAAACATAGATTCACGATAACACACAACTGGTTGACTGAAAGGATATATTTTCTGCACAGAAGAGAAAATGAAACTGAGCAGGGGGCTGTAAAGCACCCCAATGACATCCATCAAATCATATGACCAGCTCTGAAAGCAATCATGCAGCCACTTAAATATATAACATCCCTGCCCCTTATGTGATCATGACAACAAATTACTATGATGTTATACATAGGATCATTAATGCTCTAGACACAGTACGATGCACCATTAATCATCATACACAGAAAGTTGATCAGGAGGACATCTATCCATCGTTGGTTGTATACAACGTCCTGGAATTTGGCTCCTTAACCTTAGAAGTATGATTTGAAACTTCACTAAACACTTCTTCTCTTGGAACTAATTTTGCATCATTTTCACATGATATTGTAGCAAAGACACAATTATCAGGCAACTCGGATTCAACTATAGTAGTATTCATAACACTAGGAACTGAAGAGATTGTTTTTCTGGAGATGATTCTAAGACATTTCAAGAAGACAACAATTGATCAGCAAGGTGTTGCCAAACTAATTCATCTTGTTTTGAACCGTGTAAGAAATTGGACCTGTTTTTGCTAAAATTGTGGCTGGTGCCCATTTCTCATTTGTGGCATAATTATGCACTAACACTTGACCTCCTTGTGAAATGAATGTTGTTTTGTCCTCACTTCCTGTCTAGCAACTTGAGATTGTTATTGATGCTCTACTATCTCCGAAGTTTCTGGAGGTAATAACAAATCAAACGTAGTTCTCAACTTCCTCTTTAATAGTAGTAATGCAGGTGAACTTTGGGTAGTTGCATGAGCAGTGTTTCTATGGGATGCTGAAAAGCTTTTCACACGATGTGATAAACTTTGCTATCTTGAAGCTTTTAAAAAATATGTCAAGGATTGTATGAATCATTCAGCTAATCATTGGATGATGGCTGTTAGGATTTTATATGCTGAATACCAATCATTTTGAGATAATCCTCAAACTCTTGTGAAGTAAGTTGTGAACCATTATCGCTAACAATCTGTTCCAGTTTACCAAACTTTGCAAAAATTTTGTCAAGTTTTTCACTGGTTTGTACAGATAGATCTCATGATAACTTCTGGCCACTTTAAGTGTGCATCAGTTATGACTAAGAACACGTAACCCTCAAACGAACCAGCAAAATCTACATGCAATTGTTGCCATGGCATTTTAGACCACTCCCAAGTGTGTAAAGGAGACAATGGTGTTTCTTATTCATGCACAGGGTTGACATGTTCCACTTTTTCTTCAATCTGAGCATCCAGACCCGGCCACCAGACATAACTACATGCTAATTCCTTCATTCGGACTATATCAGGATGTCCTTCATGTAGTTGTTCAAGAACTCTTCCACATAGGCTAAGAGGAATGATCACTCGGATTCCCCACAATATATACCCACCTTGGACAGTCAACTCAAGCTTTCGTTGACTTAATGACTTAATGTCATTACTTAATGTATTTGAGTTTTCCATTTTGCCATGGACAGGAAGGGGTAAATTTAAGCAGCTCTGACTTCTCCTCTCACTATCCGTTTGTAAACAGAAAGGCATTTTGACTTGTTTCCCTCTTTATAAATTGTGGCGTACTTCCCAAACCCTCGGTTTTAGTGTGATCCAATTTTTTATTAATAACCCCACAGCAAACTCAAGATAGGATGAACTCTCAGAGGCTTTGTTTATTTGTACATACTCAAAATGTGGGAGCAACATAGCCCCCTGCGCACTCATACAGTGAAAGAGAAATAGACAAAGAGTGAATTACAGGGTAAAGGCCACAGATAAAAAAAATATTGTTACACGTGTGCAAACTCCAGAATCAAAGTCCACGGTGTGTTCCTTCATAGAGGTTGGCAGGCTGAAAACTGATGCTGGATAATTCACTTTTCCAGTAAAGTTGACTTCCATGATGAGATAGGCACACAGAGATTAATCAGTCTTGTAGTTACAGAAGTTCCAGGAGAACAGTGTAGATGGTTATTGAGCTTGGACAGAGCCCATTTTCTGTGTTGCTTGTCAATGGTAAAATGGCAGCTTCAAACTCTTGTTTTTCACTGGTTTCTTCATGTAGTTGTTCAAGAACTCTTCCACACAGGCTAGGAGGAATGATCACTCGGATTCCCCACAATATATACCCACCTTGGACAGTCAACTCAAGCTTCAAGATAGCAAAGTTTATCACATCGTGTGAAAAGCTTTTCAGCATCCCATAGAAACACTGCTCATGCAACTACCCAAAGTTCACCTGCATTACTACTATTAAAGAGGAAGTTGAGAACTACGTTTGATTTGTTATTACCTCCAGAAACTTCGGAGATAGTAGAGCATCAATAAAATGGCAGTTAAGGCAGTATTACTGAATACCCAAGCTAGAGAACGCCATGTCACATGACTTCCACCTCTTCACAGTGCCTTTGACAAATGGTGTGTATTCTCCGTCTGGGTTTTCATTACATGTTTCAACCATTAAAACTTGAAAGGAAGGTTGTAAAGTCTGGTTGGCCAGACCTGGTTTATGAAGTACACATGGCCTTTGTATAGTTTCCTTTGAATTTGGTCTTTGCAGCCCACAGGGATCATGAGTGTCTCTTCAGAGATAACAAAGTGCAAGTTTTCCAAAGAGCTCTTTTTTTTCCAGGATTGCAAACAGACATAGCTTCTGTCATTTTAAAAGTAGATTAGTTTTACAATTTTAGAAATTGGCCATGAGGATATGTGAACAAAGATGTTACAATGTTTAATATTTTTGTGGTTTATTGTATTATTCAGTGAAGCAGGCTTGCATGTCTGTGCATGTGACTAATTTAATTAAACAAAGACAGTGGGCAAGATCTTACTGTCTGTTCACACTACGCTCCCGCTACAGCGAGGTTGGAGAATTCTACTAGCTGCTGTGGTGGGATTTGAACCCATGGCCCCAAAGGATTAGCCTTGGGTTCTGGATTACTAGTCTAATAACAGATTTGGCGGCCAGCCAAATCTCCATTTGGGATTGGGAAATCCCGCCGATATGAACAGTGGTAAGATTCCAACCAATTTGTCTGCAAGGTTGAGAACATCAAAGAAGTTTAGGTGTGAAAGTCATGCTCTTGAAATAAATATGGCCAAGTTGAAGTTTCTATAAGTAAATAAACCTTGGGTAAAAATTTGCATTCAGAAATAAAAAAGGATTGTTTTCAGTTGTTAAATTTCAACGAGAAGTAGAAAGGTTGGTAACCCAGAGGTGATGTTATTGGACTAGTAATCCAGAGACCCAGGCTAATCCTCTGGGGCCATGGGTTCAAATCCCACCATGGCAGCTGGTAGAATTTAAATTCAATTAACAAATTCTGAATGTGAAAGCTAGTCTCAAAACCATCATTAATTGCTGTTAATACTCATGTTCTTTTGGCAGGGAAATCTGTCATCCTTACCCAATATGGCCTACATGTAACTCTAGACCCACAGTAATGTGGTTGACTCTTAACTGCCTTTTGAAATGCCCTAGCAAGCAGGCCACTCAGTTCAAAGGCAATTAGGGATGGGCAAAAATACTGACCTTGCCATCCCATGGAACAAGTTTTTAAAAATTCTCCCAAGTTGGACTTCGAATGAATGATTCCTCTGCAACTAAGTGGTTTATACATTTTTATTCCCTCTTCCTGAAGGCAATTACTTTAACCCTGGCAATTCACTGATCCCTAATACTCAATCCTCAGACCTGTAACAGTTACTTAAATCAAAAGTAAGTATAATACTGGGTTCTTACAGTAACCCCTCAATGCCCTACGTAAATGCTAACTTCCTAGCAAGTACCCTACTACTGACTCTCTCTCTTGACAAATGCCCCCAGCAAGTATCCTGTCACCCTGTAGTCAATGATACACCCCTTTTTAATACCCTTTTGCAGGTAACTTTGCAACATTTAGCCCAAGTCCTTGCACTTCGAACAACACAACTAACAACTTCTAACCCAATATTTACAACTCATGACCAACAGGAAGAGCACTCCTAGTGTCTCCACAACAATCTACCTTAATTTGTATCTCTAATCAGAGGTCCTTTGAACATTCTAGGCTCAAGGCCATTCTTCTAGTCAATTGGCTTTGCAGCCTTGGCATCCCTTCTAAGTGCTAAATTTTAAGGTATCTTTGACCGGAGGCACTGGAACATCTAGACCTCTGGGTGCCTTCCTGGCCAATCAGCGCTGTAGCTTTGGCTTCTCTTCACTGCTAAGCTAGACTCGGTGGAAGCCAAATGTGCAAATGTGTCTTAGCCGTAACTTTAGTTCACTTCCAAAGGACCCATATGTCCTTTACTAAAGCTCCATCACAGTACTTGGCACTTAAAGAGTTGCCAACTTTAAGACTTACCTAACAACATACGCCAAAGTTCAAGAATCATCCCAATAATACGTCCAAATTAAGACTTTTCATCACTAAATACGTATCATACAGTTTGATCATTTAAGCCTTATGAATTACACAAAATATGTCAACCATGCGAAGTCTAACAGCCAGATTCAAAAAATAGAAACTTGTAGTGTTAAATGAAGTGCTAATGGCTCCATGTTTGGTCCCTGGAATAATTCCCATTGGAATAAGAGCTGAAATTTAGTAACTCATTCTATTTATTGGCACCAAGTGGCTGTCGTGCTTTGGTTATAAATCCTGCCGATTAAGGGCGATCACTGGGCCCGAATTCTGCTGGTCACACCCACTGAGAATCTGGCTTCATTGTGAGCTTGACATGCAGAGCAATCAGTCTGCAATCTGGAATATCCTATACTGTCCTCTGCTGCATAAAATCTCAGCCTATGGAATCAGATTTCTACAGGTATGTAAGCAAATGGCAGCGCTGGTGTATTCCATGATATGTGACATCGTGATGCTCAGTGAATTTTTGTTGGTGTTATTTGCGACGTAACAAGTTTGCTTTGCCAGGCCACCATCTTGGTGTTAGAACAGCTGGTTCTTTTCAAATTCAAAGCCAACCCAGATCAATAGATGAAACCTCCTCCTCTCTTTACAAGGTTCCTATTGAATAGAATAGGGGGCAGGGTTGCAATCCATTTCAAGACAGGTACCTGTCTATATCAGATAAAAGCAAATTACTGCGGATGCTGGAATCTGAAACAAAATCAGAAAATGCTGGAAAATCTCAGCAAGCCTGACAGCATCTGTGGAGAGAGAACAGAGCCAACATTTCGAGTCTGGATGACTCGGAAGATTCGAAACATTGGCGCTGTTCTCCCTATCTATGTCAGATTTGGTTATGGGCAGTTTCTGAAAGGATCACAGCTTGGTAATTAAGATGTTTGATCCTCCTGATATACTACTATTGATTAAAAGAAAGGACAATTAAATAAAATAACATAGGAATTACAGTACAGAAATATGTTTATGCCAGTGTTAATATGCCACACAAGCTTCCTCCACCTTCACCTCACCCTATCAATATATCCTTCTATTCAGGTCTATGACCTTTCATCAAAATGCATTGGAGCCAGTTGGAACCAGGAAGCTTCAATTCTGAAGCAAGACCGATGAAAGGTTACAGCCCTGAAACGTTAGCTGTTTTTTGCTCGCCACAGATGCTGCCTGACATATTGAGTATTTCCAGCATTTTCTGTTTTTATTTCAGATTTCCAGTATCTGCATAATTTGCTTCTGCAACCTGCTATTCCTTTCTCCCACACGTACCTATCTAGCTTTCCCTTAACCTGCACCCATGCTTTTCGCATCAACCACTACATCCGGTAGCAAGCTCCACGTAATCACCATTTTGAGAGTAAAGACTCTTGAATTACTTATTGGATGTATTGTGAGTATTTTATATACTTGGGCCTTGGTTTTAGACTTGCCCACAGGTAGATTAATCTCCTCTACGTCCACCCGATGGAAAACATTCATAATTTTAATGACCTCTATCAGATCACCTCAGTCTTTTCTGGAAAAAAGAGCCTCAGTTTGTTCAGTCTTTCCTGAAAGCTGTATCTTCTTAGCTCTAATATTTTGAAAGTTTTATTTTGCATTTTCTTCAGTGCTTAATTCATGGTCAGATTCAAATTGTCTTCCCCAACTGTGTTAACAATAGAAGTTCCTGAGAGCCATTGAATTATATTTATGTTGGTTTCATCGGTTGCATCATTTTGTTCAGCTGTGCTCCTCTAAACCCGGCAAAGAAATGGTGGTGAGAGTTAGGATCTGCCCTGGAGATAGTGAGGCTTAAGATTGTGACAGCCTCGTGTTGTGAAATCAGTTGTTTCGAAAGTTTGATATATATAATCAAAGTTAAACACGTAACTTGAAACTCCCATGTTAATCCACCAAAGACGGATCAGATCTAAGATCTGCGGTCCTGCCACATCCAGCCGTGAATGGTGGTGAACAATTAAACAACTTACTGAAGGAGAAGGCTCCACAAATATCCCCATCCTCAATGATGGAGGAGTCCAGAACATCAGTGAAAAAGATAAGGGACTAGGTGGCTCGGTGGCACAGTAGTTAGCACTGCTGACTCACAGTGCCAGGGACCCGGGCTTAATTCTGGCCTTGGGTCACTGTCTGTGTGGAGTTTGCACATTCTTCTCATGTCGGTGTGAGTTTCCTCTGGGTGCTCCGATTTCCTCCCACAGTCCAAAGAAATGCAGGTTAGGTGGATTGGCCATGCTAAATTGCCTCTTCGTGTCCAAAAATGTGTGTGTAAATCAGATGAATTCGACATGGTAAATGTGCGAGGTTACAAGGAAAGTGCAGGTGAGAAGGCCCAGGTAAGATACTCTTTGCCAGAAAGATGGTGCAGACTTGATGGGCTCAATGGCCTCCGACACTGAAGGAATTCTATGATTCTGCGCTGCAAAGTTTATTTTCTACCTGCTGTCCTGCACAGATCCCATTACTTTGGAGACCACCTCAGTGCAGTCCCTCGGGCTTTATACAGAGAATATCTCTGAATCTTCCAGTACTTCTGCAGTCCTCATCTCCTGGTCCTGTGATCGGAAACACATACAAAAGTCTGATTGACAGAAATCATCCTGTAACACATATAAAGGTGATCAGAGCAAGCTTATGGCAGGGACCTACAGAGATAGAAATGAGAATTCGAATGGGTAGAATTCACCTTTAGGGATTGTCACACAACATACGATAGCAAACTGATTGTCTGTTTTACACTCCACTCCATTATTATCTTTCCCGGTGATCTGGCTGCCTGAATTTTTGAAATTAGTCTTCTGGGCAATCCTGGAATGGCGATGATGCCCCTTTTTGCTTTACCTATGCTGTGTTCCTGAATTCCTGGTGGTCTGTTGGGCAGAGTCTGTCTCCTTTTCTGAATCAAGTGGTTGAAGGATATTTGATGTAGGATATTTTAAAAGCCAACTTTGAGAGTTTAAATTCTGTTTCAGTTTGATGTAATAAATGTTCTCCACTCTTTGCTGACTCTAATGTGAAATAAATTTGGATAAGTGAGCTCCAAGCTGACGTAGGTCCTTGCACTAAGCTACTTTTAATTTTGTATTAATGGTAATAAAAATGGAAGGCTGATGAGGTGAGGCCAGGGCACAGCTGCTGATGGATATGGAAATGCTGCTATCATATTGGGTGCTCATTCGAGATTGGGAATGAGACAAACAGCAGTAGCGCTGAGGCGGAGTAGAGGAAGCTTTACTTTCCACATAGCATTGCAATACCAGGTGCTGAGACAGGCTATCTAACAGATGCTGCAGTTCCTTCCATTTTTTAAATGCGTATGGTTTCTTAAGAGTTACCTTTTGTAATACGAGATATGGATTTGATTCATTCATACTGGAGTATTCCAAAATGAGGTTTACCCAGGTTGATAGGGTTGTTAAGAAGGCGTACGGTGTGTTAGCTTTTATTGGTAGAGGGATTGAGTTTCGGAGCCAGGAGGTCATGCTGCAACTGTACAAAACTCTGGTGCGGCCGCATTTGGAGTATTGCGTACAGTTCTGGTCGCCGTATTATAGGAAAGATGTGGAAGTGTTGGAAAGGGTGCAGAGGAGATTTACCAGAATGTTGCCTGGTATGGTGGAAAAATCGTAAGAAGAAAGGCTGAGGGGCTTGAGGTTGTTTTCTTTAGAGAGAAGGTTAAGAGGTGACTTAATAGAGGCATTCAAGATGATCAGAGGATTAGATCGGGTGGATAGTGAGAGCCTTTTTCCTCGGATGGTGTTGGCTAGCACGAGGGGACATAGCTTTAAATTGAAGGGTGAGAGATATAGGACAGATGTTAGAGGTAGGTTCTTTACTCAGAGTGTAGTAAGGGCGTGGAATGCCCTGCCTGCAGCAGTAGTGGATTCGTCAACATTAAGAGCATTCAAATGGTTATTGGATAAACATATGGATGATATTGGAATAGTGTAGATTAGAGGGGCTTTAGATTGGTTTCACTGGTCGGCGCAACATCGAGGGCCGAAGGGCCTGTACTACGCTGTAATGTTCTATGTCCTATCACAGCAAATCCATAGTAGTCCCAGTGCTGGGATAGCAAAACCCAGTTTGTGCATTCAAATTCCACCTTGCTAATTTGTGAGATTAAGTTCACTAAATTTGATGATTTGATCATAGAATAGATCGTAGAAACCCTACATGCTGAAGGAGGCCATTCAGCCTATCGAGTCTGCACTGACCACAATCCCTCACAGGCCCTATCCCCATAACCCCACATATTTACTCTGCTAATCCCCACTAAGGTCAATTTAGCACAATCAATCAACCTAACCCAACCTAATCTTTGGGCCGCATATTTGTGGGACAGTAACGCGGAGTACTGTGGCACTGGTGTCCATGATGTGGAGATGCCGGCGTTGGACTGGGGTGAACACAGTAAGAAGTCTCACAACATCAGGTTAAAGTCCAACAGGTTTATTTGGTAGCAAATACCATAAGCTTTCGGAGCACTGCTCCTTCGTCAGTAGGAGCAGTGCTCCGAAAGCTTATGGTATTTGCTACCAAATAAACCTGTTGGACTTTAACCTGGTGTTGTGAGACTTCTTACTGCACTGATGTCCTTCAGAGACGGGAACTACCCCATTCCTCCATGGTGTGCTCTACATGTGACTCTATGCCCTGTATTCTTGTAGGTGACACTGAAGTCACTCAGATAACAGGGCAAATTATATAAAACTGAGCAAGAGCTTTGAAACCCATCACCAGCACTGATTTGAATTAATGAAAAATTAGTGATTGTGGGCTGCAAACTTACATGTCTCCCAAAGCACTCGCTTGTGTATTATTGCAAATCATTTTATGCAATTGTGTATCAGGGATGAGGAGGTCTGATGGTGCAGTGGGTATTGTCCCTACTTCTGGGCCAGAAGCTCTGAGTTCAAGTTTTACTTCCGGGTTTGATGGCCATGGAAGGTGTGTACATAAGATGGTCAAACAGGTTGATTATCAGCCTGAAGAGCCTTGCAATACGCCCGATGGCAGATGGTAAGAGCAGGAAGCCTCTCCAGGTCAGCCATACTGCATAACGCAACGGCAAACCCCTGCAATACTTTGCCAGGCAATAATTGTGGACCAATTTATTGGCAGTCCATATTCCCCAATGCCCTCTTTGCGCATGGGGTCAGGAGGAGGTAACAAGGGCAACTACACCTGCTGCCTCTAAAGTGATGAGTGGTTTTAAAAATATTGTGGTGTTCAGTAGAATTTATTTGATAATAGTTGTCCTTGGCAAAACAGCCTTCCCCATTCCCAAAGGCCTGGAGGCATTAGGAGTTAACCAGCTAGTGTGTGACTGGAGTCACAAGCGGACCCGGGCGGGATAGGCAGGAGGCAAGTTCCCTTCCTTGTCCGGCATTTGTGAACCAACTGGGTTTTGGCAGCTTTTACATAGTTTATTTCCCCCATTGCCAGCCCACTAATTTATCAGATTTATTACACTGGTATTCACCATCTCTGAGTTACTGGTCCAGTCCCAAGGTCACCAGGCTATTTACTGTGCCCCAGAGTTAGAACGCCAGAAGAATCTTCCAGGAAATAAGAATTCTCCCCTCTTTCTCCCGTCCACCTCCTACCCCACCACTCCCTCAATCTTCACTCTCTCTAATACAGTGCACATTCTTGCTCTTCTAGTATGGTGACACAGTGGTTAGCACTGCTACCTCACAGCATCAGGGACCCAGGTTCGATTCCCAACTTGGGTCACTGTCTGTGTGGAGTTTGCACGTTCTCCCCGTGTCTGCGTGGGTTTCCTCCGGGTGCTCACAGTCCCACAGTCCAAAAGACGTGCTGGTTAGGTGCATTGTCCATGCTAAATTCTCCCTCAGTGTACCCGAACAGGCGCCGGAGTGTGGCGACTAGGGGATTTTCACAGTAACTTCGTTGCAGTGTTAATGTAAGCCTACTTGTAACACTAATAAACAAACTTTAAACTTAAAATACAATTGTATCTGGTTACAACTTAAAAGTCTGACTTTTCACAATTAACTCGTGTTAATCAATAATATTCAAATCTGTCAAATTTAAGATCATAAGAAATAGGAGCAGGAGTAGGCCATTAGGCCCATCAAGCCTGTTCTGCCTTTCAATAAGATAACGGCTGATCTGATTTTGGCCTTAGCACCACTTTTCTGCCTGTACTCCCCCACCTCTTAACCCTTGATTCCCTGGGTGGGTAAAAATCTGTCTCACTCAGCTTTGAATATATTCAATAACTCAGTGTCCACTGCAGCGAGTTCCAAAGTCTGGGAGAAGAGATTCCTCCTCATCCCCGTCTTAGAAACATAGAAACATAGAAAACTACAACACAAAACAGGCCCTTCGGCCCCACAAGCTGTGCTGAACATATCCCTACCTTCTAGGCCTACCTATAACCCTCCATCCTATTAAGTCCCATGTACTCACCCAGGAGTCTCTTAAAAGACCCTATTAAGTTTGCCTCCACCACCACTGACGGCAGCCGATTCCACTCGCCCACCACCCTCTGTGTGAAAAACTTCCCCCTAACATTTCCCCTGTACCTACCCCCCAGCACCTCAAACTTGACTGGAAGACTCTCTGATTTTCCAAGTGTGATGGTCCTGTCAGATAGAAATGTCTTTCTTTAAGCCAAAAGAAAAATACATTTTGAAATACTGTGAATTGCTTGAAGCAGAACATTGTAAACCAGGACAATGGGAAACAATCTGGGTGCTTCCACCAGGTGTCTTGTCTCAGTGCCATTCTCCTAGTCTCCAGCAGCTGTGTGGGTGGGAAACTCAGTCATTTGCTGGGCTTGAGTGACACCCATCCCCCCAGTGCTTAAGGCAGTACAGTGAAATAACTGGAGTGGTTCCATGTGGGCTGTTGAGCTTTTCGCTGTTGAGGCATGTACACTGGCTGGAAACAGGGAGAGGAGCTTCAAGTGTGTGAAATCCAAGCCAAGTGCTGTCCTGTCCGCGGTTTGTGTCCTCCACGCCCTTGCTTGCGTACCAGACAGATTTAGCTGCCGTCTTAAATCTAAAAAGCATTTCAGAAACGGGTGAATGATCTATAGTTAGCAAGACGAGCCGTACAAAGTTGTCTAGGAGCTGGAAGCTGCTTGAGGTGATGAGTGCAGGATGTGGTTGTGGAGGGTACACTGTGTCCCCACTTCATACATGCCAGGTGCGCAGATATTTCAACTCACACCTGGCAAAGGGCAAGGCTGTCTTGGAGGTGAACTGGGATTGTTCAGAGCGCTCCAAGCACCGCATTGGAATCAGTGATTTGCTGAATGTTGTGTTGCAGGGATGGTTAGGCTGGTATTTGGGACTGGTGGAGTGGTGTTGAGATTAACAGGAACAAGCCCAAAACTATTTCACCCCAAAAGCCAACCTTGCCATTTTAATATATCTCACCGCGGACAATACTGTCTGTGAATTTGTGTGTGAACACACAACTTTCTGACTTGCCTTTTACTTTCAATAACAAGAGGCAGATACTTACCAAACAAAAGCAAAGTGGCACAACTATTCTGCAACCCAAGTTAATAACATCCATAAAATTCAATACAGGGCAAATATCCCCTAAATATATCTGACAGATCCTCCCATCACTTTCCAGGATAAGTGTTCAGCAAGGAGGCCGGTGAGGTTGGTGTGGTCTTCTATATAAAAGAACAAAGAGATGGTAGCTGTTCGGGTACACTGAGGGAGAATTTAACATGGCCAATACACCTAACCAGCACGTTTTTTGGACTGTGAGAGGAAACTGGAGCACCCAGAGGAAACCTACATAGACATGGGGAGAACATACAGACTCCACACAGACAATCGCTCAAGCCAGGGATTGAACCGGGGTCTGTGGCGCTGTGAGGCAGTAGTGCTTGCCACCATGCCAATGGTGTGTGTTCAATTCCTGTCCCAACTGAGGTAATTTTAGGGGCCTGTCTCTGGCATTCCTCTGTCTTTTCCCATCATGATCTAATTTCATCATAACCATGATTAGCAATTGGACAAGAAAATAGCAAATGTAACACCTTTATTCAAGAAAGGAAGGAGACAGAAAGCAGGAAACTTCCAGAATCTATTATTGAGGAGGTGAGAGCATGATGCTTAGAAAATCATAATGAGATCAGGCAGAGTGATCATCATAGAAATCATAGAATAGAAACCCTAAGTACAGAAAGAGGCCATTCGGCCCATCATGTCTGCACCGACCACAAACCCATCCAGGCCCTACCCCCATATCCCTACATATTTACCCACTAATCCCTCTAACCTACACATCTCAGGACACTAAGGGCAATTTTTAGCATGGTCAATCAACCTAACCAGCACATCTTTGGACTGTGGGAGGAAACCGGAGCACCCGGAGGAAACCCACGCAGACACGAGGAGAATGTGCAAACTCCACACAGACAGTGACCCAAGCCGGGAATCGAACCCAGGTCCCTGGAGCTGTGAAGCAGCAGTGCTAACCACTGTGCTACCGTGCATAGTTTTGAGCAAGGGAAATTGTGTTTAACTAATTAGAGTCTCTTGAGGAAGTAACAAGCGAGCTGATAAGAGGGACCTATAAATGTGGTACACATTTAAGGTGCCACATCAAAGATTACGACACAAAGAGTCCATGGTGTGTATTAGTATGGATAAAGGGTTGGTTGGCTAACAGGAAGCAGAGGGTAGGGATAAATGGGTCTTTTTTAAGTTGGCAAACTGTAACTAGTGGAGTGCCACATGGATAAGTGCTGGGACCTCAACTATTTACAATCTACATCAAAGACTTGGATAAAAGGACTGAATGTACGATAGTTAAATTTGGCAATGACTCCAGGTAGGAAAGTAAGTTGCCAAGAGGAGGAAATAGTCTCCAAAGGGATATAAATAAGTTAAGTTAATGGATAAAAATTTGGCAGATGAAGTACGATAGAAGAAAACTTGTCCACTTTGGCAGGAAAAATAAAAAAGCAGGATATTATTTAAAAAGAGAGAGATTGCAGAGCTCAGTGGTACAGGGGGACCTGGGTGTCCTGGTACATGAATCACAAAAAAGCTAGGTACAGGTACAGTGAGTGATTTGGAAGCAAATTCTTTTTTGCAAGGGGAATGGAATATAAAAGTAGGGCAGCTCTACTGCAGCTGTGCAGGGCCTTGGTGAGACCACATCTGGAATATTGTTAGAGTTTTGGTTTCCTTATTTGTGTAAGGATGTAATTGCATTAGAAGCAGTTCAGTGAATGTTCATTTGACTCATCCCTGGGATGAAGTGCTTATTTTATGAAGAAAGGTTGAACAGGTTGAGCAGATACCCATTGATGTTTAGAAGAATGAGGGGTGATCTTATTGAAACAAATAAGATCCTGAGGGGAATTGATAGGGTGGATACCGGGAGGATCTTTCCTCTTGTGGGGGAGACAAGAATTAGGGGGTGAGGTTTAAGAATAGGAGGTTTCCTTTTAAAGGCAGAGATGACGAGAATTCTTTGCTCTCAGACGGTTGTTAGCCTGTGGAATGGAGGGAAATAGTGCCGTCGCCAGATTAGCAATCCAGCGGCCCCGACTAATGCTCTGGGAACTTGGGTTCCACACCACAGCAACGGGTGGAATTGAGTTTCAATTAATAAAACAAATTAAAAGCCAGCCTCAGTAATAGGACCATGAAACCATTATGAATTGTTGTAAAAACCTATCTAGTTCATTAATGCCCTTTTGGGAAGGAAATCTAATGTCCTTACCTGGTATGGCCTACATGTGACTCCAGATCCACAGCAATGGTAACTCTTAACTGCCCTCAGAAATGACCTAGCAAGCCATTCAGTTGTAACAAACCTCGATGAAGGAATGAAATCCAGCATTGACCAAGACATACAGCTCTGTCGACCTTGCAAAGTCCTCCTTACTAACATCTTGTGTCAACATTGGGAGAGCTAGTCCACAGACAAGTCAAGCAACAGTCTGACATAATCAGTCACGGAATCATACCTTAGAAACAATGTCCCAGAGACCACGATCACCATCCTTGGGAATGTCCTGTCCCACGTCCAAAGCAGACTCACCAGAGGTGGTGGCACAGTGGTATACAGTCAGGAAGGAGTTGCCCTGGGACTCCTCAACATCAACTCTGAACCCCATGAAGTCTCATGGCATCAGGTCAAACATGGGCAAGGAAACCTCCTGCTGACTACCATGTACTATCCCCTTCAGCCGATCATAGAAATCATAGAAACCCTACAGTACAGAAAGAGGCCATTCGGCCCATCGAGTCTGCACCGACCACAATCCCACCCAGGCCCTACCCCCATATAGAACATAGAACAGTACAGCACAGAACAGGCCCTTCGGCCCACGATGTTGTGCCGAGCTTTATCTGAAACCAAGATCAAGCTATCCCACTCCCTATCATCCTGGTGTGCTCCATGTGCCTATCCAATAACCGCTTAAATGTTTCTAAAGTGTCTGACTCCACTATCACTGCAGGCAGTCCATTCCACACCCCAACCCCTCTCTGCGTAAAGAACCTACCTCTGATATCCGTCCTGTATCTCCCACCACGAACCCTATAGTTATGCCCCCTTGTAATAGCTCCATCCACCCGAGGAAATAGTCTTTGAACGTTCACTCTATCTATCCCCTTCATCATTTTATACACCTCTATTAAGTCTCCCCTCAGCCTCCTCCGCTCCAGAGAGAACAGCCCTAGCTCCCTCAACCTTTCCTCATATGACCTACCCTCCAAACCAGGCAGCATCCTGGTAAATCTCCTCTGCACTCTTTCCAGCGCTTCCACATCCTTCTTATAGTGAGGTGACCAGAACTGCACACAATATTCCAAATGTGGTCTCACCAAGGTCCTGTACAGTTGCAGCATAACCCCACGGCTCTTAAACTCCAACCCCCTGTTAATAAAAGCTAACACACTATAGGCCTTCTTCACAGCTCTATCCACTTGACTGGCAACCTTTAGAGATCTGTGGATATGGACCCCAAGATCTCTCTGTTCCTCCACAGTCTTCAGAACCCTACCTTTGACCCTGTAATCCACATTTAAATTTGTCCTACCAAAATGAATCACCTCACATTTATCAGGGTTAAACTCCATTTGCCATTTTTCAGACCAGCTTTGCATCCTGTCTATGTCTCTTTGCAGCCTACAACAGCCCTCCACCTCATCCACTACTCCACCAATCTTGGTGTCATCAGCAAATTTACTGATCCACCCTTCAGCCCCCTCCTCTAAGTCATTAATAAAAATCACGAAGAGCAGAGGACCAAGCACTGATCCCTGCGGCACACCGCTAGCAACCTGCCTCCAATCCGAAAATTTTCCATCGACCACCACCCTCTGTCTTCGGTCAGACAGCCAGTTACCTATCCAATCGGCCAACTTTCCCTCTATCCCACACCTCCTCACTTTCATCATAAGCCGACCATGGGGGACCTTATCAAACGCCTTACTAAAATCCATGTATATGACATCAACTGCCCTACCTTCATCAACACACTTAGTTACCTCCTCAAAAAATTCTATCAAATTTGTGAGGCACGACTTGCCCTTCACGAATCCGTGCTGACTATCTCGGATTAATCCGCATCTTTCTAAATGGTCGTAAATCCCATCCCTAAGGACCCTTTCCATCAATTTACCAACCACCGAAGTAAGACTAACCGGTCTATAATTACCAGGGTCATTTCTATTCCCTTTCTTAAACAGAGGAACAACATTCGCCATTCTCCAGTCCTCTGGCACCATCCCCGTGGACAGCGAGGACCCAAAGATCAACGCCAAAGGCTCTGCAATCTCATCCCTTGCCTCCCACAGAATCCTAGGATACATTTCATCAGGCCCAGGGGACTTATCGACCTTCAGTTTATTCAAAACTGCCAAGACATCCTCCCTCCGAACATCTATTTCCTCCAGCCTATTAGCCTGTAACACCTTCTCTTCCTCAAAAACATGGCCCCTCTCCTTGGTGAACACTGAAGAAAAGTATTCATTCATCACCTCGCCTATCTCTACTGACTCCATACACAAGTTCCCACTACTGTCCTTGACCGGCCCTAACCTCACCCTGGTCATTCTTTTATTCCTCGCATAAGAGTAAAAACCCACTAATCCCTCCAAGCTACGCATCTCAGGACACGAAGGGCAATTTTTAGCATGGCCAATCAACCTAACCCGCACATCTTTGGACTGTGGGAGGAAACTGGAGCACCCGGAGGAAACCCACGCAGAAACGAGGAGAATGTGCAAACTCCACACAGACAGTGACCCAAGCCGGGACTCGAACCCAGGTCCCTGGAGCTGTGAAGCAGCAGTGCTAACCACTGTGCTACTGTGCCGCCCCTGAATCAGTACTCCTTCATGTTGAAAACCACTTGGAGGAAGCACTGAGGGTGGTAAGGTCACAGAATATACTCTGGGTGGGGTCTTCAATGTCCATCGTTAACAGTGGCTAAGTATCACCACTCCTGATTGAGCTGGCTGAGTCCTAAAGGACATAGCTGCCAGACTGGGATTGCCGCAGATAGTGTTATTTGCAGACTTCTTTAACTGTACAGTACTAGATAATACTTGCACTTCATAATTATGTGCGACAGATTGGTCCAAATGTTACATTGATTCACTAAGTGGTGAAGATTGAAGCAAGGTTAAGGAATATAAAAGTGCTACTTGCTTAGGTTTGATGATGGCAACACATTGAGGTCACTAAAGTGAGTTGTAATTCCATGTGAAATACCTGAAGTAAGCCATTTTACTGATGTAGTATGCTTTTGAGTAAAACCTTTACGAAAAAGGCACAAGTGAAACTTGACATGGAGCACGATAATGCAACTGCTTTTGAAAAATCAGTGGATCTGCAGTTTAATCAGTCAGGACATTATTTTATCCCCTTAACAAAACCTGATGTTTCTCATCAGAGTCTTAGACAAGTATTACTGGCATCAGGTGATGAGAATCAGAGGAAAAAAAATACAAATAATCCCAAAGTTACATGGACAATTTACTCATCCTAGTGTCAAATGTTAAACATCTAGCTAAAACGTCAAGTCTGTTTGATAATAAATATAAGAGGCTAATGGAAGAGATTAGTCAGAAATCTGTAAAATGTATCAAAGGATGCCATCACATTCTAATATAAACTGTCCATTGGCAGATGAAATTGATGCGATCGTGGAATCATAGAATCCCCACATGGAGGCCATTCAGCCCATCAAGTCTGCACTGACTTTGACAGAGTATCTTACCTTCTCCCAATCCTAGTAAGTCCACACGGTCACCATGGCTAATCCATTTGACCTACACATCTTGGGACACTGAAGGACAATTTTTATCATGGTCAATCCACCCAACCTGCACATCTTTGGAATGTGGGAGGAAGCCTGAGCACCCGGAGGAAACCCATGCAGACATGGGGAGAACATGCAACCTCCACGCAGACAGTGACCCAAAGCTGGAATTGAATCTGGTGCAGTGCTAGCCACTGTGCCACCCGGTGATAGTTGCAACGGATCGAAAGGTATGAGACAAATACAGAAACATTTTTATCCTACACTTTTTAGATCTGGCAACCAAATCTAGTCTCTCTCCAATGATACATAGTGAAGACAAAATGGTTATTACAGACAAAATCATGCAGAAATTGTTAGGGATTGTATTTGGGACACGCATGGAATTGCTGACTGACAGGAGGGGAATTTGCTGGTGATGCGTTCAGAGACATGAAAATATGAACGTCATGGTCAGGAATAATGTAACTGAAAGTCCTTTCAAAAATGACCTCTATGAAAGTGATTGATTAAATGCTGCATAAATGTTTAGCTGATCAACCACACTACAAGTTGAAAATCTCCCCGGCAGAGGTGGGCCATGCAAAGAATTCACACCAGATGTTTAGGGTTATAGCCCCTGCCAGTTATCTATTGGTAAAAATCCCAAATCGCCTTTTGTTCTGTCCAATAGTTCTCCTGCTCCAAAAGATACAATAATTATATAATTTTTTCCGCACATTTAAATGCTTTACATGCAGGAAGACAGTCTTTCGTCAAGGCTGAAATACTGGAGAAAATTCGGAGCGCATGGAAGCATCATAAAAGGCCATCTGTGAGGCGACTTGGTATGCTACAAAAGAGAGGGTCATGGGAACTCAGAAGGACCTGGTAAGGTAATAGATCATAATGGTAAGTCAGTACTTCTCAAACATGACAATCAATCTGTTAAGATTCATTCATTACAATTAATCGGAATTAATTACAAAATCTCAGACTCTGAGCAGCTGATAGAACCTCAAAAGCTCAAGTGTTTTGTGATGAAGGTCTTGAGGAATAGACTGTGGAAGATCAAGGACTGGATAGTGATAACGTGAGTGATTGTAACACTATGACAGAGCTGTTGCATCCACTGGCCTGTTGCCCTGACTGGGCACCTGGGTGATAAACATTCCAGAGGGACTCAGTGAATGGAGGGGTCTGCCAACTGTGGGGCATGAAGGAAAAGCTACCATTAAGTTGGAATATAAATTTAATGTCCAAGATGGTTGCTAAGAACTGAAGTCCATGGTCTGGCAGAATGGGTAAAAGAGTGAAGGAAAAGCAAGTACTGACAATGAGTCCAGTCCGAAGAAACAAAGGCCATGGAACAGTTCAGTAACCAAGTATAGAGGCCCTCATGATTATGACATTTTGGTCCCTGCCAATACGTCTGAAGGTATATTAATAAGGCGGGCAAAACAAAGGGAGTCAGACAACTTTAGACAGAGTTTCACATTCATTCTGAGGTTCAGACAAGTGTCAACCAGCTTTGCCGCAGATGGGTTTATACTGAAAAGGTCCTTGCACATGGGATTTAAAAGACCAAAGTCAGGTTGGCTGTTAGGGGTTTTGAAGAGTGACTGGGCGGTATAGGTACTGGAGTGGCCTGCCCCACAGCTAAAATCTCTTCAGCTCTCTTGCCCACATATTCATGGGAGTGCAAATAAATCGACATAAAAGCCACATTGCTGCAAGGGAGAGAAATATTTCTGAGATTGCCCAAAGATGCAGCAGAGGCAGAAGGGAAGCTATGAAAATGAAACAAATCTGTTTATAGACCGAATGATGGTTCCAGAGTGTTAAACGTTTTAGTGACACCTGTTTTGCTGAAAATCGGTCATTTTTGACTTAAAAGCAAAATCCTTCAATATTTTATTGATGTTACAAGAGAAAACATTTAGGTATCTTCATGATGCATGTTAATGATTTCTTATGAAGCACTACTGGGGAATATGAGAAATGTATTATTAATAAAAACGATCAAGTAGAATGTAAGGTTGGGAGGCAGGACTTTGGGGCTTTTAATTATATTAGTTTAGATATTAAATAGAATTATTCTGGGAATAATTTTAAATCCACCACCCTATTTAGGGAGTGTTACTCCCATCTCGATTATTCATACTGGGCCGTCAGAGAAAAATAACGGTAAATCTAAAACGGACAGTGGGCCGGATTCTCCGACCTCACCTGTAGCTGGGATTCTCCAGTCCATCTGCTGGGATTCTCCGGTCCCGCTGCTGGGATTCTCCGGTCCCGCTGCTGGGATTCTCCGGTCCCGCTGCTGGGATTCTCTGGTCCCGCTGCTGGGAACAGAGATTTGGCTGAGTGCCAAATTCTCCATTCTCGCTGGCAGCAGAGCGTGTGAGACCAGAGAATTCTGGTCAGAGAAACCACAAAGCTTGATTGGTCAGTCAAATTGGTTGTGCATTAGGACCAGACGGAAGCTCGCCTTGTATTCGGAATTAAGTACTGCGGAGAAACACTTAAAGTGGAGAATGTTGAAAGCATCCTTAAAAATTTCATCTGGATAAATGGATACTGAAGTTTCCCACTCTTAGGTAAAGCAAAGAACATAAAACTTGTCATTTTTGCAATGCTTCATGGTTTTTTAAATTCATTCGTGGGACATGCGCGTTGCTGACTGGCCAGCATTTATTGCCCATCCCTAGTTGCCCCTTATTCAGAGGGCAGTTGAGAGTCAACCACATTGCTGTGGCTCTGGAGTCACATGTAGGCCAGACCGGGTAAGGATAGCAGATTTCCCTCCCTAAAGGGCATGAGTGAACCTAACTTTCCTATGTATTTGAGTGCATTTGGTTTGTTAATCTTTCTGATGAGTGGAAATGGGAAATGTTGTCCTTTAGCTTAGGAAGTGATGAAATTAATATGAAAGTACCCTGACAGCTGAAACACCAACCTGTGTGGAGACAGTAAATTCTATTTGTTATTGGAAATGAGATTCTGTATCATGGGCATACTAAAGGTAGTAAACCCATTGAATGCTATGTAGAAAATGGTTGATTGTGGGATGATGTGCTCTGTGTGAAAGTGAGGAAAGGTTTCAGATTGACTTTGCTGATTTGAAGCAAATGCTGGGGAGAAAGGAAATCTCTAAAGTAAAAGGGATGAGTGCACCTGCTGGGACAAACACAAAATACCACAGATGCTGGAATTCTGAAATAAAAACAGAAAATGCTGGAAATACTCAGCAAGTCTGGCAGCATCTGTGGAGAGAGAACCAGAGTTACTGACCTGAATCTTTCGACATGAGAAGTGGTGAATGACTCAACTTAAGGCGCCGGTGCATGTTGTGACCCTAAGGAAGTCCTAACGCATGCTCATGCGTAGCATTGTGTGGGAAGTTTAAATCTCTGATTGCTGGTTTTACCTCGCATGATCATATCCATGCCGATTTGAGCTGCTCACCCTATTCCTGCACTGGTTTTTCCATGGATTTATTTCACAGCTTTTCCTAGCAAGTCAAAACCTGCTTGGACTGCAGTTCGAAGTCGATTTAAGAGGTAGATGGTGACATTAGATGCCAGTATTGTAGCTACACTGAAGTGTTAATTTACAATACATGGATTTAATATCATTTCACACTATAGCAATGCATTACTGGCCATCAATGCACAATGTATATTACTGGGCAACAGCACCCAACATGTAAAATTGATTAAAAGCACCATGTATATTTTTGGATAATAACTAATAATGAATGCACAGGAGACTGAAATTCAAAGGCAGGTGAAACAAAGGCAAGCATCAAATAAGATTAGAATGCAGAATAATGTTATAAAGACAAAGTTAAGGACACTCTAACTGAATACAGCTCTATGGACCTGGGTTTGATTCTGGCCTGGGGTGACTGTGTGGAGTTTGCACATTCTCCCTGTGTCTGTGTGGGTTTCCTCCGGGTGCTCCGGTTTCCTCCCACAGGCACCTATACCCTCAATACCGCACACTACTCTCAGCGTCTCCCAGGCATGCAAAAAAGCAGTCACTCCAGGAAGCATGGAAAACATGCAGGCCTGCAGGTGAGAGTGAAACAGCGCAGTCCCAAGGCCCCCCCAACTCCCCAGCTTACACCTGGCAACCTCTGGAAAACAAGCTGGATGAACTTAGAGCCAGACTCACATTTCAAAGGGAACTGAGAGACTGCTGTGTGCTCTGTTTCATGGAGACATGGCTCACTCGTGCTTCACCGGAATGTGCCCTATAACCAAAGGGCTTCTCAACCCACTGAATGGACCATACAGCGGCCTCAGGTAAGCCTAGTGGAGGTAGGGGTCTGCCTTTGAACGAACACCTCTCGGTGCCTTGACGTAGCAACATTGGCGAGTTCCTGCTCCCCGGACCTAGAATACCTGACACTAAAATGTCGCCCGTACTACCTCCCATGGGCACTCACCTCTTACCTGACAGAAGTTTACATCTTACCCCATGTGGACGTAAAGACTGCGCTGGACGAAATATACACCACCCACAAATAGCCTTGAGACGAAACATCCCAAAGCCGTGTTCATCGTGGCCAAGCAGCTCAAATCAGGCCAAGCTCAAGAACGTATTACTAAGATACCACCAACACATCTCCTGTTCCACCAAAGGCCCAAACATCCTAGACCGCTGCTACACAAATATCAAACATGCCTACATCTCTGCGATAGTTACAGGGTGACCACAAATCAAATTAGATCCCAAGGCTGTGCTCCTGCTCCCAGCTTACAAGCAAAAACTGAAGCGGGAGAATCCATCAAAGAAAATTGTGCAATATTGGTCTGAGGAGTCAGATAATCTCCTACGGGACTGCTTTGAGTCAGTAGACTGGTCAATATTTAAAAACTCTGCGACCAACCTGAACGAGTACACCACTACAGTAATTGACTTCATTAGTAAGTGTCATGTAAAATTGCCAGCATCAGTGCACCCCTCTCTGATGAGCTCAACGCATTCTATGCCCATTTTGAGCACGAGGTCAGCGAGAGCATGCCCTCCACCCTGGAAGCCTTGGACAAACCTATATCCGAGGTAACCATTGCAGACGTCAGAGCAGCCTTCTAGTAAGTCAACCCAGATGGGATATCCGGCACTCAGATCAGCTTCTTCCCTGCTGCCATCAGACTCTTCAATGGACCTACCTCATATTAAGTTAATCTTTCTCTACACCCTAGCTATGACTGGAGCACTACATTCTGCACTCTCTCCTTTCCTTCTCTATGTACGGTATACCTTGTCTGTATAGTGCACAAGAAACAATACTTTTTACCGTATACTAATACATGTGATAATAATAAATCAAATCAAATTTTAAAAATGTGCGGGTTAGGCTGATTGGCCATGCTAAACTTCCCCTTAGTGTCAGGGGGACTAGCAGAATAAATATGTGAGGTTACAGGGAAAGGGCCTGGTTGGGATTGTTGACGGTGCAGGCTCGATGGATCGAGTGCCTCTTTCTGCACTGTAGGGATTCTGTGATTCTATGATTTGCAACAAGGTAGGTGATTTGAAGATGCAAATAGAGATCAATGGGTATGATTTAATTGCCATTGCAGAGACATAGTTGCAGGGTGACCAGGACTAGGAAGTGAATATTCAAAGCTTTGCGGAATTTAGGAAGGATGGGTGGAGGGAAAAAGGAGTTGGGGGTAGCACTGTTAATAAGGGATGAGATCGGCATATTAGCGAGAGAGGATCTTAGATCGCAGGATCAAGATCTAAGTTTGGGTGGAGCTAAGAAACAGTAAGCTGCAGCTACTATTTAATGTGCAAGGGATAATCAATAACATTGCTGTAAAGGAGCCATTAGGAAATAGTGACCATAATATGATAGGGTTTTACATTGAATTTGAAAATTATATCGTTTATTCTGAAAATAAGATCCTAAATCTGAGCAAAGGAAATTATGAAGGTGTGAGGGGCAAATTGGATATGGTGGATTGGGAAAACGCACTGAAAGATTTGACGGTGGATAGGCAATGGCTAATATTAGTATGTAATAAATATTACATAGTCTACAGCAAGTATACATTTCTCTAAGATGCAAAAACCCAACAGGAAAGGTGGATCAACTGTGATAACAAAGAAGTTAAAGATGGCATTAATTAAAGGAAGTGAATTATAAGGTGCTAGGAAAAGTGGTAAACCTAAAGATTGGGAGCAATTCAAAATCCAGCAAAGGATGACCTAGAAACTGATAAAGAAAGGGAAAAGACAATATGAATGTAAGTTTAGCGAGTAATATAAAGGTGGACTATAAAAGCTTCTTTAGGCATATGAACAGCAAAAAATTAGCAAGGACAAATGTTGGGTCCATTACAGGCAGAGACAGGAGAATTTGTAATGAAGAGTAGGGAAGTGGTGGGGAAACTAAATTATGACTTTGAGTTTATCTTCACAGAAGACAGAAGATACAGAAGATCTCCTAGAAATACTAAGGGACTAGTGAAAAGGAGGAACTGAAAGAAATTAGTATTAATAATAGATTGAAAATTGAAGAATCACTTGGACCAGATGAGCTACATCCCAGAGTATTGAAGGTGGAGCTATAGAGATATTAGATGAATTGTGTTTTGACCGGTATGGAAGAAGTGCATGGATAATCTAGTCCCATACTCCACATGTCATACCATTAATTTAAAAGTTTAATGCACTCACCAAAATGACCAATTGTTTACCTTCATTCCTGGTACCCAGAATAAAAGGGACTTTTACTGTTCTTTCAATAAACTCAGAATGGTTGATTTATCATAAAACAAACCTTCTCTTCAAAATTTACAAGAGCTGGTTAACACACAATTGTAATCTGGAAGTTATCTCTTCTTAAAACTTCCCCAACGCACGTGCACGCGTGCACACACACACGTGAAGGGCAGTTAGAAAAAACTTTAGAAGATAAAGTTTGTAGGGTTTGGCGCCATCGATTTGGAGCTTCCCTCATATGAAGATGAGCCACTGGACCCAGAAGATGTCAGGAGGTTCTCACCAATGGAGCTTCAACATGGATGAATATATAGAGTTGGATCAATTCTTTTTGCCTCAACTTTGCAGGTTTCCAAATGCAGACAAGTTACATTCAGATAAGGATTCTCTGGCTACAGGTTTATAACCACACATGAAATTTCAGACAAGGCAGGGAGAGAATCAGCTAGGGTAGCCTTTCCCTCTCAGCTTATTCCCCAAAGAAAACGGAGTTCAAAAATAACAGGTTCAAAACTTAAAGTTTGTCATGTGATTTCCAATAGGTTATTAGCCTTTTGTCCCTTTTAATTCCCCCCACCCCGCCATCCATTGAAGTGATTGCAGTTCTAAACAAACAAATATCTCTTCCCCCTCAAGTGCCATGCTGGTCAAGTGATTTCTTTGAAAAGGCATTGTTGCTTCCAGTCCAAATGTGAATCTATGACCTTTTTTGTAAAGTGTCCAAACAATGCACTGACCTTCCAAATTTTAAAAGAAAGATCCAGTTTGTGAAGATATGGTTTTCCCAACAATTGGTGGTTATTTTTCCAAATTCTATAGCTTCTGGGAAAGCTTCCTGCAGACTGGAAGTAGCAAATGTAACTCCCACCATTTGAGAAGGGAGGGAGAGAGAAAACAGAGAACTACAGACCTGTTAGTTTGACATTAGTAATAGGAAAAGTAGGAATCTATTCTGAAGGATAGCTAGACACATAGAAAATTATAATATGATTGGGCAGAGTCAGCTCGGATTGATGAAAGTGAAATTATGTTTGACAACCTGTTGGAGTTTGTTTTGCAGATATTACTTGTAGCAGAGATAAAGCAGACCCAGAGCATGTGGTGCATTTGGATTTTCAGAAGGCTTTCAATAAAGTCCAACAGAGGAGGTTAATAAATAAAATTAGAAAACTTGAGTGTTCAAACTCGAAACCTTAACTCTGTTTCTCTCTCCACAGATGCTGTCAGATCTGCTGGGTCTATCCAGCATTTTCTGTCTTTATTTTAGAACATGTGGGAATGGTGGTAATATACTGCAATGGATTGAGAATTGGTTAACTAAGAGTAGGAATAAATGGGCCATTTGCAGGGTGGCAGGCTGTATCGAGTGATGTACAGCAGGAGCCAGTGCTTAGGCCACAGTTGTCCACACTCTATATAATTTATTTGGGACAAAATGTCGTATTTTCAAATTTGCTGATGACACAAAACTAGTTGGGAATGTGAGTCATGAAGAGGATATAAGAGGATTTGGGCAGGGTAAGTGAATGGGCAAGAGCATGGCAGATACAATATAATGTGATTAAGTGTGAAGTTATTCACTTTGGTAGAAATAAAACTGAGAGGCAGAATATGTCTTAAATGGTGAGAGGTTGGGACGTCTTGATGCCCTAAGGGACCCGAGTGTCCTTGTTCATGAGTCACTGAAAGCTAGCATGCAGGTAAGCAATTAAGAAAGCAATTGGTATGTTGGTCTTCATCACTGGAGGGTTTGTGTACAGTTTTAGTCTCCTTCTCTGAGGAAGGATATATTTGCCATAGAGGGAGTGGCCCAGAGGTTCAGCAGACTAATCCCTGCGATGGTGATGTTATTTCCTGAGGAGAGTTTGAGGAAACTGGATCTGTATTCTCTGGAATTTGGAAGAATGAGAGGTGATCTCATTGAAACTTACAAAATTCTTACAGGGTGTGACAGGATAGATGTGGATAGGATATTTCCCCTGGCTGGTGAGTCGAGAATCAATGGACAGAGTCTCAGCATAAGGGGGCCAACTATTTAAGACTGAAATGAGGGGAAATCTCTTTACTCAGAGGCGGTGGATCTTTGGAATTCTCTGTCCCAGCGGACTGTGGAAGCTCAGTCATTGAGCTTGTTCAAGACTAAAATTGATAGACTTCTGGATACTAATGATATCAAGGGATATGGAGATAGTGGGAAAAATGGTGTAAGAGTTAGTTGATCAGCCATGATCTGTTTGAATGGCAGAGTAGGCTCAATGGGCTGAATGGCCTACTCTTGTTCCTTTTTCCTAAGTTCCTATATGTCCCTGGTGTGGAATTGAACCCTCAACCTTCTGACTCAAAAGAAAAGGTGCCATTGACTGACCAAGAGTTAACACCAAGCAACTAGTTAGCAATTGTTACATTTTAAAAAATATTTTCAATTTCCCTCCATTTGGCATATCATGGCCAAGATTATGAACTGATCGATTAGGGGAAGTGAGGCCAGAAGACTGGGTTCATGACATGGGGAGTATTCAGTACCATGGCACTGTGCCACCAAGGTGCCCACAGTATGGGACCTGCCAGATATGACTCTGGGACTTTGAAGGAATTGGTTGTAATTTGCAACCTGTTCAATGCAGAATATGTATACAGATTGCAATGCAATTCCTGTGTCACAGTCACCCGGATTGTACCGGTGATTGGGAAAGTACAGTTCTTCTAAAGGTCAATTAGACTTCTCATCATGAATGTGCAAAAAAATGCAATTCAAGTGTTTTTAGCATAATTAACAGACCATGAAAAGATCATCTGGAATAGTCCTGTTCTTGCACCAACTATATATGAGACTCATGCTGGAATTCTGCTGCATTGGCCTCCCAATCCTCCTCAGTTCCCCTCTGCCATTCAACTCAAACTTGCCTGGGCTTTTGCTCCCTTTGTAATTTTTCATATCTTTGCAGAAATTGGGAGTAGGAAGTGATTTGGGATCAAACATCTAATGGAAAATATCCTGAAGGAGCTGGTATGAACCCGTTACATCTTCTCGGATTTATTAATTGCATTTTAATATTGTGTGCGTGCAACTTGTTATCGTTGATATTTATTTTACAATTTGTAGATTCCAATTTATCGTCGGCTGCACGTGGATTAATTTTAAATGATGCGAGCGAATTATGAAATCGGGGGGTAATTTTGTGGACTGGGCTGTGAATGGAGAATTCAGGTGGGAGAGTTAGGCGGGTCCTGTCTGGGATTTCTTGACAGTGTAGACTTACATGATGACCCCCTTTAAATCTTCACAAGAAGATAAGTAAGCTGATTAATAGCGAAACCTACTCACTCTCTGAAATTCCCTGTTGTGTTTAATTCGCTCAGTGCCCACTGATGCAGATGGCCTTTAGTGCCCACTGGGCGATGGGTATGGAGGGAGTGTACGAGAGGTTCAGCAGACTAATCCCTGGGGTTGTTTTCTGAGGAGAGTCGAGGAAATTGGGTCTGTATTCTCCGAGGAAGGATACATATATAAAGGTATATATACCTTTCAACATGGGCAGATACTTGTTTTTAGACAGAGATTCCGACTGTTTGACTGCAGAAGCTACCGGAGTTCCTCTGTACAGTGCTTAGAAAGATTTCCAGTTGCCACCCTTTGTCCATTTTCTTATTTATTTTTCTTTAACTCATAAGAGCTGTAACTTTGCTGGGAAACTGGCTTAAAAACATTACTGCCCCCACAATGCCTAAGAGCTTAATTTAAACCATCTGCTAAACAATATAGTTCACCAGCGAGGGAGAGAGAGAGTAATGATTAACAGTAAGTAGCGTGCTTTATAATTGTTTCATTCTCCTGACTGTGAGAGAATTCCTGCCACGGTTTTTAATTTCTATTCTTGTGCGTGATTTATTTTTCCAACCCATCGGCAGAAGAGATGCCAGTGATGGGAATCAGTATTGCTGATTATACCGAGGTCAGCTCTCAGATTGTATTTCATGCTAGGACAAATTCTCTCCAGTCTCCCTCTCTGTAACATCAGGACAGATTAGAGAAGTAAAACTCCCTTCATTTTCTTACTGACAATTGCCTGTTATTAAACAGACTAAGGAATCTCACACAAGTGTAGAAACTTCCTCACATTATTGTTGCAAAATGTATTCCAAGGGATAACTCCAAATTCAGATGAACTATTTACCACACTAGAGTGAATAATTGAACAGACATCCATCTGGCTGACAAACACAGGGAAGCACAGGGACAGTAAAGAGATGGAACAGGAGCAGAGTGTGTGTATCGCAAGAATCAGAGGATGGAAATTGGAGCCTTAGCCAACAAATCAAATGCAACAAAAGGCAATGGTAAAGAAATTTGGCTGTAAAGTTTTCTGAGGCTATTTCACACTTACCCCCACACACACACGACTCCACACACACACACCTGCACTCATATCCATAGGCATATAAATACAGAAATGCTGCATATACATACACTGACACACAAAGGAAAAAAATACTTACATTCATCACTGGTATACCATTATATACACATCTACATAGATCCATTTATGAATAGATAAAAACACATTAGTTTTAAATAGTGTTTTTGTGTAAATGTCATAGTCACATAAACTTATATGCTTTTAAGTGACTCCAATGCTTTTACTGTAACATAAACACACACTCCTCTTCTTTCTCAGCCTCATATGGCCCCACAGTGACAGTATGATTTGTCAAGATTTATACCTTCACTCCTACCTTTAAATTCAACTTCTCTAATGTCCTCCCTGTCTGCCTTCATGCTCTGTGAACTCCACATTGTCTGAAAATGCACCATCTGCATCAAGTTCCAGAATGCTTCCTGTTCGCCTATCTCTTGCCTCCTCACTGACACACATTGGGCTCTATCATCAATGGGTTAAATGCAAAATCCTCCTCTCTCTGACCTCTGCAACCTTTCCCAGACTTATATCTCCTCCTGCATTCTCCAATCCCTACACGCTGACCTCCTGTATTCCCCCTTTTCCCAAAGCTCCACTGTTGAAAGATTCACTTCCAGTTATCCTGACCTTACCCAAACCTTTCTGCATCCCTCCCCACATTCAAAACCCTTCATAGACCACCTTTCAATCAAAGGCTCTGCATGCTTTCCTCTTACCGCTCTGTGGAATACCTTGCAACAATTCCCCCTGCTTACGGGGCTATATAAATGTAAATAACTGTTGGTATTATTGTGGACAATGAACATCAGACAAGGTGGAGTTGATGGGAATGATGGAAGTTGAATTGTAGATGGTGAAGATCACAAGCTGGTGTTGAAACTTGCCATTTTGGAGAGCCAGGATCTGTCTATGCATGCTCTCTATATTTCACACAAAATTATTGACCTACAGGGAGGAGGGAAGGAAAGAGCAACTTGAATGTAAAGGGCCTTTTAACACTTGTGCTAATATAGCAATAAGTAGAACATTATGGGAACATAGAAACATAGGCCATTCAGCCCATCGTGCCTGCTCCACCATTTAATATGATCATGGCTGATCAGAGACTTCAATACCTTTTACACCCACTGTCCCCCTAACCCTTAATGTTATCGGGCGGTGGCACAGATTCAATTCTGGTCTTGGATGACTGTGTGGAGTTTGCACATTCTCCCTGTGTCTGCGTGGATTTCTTCTGGGTGCTCCGGTTTCCCCCCTCGGTTCAAAGATGTGCAGGTTAGATAGATTGGCCATGCCAAGGATACAAAGGTGTGAAGGTTATGGGAATTAGCCATGGTAAATGGAAGGGGGTATGGGGATAGGGCATAGGGGAGGACCTGTGTGGGTGTTCTTTGGGAGAGTCAGTGTGGACTCGATGGGCTGGATGGCCTCCTTCTGCACTGTGGGGATTCTGTGGTTCTTGTTATTCTTAGTCAGAAATCTATCAATCTCTGCTTTAAACATACTCTATGATTGAGCTTCCACAGCCCTCTGGGATAGAGAATTCCAAAGATTCACCACCCACTCTGTAAAGAAATTTCTCCTCAGCCCGGTCCTAAGTGGCATCCCCACTATTTTGAAATTGTAGCCCCCGGGTCTAGAATCCCCAACCAAGGGAAACATCTTACCTGTCTATTTCTTTAAGTATTTTGTATGTTTCAATAAGATCACCTCTCATTCTTCAAAACTGTGGAGAATACAGGCCCAGTTTACCCAATATCTCTTCTTGGAACAGTCCCACCACCCCCGGAACAAGTCTGGTGAACCTTCGTTGCACTCCCTCTATGACAATAATATCCTTTCTGAGGTAAGGGGATTAAAACTGCACACAGATACACCAGGTGCGGTCTAAACCAAGCTCCCATACAATTGAAGCAAGATTTCACTACTCCTGTACTCAAATCCACTTGTGATAAAGGCTAACATTCCATTAGCCTTCCTAATAGCTTGCTGCACCTGCATGTTAGCCTTCAGCGACTTATGGATAAGGATACCCAGGTCCATTTGTACATCTACACGTTCTAATTTCTTACCTTTTAGGAAATACACGTCCGTTCCTCCTAGCAAAATGGATTACGTCACATTTTTCCACATTATATTCCATCTGCCAGGTTCTTGCCCACTCGATGGGTACAATCTTCTGGCTCTTCACACCGGTGGGTTTGTCTGGTCCCATCGATGGCGCACCCTCGCTGCATGTTTCCCAGCAACGTGGGTGGAATCAATGGGAAACCCCATTGACAGCAGTGGGACCAGCAGATTCTGCTGCCAGTCGATGGTGCGCCACCTTCCATTGCTGAGAAAAACATCACGAGGAGGCCAAAGAATCCCAGCGACTAAGTCTGTCCAAATCCTCCTGTAGCTGCTCTGCACCTTCCTCACCACACACATTCCCACCTAGCTTTGTATCATCGATGAACTTGGAAATATTACATTTGGTCTCCGCATCCAAATACATATTGTGAACAGCTGGGAGCTGGGGCCCCAAGTACTGATCCTTGCAGTACCCCACTAGCCACAGCTCACTAACATAAGATTGACTCACCTGATGAAGGGGCAATGCTCTGAAAGCTCGTGCTACCAAATAAAACTGTTGGACTTTAACCTGGTGTTGTGAGACTACTTACTGTACTAACATAAGATTGACCTGTTTGTTCCATGGGGATCAGTGAAGCTCAGTTGGCTGGACAGCTGGTTTGTGATGCAGAATGATGCCAACAGCACGGGTTCAATTCCCGTACCGGCTGAGGTTCTTCATGAAGGCCCTGCCTTCTCAACCTTGCCCCACACCTGAGGTGTGGTGATCCTCAGGTTAAATCACCACCAGCCAGCTCTCCCCCTCAAAGGGGCAAACGGCCTACGGTCATCTGGGATTATGGCGACTTTGCCTATTCTCTGTTTCCCGCCTGTTGGCCAACCCTGAATGTATGAAAGTATGTTGCCTCCTATCCCATGTGCTTTTATTTTGCTGATTAACTTCCTGTGGGGGACTTTATCAAAAGCCTTCTGCAAATCCAAATGTACAGGGCGGGACTTTACGGCCTCGCTCAACTTAAAACTGTAAAATCCTGCCTGAGGTCAATGAATATTTCCATGGTCTGCCCCTCGCCGCTCCGATTCCCGTGGCAAGCATGGCGGTAAAATTTCAGCCATTATGTCCATCGACTTCCCTTTATCGATTTTGTTAGCAAAAAACCCCAACAAGTTTGTCAAACATGATGTCCCATTTGTAAATCCATGTTGACTAGGCCCAATCCGATCCAAGTGTCTATTTATCATATTCTTTATAATAGATTCCAGCATTTTCCCTCTCACTGTTGTAAGGCTAACAGCTCTATAGTTCCCCGTTTACTCCCTCCCTCCCTTCGTAAATAGTGGGGTGACATTGCTACCGTCCAATCTGCAGGAACCATTCCAGACTCTATAGAATTTTGGAAGATGATCACCAATGCATCCACTATCACTATAGCAACCTCTTTCAACACCCTGGGATGTGTAATATCAGATCCTGGGGACTTATCAACTTTTAGTCGCTTTAATTTCCCCAATACAACCTTCTTATTCATACTGCTTCTCTTCAACACCATATTGTGCTTGTCTACATTTGGGAGATTTCCTGCACTTCCTCAGTGACACAAAATAATCATTTCACATCTCTGCCATTTCTCTATTTCCAATTATGAATTCTCCTGACTCTGTCTGTACTGGATCCACATTTGTCTTAGCCTAATATTTCCTTTTTACATGCCTACAGAAGCTTTTACAGCCCATTTTTTATGTTTTTTGCTAGATTACATCAAATCTTATTCTCCCTTCCTTTGCTGTATTTTAAAATCCACTCAATCCTCAGATTAACTGCTAAAAACCTCCCAATCCTCATAGTAATCTCGAGGCTATGTGTTAAAATGAGACCCCAATTCCATGCGCTCTAAAACTCCTGTTCACTCACTGGAGGCTAGGGTTGCCAGGTAGTCCCCATTTAGCCATTCTCACGGCACATCACCTTTCTACAGCCAGCTGGAAATCAGACAGACTCTCCTTTCCTTGACTGGACATGCCGTGCCGATCACTCCAATAACCTTTCTTCCTATCCCCAAAATTAAATAAATCCTGTGGAATTTTACCGGTTGACCCCACCTGCCGATCAATGGGTGCAGCAAGTCAGTAAAATTCAGCCAGAGCCGAGAAATCAGGACTGCACCCAATTTCTTGGCTCTCGCCATCTTACTGGAGCCAGATTTCCGGCGAGAGGCTGAATAAATTATTTAAATTTATTTTAATCCTCATTTACATGGCATTAGCCAGCCCTCTCCAGAAGCTGTCTGCGCTTCTTCATCGTTAGTGTTAGATTCACCGTTAGGTCTTGGTTGTGGAATTGGGTTCTGGAGCCCTGGCACCAGTGGCGCTACAGAAACTCACATTAAAAAAAAATGGTAGCAAAGCACCTCCAGCCATTTTCAGTTCAGTTGGTGTGGCATGTCCTGACAGGGCACTAGTGCAGGCGTGACATGCGTGCACCTCAAAGCACGTAGCACCATTACATGCTACCACCCTCTGGTGGCTGGGAGGCCATTTCCATGTGGGCATGGCCAATTTTTTAATTGCTTATTGTGCTTGCATTAAAGCTCGGCTTTGCACAACATAAAAGGTCACCTCCCCCGTATGCTGGAGAAGAACCTATTAAGCTGCAATGAAGATTTGATGACCTTTGAAGGCCTTGGCCTGAAGATGTAGGGATCACTGTGGAGTACTTTAACCCATCATTTCTAGTGAAGGAAGTCAAACAAGGGTTTGTTATTTGTCACAGTGTTAGCCGATGTTGGACGCTAAACTAAGTCACATCCTTTGCTCATGTCAGATGTTGACTTGACCGGATGTAAAATTGTCCAATGGAACCGCATCATTGCATCAGATCTGACCAACGCCTTGAACAAGATTCCATTCGCATGATCTTCAACAAAATACTGCTTGTACACTTGATCTGCAATGGGCACACCTGAATGTAAAACCGCCCTTGAGGAATAGACAGGTCATGTCCTCGGTGATCTTCCGGAGGAGGGCAGAGTTGTCAACTTGCAGCCAACCTGATCTCTGATGGTAACAGTCCTGATGAACTTCTTCACAACTGGCAATGTGTACTTCATGCTCTGTCGCGATGCGATCTGTGCCTATCTGCCCCTAAGACTATGACTTATACTGAAGTGGATTTGGCACATTGCAAGCTAACCACATGGCACGGCCACTCTCCAAACCTGCTGTCTATCCGAGAAAGTTTCTGGCATGAGTTCTTTCATTGGAGCCTAAAAAATGCCTTTGAGGATCCTTCCTCGGTGTCTCAAACGCAAACCCCATGGACACTGTTACTGCCAGACACCAGTGCAGTGAAAGGATTGAGTGGACGCACGATCTTTGTACAAGCTCCTAAATGCTCTTTCATCCACTAAAACCATTATTAACTGTGGGTTGTCACCTGTTACTCGCACCAAATGGATGTGGTGGGAGGATCAGTCTAGACTGGTTTGAGCCGGTTTATTGTAAGACACTTCCTCAGTGCTACTAACCTACAGGAAGCTCTCACACCAAAGTGTTCCAGCTGTGTCTTTTCATAGGATGATCAATGTCACATGTTTAACTAGCAATTCCCTTAACAAGGTATTTGTCACACACTGTGATTAAAGGTACATTGACATCACAGACAGTGCTGTTGAGAAGCATGGCATCACATCAACCCTGGATGTGCCCGTGCCAACATGACTCAAACATGCTGGTATTTTCAGTGCCAAATTATGTGGTCGTCACCTCACCTGGGTGCCTTGTGAAATTGAAGATCTATTCACTGCAGCTTCCAGCAAGCACTTCAGCCCATATAACGTCCAGTCCAAACACCATCCTTGTGTCCTCCCAGACAGCAAACCCAGTGTGCAGGCCTTTGAGAAACTATACAAGGGAGAATATTCTGCCAGCCCCCACGTCACTACCTTTGTTTCCACAGTCAGTCGCTACCAAGCTACTAGCTGGATCTGTGAATATCCCAGTGGATTTTGAAAGGCGCAGTGTGCCTGACTGTGAGAATCCCATGCGCCAATTCTGTCCTTTGTGCACCAGAGCTCACATTTCCCACTCTTCACCGGGTATCCGTTATCGACACTGTATCAGGTTCCACAAAACTCCCTTTCCCCAAAAGACCAGCATGGCTGGCTATCCAGTCATGTCCCCTCATTCATCACACAATTGCCCATCCATTTCAAGCCAGGTGCCCTTCAAAGAAGCTCACCAACATTCGTGATGTCAAACGTTATGACGAGGTTGCGTGGGATGATTTACTCATTGTTCAGTGTAATGAGTCCCTTGCCCCCCTCAGAGAATTTAATATCATTCCACATGATGTTCTGGAACCTCTTATCATTGCTCTCCACCTATGTCTTGGTCACCCATCATGTCATCAATTTAAATTGGTCACCCACCGATATGGTATTTTTCTGCGCCTGACATGATTGTCTCCATTGATCAGGTTACAACTAGTTGCCATGTTTGTGCTGTTCGCCAGGCCATTCCGCAAATTGTCTTTTAAGAAGTCTGGGTTAGCTGTGTGTCACATGAGCCTCACACACACACTGCTAGGCCACTTGTTATCCGTAGAATCCCTACATTCCAGAAACAGGCCATTTGGTCCATCGAGTCTGCACTGACTCTCCAAAAGACCATCCCACCAGGCCCTCCCCTCCATCTTATCCCCATAACCCCTCACATTTACCATGGCTAATCCACCAAACCTGCACATCTGGACTGTGGAAGGAAACACACCCAGACATGGGGAGAACTTGCAAACTCCACATAGTCACCCAAGACTGGAATTGAACCCGGGTCCCTGGCGATGTGAGGCAGCAGTGCTAGCCACTCTGCCACCGTGCCATTAAGTCAACAGTACTGGGCTGTGCTCTAAGATCATTTAGATAAGGAGTCAGCATGTGCATGGTAATGCCTGTTCTAGAAAATAAACCACATGCAATTTTTCCCTTCTTGTTTTCTGGTAAGAAATGTGGCTAATTAAGCCACATGTCAGCTTTCAATTACATTTCTTGACTTGACCTGTATTGTCTATGGACTGGATTGTTTGTACGGGTGACCTTGTGTCTCTTCCTGTACAACTGGATATACAAAAGTGTTTGTTACTGTTGGGGTGTGATATTCTCAGTAAAAGTGTGGAGTATTGCCCAGGTATGTCCTGTACACAAAAAGCAGGACAAATCCAATCCAGCCAATCACCATCCCACCAGTCTACTCTCCATCATTAGCAAAATGATGGAAGGTGTCATCAACAGTGCTATCAAGCAGCCCCTGCTCAGTGTCGCTCAGATTGCGTTTTGCCAGGGTCACTCAGACCCTGACCCCATTACAGCCTTGGTTCAAACATGGACGAAAGATGTGAGGTGAGAGTGACTGCCCTTGACATCAAGGCCACATTTGACCGAGTGTGGCATCAAGGACAGGATTCAGAGGGAAGACTCTTCACTGGTTGGAGTCACACAGAGCACAAAGGAAGATGACTGTGGTTATTGAAGATCAGTCATCTCAGCTGCAGGACATTACTGCAAGATTCCTCAGGGTAGTGTCCTAGGCCCAACCATCTTCAGCTGCTTCATCAATGACCTTCCCTCTACCATAAGGTCAGAAGTGGGGATGTTTGCTGATGATCGCACAGGATCATTTACAACTCTTCAGGTACTGAAACAGTCCATGTCCGTATGCAGCAAGATCTGGACAATATGCAGGCTTGGACTGATAAATGACAAGTAATATTTACACCACACAAGTGCCAGGGAATGACAATCTCTAACAAGAGAGAATCTAATGATTTTCATTCAATGGCATTACTGTCACTGAATTCCCCAGTATCAACATCCTGGGGATTACCATTGACCAGAAACCCATCTGGACCAACCATATAAATACTGTAGCTACAAGAGCAGGTCAAAGGTTGGGAATTCTGTGGTGAGTAACTCATTGTCTGACTTCCAAAAGCTTGGCCACCATGTCCAAGCCACAAGTTAGGAATGTGATGGAATAATCTCCACTTGCCTGGATGGGTGCAGCTCTAACAACACTCACGAAGCTCGACACCACTCGGGAGAAAGCAGCCTGCTTGATTGCCACCCTATCCTCCACCTTCAACATTCACTCCCTCCACCACTGACGCATAACAGCAGCAATGTGTCGCATCTACAAGATGCACTGCAGCAACTCACCAGTCTCTAGCACCAGTCTCTAGCACCAATAACCTCTAGCACCTAGAAGAAAAAGGACAGCAGGTGCATGGGAACTGCTGTCCTTTTTCAAATAAATTTGCTACCAAATAAACCTGTTGGACTTTAACCTGGTGTTGTTAAAACTCTTACTGTGTTCACCCCAGTCCAATGCCGGCATCTCCACATCTTGGAAATATATTGCCATTCCTTTGCTGTCGCTGGGTCAAAATCCTGGAACTCCCTCCCTAACAACACTGTGGTGTTCCTACAACATCCACATCCCACAAACAAATATATATTAAAATATCCCAAAGCATGATACAGATAAGAGCAGAGTAGTCCTCTGAGTGTCCTGGTCAATATTTATCTCTCAATGAGCATCACTGAAACAATTATTTATGATTTATCTAGATATTTATTCCATTACTGTTGTTGGGAGCCTGCTGTGTTCAAATTTGCTGCTGTGTTTCCTACATTGCAAAAGTGACTGTGCTTCAAAGATACTTAATTAGTTGCAAAGCACTTTAGGATATCTCGTGGCCATGAGCATCTCTCTATAAATGCAAATCTTTTTAAAGATATTTTGAACATACTTTTTTTAAGTTGATCTTTCTCCACACCCTAGCTATGACTGTAACACTACATTCTGCACTCTCTCCTTTCCTTCTCTATGTACGAAACAATACTTTTCACTGTATACTAATACATGTGACAACAATAAATCAAATCAAATCCATTGTTTGAACATCAAAATCAAACCTCCCCCCAAAATAAATCATCCCAGAATACTGAGAGCTTGGAACTGAGAACGGGATAAGGAATGTTTGTTGAGAGTAAAGATAGAAGTGAATGCCGGGGTGGGAGGTGGCGGAGGGCGTGGGGGGGGGGGGGGGGGGGGGGGGTGGGGGGGTGCGGGGAGGGGGGGGGGTGCGGGGAGGGGGGGAAGAAATAATTAAAATCACTGGGAGCTTACTTAGTTCTGATTTTTGAGGTATTAGTGTAGGGATACGAACAAGCTAAATGTTAAAGCAATTGGTTGCATGGTTACCTTGTTAAACTTTACTCCTTCCCCATTCTATTCAGTCATCTGATCCCAGACAAGACACTGTTAAATTGCATGCTGCCATAATCTAATCTTGAATTCATCTATTCTTGTTATTCAAAGCAAGTTAGCTGCACAGGTGCTTGCATTTTCAATGTGCGTGGGCCTTGAGGATTCGTTCATAGTCAACCACCCCGCGTTTGATAGTTACTTATGAGTAAGACTTTGGATTTGCCAAATTGTCTGCAGTCACCTTTCAGTCAAATCCTCATTCGAAGGAATTATTAATTGGAAATGACCAATCTGTTGGATATCACTCGACCCCTGTGTGCTGAGGACAGTAAGGTGAATAAACAGGCAGTAGCTATTGGTGACACTCTCTCACCCTCCTACCCAAACCTTGATTATTAACCTGCAAGACCCAATATATCATGCCTGACAATGTGTGCAAGTGAGAAGAATCAGCATTTATTTTCAAGAGAGCTTAATGTTCGGTAACATATTTACCCCACAAGGACAATGTAATGGAAAAAGAAATTGCCTCACATGGTTTCCAAGTTTGTTGCATTCTTTAATTAGGTCAGCTGATTTTTCACCACCCCAAAGGTTTGTAACAACAATATACGAACATACAAAATAAGAGCAGAAGTAGGCCATTCGGCCCGCAAGCCTGCTCCACAGTTCAATAAGATTTATTTATTTTATTTGTGTCACAAGTAGGCTTACATTAACAGCGCAGTCAGAAGGGAGCTTCTGATGGAGGCACCTCCCCGCACACACCCCCACTCCCTCCTTCCCACCTTCCCACCTTAGGATTCCCTTCCTGAGGATTTAAGTTTTTCTATTTCTTCTTCTGACCTATCCATCGCCCACCAACCGAAAAGTTGAGGCTGGGTGTGAAAAGGGTCTTATGTGGCCATTAATTGACCACTTATGGGCCTTAACTTCACAGTAATGTGATTGCAGTGTTAATGTAAGCCTTACTTGTGACAAATAAATACATTTTAAAAGTTTAATGAATAATAAACTTTAATTGGGGCAAGGCTGGGCTTCCTGTCTGAAGTCCTGTCTGCCCCAGTTTGCAATTGCTTCCAGCTCGGAGTGAGTGGGATCCCAGAGGGGATCCCATCTGTGCAATTTCCCACTCCCCCATCCGGTCTCAAAACCTGCCGGGAGGAGGAGCGTAAAAGGCAGACTTCGACATCGATGGGTTGCATCTCTGATACCTGAACTGCAATCCACCCAGAGCAGATGGATGGATGGCAAAACCAAGAGGCTATTCGCAAAAAAAAACAAGGAAGGAAACCAAGAGTGGAGAAGAAACTGAAAGTGGAGGGAGCAATTTACAGTTGAGAAACAAGCAGGGGAAGGGAATTTAATCCCATCAATATTTAATAGTAACTCACTCATAGTAATATAAATAGGATAAATTATTGTATAAGAGCAATAATATAGAATCCCGGAATGTTACTTCACACCAGTTTTGACATAAGTAAGAAATCATAGAAACCCTACAGTGCAGAAACAGGCCATTCGGCCCATCAAGTCTGCACCGACCACAATCCCACCCAGGCCCTACTCCCATATCCCTACACATATTACCCGCTAATCCCTTTAACCTACGCATCTCAGGACACTAAGGGGCAATTTTAGCATGGCCAATCAACCTAACCCGCACATCTTTGGACTGTGGGAGGAAACCGGAGCACCCGGAGGAAACCCACGCAGACACGAGGAGAATGTGCAAACTCCGCACAGACAGTGACCCAAGCTGGGAATCGAACCCTGGTCCCTGGAGCTGTGAAGCAGCAGTGCTAACCACTGTGCTACCGTGCCGCCCACCTATGCTACCGTGCCGCCCCTAAGAGTTGAATAATCGGTGAAACAATACAAAGAACAAAAGAACAAAGAACAGTACAGCACAGGAAACAGGCCCTTCGGCCCTCCAAGCCTGTGCCGCTCCTTGGTCCAACTAGACCAATCGTTTGTATCCCTCCATTCCCAGGCTGCTCACGTGACTATCCAGGTAAGTCTTAAACGATGTCAGCGTGCCTGCCTCCACCACCCTACTTGGCAGCGCATTCCAGGCCCCCACCACCCTCTGTGTAAAAAACGTCCCTCTGATGTCTGAGTTATACTTCGCCCCTCTCAGCTTGAGCCCGTGACCCCTCGTGATCGTCACCTCCGACCTGGGAAAAAGCTTCCCACTGTTCACCCTATCTATACCCTTCATAATCTTGTACACCTCTATTAGATCTCCCCTCATTCTCCGTCTTTCCAAGGAGAACAACCCCAGTCTACCCAATCTCTCCTCATAGCTAAGACCCTCCATACCAGGCAACATCCTGGTAAACCTTCTCTGCACTCTCTCCAATGCCTCCACGTCCTTCTGGTAGTGCGGCGACCAGAACTGGACGCAGTACTCCAAATGTGGCCTAACCAGCATTCTATACAGCTGCATCATCAGACTCCAGCTTTTATACTCTATACCCCGTCCTATAAAGGCAAGCATACCATATGCCTTCTTCACCACCTTCTCCACCTGTGTTGCCACCTTCAAGGATTTGTGGACTTGCACACCTAGGTCCCTCTGTGTTTCTATACTCCTGATGACTCTGCCATTTATTGTATAACTCCTCCCTACATTATTTCTTCCAAAATGCATCACTTCGCATTTATCCGGATTAAATTCCATCTGCCACCTCTCCGCCCAATTTTCCAGCCTATCTATATCCTGCTGTATTGCCCGACAATGCTCTTCGCTATCCGCAATTCCAGCCATCTTCGTGTCATCCGCAAACTTGCTGATTACACCAGTAATATACGGAGAAGGACTGAGGCTGCAGAGTTGTGCTTTTTGAGTTGAATGCTGAAACTATCTTGAACAAGTCACACTAACAATGAAGAGTTGCTGGTAAAATCTGAGACCAAAAGAACTCTGCTGGCCAAGATCAGGAAGACACAGTTGGAATTTCTTGGGCACATCATGAGAAACCCTGATTTAGAAAGTCTGATGCTGATGGGAAAGCTTGATGGTAAAAGAGATCGAGGTAGACTAAGAACCATTTTTCTAAAGAGCCTCGCAAACTGGATGAATTTACTACCCAAGAAGATGATTCACTCCCCCAGTGCAAGGTTAACATGGAAGTCCATGGCCTCTAAAGCCCTCTTAGGGCATGGTATCTGAAGAGAGAAAGGATATAAAATAATGTAATAGTGAGGACATTCAGATTTTTCTCATCACTGACAGGAATACAATAACTCCCTTACAGTCGACATGTAACCAATAGTAATAGATGTAATGTCCTGAAATTCTACCTGCGACTAGCTCTAATCCTACAAAGGGCTATTCACCCTGTAATTATGTTCAGAATCCCCTTGTATTGTGCAAGGTTATTATGGGTGACATGGTGGCCCAGTGGTTAGCACTGCTGCCTCACAGCACCAGGTGGCTTGGGTCACTGTCTGTGTGGAGTCTGCACATTGTCTGCATAGGTTTCCTCTGGGTGCTCCAGTTTTCTCCCACAGTCCAAAAGTTGTGCTGGTTAGGTGCATTGGCCATGATAAATTTTCCCTCAGTGTACCCTAACAGGCGCCGGAGTGTGGCGACCAGGGGATTTTCACAGTAACTTCATTGCAGTGTTAATGTAAGCCTAGTTGTGATACTAATAAAAAAAAAAAGCTGTAGTCAGTTTCTCCATCAATGGCACTTTTAACAGGTCCTACCTCTACCCCATTTCCTTGGATCCCACTCCATCTCTTGCTCCCTCTTTTCCCTCTCAAAACTCCCAGCTGGTTTTCTCCCAATTTCCAGACTCACCAAAGCTTGGGTTGTTTCTCTGTGGCGGCAGCTGGTGACATTAAAGATTGGGCAACGGAATATTCTTATCTCAACTCTCTGCGTAGGAGAGCAAACCCCTTATTATATTTCAGAGTTTTAAATGGCATTTCATCAACTGCACTTAATAATTTTCAGTTATTATGACCACCACTATCCTGGGGAGGTGGTGACATAGCGGAATAGATTAGGTCATGCCCTGGGGACTCAGGTTCGAATCCCACCACAGCAGATGGTGGAATTTGAATCCAATAAAAATCTGATGATGACCATTGTCCATCAGGCTCACTAAAGCCCTTTAAGGAAGGAAATCTGAGTGTCATCCTTAACTGACCTGGTCTGGCCTACATGTGACTCCAGATCTGCAGCAGGGTGAATCTTAAATGCCTCCTGAAATGGCCTAGTAAGCCACTTGGTTGTTTTACACCACTGCAAAAAATTGGATAAAGAATGAATCCGGACGATCCACTGGCATTGACCATGAAAAGCCCACCTGACTAAATGGTATGAAACCCGGCATCAAACTAGACACAGATTGCCCTGCCTACACAGCAAAGTCCTTCTCACTAGCATCTGGGACATGTGCCAAAATTAGGAGCGCTGTCCCACTGACTCATCAAGCAACAGCCTGACATAGTCATACTCATAGAATCGTACCTCTCAGATAACATCCCAGAGCATCATCCCACGGCAGGACAGAGCCTGCAGCGATGGCAGCACAGTGGTATACAGTCAGGAGGGGATTGCTCTGTGGGTCCTCACTGACTCTCGATCCCATGAAGTCTCACGGCATCAGGTTAAACATATGCAAGGAAATCTCCTGCTGATTATCACCTAATGTCCCCCCCTCAGCTGATGAATCAGCACTGAATATTGAATACTACTTGGAGGAAGCATTTGGAGGAGAGTGGCAGGGGCACAGTACGTACTCTGGTGGGGGGTGGGAGACTTCAATATCCAACACCAAGAGTGGTTCAGACCACAGGCCCAACTGGCTGTTAGACTGGGACTGCGGCAGGTGGTGAGGGAACAAATAAGAGGGAAAAACAAACTTGACCCCATCCTCACCTATCTGCTGCATTTGTTCATGACAGCATTGGTAGGAGTGACCACCGCACAGTCCTTGTGGAGACAAAGTCCCGTTTTCATATTGAGGACACCCTCCACCATGTTGTGTGGCACTATCACCGTGCTAAATGGATAAACTTTGAATAGATCTAGTAACTCAACCTTGGGCATCCATGAGGCACTCTGAGCCATCAACAGCAGCAGGGTTGCACCCAGCCACAAACTGTAACCTCATGGCCCAGCATATCCCCCACTCTACATTAACACCAGATTTGACCGAGTATGGCATCAAGGAGACCTAGCAAAACTGGATTCAATGGGAATCGGGGGAAAAACTCTTCGCTGGTTGGAGTCACACTGGGATGGTGGTGGTGGTTGGCGGTCAATCATCACAGTTCAAGGACATCACTGCAGGAGTTCCTCAGGGTAGTGTCCTAGGCCAAACCATCTTCAGCTGTTTCATCAATGACCTTCCCTCTATCGTAATGTTAGAGATGGGGACGTTCGCTGATGACTGCCCAATGTAATTACAACATGCTGCTGTGCAGAGGGACCTGGGGGTCCTTGTGCATGAGACACAAAAACCCAGTCTGCAGGTGCAACAGGTGATCAAGAAGGCAAATGGGATGTTGGCCTATATCGCAAGGGGGATAGAATATAAAAGCAGGGATGTCTTGCTGCATCTGTACAGGGCATTGGTGAGGCCGCAGCTGGAATACTGTGTGCAGTATTGGTCCCCTTATTTGCGGAAGGATATATTGGCCTTGGAGGGAGTGCAGAGAAGGTTCACCAGGTTGATACCAGAGATCAGGGGTGTTGATTATGAGGAGAGACTGAGCAGATTGGGTTTGTATTCATTGGAATTTAGAAGGCTGAGGGGGGATCTTATAGAGACCTATAAGATAATGAAGGGGCTGGATAGGGTAGAGGTGGAGAGATTCTTTCCACTTAGAAAGGAAACTAGAACTAGAGGGCACAGCCTCAAAATAAAGGGGGGTCAGTCTAGGACAGAGTTGAGGAGGAACTTCTTCTCTCAGAGGGTGGTGAATCTCTGGAATTCTCTGCCCACTGAAGTGGCAGAGGCTACCTCGTTGAATATGTTTAAATCACGGATAGATGGATTCCTGATCGGTAAGGGAATTAGGGGTTATAGGGATCAGGTGGGTAAGTGGAACTGATCCACTTCAGATCAGCCATGATCTAACTGAATAGCGGGGCAGGCTCGAGGGGCTAGATGGCCTACTCCTGCTCCTATTTCTTATGTTCTTATGTTCTTATGTTCAGCACCATTCATGACTCCTCAGGTACTGAAGCAGTCCATGTACAAATGCAGCAAGATCTGGACAATATCCAGGCTTGGGCTGACAAGTGGCAAGTAACATTCACGCCACACAAGTGTCAGGCAATAACCATCACCAACACAAGAGAATCTAACCATCACCCCTTGACATTCAATGGCAATACCATCACTGAATCCCCCACTATCAATATCATGGGGTTACTATTCATCAGAAACTGAACTGGACTCGTCATATAAGTATCATGGCTACAAGAACAGGTCAGAAGCTATGAATCCTGTGGGAGGTAACTCACCTCCTGACTCCCCAAAGCCTGTCCATCATCTACAAGGCACAAGTCAAGAGTGTGATGGAATACTCTCCACTTGCCTGGAGAAGTGCAGCTCCAACACTCAAGAAGCTTAACACCATCCAGGACAAAGCAGCCTGCTTGATTGACACCACATCCACAAACATTCACTCCCTCCATCACTGATACATAGTGGCAGCAGTGTGTACCATCTTAAGATGCACTGCAGGAACTCACTTTGGCTCCTTAGACAGCACCTTCCAAATCCACCTAGAATGACAAGGACAGCAGGTGGATGGGAACACCGGCACCTGCAAGTTCCCCTTCAAACCACTCACATTCTGACTTTGAAATATATCGCCATTCCTTCACTGTCACTGGGTCAAAATCCTGGAACACCTGAACAGCTCTGTGGGTGTAACGACACCACAGGGACTACAGCAGTTCAAGATGGCTGCTCACCACCACCTCCTCAAGGCCAATTCTGGATGAGCACGAAACGCTGGCCTAGCCAGCAATGCCCCAGATCTCATGGAGATGGACTCGTCAATCACGGGTTATTTCCAGGTGGTATCTGTGTTTTACAGTTTCCTAAAGATGCAGGGTGCCTCCGAATTTCATGGAGGCCATTATATTTGGCCTGTGTCTCTTGTTTTAATTATCTGGTGATTCACTGTCAGAAGTTGGTAAATTTTAAGAAACATTGCATGGGTCCACATCCACTTGGCACTAGATGAAAGGTGATGCTGTATGTTTTGTGCTGCATGCTGTTCTGACACTGATTCTTTATCCTCCCGACTGATGTAATCTCTGCTGTACATGAGCAATGAACTGTTGAGAGACCTTTGCCAATTGGATCATCAGATGGTGGTGCTCACTCCGAAATAAAACATTAATTGCGCCACAGTTGCACTGAAGTCCACATTGCCTTGTTTCTGAATACATTGCTTAGGGCTTACTGGTGCAATCTTTATCATTTCATCCTCTGGTTGAGGGTGACGTTAACAAGGTCATCATTTATTACCCATCGCTACTTGCTCTGATACAGCTGAATGGTTTACTAAGTCACTTCACAGCATAGCTGAAAGCCAACCTTACTGATGTGGAACTGGATTCAAATGTAGGTCTAAGCCAGTCAGGACAGCAGGTGAACTTTCCTAAAGGGCAAAACAGTTGGGCTTTTGCGACAATTGGACAATTTCAGGAATGCTTTTACAGATACTAGATTTTTACCTCAAATTGTTAAATTACGCTGGTGGGATTTAAACTTCTTTTTATTCCCAGGATAGAACATGGAACATAGAAAAGCTACAGCACAAACAGGCCCTTCGGCCCACAAGTTGCGCCGAACAATTTCCTTACCTTCTAGGCTCATCTATAACCCTCTATCTTACTAACCTCCATGAACCTGTGCAAAAGTCTCTTAAAAGACTCAATCGAATCCGCTTCCACCACCACTACCGGCAGCCGATTCCACGCACCCACCACCCTCTGAGTGAAAAACTTACCCCTAACACCTCCTCTATACCTATGTGGGAGTTGCTAGCCAGACCACTATTTATTGCCCATCCCTAATTGCTGTCCCTGGATTATTATAAACTCCAGGTCTGAGTTGCAAATCCACTGCACTCACGTACCTGTTTACTGATGTAACAACTTAAAGCAAGTGAATGCAGTGTCAGTCTGAGGCCCCAGTCGTTCCAGTTTACAGTAAATAACTGCATTCTGCCTTTTCCCTCTATTCTGGACTTGGATGAGAAATGGTTATATTCACAACATGGATCTGGTACTACACAGAACAAGCTTTCTTTCTGATTAACATAACTGCAACTGGAAACTTAGGGCCTGATTTTCCGCTCCCCGCCGTGGTATGTATTGCGGCAGCGGAGGTGGCCCACCATTGGCTGGAGGCAGGATTGTCCAGTCCCGCCACTATCAACGGGTTTTTCTGTTGTTCGCACCCTTCGTTGCCATGGAACCTGCGACGAGGGGGGCCACCGTTGGCGGGACCGGAAGATTCCACCAGCATGAATGGCTGGAAAAGTTTGGCCTTAGCACCCTTTCTCCTTTACTTTTGCCTGTTGCCACCTTTCCTCCGAGATGCTTATTCCCTATGACTGCTTTCCTCCCAACTCACTAGATTCACCCCTGCTTTTGATATTAATTTTTGTTCTTGCAACTTTTTTTTAAAGAGTCAATTTTAGTCATTAACTGTTGTGTCTTTGATGAGCTTTCCTGCAGATTCTGACTAAGAACCTAGAGGCCAGCTGCATGTGACTCTATTGTTTCATCAGAATCTTAAATGGGATGGGGATTGGTTTTGTCCCTATTCCTGGGGTGTCAAACTTCAGCTGGGTGGAGAGCAGAGATGAAAATCTGGCACACGGGATCTCCAACAGAATCCAACTAGTTTCCATTCCATTCATTCCAGTGGAAAGAAAATCCAATTGTTCTTTTCCAAATATGCAGTTATCCGTGCCAGGCTTTCCATTCCATGCTCTGTCTGGCTGGAGTGGGACTCCACTCCGTTGTGCCCATAAACTTCCACCAAAATCTAAGCTGGCATTCTACTCCAGCACTGAGGGAGTACTGCACTGTTGGAGGTGCTGTCCTTCAGATGAGACACTAAACTGAGACACCTTCTCAAGTGGACATAAAAAATCCCGTGGCACTATTTCGAAGAAATGCAGAGGGCTTCTTCCTGGCATTCTAGCAAATAGTTACCTCATTCCTCACTGCTGTGCACAGAATAGTCGCTTCATTTCCTTCAAATGTATTTCATTGTCTCCTGATCTCGATTAAGGAGATGAAATCATGCTAGATTGTGCACAGTATAAACTAATCACCTGTCCATGTTCCCTGTTTTTTTATATATGTTTGTCAGTGCTGCCCCAGCGGCTGCAGAATGGTTAGTGAAAGGCTGCTGAGACTGCAGAACGCTTCAGAGAACGGCCTCGAGCAGCTCTGCTCCTTGGAGGCCTGTCTTCAGACCAGGCAGCAGCCTGAGATGGTTGGCTGGTGGAGTAGGAGTGGTGGAACCAGAAATGCTGTCATCCTGAGAGGGCAGCAGATTTCTACTTTATGGATCCACCGACGGTGCCCCAGGTTGGTGCCTCAGCAACCCGTGTAATCCGTGATGGGAAGGCCTGCTGTAGCACTCCGAAAGTCCCTTTGGACATTCGTATCTGGAGCACTTTGAACGTTGAGCAGCACATTGAGTGTACACAAAAACAGTCTGAGTGTCAAAACTTTGATACCCGCAGGTTTCCATTCTGAGCTACTACAGCAACATGCAATCTCCTGGCGGGAGTTATTTGTGCTGCAATGGAAGTGGAGCCCATTGCACTCTGGGTGTGCTGACGCCTGCGATCGTGGTTCACTAAGCTAGGGTAGAGTAAAGGGTCAGGGTAACCAATGACGTTAAACCGAGGCTTTACCTGATGCAATTTTTCAAAGCTATCTCAGCCTTTTGGCTAAGATGAAGCCCAGGAGGGGCTGCAATGCCTCATCCTGTCAGCTTGGATCTTGTTTGATCCAGCCCATGATGGGATGCAATGTCTTGTCTTGTCAGCTTGGATCTGTTTGTGCATCATGTGGGGGACCATGATTGGACTTAATTTGAATTGGATTATTTGATTAGAAGAAAGGTACCGAAGCGTACCAATAAAAAAAAGAAGTGAAGGCATCAGTGATCAGTCACAAGTGTGCCAATGGAGTTGGCTACGACTCCCATATGCTGGAAAGAATAGGCTCCAAGCTAATTAATTCCTGTGCCAGATTGGTGCCAGTTTTTGCCATACTCCTTGACATTGAACATGCTTTTTGCCATGCTTCCCAATGCACCAATTCATTCTACACACCCATCCTGTACTCTGCCCCATTGAAGTGCCCGCCTGATCCTCTGGGGTGGGAATCACCCTCTAGGAAACTGGCTATCGCTGTGCTCTTCCCCCACCCTTCAGGCCGCTTATGCCCAGCGTCTCACTAGGTGTAGACCCTGCCTATATGTTATGCGCTATTTTCCGCGCTGTGTCAGTACCTGAGCTGAATTATCAGTAGGTGATGGGGTAGATGATGGATTGAGGAGTTTCTGAGGATAATCTTTCTGTTGGTAGGAAATGGCATTTACTAACTGTGACCACCTGTAAAAGGGTATTGAATTTCTCATACCACTGCATCGATATCCTTGGGAATTTATTCCTAACATTAAAATTCACAGCTTTCTGTTCCCACTCCCTTTTCAACATGTGTCAGCAAGAGCCACCCAGCCTCCTGCGGATAAAGAATATCTTACTGACTTTCCCACTTTTCACCTCCTCCACAAGTGTAGCTTCCTACACGACTACCAGCAACTGTTCCAGCCACAGTATATCTCACCTTTGGGATGAATGAGATGGCAGGATTGTCAGATGAGGAGAGATTGGGTCATCTGGATCAGTACTCACTGGAATTTAGCGGAATGAGGGGGGAATCTCATTTAAACGTATAAAATTCTGACAGGGCTGGGGAAAACTGGATGCAGGGATGTTGTTTCTCCTGCCTGGGGGGGGGTGTGTTGTCTAGAACAAGAGGGCATACCCTCAGGATAAGGGGCAGGCCATTTAGGACTGAGATGAGGAGAATGTTCTTCACTCAGAAGGTGGTAAACCCGTGGAATTTTCTACCACAGAAGGGTGTGGAGGTCAAGTCACTAAACGTATTTAAGAAAGGAATAGATTTCTGAAGGTGTCAGGCGGTTTGGGGAGAGCGCAGGAGTATGATGTTGAGATGGAGGACCAGCTATGGTCACATTGAATGGTGGAGCAGGCTCGATGGGCCGAATGGCATTCTCCTGCTCCTATTTTCTATGTTCCTATGTTCAAACAGTACTGGCCGTCTTAAGGAATGCTTAGGAGTTACACATTTGGGCCACATGCTGCTGTGCTGACGTTGCAGGGTAGTGTAAGTTGAGCGATAGCAAACTGGCAGTCCTGTTTATATCTCAATATATTTTCATCAATTTCTAATCCGGAGAGATGTAAAACAGGCTGGTGATTGGCTATTGCCCATTTTACATTGTCACAGAAGGGAAACATTGAGCCCGTGAAGTTGGTTTGCAGGTGCAGCAGGTAATTAAAAAGGCAAATGGAATTTTGTCCTTCATTGCTAGAGGGAAGGAGCTTAAAAATAGGGAGGTTATGTTGCAGCTGTATAAGGTGTTGGTGAGGCCTCACCTGGAGTACTGTGTACAGTTTTGGTCTCCTGACTTGAGAAAGGATGCACTGGCACTGGAAGGGGTGCAGAGGAGATTCATTAGGTTGATTCCAGAATTAAGAAGGTTGGCTTAGAGGAGAGACTGAGTAGACTGGGACTATACTCACTGGAATTCAGAAGAATGAGAGGGGATCTTATAGGAACATACAAAATTATGAAGGGAATAGATAAGATAGAAGCAAAGGAGGTTGTTTCCACTGGTGGGTGAAACTAGAACTAGGGGGTATTGCCTCAAAATAAGGGGCAGCAGATTTAGGACTGAGTTGAGGAGAAACTTCTTCACGCAAAGGTTGTGAATGTGTGGAATTCCCTGCCCAGTGAAGCAGTTGAGGCTACCTCTTTGAATGTTTTTAAGGCAAGGATAGATAGATTTTTGAACAGTAAAGAAATTAAGGGTTATGGTGAGCGGGTGGGTAAGTGGAGCTGAGTCCACAAAAAGATCAGTCATGATCTTATTGAATGGCGGAGCAGGCTCGAGGGGCCAGATGGCCTACTCCTGCTCCTAGTTCTTATGTTCTTATATGAAGTGTCTGGAGCTGGCTTTTTTTGACTCAAAATGTGATTTTTGACTAGTTTTGCCACAGAATGGATTTAGGAAAATGGTTACCATGTGGATTGCATTGTAAAACAAATAAAGTTTTCACATATTTTACTCAGAAAACCCCCACTGAGACAAAAGGTGGTTTAAATGTGGATTTTCTCTCCACACTGTAAGTGATAAATAACCCGCTAACCTGTCCTGGTAATCATAAACATCTCATACCCATTGGGGTGGACTTTCAACTTGCCAACCAAGTGTAACACTGGCATTGCAGATCAGCTGCCCGTTATAATAACTACCTGAACTTCATTTCCATTCACACCTTTAGAAATGATAATTGGCTGGTGTCTACAATGGACAGCCCTATACATTTGAATAGCCTTCCCCTGGCTACTTAGCTGGCTTTGATTGACATAGGGCAGTGATGGGCAACCTGGGCAAGTGAGTGGGCCGCTTGAATGGCCCTCCTTCATCTCAGCAAGATTGAAATCGGGCTTGTTCACTAACCATGACTCCATGAATATGATTAAATACATTTAATACATGCTGAATATTTCATAACAAGCTATTGAAAATACTGAATCATTTATATCTTAATAGAATTGTCATCAACTTCAAATGGTAAAAACTGAATAAATATTTACACTTTAGACACAGAGGGAACACACGGCTCTCACAGTCAATGTGCCTCACCTCACTTGCCCTTGCTTTACGTGTGAATCATTTCAGTTTTGCTTGTAGGAAAATAAACTACGCGGATGGTGGAATGTGGCAACCCTGCGCGTGGGCAATGGTCAACAAAATGTCTGGTGGGCCGTGCTCAGAACCCGGATGGGCCGCATGTGGCCCCTGGGCTGCAGGTTGCCCATCGCTGGCATAGGGCCTTGTGTTTGCAATGCAAGAAACTAATGCCATTCCTCTTTGGGGATCCGGTTCCAGTGGGATACTGAGCAAACCTCTACAGGGCCGGAAACATCCACTGTCCGGTTTCCCAATTCTGCTGGAGGGACAGCTAGGCCCAGTTACGGCGGCAAACAGGTAAAAATATGAGAAAGCAGTTAGAAATCATTTTGTTTTAGGTCAACTAATGTGACCCAGTGATTTCAGGGAAGCATTGTGTTGTAATCATTTTGAGTTACTCGAGTGAATCCATTAACCGTTGCTCTGTGCTTTAACTTGTGTTTTTGAAGTAAAGTTGTTTGACTATCTAGCCTTGTTTTACCCATTGTTTGTGCAGTCCTCCTTTGATAAAAATAGAGAGTCATGGCTAGGGGAATATGCCTTCATGTCCAGTTTAAGGAGGAATGTACTGTTGCATCCCCCTGCGTTACACTTTTGCATAAGTACGTATTGTGCAATATGTGTCAACCCCGGGACATTAAGCCTGAGATCCACTAACAGGAATGATGACTGGATGGAGCCAAGATAGTAATTACAGCACTCGTAATTTAAAATGCTCCATTTTGATTGAATCTCAGTCTGACATGAGGTCCATGTAGGAATTATACAGTAAATGGTAGAACCCTTAGGAGTATTGACAGGCAGAGAGATCTGGGCAGACATGTCCATCGATCACTGAAAATGGCAACGCAAATGGATACGGCATGCTTGCCTTCATCGGTCGGGGCACTGAGTATAAAAATTGCCAGGCCATGCTGCAGCTGTATAGAACCTTAGTTAGGTCTCATTTGGAATATTATGTACAATTCTGGTCACCACACTACCAGAAGGATGTGGATGCTTTGGAGAGGGCACAGAAGAGGTTTGCCAAGATGTTGCCTGGTCTGGCGGGTATTAGCTGTGAGGAGAGGTTGGATAAACTCAGTTTGTTCTCACTGGAATGACGGAGGTTGAGGGGTGACCTGATAGAGGCTTACAAGACTATGAGGGGCATGGACAGAGTGGATAGTCATATGCTCTTTCCTAGGGTGGAAAAGTCAAGTACTAGGGGACATGGGTTTAAGGTGCATGGGGGAAGGTTTAAGGAGATGTGCAAGGCACGTTTTTTTACACAGAGGCTGATGAATATCTGGAACGTGTTGCCTGGGGAGATGGTGGGAGCAGGTACGATAGCGGCATTTAAGGGGCAGCTAGACGAATGTATGAATAGGATGGGAATGGAAGGATATGGACTCCATAAGTGCAAACGGTGTTAGTTTAGGCAGGCATCATGATCGGCGCAGGCTTGGAGAGCCGAAGGGCCTGTTCCTGTGTGTACTGTTCTTTGTTCTTTGTAATTAAACCATATTTTGCTGTCAAAATAATGGCAAAACTGTTGGAACTCACTGTTATTTATGGACAAATAACACAGCAGATTTAGGCGATATGTAGTTGCAAGGTTAATTGTGGATATCAAAAAGTTGCTGTCTATGTTCCTGAGTAGCTTTGTGAACACAACAGCTCACTGTCTGCCGCACTATTCAAATGCGTCGAATGGCATGAAATTCCTGTATTTCTAAGGTGGTTACAAACTAAACTCGTTACAGAAAAATAAGTCTTATCCAGTTTATTGGTCCATTGTTTTAACAACGTTTTAATTGTTGTTTACTGTCAACCAACTTCCCTGACACTGAAAATTAACTATTACAAGTGTGGACTCTCATTCTTTCAGGCATTCATTGCTAGAGAGATCTTAAGTAGAACATAGAACATAGAACAGTACAGCACAGAACAGGCCCTTCGGCCCACGATGTTGTGCCGATCTTTATCTGAAACCAAGATCAAGCTATCCCACTCCCTATCATCCTGGTGTGCTCCATGTGCCTATTCAATAACCGCTTAAATGTTCCTAAAGTGTCTGACTCCACTATCACTGCAGGCAGTCCATTCCACACCCCAACCACTCTCTGCGTAAAGAACCTACCTCTGATATCCTTCCTATATCTCCCACCACAAACCCTATAGTTATGCCCCCTTGTAATAGCTCCATCCACCCGAGGAAATAGTCTTTGAACGTTCACTCTATCTATCCCCTTCATCATTTTATAAACCTCTATTAAGTCTCCCCTCAGCCTCCTCCGCTCCAGAGAGAACAGCCCTAGCTCCCTCAACCTTTCCTCATAAGACCTATCCTCCAAACCAGGCAGCATCCTGGTAAATCTCCTCTGCACTCTTTCCAGCGCTTCCACATCCTTCTTATAGTGAGGTGACCAGAACTACACACAATATTCCAAATGTGGTCTCACCAAGGTCCTGTACAGTTGCATCATAACCCCACGGCTCTTAAACTCCAACCCCCTGTTAATAAAAGCTAACACACTATAGGCCTTCTTCACAGCTCTATCCACTTGAGTGGCAACCTTTAGAGATCTGTGGATATGGACCCCAAGATCTCTCTGTTCCTCCACAGTCTTCAGAACTCTACCTTTGACCCTGTAATCCACATTTAAATTAGTCCTACCAAAATGAATCACCTCACATTTATCAGGGTTAAACTCCATTTGCCATTTTTCAGCCCAGCTTTGCATCCTATCTATGTCTCTTTGCAGCCTACAACAGCCCTCCACCTCATTCACTACTCCACCAATCTTGGTGTCATCAGCAAATTTACTGACCCACCCTTCAGCCCCCTCCTCTAAGTCATTAATAAAAATCACAAAGAGCAGAGGACCAAGCACTGATCCCTGTGGCACTCCGCTAGCAACCTGCCTCCAATCCGAAAATTTTCCATCGACCACCACCCTCTGTCTTCAATCAGACACAGTAAGAAGTTTAACAACACCAGGTTAAAGTCCAACAGGTTTATTTGGTAGCAAAAGCCACACAAGCTTTCGGAGCTCTAAGCCCCTTCTTCACCTGAAGAAGGGGCTTAGAGCTCTGAAAGCTTGTGTGGCTTTTGCTACCAAATAAACCTGTTGGACTTTAACCTGGTGTTGTTAAACTTCTTACTGTGTTTACCCCAGTCCAACGCCGGCATCTCCACATCATGTCAATCAGACAGCCAGTTACCTATCCAATCGGCCAATTTTCCCTCTATCCCACACCTCCTCACTTTCATCATAAGCCGACCATGGGGGACCTTATCAAACGCCTTACTAAAATCCATGTATATGACATCAACTGCCCTACCTTCATCAACACACTTAGTTACCTCCTCAAAAAATTCAATCAAATTTGTGAGGCACGACTTGCCCTTCACGAATCCGTGCTGACTATCCCGGATTAATCCGCATCTTTCTAAAATTAAAATTAAAATTGTATCATTTTAATTTTGTTAAATTTTTCCTTTATCATTTGTCTCATTCTCAATTCAATCGTTCTTGCCCTCCCTTCTTATTTCTCTTTCTGTACCTGGACGGTATCACAGTGGTTAGCACTACTGCCTCACAGCTCCAAGGACCGGGGTTCAATTCTGGCCTTGGGTCACTGTCTGTGTGGAGTTTGCACATTCTCCCCGTGTCTGCGTGGGTTTCCTCCGGGTGCTCCGTTTCCTCTCACAGTCCAAAGCTGCACAGGTTAGGTGGATTGCCATGCTAAATTGCCCCTTAGTGTCCCAAGATGTATAGGTTAGATGGATTAGCCATGCTAAATGTGTGGGGTTAAGGGGATATGATGGGCCTGGATAAGATAATCTGTCAGAGAGTCAGTGCGGACTCGATGGGCTGAATGGCCTCTTCATAGAATCCTACAGTGCGGAAGGAGGCCATTCGGCCCTTTGAGCCTGCACCGACCACAATCCCACCCAGGCCCTATCCCCATAACTCCATGCATTTACCCTAGCTAGTCCTCCTGACACTAAAAGACAATTTAGCATGGCCAATCAGCCTAACCTGCAAATCTTTGGAGTGTGGGAGGAAACCAGAGGACCCGGAGGAAACCTATGCAGACACAGGGAGAATGTGCAAACTCCACACAGACCCAAGCCGGGAATCGAACATAGGTCCCTGGAGCTTTTGAAGCAGCAGTGCTAACCACCGTGCTGCCCCATTCTGCACTGTAGGGATTCTATGATTTAAAATTTAATTCATCAGTTCTAATTTATACTTCCTGCTCAGTCCTTCCTCTGTATTGTTCTCAGTTTTAATTGTATTTAAGGTAAGGTTGTTTGCTCTGTTCACTCTGCGTTTCCCTCACTGAGATGTTATCAACTTGTACTTTCAGCCGCTTGCCACACAAAATACTTAAAAACTTCAACACGGTCAAACAAGTCTGCAGCAAATTCCAGATTAATATTTGATTCTGTGTGCCTATTAGTAATAATCCAACAAAGATAATTCAGAGATCATGAAACGAGCTGTTTGCAAGGCAGCATCTTCATTCTGCACTGCCCCAACAATTAAATAACATCTGGGGCTGAGATATATTCAGAGGCAAATTCTCATAACCCAACATGAACCACAGTTCACTGTTTAGAACTCATCTGGAGCATAGTGTTCATTTATGTGCCTTCGGAAGAAAGTCAAAGCCTTAGGAGAGGGTGGTGAGAAGATTTAGCGGAATGATGCAGAGGATGAGTGACTTCAGTTATTTGGAGAGACTAGGTGGGACTATTCTCCTTTTGGCAGAGAAAGCTAAGAGGAGGGTTAATCGTGCTGTTCGAGATTATGAATCAAGATGAATAGCAGAGCAGTCTCGAAGGGCCAAATGGCCTACTCCTGCTTTGAGTTTCTATGTTTCTATGAATCAATATGAATGCATCATTATCCATCTGGGAACCTTACAGCAAGTAATGGCAGGCTGGCTTACAGGAGTTGGCAGTGTGGGTGCAGGGGTAAGAGGTTTGGATGGTTTGGGGGTGGGGGAGGGGGCGGGAGCTACTGCTGGTGGATGGGGTGGGTGCGATTATCACAGCCAAGCCAGGTTCTGTCCTCATGAAGGCAAAATACTCGGATGTTAGAATCGGAAACAGAAACTTGCTCTGATGAAGGGTCATCTAGATGTGAAACGTTGGCACTATTCCCTCTCCACAGATGCTGTCAGACCTGCTGAGATTCTCCAGCATTTTCTGTTTCTGTTTCAGGTTTTGTCCTCACCTCATTACACACAAGTGTATTCTAGGCAGACAGTAAACAGCAGAGAGGACTGAGAATCCTGGCTAATGTTCCCCCTCGTTATTACAGAATTTACCCCAATTGCAGCAGAGTGGACTGTACGTCAGAGATTGTTTTCTAGATCAGGAAACAACTAGGGAACAGGCTATTTTGCATGTAGTATTGTGCAGTGAGAAATAATTACTTATTAAACTTTTATTTTATCATTCGTTCAAGGGATGTGAGCATTGCTGGCTAGGCCAGCATTTGTTGCCATCCCTTATTGCTCTTGGAAAGGTGGTGTGGAGCCATGTTCTTTAACCGCTGCAGTTCACGTCGAATAATAGCTTCACTGACAGTGCTGTCAGGAAGGGAGTTCCAGGATTTTGACCCCGATAATGTATTTGCATGTCAGGATTGGAGGGGAAGTTACAAGTGGTGGTATTCTCATATGCCTGCTGCATTTGTTCTTTAATGTGGTAGAGACAGTGTGGGTGGAATTTTCCCGTCCCACCCTCCATGGGAATCATAGCGGGCGGGGGCGGACCATGCAAAGGTCCATTGACCTCGGGTGGGAATTTCTGGCCTTGGGGCGAGTGCGGCCGGAATATCCCACCCTGTGGATTTGTTGGTACTCTTCACTGGAGAGCAGATTTCCATTCCATCTGACGAAGGAGCAGTGCTCCGAAAGCTAATGGTATTTGCTACCAAATAAACCTGTTGGACTTTAACCTGGTGTTGTTAAAACTCTTACTCTTCACTGGTGCCAGAGCGAGTGAATGTTTAAGGTAGTTGAAAAGATGCTGATCACTGGGCTGCTCTGGCATGTTGAGTTTCTTGAGTGTTGTTGCAGCCGCAACCATCCAGGCAAATGGGCAGTATTCCATCACACTCCTGACTTGTGCCTTGTGGATGGTGGGCAGGTTTTAGGAGGTCAGGAGGTGGGTTACTCTCCACTGAATTCCCGACCTCTGACCTGCTCTTGCAGACACAATATTTATATAGCTGGTCCAGCTAAGTTTCTATCTGTGATAGCTCCCCAGAATTTTGCTGGTGAGGGATTTAGGAATGGACATAATAGAATAATATAATAACAATAACATAACAGAATACTGAAAGGCCTGGACAGAGTGGACTTGGGGAAGATGTTTCCATTTGGGGGAGACAAGACGAGGAGGAATGGAATCCATGGAATTCATTGCCACAGAAGGCTGTGGTGGCCAGGTCATTGAGTATATTTAAGACAGAGATAGATAGGTTCTTTACTGGTAAAGGGATCAAAGGTTACAGGGAAAAGGTGGGAGAAAGGGGTTGAGAAACTTATCAACCATGATTGAATGGGGAGCAGACAAGATGGGCCGAATGACCTCATTCTGCTCCTATATGTTATGATCTTATGAACTTATGGACATGCATTGAAAAACAGAAGAAGATAGTTAGATTCTCATGTGTTGGAGGTAGTCATTGCCTGGCACTTATGTGATGCATATTTCACTTGCCACTTATCAACCCAAGCCTAAATGTTGTCCAAGTCTTGCTGCATATGGACATTGGCTCCTTCAATACCTGAGGAGTTGTGAACAGTATCAAACACTGTGCAATCATCAGCAAACATCCCCAATTCTGACTCTATGATAGAGGGAAAGACATTGATGAAGTGGCTGAAGGTGGTTGAACTTAGCATACTACTCTGAGAAACTTCTGATGTTCAGGGGCTGAGATGATTAGACTCCAACCACTATAATCATCTTTCTTTTATGATGGGTATGACTCCAAACAATGAAGAGGTTTCCCCTTGATTCCCATTGATTTCAATTTTTGCCAGAGCCACCCTCAGTCAAAGGGTGAGATTTTCTGGCCCTTCCCGTTGACGGGATCTTCTTGTCCTGCCAATAGCAACCTCCCAGTGTGGGTTCCCCAGCGGGGAACAAACAACACAAAACCCCATTAACAGTGGCGGGGCCGATAGAGCCCATTGCCAGCCAATGGCCGGCTGTCTCCACCGGCACAATACACGCCACGTGGTGGGGGGTTTGTGGGGATGTTGGTTGGGGGGTGGGGGTGTGAGGGAAAATCCACCCACTGTTTTTATGTCAGGGGAAGTCACTATCACCTCATTTCTGGAATTCAGTTCTTTTGTTCATGTTTAGACAAAGTTCGTAATGAGATCAAGAGGCCCTAGCTAGCAGAATCCAAACTGAGCAGGTTATTGTTGAGTGAGTACCACTTGATAGCACCATCAACAACGCTTTCCACCACAAAATAGACAAAAGGAAAATACAGCAGATGCCAGAACAAGGATAGTAAATGCAAGAATTGTGGCAAAATGGATCACTTTGCAAGAAAAAATAGAATAGCGTGAATCCAGTGCATGAATATGAAATACACCACTATTTTTTCTTTAAATCCTTGGGAGTGGCCTAAAATGCCATGGCAATGATTGCATGTAGATTTTGCTGGACCACTTATGTTCTTAATAATTGACGCACACTCAAAGTGGCCAGAAGTTATCATGAGATCTACAGCAACAGAACAAACCATTGAAAAACTTGGCAAAATTTTGCAAGACTTGGTAATCCAGAACAGATTGTTTGTGATAATAGTTCACAGTTCGTTTCACAAGAGTTTGAGGATTATCTCAAAGTAAATGGTATTCAACACATGAAATTCATACTTTATCAGCCATCAACCAATGGAGTGGCTTTCGTACAATCCTTGCATCATTCTTTAAAAGCTTCAAAAGAGCAAGGTTCTTATCACGTCGTGTGAATAGCTTTTTGGCATCTTGTAGAAACACTACTCAGTGATCCAGGGGAAAGGAGTGTCGTTAGTCAAGATCGAAACCTTGGAGGTGGATCCTTGTTGAAGGTGTCTGAGTGGGAGTGACATTTGGAGAGAGTTCCACGGTGAGGTCTTCAAATGTGGAGATTGAAAACCCTGGTGAAAAGACAGAGCTTCAGTGATTCAGTTGGCTTATGGTGTGACAACATCTGGGTGGGATGTTGCAAAATTCATAGAATCTGCTTTGGTCGCATCTGTCAGTTAATTTTTAGTGTTATGTGCCTGATCATAGTTCACCTCTTAATCCACATGGGCCACGTGCTTACCCCAAATTTTGAAGTATAAGATAGATAAGGTAAATTTTTATCTTTCTGAATTTGTATGTGTCAGTAAAGATATAGCTGGAGTGAAGAAATAGATAATATATGAATCATTTCCTTGTCTTTGTATTGAGATCTTTCAAACCTTTTTTTAAACCTGGTTTAATATAGTTTGTTTAATAAATAAAATTTGCTCAATAACTTTCTTCCATGGTTTCTAAAAAAAAGTTAGGATCTATAAAGCCCGGTTCCCCTCTGGAATATGACTTGTTCAGTAGTAATATCAGCTGGAATCGTAACTATTTAGTTGGGGCGACTGAGTGTAACATATCCAAAGTTTGCTGGTCATAGAAGGTTAAGTAAGAAGTGAGGGAGGGAGGGTAAAGGGGCTGCAGAGAGATATAGACTGGGTGAGTTGGCAAGAAACCAACAGATAGAATATAATTTGATGAAATATGAAGTTTTCCATTTTTTAGGAAAAATAAATGCAGATTGTTTTTTGAATGGCGAGAGACTGGAAATGCCTGCACTCAGAGAGTTCTGGGTCTCCTTGTACTTGAATCTCAATAAAATAAAATGTGGATACATAAACCAATTAGGAATGTATGTTAGCTTTTGTTTCTAAAGGGATTAAAGCATAGACCATAAGACATAGGAGCAGAATTAGGCCACTCGGCCCATCGAGTCTGCTCCGCCATTCAATCATGGCTGATATTTTTCTCAATCCCATTCTCCTGCCTTTTCCCCATAATCTCTGATCCCCTTATTAATCAAGACTAGATTAGAGAATAAGAGTCAAGAATTCTTACTACAATTGTACAGGGCAGTGGTAAGGCCACACCTGGAGTATTGTGTGCTGTTTTGGTTTCCTTACCAAAGGACGAGCCTTCTTGTGATGAAGGGAATTCAACAAGATTCACTAAGGGCGGCATGGTGGCACAGTGGTTAACACTGCTGTCTCACAGTCCTAGGAATCCGGGTTTGACTCCCGGCTTGGGTCACTGTCTGTGCAGAGTCTGTATGTTCTCCTTGTGTCTGCGTGGGTTTCCTCCGGGTGCTTCGGTTTCCTCCCACAATCCAAGAGACGTGCTGGTTAGGTGCATTGGCCATGCTAAATTCTCCCTCAGTGTATCCAAACAGGCGCCAGAGTGTGGCGACTAGGGGATTTTCACAGTAACTTCATTGCAGTGTGAATGTAAGCCTACTTGTGACACTCATAAATAAACTTAAAAAAACTTTTATACTGGTTCCTGGGGTGAGAGGATTGCCCCAGGAGAACTAGGCTAGGCCTATATTCCTGATAGTTTAGAGGAATGACAGATGATCTAATTGAAAAGTGTAAAATTCTTCAGGAACTTGACAGATGCTGAGAAGATGTTCCTGCTGAATCTGGAACATAAGGCCCATGTCTCAAACCACTTGTTTGTCCATTCAGATGAAGAGAAATTTCTTCATTCAAAAGGCAGTGTATTCTTGGAATTCTCGATCCCAGGGAGCTGTAGATATTCAGTTGTTGAGCATATTTGATGCAGATGTCAATAGATTTTTGAGTCTTTAATGAATTAAGAGATATGTAGATAATGTTGGAAGGCAGAGTTGAGGTAAATGATCAGTTATGATGATCACCGTACAGTGAAGCAGACTCAAAAAGCCTATTTCTTACATTCTTATTTTCTTAAGTGGCAAAATATTCCTTTACCAAACAATAATATTCCTCTCCTTCTTTGATGAACATAAGAATAGTCGGATCAAGGAACAAAGGGATTTATTTCCTACACTGAATTTAGATTTGTATCTATTTGGTTGAAGGGACTTCTGACAACCTAGACATTTATTGCTTGATAATCTACATAAATTATACATTGGTTAAATGTGAAGCAACACATAAAGTTCTAATCACCATGACTTAAGGATGCCAAAATTTAAAACTGGAACTGGGCCATTTATATGTGAAATCTGAAACCATTTTCTTCACGGAAAAGGTGGAAGAATTTTGGAATTCTCTTTTGAAAAAAAGGCTGCGAGTGTTTGGTGAATTGGTGCTTTCAAAACTGAGATGGATAGATTTTCGTTAAGACCTGGGCATCAAAAGATGCGATGCTAAGGTGGATAAATGGGGTTGAGGGAAGCGTCAGCCATGATTTAATTGATTGGGAGCTGACTTGAGGGGCTGATTGGCCTGCTGTTAATTCCTATGTTCCAAAGGAGGACCATTCAGGCCCAAGAGGTGCCAAACACGAGAGAAATGGTGTTGGAAATATTATAATCCCTGCAGAGACTGAACTTATAAAAACAGATAAATTTCCCAGCAGCTAAATCAAAGAACAAGATTTCATTTTTCAGACTTCTACTGTAACAAACAAACCAAAACAAATGTAGATCAAACATTACTTAACAGGCAACTAATGCACCAAAGAAAAGGTACTTTTGCTTAACTAACTAACACAATCACGATATGTTTTACAAAATGTGACAGTCTTCTACAATGCGCAAATGAGTTAGAAATGTTAAGTTATTGATATTTATTAAGAGTTGTGGAATAAAAAATGTTTTACTACCCTGGCAACTTTATACTGAATGAGACCATGTTTTTATGTATTTAATATTTACTATAAATGGTTTTTAATAATACAGTTGCTAACATCCTTAACATCCTTATGAAATACACAAGCTGTGTATTTCACATCAGGCAGATATATAGTGTTACAAAATCCAGTCCCAAGTTACTTGCGGCTTTCCAGGAAGCTCACTTCTCTCTCCCACACGAAGTCAACTCTTCCAGTGTCCTTCAAAAATCATTCCACTCAGCTTGACTTTTCCAGAACTGACTTTCAGCAGCAAGGCCCACCTCAGTGATTCTTTGTTGTGAAACCTTCAGAAGTCCCATCTGCTCTGTCTTCTTTTCAAACAGTCTTTCCCTGCATTCACAGCAGTAACTGCATTCTCTCCCTCACTCTTTCTCTTTCTGTGTCTTGATGCCTTTGTGTACAAGAAGCACTTGTCCCTTTTTCTGTGTCAAGGTATGAAAACAGTCGCTTGATTTTCAATAGGTTTCAGTTTTGATTTCTCCGCTCCGCCCACTAGCTGCCAGATCACATAAGCCTGTCTCTGGGCAGAGGTTTAGTACGACCACCATCCTCCCCAACCCAAGGACATCCTGTTTTGTCTTAAGTTAAAAGAGGACATTTTTAAAATAACCATCCTATAAATTTCAGAGGGAGACGTATAGAAGCAAAGAAGCTACACATGTACAGAAACCAGAGAGTATCACACAGTGCAATAAAGTTTTCAAACAACCACCATAACTTCTAAGTGCATGCATGTAATGAAGCACTTTCAGAGACTTTGGTGAACAAAAAGGGATTTATTTTGTGATCTTCAAGAGCAGCAGCATTTTCACAGCTAATTCTAAAATACCGCTGCCGAGGGGAACCTCGCCTATTCCCCGCCCTGAGTCCTGATTGGTCACCCAGGCCAGGTGACTCTAACTCTGTCGCATTGCCCTTAAAGGGACAATCTTAAAGGGGTTGTGCGATGAAACCATCAGGCTGTGCACAAGAAATAAATATTAGGGAGACGCTGTCCAGAGGGTACATCATGTAATAGATAAAATAAACTTGGAACTATATGCCAGGAGAGATTTATTTCCAATGTTTGAATCAGATTGCCAGGAAATGTGGTTAAGACCAGGATAACAAGATCAAATTAGATGGTGAGAGAGGAAAGTGAGAGGCATTTTGAAAGATTAAGATCAAATGACCTCATTTTGCATCCACATCTATCTTGTGATCTTAACAATTACTCACAATAACATTGACGACGGGTGGTAATTATGAACAATAACACTTTCTCCAAATACAGTACCACCTGAAAGTTCTTTTGCTGCTGGTCATTGTCTCTGCGATGGGAGGAACACTCCAGCATGGACTCAATATGTCTATCATTAATACACCGTCAGTTGTGAGTAACACGTACCTTTATATTGCTCTATTATTGAGACTTTAAGAAAGTGATGCAGTTTATTCACTCTGGGCTGATAGAGGCCAACATTAAGCAGCGTTGAGTGCTTGTGAGTGTCTCCCTTTAGCAAGAATACGGCTTCTCACGGACAACGTTACCCACCGCTGCTGATAACGAATGTGCCTCTAGAGATGATGGTGCAAAGCATAGCCCAGAAGAAGACAGCTCAAAATTGTTTGCTTTATTGTAAAATGTATAAATGTATAAATGATGCTTCTGCTAAGACTGAAATAATACTCCCTCTTCCACAAGGCTGAACACATGGCTGAAATATATTTGCAAAAAGATCAACAAAGTTGAACAACTGCCACAGGTTGTGGGCACCATTCATTGGAAATTGGATTCCATATCTCTTTCCTACAATAACTGTTTTTAAAAAATTGTCCTTGAAATATCTTTGTCCATAACCAAAACTGAAACCTATTGAAAAAATATAGATATTTGGGACGGCACGATGGCACAGTGGTTAGCACTGCTGCCTCACAGCACCAGGGACCCGGGTTCGATTCCTGGCTGTGTGGAGTCTGCACATTCTCCCCATGTCTGCGTGGGTTTCCTCCAGGTGCTCCGGTTTCCTCCCACAGCCCAAAGATGTGCGGGTTAGGTGGATTGACCATGCTAAATTGGCCCTTAGTGTCAGGGGGACTAGCTGGGGTAAATGCATAGGGTTATGGGGATAGGGCCTGAGTAGGATTGTGGTCAGTGCAGACTCGGTGTGTTGAATGGCCTCCTTCTGCCCTGTAGGATTCTATGATTCTATGAAGGTGAAGTTGGCAAAGGCTCATTTTTTGAGCATTCCTTGTTGTCCTGAGAAAATACCTTGGGGCGAATTTTCCCATTCCACCCGCCACGGGAATCATAGCGGGTGAGGGGCAGACCATGGAAACCGCCCTCGGGTGGGATTTTCTATTTTCAGGGCAAGTACGGCCATAAAATTCCACCCCTTGATTCTGTTTAATCTTTGGGCTAATGAAACTTCCATGATGGTGTTAATAAAGGAATTCCTGGATAATGGCCCAGCAATGAATTTGGGGATTAGAGTGTTCCCAGATCATTGCTATTCTTGACAGTAGTGATGACGGATATAGAAGAGATTGTTGAAGAGATTCCTACAGGCATAAGACCAATAGGCATAAGGGTTTACAATTGATAGCCATTATTGACTGGTGAAGGAACATTGAAATGAAACCAAATGGAACATTGTCTTTTAAGTCTAACCCTCCACTTATTGATATGTCGACATTTGAATTGACAAATTTGAATTAGTTGGGCCACCAAGCCCGTCCCACACTTTGATGACCAAGGCATCATGATTCAGCAATTCCTCTGTACACTCCCCCAAAGCTGTGTAATCTCCTTGGAAACAGTAAAACCCAAAGGAAAAAATTCAGGTCCAATGGGGAAAATATCTAATCAGAAAATTGTTTTTTAATTTATTTACAGGATGTGGGCGTCACTGGTTAGCCAACATTTACTGTCCATCCCCAATTGCCCTTGAGAAGGTGGTGATGAGCTGCCTTCTTGACCCGCTGCAGTCCATGAAATGTAGGTACACCCACAGCGCTGTTAGGAAGGGGGTTCCAGGAGTTTGAAGGATGCCGATAAATTTCCAAGTCAGGACAGCAAGTGGCTTGGAGGGGAACCTCCAGGTGGTTCCCAACCTATCCATTCCCCTGAGGCAATCAATCCTAGTTTGAGAGATCACTCAAACCAAGTATCTTCTACAAAGACACCACTTATATGATGCAGTCTCTGCCCTAATCAAGACCCAGTCCAACAATGCCATGAAGGAATTCAGACTTACCACTGACTGCACAGGCTGATAAGATATTTCAGAGGCTGACTGCTCTTGGGGAACAGAAGTGCTTCATATTTTAAATATAGAACATTTTTGGTGGCCACTGGGTGTCGATATATTGTGCCTGACCATTGAAGGATGAAGACTTCAGTTTGTGTTGAAAAGGCAATGATCGGTAGGCCATGTCAGAGACCAAATCGTCACCGTGAGTCCATGTATTGATGTCAACCATTGGTCAGTCAGTAGCAATCTCACCTCTGAGGCAGAAGGTCAAAGATTCAAGTTCCACACCAATAACTTGAGAACACAATCCAGACTGACACTCTCATGCAGTACTGAGGGAGTGTGGCAGTGTTGGAGGTGCTGTATTTCGAATGAGATGTTAAACTGAGACCTCATTTGCTCCTTTGAATTGGATGTGAAAGATCCTGGAGTTCCAATTTGAGGAAAACTAAGTGATGGGACTTGGGGGGGGGGGGGGGGGAGGCGGGGGAACGGGACTCTCCCCATTTGTCCCTCAACCAACATCACTAAAAAAAGTTGAACTGGTTCTTATCACATTTGTGCATCTTGTTATTCAAAAGATTGGTTGCCTGAAATAACTCCTCAGAGACCAGTGTCCCTTCACCAGCTTCCTTTTATTTACAAACTCAATTCCACTCCTAGGAATGCTTCAGGTACAAAGTCAGAATCCAGGGTGTCAGTAGCCCTGATACTCCTCAATATATATGAAGGTGAGACTCCCTGATTGGGCAGGCAATCATTAGTCCAATCAGGGAGTTCATACTCCAAGAGGCCAACCTCATGGGCCTTGTTGAGGTCATTACACCGCCATATCCTTCCATTTCAACATAGATTACATTTTAAGAACTTCATTGGTTGTAAATCACTTTGGAATGCCATTAACAGCCATGAATGCATGAGACAAACGCAGGTCTTCCTTTGACACACAAAAACAGAAAAATGCTGGAAAATCTCAGTGGGTCTGACAGCATCTGTGGAGAGAGAGTAGAGCCAACGTTTCAAGTCTAGACTCAAAACATTGACAGCTCTGACGAAGGGTCATCTGGACTTGAATTGTTGGCTCTACTCTCTCTCCACAGATGCTGTCCGACCCAGTGAGATTTTCCAGCATTTTTCTGTTTTTGTTTCAGATTCCAACATCTGCTATATTTGGTGTTTATCACAGGTCTTCCTTTCTTTTTTATCTCAGTGACTGAATGGAATCAGAATTTGGTGCACACTTGCTTGCTGCCTTGGATGTGCTGGACCTAGAAACAGGAGTAGTGAGGGCTTTCACATAATGGCACAATAGGTGGGGAAAATATCGATCTGTGCTTGCAATACTTAAGATGTCGAGACCAGGCATTTTTCCACAGGTAAAGTGGGAAAATCATCCCTTAGGTTGTTCTTCCCCTGACTGGTTTGAGAGAAGCTTTGACAGAGGCCTTGGAGTTAGGCTGCTTGCCCAGCCATGGATGCTACTACATTGGAGCAGATCAAACGAGGAAGACAGTTGGGAGGCCATACGCTACAGCTTAGCAAGAGAATGTCTTACCCTCAGCACTACGAACACCCCATCCCTGCCCCCCTGCCCAAACAGATATTGATTTTAACAGGATACTTTTTAATTACAGTACATTAAGTGTTTTATCAATGAGACTTGGCTGGAGCGCCATGGTACAGCATTGGAGGAACATGCAGTGAAGGCGATCTGGTCAGTCATTGTGTCGGTGTATTCTATCGGAGCTGTGTTTGGAGCACTGATCGGTGGACATTTCTCAGTAAAATATGGAAGGTAAGAGCACACAGTTTTGTGAAAGGAGAATCCTTCAAGCTTTGTGTAATGTCTTCAATCAGGCCATTGGGGTTGGCCTATTGGAGTGTGAACTCCCTGATTAAGGATCTAATTGATGGGCCAATCAGGGAGTCTTTGCCTTGTATTTAACCGGGAATGTCAATTCCTTTGGCACTCCTGGAGGTAGACTGCTGACTGATAGCACGCTGTGTACTGCTGTTAGAGTTATAAATAAAGGGATTTTGGTGAAGTGACTTCTGCCTCCGCCGACTTATTACACATTGGTAGAAATACAACTCAGTATCACACAATCATCCAGCGTAAAACCTGCATTAAATCACAGAATTTTATATTGTCAACTGCTATTCCTAAACTGCATCAGAAAGATGGCCAAAGCTGTGTGGCCTTGGGCAGCTTTTGGTCAATCCATGGCTCTTGGTCAAATGTTGATGTTGAATGGTTTGTCAACATAACGACAACAATAACAACTTGTATTTATATAGCACCTTTAATGTAATAAACCCTCCCAATGGGCTTCATAGATGCATGGTAAAACAAAATATGGTAACTGAGCCACATAAGGAGACATGAGGTTAGTGAACCAGGTAGGTTTTAAGGAGGAAAATGAGACAGACAGGCGGAGGGAGAAAATTCTAGAGCTTAGAGCCAAGACAACTTGAAGTTAGAATATAGAACATTACAACTACCAATGGTGGAGCAGTTAACTGGAGGATGTTCAGGAGACCAGAATTAGTTGAGCGCATATATCTTGGGGGATTTTGGGATTGGATGAGATTTTCGAGATAGGGAGGGGGAGTGAGGCGATTGAAGGAATCGAAAACAAGGATGAGAATTTTAAAAGCAGCACTTTGTTTGACCAGGAACCAATGTAGGTCAGTAAGCACAGGGCTGATAGGGTACAGGCAGCTGAGTTTAGATTGACCTCAAGTTTACAATATTGGGAGATCAGTCGGAACGGTACTGGAATAGACATGGCAGCAGAGAGGAGCTGAGACAAGAGTGGAATTAGTGTGGAAAAGAACCAAGAGTTATTACACTTCAACTGCACACCATTACAAGATGTGTTTGAGACTTTGCAACACAACAGGATGTTATCTATGCGCAAGCGTCATTCATTGAAGTATTAGAGAATGGTGAGCTCAGCAGTGCCATGGAGTATGAAAAAAATTTTGGAAGAGGTCGCCAGCAGAAATAATCATTTGGCAAAAATATTTCCAGTGCTAGAATAATAGGAAAGTAGCGAGAGAAGAAATTAAAATCCAAATGAGCTGAGTCTGTGAAGGAAGAGAAACTCTTGATTTAAACTCCCTTAAGCAAGTGACTGAGAAATCTGCATAGGTACACTTTGGTCGATGTGCCTCTATTTGTTGGATTTAGGTAAGAGGTTCATATCCATAAGGACACATCTCATTCACCATTATGGGTGGCATGGTGGCACAGTGGTTCGTATGGCTGCCTCACAGGGCCAGGGACCCGGATTTGATTCCTGGCTTGGGTCACTGTCTGTGTGGAGTTTGCATGTTCTCCCCGTGTCTGCATGGGTTTCCTCCGGGTGCTTCGGTTTCCTCCAACAGTTTGAAAGATATGCTGGTTAGGTGTATTGGCCAAGCAAAATTCTCCCTCAGTGTACCTGAACAGGTGCCGGAGTGTGGCAACTTGGGGATTTTCATGGTAACTTCATTGCAGTGTTAATGTAAGCCTCCTTGTGACACTAATGAATAAATAAAATCATGTTTACAGGAGAGGCAGTGGTATTGTCACTGGACCAGTAATCCAGGGGAATGACCTGGTTTCAAATCCCACCACGGCAGATTGCGAAATTTGAATTCAATAAAAATCTGGAATTAAAAATCTCATGTTGTGGCCTCTTAAAATGGCCTCAGGGATGGGCAACAAATGCTCAGGATCTTGTATTATGCGTTGGGGTGACCTGTTCATTTTTTAAAAAATTCATAGGATGTTGGCTGGGCCAGCATTTATTGCCCATCCTTGGACTGATTAGCTGGCTTGGTCAGTTCAGAGGGCAGTCAAGGGTCAATTATATTGCTGTGAATCTGGAGTCACATGTAGGCCAGGCCAGGTAAGGACAGCAGATTGTCCTCCCTGAGGGACATTAATGAACCAGATGGGTTTTTTTTATGACAGACAATGTCATCATGAGATGATTAATTCCATGTTTTTTTATTGAATTCAAAATTCTGCCATAGAGTCATAGAGGTTTACAGCATGGAAACAGGCCCTTCGGCCCAATTTGTCCATGCTGCCCTTTTTTTTAACCACCATGCTAGTCCCAATTGCCCGTGTTTGGCCCATATGCCTTGATACCCATCTTACCCATGTAACTGTTTAAATGCTTTTTAAAAGACACAATTGTACCCGTCTCTACTACTGCCGCTGGCAACTTGTTCCAGACACTCACCACCCTCTGTGTGAAAAAATTGCCCCTCTGCACCCTTTTGCATCTCTCCCCTCTCACCTTAAATCTATGCCCCCTAGTTTTAGACTCCCCTAGCTTTGTGAAAAGATGTATCTATCAGCCCCTCATTATTTTATAGACCTCGATAAGATCACCCGTCAGCCTCCTACGCTCCAGGGAAAAAAGTCCCAGTCTATCCAGCCTCTCGTTTTAACTCAAACCATCAAGTCCCAGTTGCATCCTAGTAAATCTTTTCTACACTCTTTCTAGTTTAATAATATCCTTTTTATAGTAGGGCAACCAGAACTGTACACAGTTATTGGAGAAATACACCTTAGGTCCTAATACATGGGAAATATACCCCAGACCAAATAGTGGGGGCAAATCCCAGCCCAATTATGCACAGTGCCACAATGGTTAGCACTGCTGCCTCACAGCGCCAGGGACCCGAGCTCGACTCCCGGCCTGGGTCACTGTCTGTGCGGAGTCCGCTTGCCCCCCCCCCCCCCCATGTCTGCGCGGGCCCCCTCTGGGTGCTCCAGCCCCAGCGCACAGTATTAAGATGTGTAGGTTAGGGGTATAACAGGGTAAATACTTGGGGTTACGGGGATAGGGCAGGGGGTGAGCCTGGGTAAGATGCTCTGTCGGAGACTCGGTGCTGACTCGATGGGCCGAATGGCCTCCCCCCGCACTGCCAGGACTCTATGAATCTACGAAATTCTACTTCTCTTCAGGAATGTAAATTGGGACTGCGTCTCAATGGAACTTACCTGAAAACATTTCAACACACAATACTGGGGAACGATTAATAATATAATTCACAGGATGATAAATAATCATAGTACAATCTATTGGTGGATCAATTCTAATACAATCCAGTGAGGTTCTTTTCCAAGAGACTAGATCATATTTGATTTTATTTCATATATTCACAGCATCCTTACAGTGCAGAAGGAGACCATTCAGCCCATCGAGTCTGCACCGACCACAATCCCACCCAGGCCCTATTCCCGTAATCCCACATATTTACCCTGCTAATCCCCCTAACACGGGGGTCAATTTAGTATGAACCTAACCCGCACATCTTTGGACTGTGGGAGGAAACCGAAGCATCCGGAGGAAACCCACGCAGACACGAGGAGAACGCGCCAACTCCACACAGACGGAATCGAACTCAGGTCCCTGGTACCGTGAGGCAGCAGTGCGAACCACCGTGCCACCTTACCGCCCCTCTCACACTTCCCTCTTACACTTAAACTCTATATCATCATTCAGTCAATGGTGGGATTCGAACCCAGGTCCCCAGAGCATTACCCTGGGTCTCTAGATTACTAGTCCAATGAATCATGGTTATCGAGAGCTGTGGGAAGAATCCCCGGCATTGATGATAGATCTCATCTGTGGATCCTCCTTATGAACCAGATTGATTGCTCAATCATCAACAGCTTCATTGACTTGTCTGGCTCAAGAACTGGATTCACCACAGTGAGATGACTTGATTCTGAACTTGTGTCATCAGCCTTGTCAGCTGGAAGCCATCTTGATGACAAAGAGACCCATTTACCTCAAGCAGGGTGATCACTGGTTACATAACACCTCAAGATGCATTTAGTTGCACTGAATAATTCCTTTCAAACCAAATAGTGTCATAGAGGTACCCCGCAGAGAAAAAGACCCTTCGGCCCTTCGAGTATGCCCTGGTCAAAGACAAACCGCCCAACTATTCTAATCCCATTTTATAGAGGAATGTTTTGTGTTTCAGGAGAAACTGTCTGATATTCAACAATATTTTGACAATAGTGGCAGCTTTCTTCGTGGGTTTCAGCAGGATGGCGAGATCCTTTGAGATGATTCTAGTGGCAAGATTCTTGTATGGAGTCAATTCAGGTATGATGAATATTTCTTTGACTAGGTAAGTGACGCAGCAAGGTTATCATTTCTGATATAATTGTAAATACGGAGGGGGGAGTTTTCCCGTCTCGCCTGCCATTGGAATCGTAGGTGCGGAGGTGGGGGGGCGGACCATGCAAAGGTCCATTGACCTCCGGTTTTGGGGCAAGCGCGGTCGGGAAAATCCCACCCCTGGTGTCCCAGGCAGTTCCAGCATTAGAGATCAAAGGCAATATTCCACTATGTTTCAGGACCAGAGTAAATCCGACTCCATGGATAGCAGAGAGGATGTATAATTTACTGTATTGACGTCAAACCGTAACTCCTTAATGTTCGTGCTGAGGCCAGGGCTGAGGTCTGGGGATGGGGAGAAAAGCTGTGTTGCCACGGTGATGGGGGTTGGGTGGGCAGCTCTGGGGAGCTGGGGGAGCCGGGGTGCCAGGGTAATGGGGTGCCAGGGGTGGGGGTGCCAGGGGTGGGGATGCAGGACCCAGACGCATATAGGTGGGCAGGTTAATCAGTCATGGTGGAATCACACAGTGAGCTCATCGACTATGTGAGGAATCACATACTGATAAGAGGGTACACAATTGTTCTTCTTAGAAGCATTTCAAAATAAAAATAATGAATATAAAGTCGTCTGGTCTGTATTGGGGTCAGAGCAGCTGCATAAAGTACTATACAGTGCAAAACCAGACCAATGGCTGTCCTATTCCTGTAACAACACTATCATAACCCCTCCTGTAACATTAATCTCTCCCACAGCATTAATTACCCTTCCCCCATCGTAACATCAATCTATCCCTGTTCTGTAACATTAACATTATAAGTGAAATTTTCAAACATTATTTTCAAAGATCAATCCCTCTTCCTGTCCAGCGCCAATCCCTCTTCTTCCTGTCCAGGGTCAATCCCTCTTCCTGTCCAGAATCAATCCCTCTTCCTGTCCAGCGTCAATCCCTCTTCCTGTCCAGCGTCAATCCCTCTTCCTGTCCAGGGTCAATCCCTCTTCCTGTCCAGGGTCAATCCCTCTTCCTGTCCAGGGTCAATCCCTCTTCCTGTCCAGCGTCAATCCCTCTTCCTGTCCAGCATCAATCCCTCTTCCTGTCCAGCGTCAATCCCTCTTCCTGTCCAGCATCAATCCCTCTTCCTGTCCAGCGTCAATCCCTCTTCCTGTCCAGCGTCAATCCCTCTTCCTGTCCAGCGTCAATCCCTCTTCCTGTCCAGCGTCAATCCCTCTTCCTGTCCAGCGTCAATCCCTCTTCCTGTCCAGGGTCAATCCCTCTTCCTGTTCAGCGTCAATCCCTCTTCCTGTCCAGCATCAATCCCTCTACCTGTTCAGCGTCAATCCCTCTCCCTGTCCAGCGTCAATCCCTCTCCCTGTCCAGCGTCAATCCCTCTTCCTGTCCAGGGTCAATCCCTCTTCCTGTCCAGTGTCAATCCCTCTTCCTGTCCAGGGTCAATCCCTCTTCCTGTTCAGCGTCAATCCCTCTTCCTGTCCAGCGTCAATCCCTCTTCCTGTCCAGGGTCAATCCCTCTTCCTGTTCAGCGTCAATCCCTCTTCCTGTCCAGCATCAATCCCTCTTCCTGTTCAGCGTCAATCCCTCTTCCTGTCCAGTGTCAATCCCTCTTCCTGTCCAGCGTCAATCCCTCTTCCTGTCCAGCGTCAATCCCTCTTCCTGTCCAGCGTCAATCCCTCTTCCTGTCCAGGGTCAATCCCTCTTCCTGTTCAGCGTCAATCCCTCTTCCTGTCCAGCATCAATCCCTCTACCTGTTCAGCGTCAATCCCTCTCCCTGTCCAGCGTCAATCCCTCTTCCTGTCCAGCGTCAATCCCTCTTCCTGTCCAGGGTCAATCCCTCTTCCTGTCCAGTGTCAATCCCTCTTCCTGTCCAGGGTCAATCCCTCTTCCTGTTCAGCGTCAATCCCTCTTCCTGTCCAGCGTCAATCCCTCTTCCTGTCCAGGGTCAATCCCTCTTCCTGTCCAGGGTCAATCCCTCTTCCTGTCCAGGGTCAATCCCTCTTCCTGTCCAGCGTCAATCCCTCTTCCTGTCCAGGGTCAATCCCTCTTCCTGTTCAGCGTCAATCCCTCTTCCTGTTCAGGGTCAATCCCTCTTCCTGTCCAGGGTCAATCCCTCTTCATGTCCAGGGTCGGTCTTGCATCCTTTCCACCATCAATCCCTCTTCCTGTCCAGGGTCAATCAAACACTTCCTGTCCAGGGTCAGTCCCCTTCCTGTCCAGGGTCAATCCCTTCCTGTCTAGGGTCAATCACTTCCTGTCTAGGGTCAATCCCTTCCTGTCTAGGGTCAGCCCCTTCCTGCCTCTTCCTGATGGGCCGAATGGCCTAATTGTGCTCCTATATCTTATAGTGTTATGGTCTGTCCAGGGTCAAGTTCAAGAAGTAAATGAGTGACGCTGTTGGAGGAGAACATTAGACTGAAGGGATTAATACTTGCTTGAATTTTCCAACAAGCGTATAAATTAACACGGGAATTTCTTTCCTCTCTATCTGAAGGGAATGGGATGAATGTTCACTGTATGTACATCATGGAGTGTTCGCCGAAGAAGTTACGAGGGATTGTGACCATCACCACAGCAATATTCATCTCCCTCGGTAAATGCTTAGGACAGATAATGGGACTCAGGTCAGTCTGTTTGAAACATTCAAATTGCACAGTTTGGGTTATAATGTCGCCGTGTGACCACCGCAGAGGGAGTGCAGCTCAGTCAGCGGCTGGAGGGCAGTGTTTTCTATTCCAGTGACACTTCACAATGCCTACATCAAAACCATCTGTTCCCAGATGTAAAATATGGGAGAGAGAGAATTAAAATGCACCATGTGTACAGAAACCTCCCTTTCTGGCATCCAAATGACTTGTGATTCTTAGATTCCCCTGTCTCACTATCCCTTGCTGCCTTTAACAGCCAGACTGTCATTGGTGCGTGGCCAGATCTGCTTCAGGATGATACCCAGTGAGGATATATCAGTGGCTTTGCCATCACTTCATTATCTTGCTGTAAACTGTACCTCAGAGTGGAGTGGTAGAGCAGACTACATCCTCCTGTTCTGTAGCATTGAGCTACTAAACACACCTTGCGTTGTATGTATGTGAAACCTGATCTCCATCGCTGATGCTTTTATTAAAAACTTCCCCAAAAGGGATTGTGAAACAAGAATGTCCCCTGAATTCCCTGGAGATGTTGATTCCTCGCTGGGTACAGTCGCCCTCTGTTCTCTTCATGTGAATAGTGAATGGTGCCAGGCAACAGTCCATGCAAGACGTTGGAGCTGCACTTGGTCATGTCCTTCCTCAAAGTTTACATCAAGCATTCCTGCCCAGGTTTACAGGGTAACGATGAGCTGTGGGAACCCAGGCTGTTCATCCGTTCCCTACTCAAAGGTGAATCCAACTACAGTGCCCCTAATGCCAATGCACAGACTTCACTTGTAATTCTTGATTAAAGCTAGGAGATAGTACTTTGTGTTGGCACTCAGTTCCAGTGTGGGAGGTTCCATTCACCTAGAAGTCTCCATTCCTCTGCTGCGCTCAGTTCATGATCTGAACTAAGACCGACACTCTGTGAGATGGGATAGTATGGGAAATTGGGCTGTTCCACTCCAAATGCCGGAGGTGTTCTGGTGCAGTGGGTCATGCTCCTGCCTCTGAGCCAGAAGCTGCAGGTCTGAGTCTTACCCCAGGACTTGATAGCCATGGAAGCTGCCTCCACAACATGACCAAGTGGATTGATATCCTGCAAATCCTTCCAACATGCATATTGCAGGCAGTGAGAGAGGGAGAGTCTCCTGGTCAGCCATGTTTGATACGGAGTGGCATCCCACAAGCTATAGCTTCTGGCTTCAGCGAGCAAACTATCCCAGGAAAAGCACCCATTGGAAGACAGACATAAGTGTGTGCTTCACCTGCCTCAGGCATCCCCAGACGCAGGGAGTTGTCTGAGCCTGAATGGTAAACCATGTTGAGCTTTGGTGAAGTTTGGTAGCAGGATATGTGCCTAACCTCATAAAGCAGATGCATGAACCCGGACAGACAGATACATGGCAAATGGGCAGCATGGTGGTACAGTGGCTAGCACTGCTGCCTCACAGCGCCAGGGACCCGGGTTCGATTCCCGGCTTGGGTCACTGTCTGTGAGGAGTCTGCGTGGGTTTCCTCCGGGTGCTGTGGTTTCCTCCCAGAGTCCAGAGATGTGCAGGTTAAGTGCATTGACCGTGCTAAATTGCCCTTTAATGTCAGGGGGATTAGCAGGGAAAATATGGGGGTTACGGGGATAGGGCCTGGGTGGGATTGTTGTCAGTGCAAACTCAAACGAATGGCCTCCTTCTGCACTGCAGGGTTCGATGATTCGAATATGTAAATGAAGGCCAGACCATTGGGTTAAGCAGGGCTACTCGATGTTGAGAGTTTTCAGGAGGTTTTCACCAGTTGGATTTCATGGACTGGCCAAACCTCATCCTACACTGCGTCTGAAGTTAAAAGGGAAACTCCCGATGGGTGAAGAATAACAGGGATAGGACAAAGAAGTGATCACTTTTATATAAGAAATAATTTATTCCACAAAACTGGAAACATTCTTCTGGCAAGCAGAAGAATATTTTGATTGTAAATGACATGAAAGTTAAAGAATATTGTACTCGCTGCATTGTTACGTTTGAGGATCACTAGAATATCTCCAATCAGCACTTGGATGCTGTAACGTTTGCTGGAAGCCTGGAGTACTCAGAGGAAACCCACACCGACACGGGGAGAACGTGCCAGTCCCGCCAGTAGCAGGTGTCGTGATGGGTGGGAGTTGAAAATGAGACACAAGGCTGAAAATCAGAATTCCGCCCGCGGGAACACAATGCGGAATCTTCCATTCAGCATTTCCTGGCTGCATGATGGCAGGAGGGATTTACGTGAATTAGCATGTCATGAATATTCATTAAAACACAACTCGCCAGGATTGCGTTTGCCTGCCTCAATAAGTGCCCCGCCAACAGGAAATTAGACTGGTCTGACCCTCGACTGGATATAAATGATGTGTACCTACCCACCTTCACCTCGGGCGTGATTTTGGGGCGGCACAGTAATTAACACTGCTGCCTCACAGCACCAGTGACCGGGGTTCAATTCCCGGCTTGGGTCACTGTCTGTGTGGAGTCTGCATGTTCTCCCCGTGTCTGCGTGAGTTTCCTCCCAAAGTCTGAAAGATGTGCTGGTTAGGTGCATTGGCAATGCTAAATTCTCCCTCAGTGTACCCGAACAGGCGCCGGAGTGTGGCGACTAGGGGATTTTCACAGTAACTTTATTGCAGTGTTAATGTAAGCCGACTTACATTATAATAAAAAAACTTTACTTTGAGATGCATATAACATCCCACCAGCAGTAGCACAGCTCCAACTCATCACCGCTGTGAAAGCTGCTCTCAGTTGAGATGTGGGACTTGCAGACAGGCTGTTCATAGTGGGTGCTGTGGGGCACAGGGCTCTTCACAGTGGGTGCTGTGGGGCACAGGGCTCTTCACAGTGGGTGCTGTGGGGCACAGGGCTCTTCACAGTGGGTGCTGTGGGGCATAGGGCTCTTCACAGTGGGTGCTGTGGATTCACAGACAGGGCTGTTCACAGTGGGTGCTGTGGATTCACAGACAGGGCTGTTCACAGTGGGTGCTGTGGATTCACAGACAGGGCTGTTCACAGTGGGTGCTGTGGGCACAGGGCTGTTCACAGTGGGTGCTGTGGGGCATAGGGCTGCTCACACTGGGTGCTATGGGGCACAGGGCTGTTCACAGTGGGTGCTGTGGATTCACAGACAGGGCTGTTCACAGTGGGTACTGTGGGCACAGGGCTGTTCACAGTGGGTACTGTAGGCACAGGGCTGTTCACAGTGGGTGCTATGGGGCACAGGGCTGTTCACAGTGGGTGCTGTGGGGCATAGGGCTGCTCACACTGGGTGCTATGGGGCACAGGGCTGTTCACAGTGGGTGCTGTGGATTCACAGACAGGGCTGTTCACAGTGGGTACTGTGGGCACAGGGCTGCATACAGTGGGTGCTGTGGGCACAGGGCTGTTCACAGTGGGTGCTGTGGGCACAGGGCTGTTCACAGTGGGTACTGTAGGCACAGGGCTGTTCACAGTGGGTACTGTGGGCACAGGGCTGTTCACAGTGGGTACTGTGGGCACAGGGCTGTTCACAGTGGGTGCTATGGGGCACAGGGCTGTTCACAGTGGGTGCTGTGGGGCATAGGGCTGCTCACACTGGGTGCTATGGGGCACAGGGCTGTTCACAGTGGGTGCTGTGGATTCACAGACAGGGCTGTTCACAGTGGGTACTGTGGGCACAGGGATGTTCACAGTGGGTGCTGTGGGGCACAGGGTTGGAGCCCGACATGGAGGTGGCGCACGGAGACTCAGGAGTAGGTGGGTGGCTTGAGTATGGCTCAAGAGGGAGGCGTGCATGCAGACTCTAAACTGGAGGAAGGGATAGCATTGGACAAGAGGGCAGGGGTACACAAAGGCTCATGACTTTTGAGTTCTGAAGAAAATGGGGGTGGGGATTGAGTGTCCGAGTGTCATTGTCCTGGGACTGAAGCCAAATGGTCAGGGTGAATGGTTAAAGGCAGTCCTGGGGACTTATGGATCATGCTACGGGGCTATGCATAGCTTGTACCTCATGGTCCCAGCACAGACAGGGGCAGGGCCTGTGTGCTCAGTGGGGGTTGTGCACAGCATGGCGTGCAGGGCGTGGTTATTGGCATTGGCTCACGTTCTGTGCCCTGCTTGGTCATTGGTCATGGTCAGGGGAAACATCTGAAGCCCGTAAATGAGGAAGAGATAACAAATCAGTGGTGGGGGGGGGGAGGGGGGTGTGGGAAGGGGCAGGGGCACTGTATGTGACTGCACACAACCTCAAGATGGGAGCATTGGGGTCCACATGGAGCTGGGGACATCCAGAGTGATGGCCACAACAATCACTATTGCTCCAGGCTTACTGAGCGAGGCTGGAGAATGACCACCACATCGTGCGGTTCCAGGACAATTGGAACGAATTGTGATGGGGGAGAGTCGAAGCTGGTTGGGAAGTCAAAGTGCAACATCACCATGTTCAGACTGTGAAACAATGATGCAGCTTAGAAAGGAAACTGGAAAGAAATTGCCATGGGGTCTTACTCAGTGTGGGAGGGGTCTGTGACAGTGTGGGAGGGGTCTGTGACAGTGAGGGAGGGGTCTGAAGCAATATGGGAGGGCTTGAGACAGTGTGAGAGGGGTGTGAGGCGGCGTGGGAAGGGTCTGTATCGGTGTAGGGGGGGGGCTGAGGCAGTGTGAGAGGGGTCTGTGTCAGTGAGGGAGGGGCCTGAGGCAGTGAGGGCAGCGTCTGTTTCAGTGTGGGAGAGGTCTGTTTCAGTGTGAGGGGTCTGAGGCAGTGTGGGAGGGGTCTGCGGCAGTGTGGGAGGGGTCTGTTGCAGTGTGGGCGGGTCTGAGGCAGTGTGGGAGGGGTCTGTTTCAGTGTGGGGGGTCTGAGGCAGTGTGGGAGGGGTCTGAGGCAGTGTGGGAGGGGTCTGAGGCAGTGTCGGGGGGTCAGTTTCAGTGTGGGGGGGTCTGAGGCAGTGTGGGAGGGGTCTGAGGCAGTGTGGGAGGGGTCTGAGACAGTGTGGGAGGGGTCTGAGACAGTGTGGGAGGGGTCTGAGACAGTGTGGGAGGGGTCTGAGGCAGCGTGGGGGGGTCAGTTTCAGTGTGGGGGGTCTGAGGCAGTGTGGGAGGGATCTGAGACAGTGTGGGAGGGGTCTGAGGCAGTGTGGGAGGGGTCTGTTGCAGTGTGGGGGGGGTCTGAGACAGTGTGGGAGGAGTCTGTTTCAGTGTGGGGGGGTCTGAGGCAGTGTGGGAGGGGTCTGAGGCAGTGTGGGAGGGGTCTGAGGCAGTGTGGGAGGGGTCTGAGGCAGTGTAGGGGGTCTGAGGCAGTGTGGGAGGAGTCTGAGGCAGTGTGGGAGGAGCTCATGACTGGACTCAGATCCTTTCAGGGAGCAACCTCATACTTATTAAAATTTCAAAAGGCAGGGGTAATCTCAAATCCAAATTACGCAGTGTCTGAGCACCTTTAATGAACTTCACAATTACATGAGTGTGGTAGTATCACAGCTTGGTATGTCTCCTGCTCTGACCAAGACTGCAAGAAACTATAAAGGGTCGTGAACGAAGCCCAGTCCATCACTCAAACCAGCCTCCCATCCATTGGCTCTGTCTACAATTCCCGCTGCCTCGGCAAAGCAGCCGGCATAATTAAGGGCCCCACAAACCCCGGACATTCTCCCTTCCACCTTCTTCCGTCGAGAAAAAGATACAAAAGTCTGAGGTCACATACCAATCAACTCAAGAACAGCTTCTTCCCTGCTGCCATCGGACTCTTGAATGGACCTACCTTGTATTAAGTTGATCTTTCTCTACACCGTAGCTATGACTGTAACACTACATTCTGCACTCTCTCCTTTCCCTCTCTGTGTATGGTGTGCTTTGTCTGTATAGCACGCAAGAAACAATACTTTTCACTGTATATTAATACATGTAACAATAATAAATCAAATCAAATCAAATTAACCCTTTTCCATTCTATATGGGATTGAGATGTCAGGTAGAATCTTACCCTGTGCATTGGTGTATAGCCCTCCAGCTCAGCCCAATTTTCACTCCAGATCTCCAGCCTCTCTGAGTGACAGAAATGGGTGGGTGAGGTTTACGCTGTTGCTCTGGCAAGGTGGGGCCTGGTAGAACCTGCAAAGCCAGCTCCACAGAGATCGGGGCGCCTCGACCAGCACTGAAATGGAATCCCCCCCCCCCCACCCAGCAAGGAGCCATCAGTGGGGGGTCCTCCCCTTGCCCCCAGACAATATTTGGAGGATCCCACCTTCCCCACACCACTGCGTGAGTGCCAGCGGCATTCCTGCCCACTCACTGTTCGCTCCGCCACCCCCCCCCCCACCTCCCCCGTGCCTGGAAGTTCACCCCCCCTCCCCTTCACTGCCCGCTCTCCTCCCTCCTGTGCAGGGGGGCAGTGTGAGGATAGTGGCCAGGCATGTCCCTCTCCCCCGGGGGTTATACTTACCTTTGCACCCCTGGGGAGTGGGGGAATCCTCTTGACTGAATCTCAACGTTCAAAACCTGTTGTAAACCTCTCCACGTAATGCCATATCAATGAGGTTTAAATATTCATTGGGGGAGGAGGGATCATGTGGACAGGGGTCTCGGTAATGAGAATGAAATGTATGTAAAATATTAAAATGAGGTTCCCGATTTAGTGGGCGTGAACCTCAGGACGTCACTGGCGAAGGGGGCGCAGAAAATCGGGAATCGCGATTTCTGGAGAGAATCACGATTCTTCTGGACTGCTAACATGGGTTGAAAATCCACCTCGTCAAGTTGTTCAGGTGCCTTCGAAGACACACCTATGATCTGCAAGGGAGTGCCTCAGCTCCAAGAGTGATGCAGGTGGCACAAGTGTAGCCCAAAGGCATGACAGTAGTTTTCTGGCCATGGAGTGAGAGGGCTGTCATTGTTGGTGAGATACATTCATGCCTCGGATCTATCCGTCTACAGGAAGGAGGAGGATTGCAGAGCGGAGGTTGCAATCGATGCTGCTTCGTTGATGGCAGTGCTCAGATCGAGGGGAAGGAGGAGGATCCGGCACTGTCTTGCACAACTTAGGGAAGAGCCATGGCCTGAGGTGTTCCAGGAGAGCCCCAGGAAGACCTAGAGGCTGAGGAGGGCAGGCCCATCTCACCAAGGGTCTACTGAAGCCACCTCTCCTATTTGATGATGAGCGAGAGACAGTGCCACACAAGTTTGTGTTTGTCAAGGAATGTGGTGGCTCAAACCTGCCACATGGGCTGGGAGGATCTGATGCCACATGGACTGGGAGGACATTCCCTGCCAGTGCCCCTGAAGGTCACCACTGCACATAATTACTTTGCAAGTAGCTTGTTCCCGGGATCCACAGGAGACCTATGCGGCATCTCTCCAGCCTCAACACGTAAATGTATTAGAAAGGTGAAGGATGCCCTCTACAGTAAGGCTTACCATTGTATAGAGTTCACAATGGATGAAGCTAGCCCGGCTGCTGGATTTCTGGGATTTGTGGCGATATGCCCAGGGAGCAATCGATTGCACACACGTGTCTCCTCAAGCTCCGAAGCAGCAGCCCCTGATCTTCATTCACAGAGAGGGGTTAGAAATCATAGAAACACTACAGCACAGAAAGAGGCCATTCGGCCCATCGAGTCTGCACCGACCACAATCCCACCCAGGCCCTACCCCCATATCCACCCACTAATCCCTCTAACTTACGCATCTCAGGACACTAAGGGCAATTTTAGCATGGCCAATCAACCTAACCCGCACATCTTTGGACTGTGAGAGGAAACCGGAGCACCCGGAGAAAACCCACGCAGACACAGGGAGAATGTGCAAACTCCACACAGACAATGACCCAAGCCGGGAATCGAAACCAGGTCCCTGGAGCTGTGAAGCAGCAGTGCTAACCACTGTGCTACCGTGCCGCCCCTATGGGTTCCATTCCATCAACGTTCAGCCGCTGTGTGATCATCAGAAGCTGAGCGTGCCTGAGCGTCCGAGGATCCCTGGAGTTTTCACAACTCCTACATCCTGAATCACTCCCAGGTGGCACAGACACTCAAAGGGCCACAGTGCTTACAGGGTTGGCTGCTGGGTCATAGAATCCCTACAGTGCAAAGGAGGCCATTTGGCCCATCGAGTCTGCACTGACTTTCTGACAGAGCATATTACCCAAGCCCTATCCCCATAACCTCACATATATAACCTGCTAATTCCCCTATCATATATATCTTGGAACATTAAGGGACAATTTAGCATGGCCAATCCACTTAACCCGCATGTCTTTCGGACTGTGGGATGAAACTGGAGCACCCGGAGGAAACCCACGCAGACATGGGGTGAACATGCAAACTCCACACAGACAGTGACCCAAGGCTGGAATTGAACCCGGGTCCCTGGCGCTGTGGGGCAGCAGTGCTAACCGCTGTGGGGCAGCAGTGCTAACCACTGTGCCACCGTGTCATTGTGGGAACCCATTGACGTGATGGCTCATGACACCCGGGTGTTATCCTTGAAGTGCCTCGGTGGATTGATACGGCTATGGGAGCACTCTGTGACCGGTCCATCCTGAAGATACGCTTTATTTGAGCCATTCGGGTGGTGCTCTGCAGTACTCTCCACACACATCATCACCGTGGTCTGTTGTGCCCTGTACACCTTGGCAGTTCAAAGGGGAGATCTCCTACCGCAGGGAGACATGGAGGAGGCCGAGATTTCCCTGGAAGGGCAGGATCATGAGGAGGGCAACGAGGGTCAGCTTTCACATGAGAATGCCCTCGAAGCAGCATGATGTGGAAGGTCTGCCAGTGACATACAGATAACCACAAGCTTCCAGCAGGAATCAGATCCAAGCAAAGGGGCTCCAGCACATTCCTGCTATCCTTGGCACCATGCCAGTGATTGGGAAGGACTTTGCAAGTTGTGTCACTGCAAGGTCAGCATTTGGCCTTGGACTTGTAACCCTGAAGGATCACAAAGCCACCAATCTTGGAAGGCCAGCACCCAAAGCTGCATATAGCCAGTGAAAGGAGACACTCTGAACGGCCACAGAGTTTTACACATGTTTATAGAGACCATAATGGTTCCAGGTCATGTGTTTTCACACTCGCAATAAGCACAGCTCAGTGTTGATGACACAACATTAGATTTAACTCTCCCAGGAGAACAAGCTTAAAGGATCAAATCTCAATGTGCTCTCACTGTCAAGATATGGCTTGACACATCTCCCTTATAATGATACAAGGAGCGAGAGACTATCATGAGTCTGCTCAGCATCACATGAAACTGAGGCACACATAGGGAGGCAATCATGGAGTGAGAGCTTGGGTCACCCTCGCAATAGTAAAACACACAGATGCATATATAGAAGCAGTCACATGATGAGACCATTATCAGGAACTCAAAACGTATTTACAAAGCTGTATGATACATGCAGTGAGTGAACACCCACACCACCCTAAGTTTTCTCATTCTGCCATTACATCTAGGTGCATTCCCAAAATCCGCAGCTAAGGTGGAGGCAGCCTGCTGACTGCTACGCCTTGTTGTCTGTTATAATAACTCCAGGAGTTGGCGGTGTTTTTATTGCACTAAATGATAATAAACAAGCCTGTGGTGAACACAACAGGTCCCAACTGGGACTGAAAGGATGATGGACCCACTCAGGGTCTTGCTTTATACAGGGCTTGGCATACAAGTTTCACCTGCTTGGCTGATTACCAATCCCCAGGGAGCTCGTATTCAATGGTCAGCCAGTGAGGCCTGGAGGTTGTGGTCTGCTTTTGGTCACCTGTAGTATGGGAACTGCATCCTCCTCAGCCTGAGCTGAGGGGGTCACAGGCAAAGGGGATTGGGATTGGCTGATGTTCTCTGGCGTGTCCTGGGTAGATGGCCCCGGGGTGTCCAGCTGATGCTTCTAATTTCTTTGGGTGCACAAGGGTCCTGCCTGACTCCTTGAGGAGAAGAGGCATCTGGAGAAAGGTCGAGGTACCCTGTCCCCCTCTTGCCTGGCCACTGATGGATTCCACCTATTCCTCGAGTGATTAGTACAGCTTGAAGCACAAGTCGACAGAAACCGCTAGACCAAGGTCTCCAAGGCGGCCATCATCCTTCCCACATGTTGGAGTCATGACATCAGACAGAACATTGACAGACTCCTCTATCCTTCGCTCTAGTCTGTTCACTGCCTCTTGTAACTCTGTCTGATGTTCCGCCGCCGCCTGCTGTTGCATCTCCAGCAAGAGTATCCAGAGACTCATCATCTGACTTGCACTCAGTGGGTGCCTGACCTCCAGCGGTTTTCCGAGTGCCAGAGACCTGGGCAGTCACTGCCTCTGACTGCTGTGGAGACATGTACGTGAGGTGTTCTCCAGATAGTGACCCTGAGCCTAATCCAACGGTGATCAAATGATTCCCCATCAGAGGTGAGCTTGGGGCTTTGGTCTGACTGGACCTGTGTCTGGGCCTGCTACAGGTCTCAGTGAGACAGAGAGGATAGATTTAGCTCCTGAGCAGACAGAGTGCAACATTGCATGTAATTCACTGTGAATGTCAGGATGTGACATTGGGAAGGCTCACCCATACTGGGTTAATGGGGGAGGTTGATCTCACCCTCCCCACATCAGCAATCTGTGTCCTCAAGGGGAATATGTCTGCTGTCCCTCCTGTTTGGGATGTCTCCTTCCTGCGGTCGGCCAGCTTGCCTTGCATGAAGTCAAATAGATGGAATGTGATGAGAAGGGATGAAGGAGTGGTTGGGAAGTGTGCATACCGGCTGTGTGTGCTGAGCCCTCCCGAGTAAGGGGATGATAGATGAGATACTGATGATGTTAAGGTATGCGCGAGACATTCAGTGCTGGTGTCTCCTCTGCTCATTGTGTGGTAGATCCCGAGGACTGTAACCCTTTGAGTGCCTTATTCTGAGAGTGTGAGTCTGAAGTGAGCAAGAAGGTGACTTACCCTTGCAGAGCAGATTAGATCATTCATCCTCCTTCTGCACTGGGGGGGGGGCATTTTGCCCTCTGCTGCAACCGCCTACAAAGAGAGGTCGATGACCTCCTGGTTCCACCACGGCCCACCTTCCCCCTCTCGCCCCCCTCCCATCCCAGCCCCCCGGGAAGAGGATGTCACAGCGTTTGCAAACTGCAATGAGGGGAGCCACCAGCGACTCCTGGCTGAAAGAAGCATGGCTTCTTTCCCCTGGGGGCCATCTCAGGAATTCCGCACCATACCGCTGGACTGCAGAGAATGGATATGTGCGTTCGGGTGGCATTTAAATATGGCACCAGGACCTTTGACCCCATAAGGTGATGGTGGGGTGGAAGAACTGGAGCCGTGCATTTTGGTGAGTGGGTCACCGATGCATAATTAATAAGGTTCCAGGTGTACAATTGGGCACAAACTCCCGTCCTGCCACCCAGAGGGCAACACGCCACTTATCCTGCCCACTACCACACTTGGTCTTCAGAACAGAAAACTCCGCCCATCATTATGAAATTCCAAAGTGTAAATTGGTGCAACTTTAAACTTCAAATGTACTGAAGAACAGAAAGCTGTGTGGTAACTAAATGGGGGTATTATTGAAATCAATGTTTAATAACGTTATGCACTATCTAGCATGTTTACAGATGATGTCAACTTTCAGAGAAATTCTACACGGAGGTAGTCACTGCAGGGGTTATGCTCAGATTGAACAGGCTTATTAGCCACAGCTCCAATGGGCTGACGCCCTAACATGATCCTCACTATGGCTTCTGCTGACTCTATGGAGAGCTGAATGATGTGTTTGGAGGACCATCGCAAGTATTTGCGTCACATCATCCAGACAGACAACTGCAGCAGCAGCCAAGCTCCATGACATTGCAACCAAGGGACATCCCGAAGTTCAGGCAGAAAATAACTTTCATATCATTGTTGTCCTCTTTGCTGAAAACATCTAGTTTGTGTGTTAACCATGTGCTGGATGTGACATTTCACGGTAAATCCGGATAAACTATTGACAAGGCCACACTTGGAATATGGCAGAAGGGTTGCTCTGTTTGCTAAATGTGGCGAAGATGGAGATGTGCTCTCCAGGCAGAAAGGAAATCTTCTCCCAGTTTGGAGCACGCTGTCTTTAAAAGGATGACCAAACATTGGAAAGACTTGAAAGAGTAACAAAGACTTTTTATGGGACTCACGGCCTTGAGTTATCAAGAGAGATTTATTAATTTAAACATGTTCAGTGGAGATAAGATTGGAGGGACACATGTTTCAGATTTTATTATTTACTTATAGATGGTTAGTCATTCGTCTGTACTCAATTCTTAAAGGATTGGGTAAGGGTTTACCTGAGTGGAATAGGCTACAGAGCATGCTAGCATTCTTCAAGAATGGAGGACCAGGTAGGTACCAAACCCACATGCTTTCTCCTTTGAGCTGCTGTATAGGCAACATAGTCACAAGGTATCATAAACCTGAAGAGAGTACCTTGTGCTAGAACACCACACACCCCCATTCACACTGAGACTGAATGTCAACCCGTTTCCAACCATCCCAAAGTTCATGGACAATGAGGAACATAAAGGGTATCTTGACTTTCCTCCGACACTGTGCCAACGAGGGACAGAAAATGGTGAAGAAGAACATGCATTTCTGAAACACCTTTCACAAGCCCAGGACACCTCAAGATCTTCTCAGCCACTAAAGAACTTGATTGAAGTGTAATCACTGTTGTAAAGTCTATTTTCACATAGCAAGGTCCCACACCAATGAGATATTGGCCAGATAATCTGTTATGTTGAGAGATAAATATCGTCCGGGGCAATAGGGTGGGGTCCTTTCCTGGTCACCTTTAAAATAGTGCCAGGGAATCTTTCATGTCCTCCTGAGAGAGCAGGCTGGGCCTTGATTTAATATTTCATCCAAAAGGCGGCACCTACAACAGTGCAACACTCCCCCCGGTAAAAGGAATGTCAGCCGAGATCAAGGGCCAGATTCTCCAACTCACCTCACAGCCGGCATTCTCCCGTCCCGCTGCAGTGAACAGAGATTTGGCTGAGTGCCGAATTCCCCATCCTCACTGGCAGTGGCAGCAGGGTATGATTGGCTGGAGATTTCCAGCCCAAGTCTCTGGAGTAGGTCTTCAATCCACAATCCTCTGACACAGAAGCGAGAGGGCTACTTACCGACTGAGTCACGGCTGCACCTTTCAGGAGTAGCCAGGAGGGGTGATAGTGAACCAGTGGCGCATTTTACACTCCACCCGAACAATCAGAGGTGAATTCCAGAATCTCAGAGGCATTGCTGTCCATGGTGGCTGCCTCTGGAATCAGCCCTAGTATTGAAGGCACATGGCACTTTGACACATCAGACACCCAACTCTTCTGCTCCTTCTGCAAGAGGGGCAATTGGCCACAGACAACGCACATCGATTTTGTGCAAATGCCACGATGGTTCTGTTGAGGACAGTTCAGAATCACAAGGATAATACATGCACTTGGGCTCTGTATCCAGTGAAACTGTCAATAAATATAACTTCTGCTGCATGTCATATTGTGCCATCATTTTGTTAAGGATAAAAAGTGTCAGGGATCAAAACAAAGTAAGCATCTGCAACAAGGGAAAAAACTGCACCATAATGGCTGCAAATGTGTATTAACTGCTCAACTCCGAGATCTGATGTCCCACAATAAGCATCAGGCTGTGACACATCTCCCACATCTCCTTGTCTCCTGATTCCAGTTCTGCTGCACCTTTAGCCTGCTGCTCATCCATATCTTCTTGTAGTTTTTTGCTGGGAATTCCACTGTTGAAACCTCTATACCAAGCAACTATCCTGAAAATATTGCAAGATCTCATTAAATCGGCTCCTTCTTGCCGGTGCAATATTTTACTGGGCAAATTGATCACATGGCTGGGGAAGCCCAATATCCCTAAAGAGTCTGATATCAAGCCCAGGGCCCTTAATTAATGAAGTTATTCACTTACTTAAATAATTGTAGTGAATGGACTGAAACCTGATCCATGAGGTGCCCTCGTGACTTGAATGGCTGTGTTTCCTACCCATCATATTAAACATCCAGCTAATGTACTGGGGACCCGGGTTCGAATCTCGCCATGGCAGATGGTGGAATTTGAATTCAATAAAAAAAAAAGTGGGATTAAGAATCTACTCATGACCATGAAACCATTGTCAATTGTCGGAAAAACCCATCTGACCCACAACAATGCGGTTGACTCTCAACTGCCCTCGGGCAACTAGGGATGGGCAATAAACAGCCAGCGATACCTATGTCCCACGAATGAATTAAAAAAAACATGTACCAGGATTAAATTGACATCAGCTTTAATGAGAGACAGTAACAATGAGTGATCAACGATGGAAGGATGCCCATTCTCTGGAGTTGCTTTTTTATCTAAGTTCAGATAAGAGGCTATCTATCCAGATTGGAAGCTAATATACTGCAGACTGGATAGTAACTCACTCCAGAATAGAGGGTAAGCCCCTCCAGAGTGGAGGGTAACTCATTCCATCTGGAGGGTTTCTCATGCCAGAGTGGAGGGCAACCTACTCCCAGCTAGCTTTTTAGTTTGACTTAATGTTCAACCCCAACTGTAATATTGGTTTGACTTGAGCTGTTTTTCATCAATGTAAATATGTCTTAAAAACCTTTTAAAATGCTTGAATATATCTCAACTCTTTTATGTTATGTGCTCTTTTTGTTTCTCCAGAGAGATTTTAGGCAGTGAAAGTGTATGGCCTTTACTGATGTCCTTCAATGCCTTACCTGCCTTTATACAGCTTATTACCCTGCCCTGGTTTCCAGAGAGCCCCAGATACCTCCTGATTGACAAAGGAAACAGGGCTTTGTCCATGAATGGCAAGTGACAATAGTTTATCTGTTGGGTGCCTTTTTTTAACCAAGTGCAGGAAATGGGGTTAGCGTGACTTTAGTGGTAGTTATTGGTGCAGACTTGATGGGCCGAAGAGCCTTTTATGCACTGTGTGACTCTAAGTTAAAATCCATTTGTATAGACATAATCTGGACATTAACACTCAACAGAACAGTTGATGCAGGTGACCATGGCACTAGTCGTGAAGAAGGGTTAAGTAATTGGAAGAGGTTTTGACCGTTGCAATCCATGTTTATGAGGAGTTGGCAGGACTGGAAGGTGGAGTATCTGAAGTTTCAGCTATACTCTGGTCTGCAGCTGTGGATTGAATATCTAATTATCTTGATATAAGGTTTGCAGAGTAGCATGGTTTTGTACTCAATCCACAATGTTTAGGATTAAACAGTTTCAATTGTCATGCAGCCCTCTTGAACTGACAGATTCCAGGAAGAACATTAATGGTGTGATTACTGATCATTGCCATTCCATTTCCCATGGAGTGAAAGCAATATAACTGGGCTCTGTCGTGTTGTATTTCAGTTATATTGGGATAGTTGGGTAGGTCAGGTGCCTCACTCTCTGTGTTGAAACCAACGTCTGCTAATGAGTCACTGCCTGAAAGGGTGGTAGAGGCAGAAAGCCTCATAACATTTAAAATGTACTTGGATATTCAACCTACAGAGCTGGAAAGTGGGATTAGGCTGGATAGCTCCTTCTTGGCCATTTCTGTCCGGAAATTCCTCTGATTCTAGTCTATGATTTTGAATACGCTCCATAAAGATCCCTTTAACAAGTAACTGTTGGGGAGCAACCATCTTGGTTGAGATGTTTTCTTGCAAATAGGACTTTTCTCAAGGACAGTGGTGGATCTATTTCTAAATTGTGTCGCCGTTTCAGAATGAATTTCTCATGTGCTGTCTAGAACTTAGTAGTGATCAAATCCTACACAAGTGTTGATTCAAAACAACGTATTTCTATCAATTACCTGATCCTCACATGTAGATTCTAGAGACTGTTGGCTTGTCTAATCCCAGAGATACCCTGTGAGGTTTAGGGGGGATTTGAGGAAAAGCTTTTTTACCCAGAGAGTGGTGACGGTTTGGAATGCACTGTTTGGGAGGGTGGTGGAGGCGGGATACCTCACATCCTTTGAAAAGTACCCGGATGAGTACTTGGCACGCCATAACATTCAAGGCTATGTGACAAGTGGGATTAGGTGGGCAGGTCAGAACTTTTCATGCATTGGTGCCGACTCGATGGGCTGAAGGGCCTCTCCTGCACCAATGCATGAGATTCTGTGATGTTGCTTATAGAGCTAGCCTGCAACTTGATGGCCAACCTCTGACAGCGGAAGCTGATCTCAGTATTAGTGTATTAGGAAAGGACTTGGATTGGAAGAACTCCAGCAATTTAAGCTTGATGCCTTCAGGACACACTGGACTGGGACTTCTAAACTAATTAACCATTCTGTCCAGGTTCAAGCTCAAGAAGATCACATTAAGACTTTGCTGGGAGCACTTTTCAAATAAGCCACAATCCAGTTGTGATTGAAAGACACCTCTGACTTCTCTCATGACCTTATCTGAAATACAAACAATGCAGACCATCACAATGAACCACTTGATTTTCCTCTTGCACTAAACTTGTATCTTCCCTATTTCCATCACAGCACTTCAAAGACTGTGGGGCAAGCGCGATTTTAGCCAAGAGCTGGAGGAAATGCAGGCTGAACGGGCTGCCATAAGTAGTGAAAAGGCCAGAAGTGTGTGGGAGCTATGCAGGGACCCTTCTGTTCGAAGCCAACTCCTTATCAACATGATGATGTCATTCCTTATACAGCTCAGCGGTATCAATGCTGTAAGTATTAAAAAGCAGCTGGCAGAGGGCAAAGGGTGAGGTCGGTGCCCACACAACCCCCGCCATAGCTTGAGTTTCTATCCTCAGAAATGCCATCGAAGGAAACTTTAAACTTCCCAGAGTGGGAGAACATGCCAGGAATCCTCCTGGTGGCTTTACAGCACACCCTAGTGGCTGCTTCAGGGCTTACACAAAGGAAGTGACTAGATTATCTTCAGGTACCTACCTAAGCAATGCTACAAGGTGCTGCATTTTCTGAAATAAAAGCAGAAAATGCTGGAAAACACGCAGCATGTTCAGATCAATGACCTTTCATCAGCCTGGAACGTTCCCTCTCCACAGACGCTGTCTAACCTGCTGAGTGTTTGCAAGCATTTCCTGTTTTCCTTTCAGAATTACCAGTGAAGAACACGGGAATTCTCCTGATGTCCTGGTCAACATTTGTCCCTTTAACAACATCACTAAATAAACAAAACACTCCAGTCATTAATTGAATTGTAGTTTATGGGACCACGCTGGGCATAATTTGGCTGTTCCTTTGAGTTGTTATAACACTGAGTACAAAAGTACTTTGTTAGCTGTGAAGTGCGACATTTACCTCAACTTTACCTATATTTACGTCAGCTTTACTTCATATTTACCTATATTTGCTGAAATTTATCTCACATTTACCTCATGCTTACTGATATTTACCTTATTGTTTCCTACATTTTTCTCCCCTCAGTTTGAATAACCAGTTGGGTCAGAACATTGTGGGGTTAAGCTGCATTCCAGGAAATGAGCCTGACACCCAGTCCACTCCCCTCCCCTCCCCTCCCCTCAAATTTATTTCTCTAAGTACGTGTAGGACATCAGGTAGACAGGAGGGCATCTGGAGGGAATGTTCACCAGAAAACAGTCATCCACCCTTTACTATTGAATTTACAGCTAACCCCTACTACCCCACAAAAAACTGACTAGCCCCTTAATATAATCCATTTTATCATTTCTGAGGGTCAGTGTCAAAAAGGTTTCAACTGATAACACTCGTAAAAGGAAAACTTGCGATGCTTTGCTACATCAAAGGCGCTATATAAATACAAGTTGTTGTAATTGTTGAATATTTGTTTGTTTTATGTGATATAATCCACCAAAGAAAGAAAACAGATTTACATTTATACAACACCTTTCGGAATCTCAGGACACCCCAAAGCGCTTAACAGCCAGTGAAGTACTAGATAAAGTGGTGTGTTAAATAGGTAAGGTCAGGACCATACCAGTTGAATTGCGGATGTGATATAGCCCTGAAATATGATTGGATGTATAAATAGGAAGAGTTGGTAGAGACATTGCTACTCGTGCTTAATAGTTCATTAGAAAAATCATAGTGCTAGAAAATTGGCAGATAGCAAATGTAATTTCAGTGTTTAAGAGGAGGTGGTGGGGGGAGAGGGGAGGGGGGCAGGTGCACAACATGTCCAGGGAATTATAGCATTACGGCTTAACATCAGTGATAAGAAAAATACCGGAGACCTACTAAAGGAGAGAATGAAAGAATATCTAGAAATGAGAAGTATAATCATGGAGGGCTGTGACAAGTGGTGTTCCTCAGGGATCAGTGCTGGGACCTTTGCTGTTTGTAATATATATAAATGATTTGGAGGAAAACGTAACCAGGGTGGAAGAGTCAATTAGTAGGAGGCATAGGTTTAAGGTGCGAAGGGCAAGGTTTAAAGGAGATGTATGAGGCAGATTTTTTACACAGAGGGTAGTGGGTGCCTGGAACTCATTGCCGGGGGAGGTAGTGGAAGCGCATACGATAGCGACTTTTAGGGGGCGTCTTGACAAATATATGAATAGCATGGGAATAGAAGGATATGGTCCCCGCAAGGGTAGGGGGTTTTAGTTAAGTCGGGCAGCATGGTCAGTGCAGGCTTTGAATAGTCAGCATGGGTTTAAAAGGGAAAATTTTGCTCTGCTTATTGATTGTTTTGAGGCAGGAACAGAGAAAGTAGGTAATGGTAATGTAGTAGATGTAATTTATCTAGTTCTCAAGATGCCAGGGAACATAGGACAGAGGAGCAGGAGGAGGCCATTTGGCCCTTTGAGCCTGCTCCACCATTTGATAGGATCATTGCTGATCTAGTTGTGGTCTCAACGTCACTTTCCTGTTTGTTCCCACGCCCCTTGATTCTCTTGTCTATCAAAAAAGGTACTCTACCTTGAATAAATTCTATGACCCAGCCTCCACTGCTCTCTGGAAAAGAACATTCCACAGACTCTCCATTTCCTGACCTTATGATTACGGTACAATTTTAGTCTCCTTGTTTGAAAAAAGATATAATTGCATTAAAAGCAGTTCAGAGACGGTGCACTGGACTCATTCCTGGGCTGATCTCACGGAGAAAGGTTGAACAGATTGGGCTTATACCCACTGGAGTTTAGAAGAATGAGAGGTGATCTTACTGAAACATGTAAGATCCTGAGGGGACTTGATGCTTGAGCCTCTAGGTTGCAGTTCAGTAAAGGAGACACGAGTTCTGATTCTTCATAAACGACCTTTATTTCTCTGATCCAACTCCACACACAATTCTCTACCAACAACAGTGCCACCTGTGGCCCTTTATATCAGTGAATTTTATTGAACAATTAACATCAAATTAGGACTTAATTGGAAGGTCTGTTAACCTATTCCTAACACTTGACAGGGTGGATACCAAGAGGACATTTCCACTTGTGGGAGAGACAAAAGAACCAGGGTACATAGTTTAAGAATAAGAGGTCTCCCTTTTAAGACGGGGATTAGGAGAATTGTTTTCCCCTCAGAGGTTCTCTATCCACAGATGCTGCCAGACATGCTGAGTATTCCCAGCACTTTCTGTTTTTATCATAAAAGCCACCAATGGTGACACCAGCCTTCACTCACTCACCATTCTGAGGTCCATGATCAGTCAGGCAGCCTCACTAATAAAGATATTTAGCTACTCTCATTACTGCAATGGCACTCCCTTTATATACATCACTGTTGGAATTTCAGTGACAGTCAATTGTAGGAATAGGGGTCAGGTGGCTGATGAATTTTAGTGCCATTTTAATCTGCATTTTATAGAATCATAGAAACCCTACAGTGCAGGAAGAGGCCATTCGGCCCATCGAGTCTGCACCGACCACAATCCCACCCAGGCCCCATCCCCACATATTTACCCACTAATCCCTCTAACCTACACATCTCAGGACACTAAGGGGCAATTTTAGCATGGCCAATCAACCTAACCCGCACATCTTTGGACTGTGGGAGGAAACCGGAGCACCCGGAGGAAACCCACGCAGACACGAGGAGAATGTGCAAACTCCACACAGACAGTGACCTGAGCCGGGAATCGAACCCAGGTCCCTGGAGCTGTGAAGCAGCAGTGCTAACCACTGTGCTACCGTGCCGCCTAATATTCACATTGTATGATACAGTCAGAAAACAGCAGTTGTGTCATATGGTGAATCTGTTAATAGATTTGTTTTAACTCCCAGGTCTTGGTAACAGGTATAGTTTGAAAAACTGCAGATGTTACTCAGAAATGGGAGGTAAATGGAAATTCAGCATGAAGTTCCACATAGAACATAGAACATAGAACATTACAGCGCAGTACAGGCCCTTTGGCCCTCGATGTTGCGCCGACCAGTGAAACCAATCTAAAGCCCATCTAACCGACACTATTCCAATATCATCCATATGTTTATCCAATGACCATTTAAATGCCCTTAAAGTTGGCGAGTCCACTACTGCTGCAGGCAGGGCATTCCACGCCCTTGCTACTCTCTGAATGAAGAACCTACCTCTGACATCTGTCCTATATCTATCACTCCTCAATTTAAAGCTATGTCCCCTCGTGCTAGCTATCACCATCCGAGGAAAAAGGCTCTCACTATCCACCCTGTCTAATCCTCTGATCATCTTGTATGCCTCTATTAAGTTACCTCTTAACCTTCTTCTCTCTAACGAAAACAACCTCAAGTCCCTCAGCCTTTCCTCATAAGACCTTCCCACCATACCAGGCAACATCCTGGTAAATCTCCTCTCCACCCTTTCCAATGTTTCCACATCCTTCCTATAATGCGGCGACCAGAATTGTACGCCATACTCCAAGTGCAGCCGCACCAGAGTTTTGTACAGCTGCAATATGACCTCCTGGCTCCAAAACTCAATCCCTCTACCAATAAAAGCTAACACTCCGTACGCCTTCTTAACAACCCTATCAACCTGGGTGCCAACTTTCAGGGATCTATGCACATGCACACCGAGATCCCTCTGCTCATCCACACTACCAAGTATCTTACCATTAGCCCAGTACTCTGTATTCCTGTTACTCCTTCCAAAGTGAATCACCTCACACTTTTCCGCATTAAACTCCATTTGCCACCTCTCAGCCCAGCTCTGCAGCTTATCTATGTCCCTCTGTAACCTGCAACAACGTTCTGCACTGTCCACAACTCCACCGACTTTAGTGTCATCCGCAAATTTACTAACCCATCCTTCTACGCCCTCATCCAGGTCATTTATAAAAATGACAAACAGCAGTGGCCCCAAAACAGATCCTTGCGGTACACCACTAGTAACTGAACTCCAGGATGAACATTTCCCATCATCCACCACCCTCTGTCTTCTTACAGCTAGCCAATTCCTGATCCAAACCGCTAAATCACCCTCAATCCCATGCCTCCGTATCTTCTGCAATAGCTTACCGTGGGGAATCTTATCAAACGCTTTACTGAAATCCATATACACCACATCAACTGCTTTACCCTCATCCACCTCTTTGGTCACCTTCTCAAAGAATTCAATAGGGTTTGTGAGGCACGACCTACCCTTCACAAAACCGTGTTGACTATCCCTAATCAAATTATTCCTTTCTAGATGATTATAAATCCTATCTCTTATAATCCTTTCCAAAACTTTGCCCACAACAGAAGTAAGACTCACTGGTCTATAATTACCAGGGTTGTCCCTACTCCCCTTCTTGAACAAGGGGACAACATTTGCTATCCTCCGGTCTTCTGGCACTATTCCTGTAGACAATGACGACATAAAGATCAAAGCCAAAGGCTATCTCCTCCCTAGCCTCCCAGAGAATCCTAGGATAAATCCCATCCGGCCCATGGGACTTATCTATTTTCACACTTTCCAGAATTGCTAACACCTCCTCCTTATTAACCTCAATCCCGTCTAGTCCAATAGCCTGTATCTCAGTCTTCTCCTCGACAACATTGTCTTTTTCCTGCGTGAATACTGACGGAAAAATATTCATTAAGCGCCTCTCCTATCTCTTCAGGCTCCACGCACAACTTCCCACTACTGTCCTTGACTGGCCCTAATCTTACCCAAGTCATTCTTTTATTCCTGACATACCTATAGAAAGCTTTAGGGTTTTCCTTGATCCTACGTGCCAAAGACTTCTCATGTCCCCTCCTGGCTCTTCTTAACTCTCTCTTTAGGTCCTTCCTGGCTAACTTGTAACTCTCAAGCGCCCTAACTGAGCCTTCACGTCTCATCTTTACATAAGTCTCCTTCTTCCTCTTCACAAGAGATTCAACGTCTTTTGTAAACCACGGTTCCCTCGCTCGACCACTTCCTCCCTGCCTGACAGGTACATACTTATCAAGGACATGCAGTAGCTGTTCCTTGAACAAGCTCCGCATTTCAATTGTGCCCATCCCCTGCAGTTTCCTTCCCCAACCTATGCATCCTAAATCTCGCCTAATCGCATCATAATTTCCTTTCCCCCAGCTATAACTCTTGCCCTTCGGTATATACCTATCCCTCTCCATCGCTAAAGTAAACGCAACCGAATTGTGGTCACTATCACCAAAGTACTCACCTACCTCCAAATCTAACACCTGGCCTGGTTCATTACCCAGCACCAAATCCAATGTGGCCTCGCCTCTTGTTGGCCTATCTACATACTGTATCAGGAAACCCTCCTGCACACATTGGACAAAAACTGACCCCTCTCAAGTACTCGAACTATAGCTTTTCCAGTCAATATTTGCAAAGTTAAAGTCCCCCATAACAACTACCCTGTTGCTTTCGCTCCTATCCAGAATCATCTTTGCAATCCTTTCCTCTACATCTCTGGAACTTTTCGGAGGCCTATAGAAAACTCCCAACAGGGTGACCTCTCCTTTCCTGTTTCTAACCTCAGCCCAAACTACCTGAGTAGACGAGTCCTCATCAAACATCCTTTCTGCCACCGTAATACTGTCCTTGACTAACAATGCCACGCCTCCCCCTCTTTTACCACCTTCCCTGCTCTTACTGAAACATCTAAACCCCGGAACCCGCAACAACCATTCCTGTCCCTGCTCTATCCATGTCTCCGAGATGGCCACAACATCGAAGTGCCAGGTACCAACCCATGCTGCAAGTTCACCCACCTTATTCCGGATGCTCCTGGCGTTGAAGTATACACACTTCAAACCACCTTCCTGCCTGCCGGTACACTCCCACGATGTTGAAACCTTATCCATGATCTCACTACTCTCAACCTCCTGTACACTGGAGCTACAATTCAGGTTCCTATCCCCCTGCTGAATTAGTTTAAACCCTCCCGAAGAGCATTAGCAAATTTCCCCCCCAGGATATTGGTACCCCTCTGGTTCAGGTGTAGACCATCCCGTTTGTAGAGGTCCCACCTATCCCAGAATGAGCCCCAATTGTCCAGGTATCTGAATCCCTCTCTCCTGCACCATCCCTGTAGCCACGTGTTCAATTGCTCTCTCTCCCTATTCCTCTCCTCACTATCACGTGGCACGGTAACAAACCAGAGAGAACAACTCTGCTTGTTCTAGCCCTAAGCTTCCACCCTAACTCCCTGAATTTCTGCCTTACATCCCCCATCCCTTTTCCTACCTATGTCTCGGGTGCCTATGTGAACCACAACTTGGGGCTGGTCCCCCTCCCCCTTAAGGATCCCGAAAACACGATCCAAGACATCACGGACCTTGGCACCTGTGAGGCAACACATCAACCGCGAGTCCCTCTCGTTCCCACAGAATCTCCTATCTATCCCCCTCACTATGGAGTCCCCAATAACTAATGTTCTATTCCTCTACCCCCTTCCCTTTTGAGCAACAAGGACAGACTCTGTCCCAGAGACCTGTACCCCATGGCTTACCCCTGTTAAGTTCCCCCCCCCCCCAACAGTATCCAAAACGGAATACTTGTTATACAGAGGAACAGGGGATCGCTGCTCTGCCTGCTTCTTACCCCTTCTAGCCGTCACCCACGTATCATTTCTAGGAGTAGCTACCTCCCTGTAGCTTCTATCTATAGCTGCCTCTGCCTCCCAAATGATCCTGAGTTCATCCAGTTCCAGTTCCAGATCCCTAACACGGTCTTGAAGGAGCTGGAATTGGGTGCACTTCCTGCAGGTGTACTCAGCCGGGACACTGGTGTCCCTCACCTCAAACATCCCACAGGAGGAACATTGCACTGCCAGCACTGACATCCCTGCTAACTTCCCTTGCTAAGAAATGAAAGAGAGAAAAAAAAGCTTACCTGCTCTCACTCCGAGTCTTTTTTTTTAGGTTAGAGGAGGGGGGAAGGTGGGAGACTCTACAGGTGTAGGGTCTTGGGTTTCCTCCCCGTTCAAATTTATTGGGCAAAAAACCTTCTCAGGCCTCTCTGCGGCCTACTTCTGGTTTCCCATTTCCTGTTGTACTAGAAACAAAAACTCCAACAAAAAGTAATGTAAAAATCAAAGTCTCGTACCGTCAGCTCTTCTCACTCTCAGCATGGAGAGAGAATTATCTCTCTCCATTGTCATGAAGTCTTATGCCACTGATAATGTTAGCACTACTGCCTCATTGTGCCAAGGACCCGGGTTCAATTCTGGTCTTGGTTCACTTTGAAGTTTCTCCCCGTGTCTGCGTGGGTTTCCTCTGGGTGCTCCGGTTTCCTCCCACAGTCCAAAGATGTGTAGGTTAGGTTGATTGGCCATGCTAAATTGCCCCTTAGTGTCCAAAGATGTGTGGATTAGGGGGGATTAGCCGTGGTAAATATGCGGAGTTATGGGATAGGGTGGAAGAAACGGCCTGGGTGGAATGCTTTTTCAGAGAGTCAGTGTAGACTCGATGGACCGAATGGCCCTTTCTGCACTGTAGGATTCTGGGGAACTCGTCTTTCAAACTCTCCATTTGCTTGTGGATACCCAGCCATAGTTTTCTTTAAAATTCACCAACCATGGACCGTTGACTGAAATGACAAGATGGGGAATGTCCTGTATGACAAATATATCTTTTTGTGAGTTAGTGACTGCTTCTGAAGTTATTCCATGAAGATATTTAACCTCAATCCATCTGGAGTAATATTCAACAACTCTGAGGAATGTCTTCCCCATGAGTTCATTCCGAGCTTTTCCCACAGTTTGGATGGGAAAAAAGATACCATCAGTGGTTCTTATTGTTCTGGGCAATGGATTGCACAGGTAATGCAACTCAAAATCATTTTCTCGAGTGATTTTGAGATCCCTGGACACCAGACTGAATTCTACACTCTGTCACGGTGCTTTGCAATGCCTGGGTGTCCCTGGTGTATTCCTTGAAGGATCTCAAGTTTGAGGAGTCTTGGGATGATCAAGAGCCATTGCCAATACTGAGGTGTCTGCGTTGTTTGAAGTATTGTTTCAGAGTGAGATTGTTTGGAACATATCCTGGCCATTCATTTTTCAAGTATTCTCTAATGTTAGTACATTCTTCTTCTGCTTTTTGTGTTTGTCAGATTTTGTTCAATCTCTGTGTTGCTGCTGGCAGAGATTTTATAATGAGTGAGCTGCATGATCCTGCATCCTCAGCAAGATTTATGTCTCTCTGTTCAGGCTTCCTAACAAGAATCTGTGACAATGCATCTGCTGTTGTTTATCTTGGACATATTCCGTCACAGCATGGGACCTCCTGAGCTTCAGCTGAAATCTCTAGACTCCAGGTGGCATCTTTGCTAGTTTTTTTGGGATTTAATAAAATGCCCAATAGTTGGTGAACTTCTCACAAGCCCATGTGCCTGCCAATGCCTCATTTTCCATTGCAGCATATCTTTGTTCCATCTCAACCACTGACCAAGATGCATAGTATACACGTCTGGCTGTTCCATCTTTCTGGATTCTGCCTCCTAGTTCAGTCACCGACCCAACCCCAGCAACTACTGTGGGCAGTTCGAGGTTATAGTGTGCCGATATGTCTGGTGAAAGAAACATGTTCCTGTTATTCTGGATGAGATTTGTTGAAGTTCTCCCCAGCATCATGCTTGGTCTTGCCTGAGCAATTGTCATGGTGGTCCATTCAGATGTACCAGATTAGAGAGGAACCTTTCTACCTGATTCACCATCCCCATGAAGTGTTGAAGCTCCCTAACGCTGTGGGGTGCTGGAAAATCTTTTGGTTGCCTTGGTCATTTGGGGGCCAGTTCTGATGCCTGATGTGTGAATGAGAAATTGAATGTTGGTTGGAGAACTCACATTATTGTTGAGAGGTAGCCCTGTTTTTACTAAGTGCTGCAATGCTGGTCTCACTTATGTATCGTTCTCCAGTGAGGTGGACCCATAGATCAGGATGTGATCCATGTGGCAAATGACCCCTTCGAATCCCTCCAAAAGGGCTGTCACTGCTCTTTGAGAAATCAATGTGGTTCCAAAGGGTAGACGTTTGAACCAATATCCCCCAAAACATGTGATTTCTGGTGTGAATAGTTTGGATTCCTCGTCCAGAGGTAGTTGGCAGAAGATACGATTGGTATTCAACCTTGTAAAAGTGATACTAGCAGCCCATCTAATTCCAAACAGAGAAGAAGTGGAGAGCGTGGTAGCTGCTATTCTTCAGTGTTCTTGTTGTGGAAGGGAAAGTCTGCATCAACACCTTGTAATTTCTCCCAAGGATGGTACTTTCTTTTTCTTCTTCAACTTCTCGAATGTTAAGTGATCTACATTGTCCTTTAATCTTGTGTATGGAGCTGTTTGCTGCAGCAAACTGATATAAAATGCCCTCTCTTCTTGCACTCCGCATTTTTGGCGGGGCATTCTGTGCGTTGATGCAGACGCTCCCTTCCACAACAAGAACACTGAAGAATGGCAGCTACCACACCCTCCACTTTTTCTCTGTTTGGAATTCGATGGGCTGCTACTAATACAAGTTATAAACTGGACTGTCAAATAAAAAAATTGTTTTTCTTTCTCACTTCTGCTTGCCTTGTTAACTGCACAGCCTTCGATTGGGTCAAGTTTTCCTGAGACTGCAGAAGATTTGATGTACTAAGACTCCCACAACAATGCTATCCTGAATTAACGTAACTTTCAGGGCTCCATATATGCAATTCTCAGCATTAGAGTCATAGTCATAGAGTCTTAGAGGTTTACAGCATGGAAACAGGCCCTTTGGCCCAACTTGTCCACGCTGCCTTTTTTTTAAAAACCCCTAAGCTAATCCCAATTGCCCGCATTTGCCCCATATCCCTCTATACCCATCTTACCCATGTAACTATCTAAATGCTTTTTAAAAGATAAAATTGTACCCGCCTCTACTACTACCTCTGGCAGCTTGTTCCAGACACTCACCACCCTCTGTGTGAAACAATTGCCCCTCTGGACACTTCTGTATCTCTCCCCTCCCACCTTAAACCTATGCCCTCTAGTTTTAGACTCCCCTACCTTTGGGAAAAGATATTGACTATCTACCTTGTCTATGCCCCTCATTATTTTATAGACCTCTATAAGGTCACCCCTCAGCCTCCTACGCTCCAGAGAAAAAGGTCCCAGTCTATTCAGCCTCTCCTTATAACTCAATCCATCAAGTCCCGGTAGCATCCCAGTAAATCTTTCCTGCATTCTTTCTAGTTTAATAATATCCTTTCTATAATAGGGTGACCAGAATTGCACACAGTATTCCAAGTGTGGCCTGACCAATGTCTTGTACAACTTCAACAAGACGTCCCAACTCCTGCATTCAATGTTCTGACCGATGAAACCAAGCATGCCGAATGCCTTCTTCGCCATTCTGTCCACCTGGGACTCCACTTTCAAGGAGCTATGAACATGTACCCCTAGATCTCTTTGTTCTGTAACTCCCCCCAACGCCCTACCACTAACTGAGTAAGTCCTGCCCTGGTTCAATCTACCAAAATGCATCACCTCGCATTTGTCTAAATTAAACTCCATCTGCCATTCGTCAGCCCACTGGCCCAATTGATCAAGACCCCGTTGCAATTGGAGATAACCTTCCTCACTGCTCCCTGTAAACTAGGCCGCGGATCCCCGAGGTAAGTTAGCTTTATACTCACAGTGACGCTCTGCTCTGCCCGCCGACTGCTCCCTGTAGACTAGGCCGCGGATCCCCGAGGTAGGTTAGTTTTGTACTCACAGTGACGCTCTGCTCCGCCCTCCGACTGCTCCCTGTAGACTGGGATTAAGAAAGGAATCTATGTTCTCTACTCCTCCTGCCTTTGGATGAACCTATTGAATTGCTCTCCATGATGGTCTTCTTTTGAAGAGTAAAATAAATATCAAAAGCTTTGATAACTTCTTCATATATCGCTGCAACTTTGTTTACATCCTTTCTGGCCATTAGATCATCTGCATTACTCTCTATGGTGTAGAGTACAGTACTGACCAGTTCCTTTTTTGGCGTCACTGTAGTCCCAAAGCTGTTCTGTAACTAGTAAACCTGTGACACCAGTTCTGCCATTTCTTGGCTTGATCCAGGCCTTCCATGTGGATGCAGCACTATGGTGAAGGTAGGAGATTTTCCATGTCTTCCTCTTGTCTTCTCTGGATTTCAGCTGAAGATTTCCTGGTGCTGTCTTTGTCTTGCAGTCATTTCCCTTGCCGCTTCTTCAAGTTGGGTGGGCCAAATCCTGCTCGAGAAGCGGAATCAGCCTGTTGAGTGGGCCACTGCGCATGCGCTGATCTGTCAGTGGGGAGATTGGCGCATGCACACAGACTCCCCCCCCCATCGCTGGCCTCCTGATCGCTGATCTCCCCCTCCTGATCGCTGGTCTCCCGACCCACCCCACCTCAAAGCTCCGGTTTACCCATACCCTCCCGGCCAACACTGACCCCTTCCCCAATGGCCAGCCCTGATTGCCTCCTCATTCCTTCCCCCACCAATCCCATTGCAGAGTGGCAGCAGGTCCCCCCTCCCCACCACTGATCATCCCTCAGTAGGCCCTGGCCCCACCCCCTTGGCACTGCCAGTGCCCAGTGGGCAGTTTGGCCACACAGTCATAGGTGTAAAAAGGGTATAGTAAGGGGCTGAAGAAACAGCATTGTGGGGCATTGTGAGGATGATCGTGGAGGAGGTGTTGTTACCTATCCTAACTGATTGTGGTCTGTGGGATAAGACATTCAGGATTCAGTTGCAGAGGGAGGTGCTGAGCCCCAGGCCATGGAGTTTGGAGATGAGTTTCGTAGGAATAATGGTATCGAAAGCTGAGCTGTAGTCAATATATAGGAGTCTGACATAGGTGTCCTTGTTATCTAGGTGTTCCAGGGTTGAGTGCAGAGCCAGAGAGATGGCATCTACTGTGAACCTGTTATGGCAGTAGGTGAACTGTAGTGGATCCAGGCAATCTAGGAGGCCGGAATTGATTCATGCCATGACTAACCTTTCGAAGCACTTCATTAAGGGCAGCACGGTGGTACAGTGGTTGCTGCCTCACGGCGCCAGGGACCCAGGTTAAATTCCAGCCTCGGGTCACTGTGTGGAGTTTGCACGTTCTCCCAGTGTCTGCTTGGGTTTCCTCCGGGTGCTCTGGTTTCCTCCTACAGTCCAAAGATGTGTGGGTTAGCCATGCTAAATTGACCCTAATGTCAGGGGGATTAACAGGGTAAATATGTGGGGTTACGCCAGGAATAGGGCCTGGGTGGGATTTTGGTTGGTGCAGACTTGATGGGCCGAATGGCTTCCTCTGTACTGTAGGGACTCTACAATAATGATGGATGTTAAAGCCACTGGACAATAGTCATTAAGGCACACTGCCTGCTTTTTCTTTGGTACAAGGATCATGGTCACCTTCTGAAAGCAGATGAGAAGGCAGCAGCCAAGAATAGATCTTTGGGGGACAAGGCAACAGTTCATGGATGAAAAGAAAAGCCATTGCAAACAATTCTCTGGCTATAGTTAGATAAATAATAACTAGACAAGTGCAGTCCCACCCATTTAGACAACCTTGGAGAGACGTTGGAAGAGGATGGTGTGATTGGCCATGTCAAAGGCTGCAACCAGGTCTAAGAAGAATGAAGAGGGAAAGTTTACCTTTGAGACAGTCAGATAGGATGGCACCTGTGAGTTTGATAAGAGCTGCTTCAGTTGTGTGGGTGTACCGGAAACCTGATTGGAGGGATTCAGTCATGGAATTCTGGGAAAAATGGGCACAGATTGGGAGATGATGGAATGTTCAAGGACTTTTGAATGAAAGGAAATTCAGAGATGGAGTGGGAATTTGCAAGAATGGTGGGTCAAAGGGTTTACTTTTTGAGGAGGTGTTGTTGATGGCAGATTTACTGGAGAGAGTGACAGTACCTGAGGGGAGAGGATCAGCTAACAGGGATCAGGAAGGGAGGATGGGTGGTAACCAGTTTATTGGGAATGGAGAGTGGTGGAGTGGGGGGGTGGTCTCGTGGATGAGATTAGTTCGGAGAGGGCATGAAAGGAGATATGAAAGGAAGTAGAGAAAGATGTGAGCTCAGAGCTAGGGCAGGGGATCTTTAGAGGAGGTTTATCTCAATAGGCTAATGGGAAGGAGGGAAGGGATGAGGCAGATGATCAAATGCTCTCAATCTTAGTTGCAAAGAGATCCATAGAAATCATAGAAACCCTACAGTACAGAAAGAGGCCATTCGGCACATCATGTCCGCACCAATTCAGCATCTTACCCAAACCCATACACCCCCTTGCCCGCCCGACCCCCATAACCCCTAATCCACCTAACTTACACATCTTGGGTCGCTGAGGGTCAACTGAGCATGGCCAATCCACCTAATCTCCACATCTTTGGACTGTGGGAGGAAACTGGAGCACCCGGAGGAAACCCATGCAGACACAGGGAGAACATGCAGACGCCACACAGATAGTGACCCAAGGCCGGAATTGAACCTGGGACCCTGGCGCTGTGAGGCATCAATGCTAACCACTGTGCCACGCAATCTCTTCACACAAAAGTTCATGGAAATCTGGAACACTCCCCCAAAAAGCTTATCAACTGAAAATGTCAAAACCGAGAATGGTAGATTTTTATTTGAAAGGACATTAAGGGATATGGAACTGAGATGGGCAGATGATTTTAACATACAGATCCACTATAATCCAAGTGAATGGGGCCTGTGGGGTTGAATGACCTTCCCTTGTTCTTTTGTTCCAGGCTCCAGGGTTTTTCTACCCCCATTCCAGAGTCCGGTGTTCCCCTCCTTCCAGGTTCCCTCTCCCTCAGTTTCTGGCCTTCCATGTTATTCAAACACTGTGTGAAGCTGGCTGCCTGTTGTCTGAGTGATTAACCCTGCAAGTTTCACATGAACATGTCATGGTGAGGCCTGGCATGGAAGCAGCTGAAGCTGCTATGAACACTGTGGCACCATCACACAGTATTTCTAGTCCTACTCGTCAATGTTGTTAACTTGGAATCTGTGACACTTTGAGCGTATTTATGATTTCCACTGTTGCTGTTGAATGTTAACAGAAGGAAAATATTGAGGGAGATAAGCTTTTTCTTAGTGTGATAATTTGAGACCACAAATAAGGTAATCGAATGTGTTGTTTAAAGGATAATCCTTATGTTAATAATGAAGATTAACAAGAACAGTAACTCAGCAGAACAGTAGTAACTATGAAAACAGGAGCACTAGTAAAACATGTCTTTTTTGCAGAACACTCTCCTACAGTCTGAAAAGCCCTCCAAAACCTGCACATGCTCAGAACCCTCAACTGATGCCAGTAAAACACCTACATAGGAGAAAGGCTCAAGAGAACTCTGTACTCAAAATGACACTCTGTAATACTTAGAGTAAGAGCCTTAATTACAAGGTATTGTGGAGGTAGGGAGGAGAATTGGATAAAAAATTAAAAAATTAAAACATTTTGAAGTGCTCTAGGGAAAGTGCAGGGGAACAGGTCTAATTGGATGCCATATTTATTGAGGTAGCAGAGGCAGAATGGGCCGAATGGTTTCCTTCTGCACTGTATCATTCTATGATTACAGTAAGAAGTCTCACAACACCAGGTTAAAGTCCAACAGGTTTATTTGGAATCACGAGCTTTTGGAGCGCTGCTCCTTCATCAGGTGAGTGGAGGTGGGTTCACAAACACGGCATATATAGGCAAAAGCACAATTGCAAGATTGGAATGTGAAGAATGATTGGAATGTGAATCTTTACAGTTACAAATAGTGTGCGTGGAGAGAGAGATAATCACAGGTTAAAGAGATGTGAATTGTCTCAAGCCAGGACAGTTAATAGGATTTTGCAAACCCAGGCAGTATGGTGGGGTTACAAGTGGTGTGAATTCTATGATTCACTGTGCTCGATAGTTTAGGTGGAACAGTGAATGTTGTGTACCATGAAGTGACTATGTGATACCGCACTAATAAAGAACAATTGCTATAAGAGACAAAACATCGACTCTCATAGTACGTTTGTACAATTTTTGTTTTCCAGATCTATTCTTATGCTTTTGAGATTTTCCAGGCAGCGGGAATTCCTGATGAGACAATACCATATGTGTCCATTGGAACTGGACTAATTGAAACTTTTACCTTACTGATCTGTGTAGGTACAATGCTGACCTGAATTTGTTTTGATGGGAAGGGTAGAAGCCACAGATTGCAGAGATTTGACGTCTTGGCTAGTCAGCTTTATCTGCTTTGTCCATGATGAGCTGATCTTATCAACTTGTTGTTTAGCAATGGGTAGGGTCATTGAACCCTCAATCTTCCGGAGTTGAGAGGGTTGGCTTATGAGTAGAGACTGAGTAGACTGGGGCTATACTCAATGGAATTCAGAAGAATGAGTGGTTAACTCATAGAAACATATAAGATCATGAAGAGAATAGATAAGATAGAAGCAGGGAGGTTGTTTCCACTGGTGGGTGAAACTAGAACTAGGGGGCATGGCCTCAAAATAAGGGGAAGCAGATTCAGGACTGAGTTGAGGAAGAACTTCTTCACCCAAAGGGTTATAAATCTGTGGAATTCCCTGCCCAGTGAAGTAGTTGAGGCTGCCTCATTTAATGTTTTTAAGGCAAGGATAGATTGATTTTTGAACAGTAAAGGAATTAATAGTTATGGTGAGTGGGCGGGTAAGTGGAACTGAGTCCACAAAAGATCAGCCATGATTTTATTGAATGGCGGAGCAGGCTCGAGGGGCCAGATGGCCTAACCCTGCTCCTGATTCTTATGTTCTTATGTTCTCTCAGGCAGCCTCAGATCATACATAAGGAGCAAAGAGCTGCAGGTCCCTCAGTGTGACTGAGTTCAGATTAGCTCCTCCATGCTAATCAGACTGGTCCAGCACCACTTTGCCAGTGTCCAGACTGCCTTTGCAGTGATCTGAAGATTGACACTTGAGCTCACTTGGGTCTGGAAGTGCATCAACAAATGAAATATTGCCTGATATGGCACTCACTGGCCTGTTCCCCCACACTGTGTGATAGCCACAATCTGCGTATTGGAAATCCTGCTGCCCCTTTAAACAGAAATAACTGATTAAAACTACAGTGGAATCAGTTTGTATCGCAGACCCTGCATCTTGGTGACTAAGTTGCCAGGCTTCTAGCTAAAGTATTCACCTGGGTCTCAGTCTGACTCTGTACTTGGAGCTGTGTACAGTAAACAGAGACTGGATAGCTTTATTGCACAGGAACACAGAGAGCTCATCAACTTGCTGTTGCATTTGCGGACTAAGGAAGTATTGTATTTCATTCATTAATGCCTTGTTAGAAAGACTGAGAGGAAATTCCAGATCTTCACTGTGTTACTTACCGGATCCTCTGGTGTATAGCGAAATGTACTGACAGTTTCAAAGGAGCTGATGTTGTCTGAGGCTCACTGGTAGACATCTTTGTGATACCAGTACGCTCGCTTCCATTAACGGGGTCCATTCAACTTGGGTTTGTAACTAAAGAGGTCTCTCATTGTGAAGCCAGGAAGCAGTCCGTCACTGACTCGGGGTATCCCTGAGGCCAGTCAGAGGAAGTCCAATAGCAGGGTGTCATTGTTACTGAATGTTTTCCTTTATGAATCTTGTCGCACAGGCAATCTTGGTTGAACGAGCTGGGAGAAAAACACTTTTCTGTGGAGGATTAGGCCTTATGAGTCTGTCGACGGCACTTCTGACAGTCACTTATTCACTACAGGTGAGTGATAGCTGGCTGGGCCCGGGAGAAAGGGAACATTGAGATTGATTTGATGAGAACACGGAGGGGTGTCATTGTCGACAGCATTCTCTTAAATTGGCATTAAGAGTGATTTAGGTCTGGGTTTGTTATTACCCTCTGTTGAAAAGTCCACCACTGTCAGCATTCAGTTAAGGATTCAAAGAATGGAATAATTTCAGCCCCTGGAGGACTGGGTTAAGAAGCCGCTTATTCATCCCCCGAGAAGAGGATGACTATATTCATCATCTGGGGTGTTTGGTAGGGTTCTGGTGGGTGAATGCTAAGGCTCGAAGGTTTTACTGTAAATAAGACAGGCTATTTGACGGGCGGCACGGTAGCACAGTGGTTAGCACTGCTGCCTCACAGCTCCAGGGACCAGAGTTCAATTTCCAGCTTGGGTCACTGTGTGGAGTTTGCACGTTCTCCCCGTGTCTGCGTAGGTTTCTTCCGGGTGCTCCGGTTTCCTCTCACAGTCTAAAGATGTGCAGGTTAGGTTGATTGGCCATGCTAAATTGCCCCTTGGTATCCCTGGATGTGTATGTTAGAGGGATTAGGAGGATAAATGTGTGGGGTTATGGAGATAGGGGCCTGGGTGGGATTGTGGTCAGTGCAAACTCAATGGGCCAAATGGCCTCCTTCTGCACTGTAGGGATTCTATGATTCTACTGGAGACGATTGAGTTTTGGGTGAGTTGCTGGCTTGTGGTTACCTCTCTTTGCGTTTTCTCTCTGCCTCTGATATGCGTTTACTTTTGAAGGAGAATATTTTTGACCTGGTTGCGCCAGGTGCAGCGATCCTGGACGAACTTCTCCCAGGACTCGAAGTGATATCACACTCCTAACTAAAGCGTGTCCTTGTCACATTTTCTTTGACCACCATGAGAGTGCCCCCCAACCTCAAGCTTGCCATAGAAGATTCACTTTGGTAAACGGGTTTCAGGCATTCTGGCTCTCGGTTGTGGCTGTCTCAGTATGGTGTGGATGCTTGGCAGGCCAGCAACGGTGAGCACCTCAGGGGCTTGTTATCTGGTCCTGCCACCTGATCTTCAGAAGCTTCCAAAGGTGACGAAGAGAAAGTGTTTGACCGTCTTAGCCTGACTCACGGTCCATGGGTGGAAATTTTCCATAATTTGTGTAAGGCCATGAGCGAAAACCGGCATGTGTCTCTCCAGATCCACAGCCGAGTTTTCACACCAGATCTTGTGGAAAATTGGGAAACGCGATCTCGCCTGCAAAAATCACATTTCCCGATTCTCACTGATGGCCTACATGGGTTGGAAATGGCCCACATGGCCCATATGCAGATTGGGCAGGACTACTCTCTATAGACTTGCAGTTTTTGGGAGGCTGATCTTTGTTTCCAGACTGATGTTCAAAGCCTGCGTAAGGCTAAGCTTACTCTGACAATTCTGACATGTGTCTCGTCATCAATACAGAAACTGTGCTGCTGAGACAAGTGAATTTATCAACTGCTGACAGGTTCTGGTCAGGGACTGAGCCTGAAACTCAAGATTGGGCTTTCCTGGAGCCGGCTGGGACATTATTTCAGTTTACTTCATGCTGTTCAGAGAGCCGGAGTTGTCGCACGCATTGGAGAATAAATCCATGCTACGTGTCCATCTCTGAACCGGCAGCTAGTGTACAGTTCTCAGCAAACAGGAAATCATGAAGTATGTCTTTAGAGACCTGAGGGGCAGGATTTTACAGCTTCGCTCAACCCGAGACTGGAAAAGTCTGTCCGAGGTCAGCGGACCTTCCCATTGTCCGCTCCTCGCCCGCTCCGATTCCCTGGCGGGGCAGTAGAATCCCGGCGCTGCTCTTTGCCTGGTGTGTTCTCACGTTGAGCAGATTCCTGTCTATTCATGATCAGATCTTGATACCAGGATCAGCGTCATGGAAAGCATCGGAGAGCATGGTGGGAAAAAAACCCTGTCCATTTAAATAACATGCCACTTTCCTATTCTTCTCATTTTCTGTTTTGGCTGTACAAAGGCAATCCCCAGGTTTCTCTAAGGGAGATTCCTTCATGACTGTCTATTAGAGATATTCTGCATAAACTTTCCTGACCTCGGGGCATCTGGGGGAGGGGGAGGGGGAAGATCTTATTAATTTTTTAAAACTCTGAAATGATCAGACAGTAATCAGTCCAGCAGTGGGGACCACACATGGTTTTCATCACACACACACCAGGCCTGTCACTCTGCCTCCTCATTTCAGTCAATCCAATTCCATTACATTGAACAGGGGGCATCTAGGATGTATTTTTGTTAAGAAGAGCCAGGTAATGGGACACACCCACACTCAATGCAGCACCCACACACACTGCAGCACCAACACACACACTGCAGCACCCACACACACACTGCAGCACCCACACACACACTGCAGCACCCACACACACTGCAGGACCCACACACACTGCAGCACCCACACACACTGCAGCACCCACACACGCACTGCAGCACACACACACACACACTGCAGCACCCACACACACTGCAGCACCCACACACACTGCAGCACCCACACACACTGCAGCACCCACACACACACAGCAGCACCCACACACACACTGCAGCACCCACACACTCACTGCAGCACCCACACACACACTGCAGCACCCACACACACACTGCAGCACCCACACACACACTGCAGCACCCACACACACTCACTGCAGCACCCACACACACACTGCAGCACCCACACACACACTGCAGCACCCACATACACTCACTGCAGCACCCACACACACTGCAGCACCCACACACACACTGCAGCACCCACACACACACACTGCAGCACCCACACACACACTGCAGCACCCACACACACATTGCAGCACCCACACACACACTGCAGCACCCACACACACTGCAGCACCCACACACACTGCAGCACCCACACACACACTGCAGCACCCACACACACTGCAGCACCCACACACACACACTGCAGCACCCACACACACACACTGCAGCACCCACACACACACACTGCAGCACCCACACACACTGCAGCATCCACACACACACACTGCAGCACCCACACACACTGCAGCACCCACACACACTGCAGCACCCACACACACACAGAAGCTCCCACACACACTGCAGCACCCACACACACACTGCAGCACCCACACACACACTGCAGCACCCACACACACACACTGCAGCACCCACACACACACACTGCAGCACCCACACACACACTGCAGCACACACACACACACACTGCAGCACCCACACACACACACACTGCAGCACCCACACACTCACTGCAGCACCCACACACACACACTGCAGCACCCACACACACACACTGCAGCACCCACACACACACACTGCAGCACCCACACACTCACTGCAGCACCCACACACACACACCAGCACCCACACACACACTGCAGCACCCACACCCACACTGCAGCACCCACACACACACACTGCAGCACCCACACACACACACTGCAGCACCCACACACACACTGCAGCACCCACACCCACACTGCAGCACCCACACTCACACACTGCAGCACCCACACACACACTGCAGCACCCACACACACACTGCAGCACCCACACACACTGCAGCACCCACACACACACACACTGCAGCACCCACACACACTGCAGCACCCACACACACACTGCAGCACCCACACACACACACTGCAGCAGCCGCACACACACAGCAGCACCCACACACACTGCAGCACCCACACACACACACTGCAGCACCCACACACACTGCAGCACCCACACACACACACTGCAGCACCCACTCACTCACTGCAGCACCCACACACACTGCAGCACCCACACACACACACTGCAGCACCCACACACTCACTGCAGCACCCACACACTCACTGCAGCACCCACACACACACACTGCAGCACCACACACACTGCAGCACCCACACACACACACTGCAGCACGCACACACACACTGCAGCACCACACTCACTGCAGCACCCACACACACTGCAGCACCCACACACACACTGTAGCATCCACACACTCACTGCAGCACCCACACACACTGCAGCACCCACACACTCACTGCAGCACCCACACACACTGCAGCATCCACACACTCACTGCAGCACCCACACACACTGCAGCATCCACACACTCACTGCAGCACCCAAACACACTGCAGCACCCACACACACACTGCAGCATCCACACACTCACTGCAGCACCCACACACACTGCAGCACCCACACACTCACTGCAGCACCCACACACACTGCAGCACCCACACACTCACTGCAGCACCCACACACACTGCAGCACCCACACACACACTGCAGCATCCACACACTCACTGCAGCACCCACACACACTGCAGCACCCACACACACACTGCAGCATCCACACACTCACTGCAGCACCCACACACACTGCAGCACCCACACACACACTGCAGCACCCACACACACACTGCAGCATCCACACACACTGCAGCACCCACACACACACTGCAGCACCCACACACACACTGCAGCACCCTAACACACTGCAGCACCCACACACACACTGCAGCACCCACACACACACACTGCAGCACCCACACACTCACTGCAGCACCCCCACACACACTCACTGCAGCACCCACACACACACTGCAGCACCCACACACACTGCAGCACCCACACACACACTGCAGCACCCACACACACACACTGCAGCACCCACACACTCACTGCAGCACCCACACACACACTCACTGCAGCACCCACACACACACTGCAGCACCCACACACACACTGCAGCACACACACACACACTGCAGCACCCAGACACACTCTGCAGCACCCACTCACACACACTGCAGCATCCACACACACACTGCAGCACCCACACACTCACTGCAGCACCCACACACTCACTGCAGCATCCACACACTCACTGCAGCACCCACACACACTGCAGCACCCACACACTCACTGCAGCACACACGCACTCACTGCAGCACCCACACACACACACTGCAGCACCCACACACACACACTGCAGCACCCACACACACACTGCAGCACCCACACACACTGCAGCACCCACACACTCACTGCAGCACCCACACACTCACTGCAGCACCCACACACACTCACTGCAGCACCCACACACACTGCAGCACCCACACACACACACTGCAGCACCCACACACACTGCAGCACCCACACACACACACTGCAGCACCCACACACACTGCAGCACCCACACACACACTGCAGCACCCACACACACTGCAGCACCCACACACACACTGCAGCACCCACACACACTGCAGCACCCACACACACACACTGCAGCACCCACACACACACACTGCAGCACCCACACACACTGCAGCACCCACACACACACAGCAGCTCCCACACACACTGCAGCACCCACACACACACACTGCAGCACCCACACACACACTGCAGTACCCACACACACACTGCAGCACCCACACACACACACTGCAGCACCCACACACACACACTGCAGCACCCACACACACTGCAGCACCCACACACACACACTGCAGCACCCACACACACTGCAGCACATACACACACACAGCAGCTCCCACACACACTGCAGCACCCACACACACACACTGCAGCACCCACCCACACACTGCAGCACCCACACACACACTGCAGCACCCACACACACTCACTGCAGCACCCACACACACACTGCAGCACACACACACACACACACTGCAGCACCCACACACACACTGCAGCACCCACACACACGGCAGCACCCACACACACACACTGCAGCACCCACACACACTGCAGCACCCACACACACACTGCAGCACCCACACACACACTGCAGCACCCACACACACACTGCAGCACCCACACACACGGCAGCACCCACACACACACACTGCAGCACCCACACACACACTGCAGCACCCACACACACACTGCAGCACCCACACACACACTGCAGCACCCACACACACGGCAGCACCCACACACACACACTGCAGCACCCACACACACTGCAGCACCCACACACACACTGCAGCACCCACACACACACTGCAGCACCCACACACACACGGCAGCACCCACACACACACACTGCAGCACCCACACACACTGCAGCAACCACACACACACTGCAGCACCCACACACACACAGCAGCACCCACACACACACTGCAGCACCCACACACACACACTGCAGCACCCACACACACTGCAGCACCCACACACACACACTGCAGCACCCACTCACTCACTGCAGCACCCACACACACTGCAGCACCCACACACACACACTGCAGCACCCACACACTCACTGCAGCACCCACACACACTGCAGCACCCACACACACACACTGCAGCACCCACTCACTCACTGCAGCACCCACACACACTGCAGCACCCACACACACACACTGCAGCACCCACACACTCACTGCAGCACCCACACACTCACTGCAGCACCCACACACACTGCAGCATCCACACACTCACTGCAGCACCCAAACACACTGCAGCACCCACACACACACTGCAGCATCCACACACTCACTGCAGCACCCACACACACTGCAGCACCCACACACACACTGCAGCATCCACACACTCACTGCAGCACCCACACACACTGCAGCACCCACACACTCACTGCAGCACGCACACACTCTGCAGCACCCACACACACACTGCAGCATCCACACACTCACTGCAGCACCCACACACACTGCAGCACCCACACACACACTGCAGCATCCACACACTCACTGCAGCACCCACACACACTGCAGCACCCACACACACACTGCAGCACCCACACACACACTGCAGCATCCACACACACTGCAGCACCCACACACACACTGCAGCACCCACACACACACTGCAGCACCCTAACACACTGCAGCACCCACACACACACTGCAGCACCCACACACACACACTGCAGCACCCACACACTCACTGCAGCACCCACACACACACTCACTGCAGCACCCACACACACACTGCAGCACCCACACACACTGCAGCACCCACACACACACTGCAGCACCCACACACACACACTGCAGCACCCACACACTCACTGCAGCACCCACACACACACTCACTGCAGCACCCACACACACACTGCAGCACCCACACACACACTGCAGCACACACACACACTGCAGCACCCAGACACACTCTGCAGCACCCACTCACACACACTGCAGCATCCACACACACTGCAGCATCCACACACTCACTGCAGCACCCACACACACTGCAGCATCCACACACTCACTGCAGCACCCAAACACACTGCAGCACCCACACACACACTGCAGCATCCACACACTCACTGCAGCACCCACACACACTGCAGCACCCACACACACACTGCAGCATCCAGACACTCACTGCAGCACCCACACACACTGCAGCACCCACACACTCACTGCAGCACCCACACACACTGCAGCACCCACACACACACTGCAGCATCCACACACTCACTGCAGCACCCACACACACTGCAGCACCCACACACACACTGCAGCATCCACACACTCACTGCAGCACCCACACACACTGCAGCACCCACACACACACTGCAGCACCCACACACACACTGCAGCATCCACACACACTGCAGCACCCACACACACACTGCAGCACCCACACACACACTGCAGCACCCTAACACACTGCAGCACCCACACACACACTGCAGCACCCACACACACACACTGCAGCACCCACACACTCACTGCAGCACCCACACACACACTCACTGCAGCACACACACTGCAGCACCCACACACACTGCAGCACCCACACTCACACACTGCAGCACCCACACACACACACTGCAGCACCCACACACTCACTGCAGCACCCACACACACACTCACTGCAGCACCCACACACACACTGCAGCACCCACACACACACTGCAGCACACACACACACACTGCAGCACCCAGACACACTCTGCAGCACCCACGCACACACACTGCAGCATCCACACACTCACTGCAGCACCCACACACTCACTGCAGCATCCACACACTCACTGCAGCACCCACACACACTGCAGCACCCACACACTCACTGCAGCACACACGCACTCACTGCAGCACACACGCACTCACTGCAGCACCCACACACACACACTGCAGCACCCACACACTCACTGCAGCACACACGCACTCACTGCAGCACCCACACACACACACTGCAGCACCCACACACACACACTGCAGCACCCACACACACACTGCAGCACCCACACACACTGCAGCACCCACACACTCACTGCAGCACCCACACACTCACTGCAGCACACACGCACTCACTGCAGCACCCACACACACACACTGCAGCACCCACACACACACACTGCAGCACCCACACACACACTGCAGCACCCACACACACTGCAGCACCCACACACTCACTGCAGCACCCACACACTCACTGCAGCACCCACACACACTCACTGCAGCACCCACACACACTGCAGCACCCACACACACACACTGCAGCACCCACACACACTGCAGCACCCACACACACACACTGCAGCACCCACACACACTGCAGCACCCACACACACACTGCAGCACCCACACACACTGCAGCACCCACACACACACTGCAGCACCCACACACACTGCAGCACCCACACACACACACTGCAGCACCCACACACACACACTGCAGCACCCACACACACTGCAGCACCCACACACACACAGCAGCTCCCACACACACTGCAGCACCCACACACACACACTGCAGCACCCACACACACACTGCAGTACCCACACACACACTGCAGCACCCACACACACACACTGCAGCACCCACACACACACACTGCAGCACCCACACACACTGCAGCACCCACACACACACTGCAGCACCCACACACACACACTGCAGCACCCACACACACTGCAGCACCCACACACACACAGCAGCTCCCACACACACTGCAGCACCCACACACACACACTGCAGCACCCACACACACACTGCAGTACCCACACACACACTGCAGCACCCACACACACTCACTGCAGCACCCACACACACACTGCAGCACACATACACACACACTGCAGCACCCACACACACACTGCAGCACCCACACACACGGCAGCACCCACACACACACACTGCAGCACCCACACACACTGCAGCACCCACACACACACTGCAGCTCCCACACACACACTGCAGCACCCACACACACACTGCAGCACCCACACACACGGCAGCACCCACACACACACACTGCAACACCCACACACACACTGCAGCACCCACACACACACTGCAGCACCCACACACACACTGCAGCACCCACACACACACTGCAGCAGGCACACACACGGCAGCACCCACACACACACACTGCAGCACCCACACACACTGCAGCACCCACACACACACTGCAGCACCCACACACACACTGCAGCACCCACACACACACGGCAGCACCCACACACACACACTGCAGCACCCACACACACTGCAGCACCCACACACACACTGCAGCACCCACACACACACAGCAGCACCCACACACACACTGCAGCACCCACACACACACACTGCAGCACCCACACACACTGCAGCACCCACACACACACACTGCAGCACCCACTCACTCACTGCAGCACCCACACACACTGCAGCACCCACACACACACACTGCAGCACCCACACACTCACTGCAGCACCCACACACACTGCAGCACCCACACACACACACTGCAGCACCCACTCACTCACTGCAGCACCCACACACACTGCAGCACCCACACACACACACTGCAGCACCCACACACTCACTGCAGCACCCACACACTCACTGCAGCACCCACACACACACACTGCAGCACCACACACACTGCAGCACCCACACACACACACTGCAGCACGCACACACACACTGCAGCACCACACTCACTGCAGCACCCACACACACTGCAGCACCCACACACACACTGTAGCATCCACACACTCACTGCAGCACCCACACACACTGCAGCACCCACACACTCACTGCAGCACCCACACACACTGCAGCATCCACACACTCACTGCAGCACCCACACACACTGCAGCATCCACACACTCACTGCAGCACCCAAACACACTGCAGCACCCACACACACACTGCAGCATCCACACACTCACTGCAGCACCCACACACACTGCAGCACCCACACACACACTGCAGCATCCACACACTCACTGCAGCACCCACACACACTGCAGCACCCACACACTCACTGCAGCACGCACACACTCTGCAGCACCCACACACACACTGCAGCATCCACACACTCACTGCAGCACCCACACACACTGCAGCACCCACACACACACTGCAGCATCCACACACTCACTGCAGCACCCACACACACTGCAGCACCCACACACACTGCAGCACCCACACACACACTGCAGCATCCACACACACTGCAGCACCCACACACACACTGCAGCACCCACACACACACTGCAGCACCCTAACACACTGCAGCACCCACACACACACTGCAGCACCCACACACACACACTGCAGCACCCACACACTCACTGCAGCACCCACACACACTGCAGCACCCACACACACACTGCAGCACCCACACACACACACTGCAGCACCCACACACTCACTGCAGCACCCACACACACACTCACTGCAGCACCCACACACACACTGCAGCACCCACACACACACTGCAGCACACACACACACACTGCAGCACCCAGACACACTCTGCAGCACCCACTCACACACACTGCAGCATCCACACACACACTGCAGCACCCACACACTCACTGCAGCACCCACACACTCACTGCAGCATCCACACACTCACTGCAGCACCCACACACACTGCAGCACCCACACACTCACTGCAGCACACACGCACTCACTGCAGCACCCACACACACACACTGCAGCACCCACACACACACACTGCAGCACCCACACACACACTGCAGCACCCACACACACTGCAGCACCCACACACTCACTGCAGCACCCACACACTCACTGCAGCACCCACACACACTCACTGCAGCACCCACACACACTGCAGCACCCACACACACACACTGCAGCACCCACACACACTGCAGCACCCACACACACACACTGCAGCACCCACACACACTGCAGCACCCACACACACACTGTAGCACCCACACACACTGCAGCACCCACACACACACTGCAGCACCCACACACACTGCAGCACCCACACACACACACTGCAGCACCCACACACACACACTGCAGCACCCACACACACTGCAGCACCCACACACACACAGCAGCTCCCACACACACTGCAGCACCCACACACACACACTGCAGCACCCACACACACACTGCAGTACCCACACACACACTGCAGCACCCACACACACACACTGCAGCACCCACACACACACACTGCAGCACCCACACACACTGCAGCACCCACACACACACTGCAGCACCCACACACACACACTGCAGCACCCACACACACTGCAGCACCCACACACACACAGCAGCTCCCACACACACTGCAGCACCCACACACACACACTGCAGCACCCACACACACACTGCAGTACCCACACACACACTGCAGCACCCACACACACTCACTGCAGCACCCACACACACACTGCAGCACACACACACACACACTGCAGCACCCACACACACACTGCAGCTCCCACACACACGGCAGCACCCACACACACACTGCAGCACCCACACACACTGCAGCACCCACACACACACTGCAGCACCCACACAAACACTGCAGCACCCACACTGCAGCACCCACACACACACTGCAGCACCCACACACTCACTGCAGCACCCACACACACACACTGCAGCACCCACACACACACTGCAGCACCCACACACACACTGCAGCACCCACACACACACTGCAGCACCCACACACACACTGCAGCACCCACACACACGGCAGCACCCACACACACACACTGCAGCACCCACACACACACACTGCAGCACCCACACACACACTGCAGCACCCACACACACACTGCAGCACCCACACACACACGGCAGCACCCACACACACACACTGCAGCACCCACACACACTGCAGCACCCACACACACACCGCAGCACCCACACACACACAGCAGCACCCACACACACACTGCAGCACCCACACACACACACTGCAGCACCCACACACACTGCAGCACCCACACACACACACTGCAGCACCCACTCACTCACTGCAGCACCCACACACACTGCAGCACCCACACACACACACTGCAGCACCCACACACTCACTGCAGCACCCACACACACTGCAGCACCCACACACACACACTGCAGCACCACACACACTGCAGCACCCACACACACAAACTGCAGCACGCACACACACACTGCAGCACCACACTCACTGCAGCACCCACACACACTGCAGCACCCACACACACACTGTAGCATCCACACACTCACTGCAGCACCCACACACACTGCAGCACCCACACACTCACTGCAGCACCCACACACACTGCAGCATCCACACACTCACTGCAGCACCCACACACACACACTGCAGCACCCACACACACACTGCAGCACCCACACACACACTGCAGCATCCACACACACACTGCAGCACCCACACACACTGCAGCACCCACACACACACTGCAGCACCCACACACACTGCAGCACCCACACACACTGCAGCCCACACACACACTGCAGCACACACACACACTGCAGCACCCACACACACACTCTGCAGCACCCACACCCACACTGCAGCACCCACACACACACTGCAGCATCCACACACACACACTGCAGCACCCACACCCACACTGCAGCACCCACACACACACTGCAGCACCCACACACACTGCAGCACCCACACACACACACTGCAGCACCCACACACACACTGCAGCACCCACACACACACTGCAGCACCCACACACACTGCAGCACACACACACTCACTGCAGCACCCACACACACACTGCAGCTCCCACACACACACTGCAGCACCCACACACACTGCAGCACCCACACACACACTGCAGCACCCACACACACTGCAGCACACACACACTCACTGCAGCACCCACACACACACTGCAGCTCCCACACACACACTGCAGCACCCACACACACACTGCAGCACCCACACACACTGCAGCACCCACACACACTGCAGCATCCACACACACACTGCAGCACACACACTCTGCAGCTCCCACACACACACACTGCCGCACACACACACTGCAGCACCCACACACACTGCAGCTCCCACACACACACTGCAGCACCCACACTCTGCAGCACCCACACCCACACTGCAGCACCCACACACACACACTGCAGCACACACACTCTGCAGCACCCACACCCACACTGCAGCACCCACACACACAAACTGCTGCACCCACACACACACTGCAGCTCCCACACACACACTGCCGCACACACACTCTGCAGCACCCACACCCACTCTGCAGCACCCACACCCACACTGCAGCACCCACACACACACACTGCAGCACACACACTCTGCAGCACCCACACCCACTCTGCAGCACCCACACACACAAACTGCTGCACCCACACACACACACTGCAGCACACACACTCTGCAGCACCCACACCCACTCTGCAGCACCCACACCCACACTGCAGCACCCACACACACACACTGCAGCACACACACTCTGCAGCACCCACACCCACTCTGCAGCACCCACACACACAAACTGCTGCACCCACACACCCACACTGCAGCACCCACACACACACACTGCAGCACACACACACTGCAGCTCCCACACGCACACTGCAGCACCCACACACACACTGCAGCACACACACACACACTGCAGCACCCACACACACACAGCAGCACCCACACACACACACTGCCGCACACACACTCTGCAGCACCCACACCCACACTGCAGCACCCACACACACACACTGCAGCACACACGCTCTGCAGCACCCACACCCACACTGCAGCACCCACACACACACTGCAGCTCCCACACACACACTGCAGCACCCACACACACACTGCAGCACCCACACACACACTGCAGCACCCACACACACACACTGCAGCACCCAAACACACACTGCAGCACCCACACACACTCTGCAGCACCCACACACACTCTGCAGCACCCACACCCACACAGCAGCACCCACACACACACTCCAGCACCCACACCCACACTTCAGCACCCACACACACTCTGCAGCACCCACACACACTCTGCAGCGCCCACACCCACACTGCAGCACCCACACACACACTCCAGCACCCACACCCACACTTCAGCACCCACACACTCACTGCAGCACCCACACACACACTGCAGCTCCCACACACACACTGCAGCACCCACACACACACTGCAGCACCCACACACTCACTGCAGCACCCACACACACACTGCAGCACCCACACACACACTGCAGCACCCACACACACACTGCAGCTCCCACACACACACGCTGCAGCACCCACACACACACTGCAGCACCCACACACACACTGCAGCACCCACACACACACACTGCAGCACCCACACACACACACTGCAGCACCCACACACGCACTGCAGCACCCACACACAGACACTGCAGCACCCACACACACACGCAGCAGCACCCACACACACTGCAGCACCCACACACACACTGCAGCACCCACACACACACACTGCAGCACCCACACACACACTGCAGCACCCACACACACACACTGCAGCACCCACACACACACGCTGCAGCACCCACACACACTGCAGCACCCACACACACACTGCAGCACCCACACACACACGCTGCAGCACCCACACACACACTGCAGCACCCACCCACACACTGCAGCACCCACACACACACTGCAGCACCCACACACACTGCAGCACCCACACACACTGCAGCACCCACACACACTGCAGCACCCACACACACACTGCAGCACCCACTCACACTGCAGCACCCACACACACACTGCAGCACACACACACACTGCAGCACACACACTCTGCAGCACCCACACCCACACTGCAGCACCCACACACACACTCCAGCACCCACACCCACACTGCAGCACCCACACACACACACTGCAGCTCCCACACACGCACTGCAGCACCCACACCCACACTGCAGCACCCACACACACACACTGCAGCACCCACACACGCACTGCAGCACCCACACGCACTGCAGCACCCACACCCACACTGCAGCAGCCACACACACACACTGCAGCACCCACACACACACACTGCAGCACCCAATCAAACACTGCAGCACCCACACACACTGCAGCATCCACACACACACTGCAGCACCCACACACACACACTGCAGCACCCAATCAAACACTGCAGCACCCACACACACTGCAGCACCCACACACACTGCAGCACCCACACACACACTGCAGCACCCACACACACACGCTGCAGCACCCACACACACACTGCAGCATCCACACACACACACTGCAGCACCCACACCCACACTGCAGCACCCACACACACACTGCAGCACCCACACACACTGCAGCACCCACACACACACACTGCAGCACCCACACACACACTGCAGCACCCACACACACACTGCAGCACCCACACACACTGCAGCACACACACACTCACTGCAGCACCCACACACACACTGCAGCTCCCACACACACACTGCAGCACCCACACTCTGCAGCACCCACACCCACACTGCAGCACCCACACACACACACTGCAGCACACACACTCTGCAGCACCCACACCCACACTGCAGCACCCACACACACAAACTGCTGCACCCACACACACACTGCAGCTCCCACACGCACACTGCAGCACCCACACACACTGCAGCACCCACACACACACTGCAGCTCCCACACACACACTGCAGCACCCACACACACACTGCAGCACCCACACACACACTGCAGCACCCACACACACACTGCAGCACCCACACACACACTGCAGCACCCACACACACACTGCAGCTCCCACGCACTCACTGCAGCTCCCACACACACACACTGCAGCACACACACTCTGCAGCACCCACACCCACACTGCAGCACCCACACACACACGCTGCAGCACCCACACACACACTGCAGCACCCACACACACACTGCAGCACCCACACACACACTGCAGCACCCACACACACACACTGCAGCACCCACATACACACACTGCAGCACCCACACACGCACTGCAGCACCCACACACAGACACTGCAGCACCCACACACACACGCAGCAGCACCCACACACACACTGCAGCACCCACACACACACACTGCAGCACCCACACACACACTGCAGCACCCACACACACACACTGCAGCACCCACACACACACGCTGCAGCACCCACACACACTGCAGCACCCACACACACACTGCAGCACCCACACACACACGCTGCAGCACCCACACACACACTGCAGCACCCACCCACACACTGCAGCACCCACACACACACTGCAGCACCCACACACACTGCAGCACCCACACACACTGCAGCACCCACACACACTGCAGCACCCACACACACACTGCAGCACCCACTCACACTGCAGCACCCACACACACACTGCAGCACACACACACACTGCAGCACACACACTCTGCAGCACCCACACCCACACTGCAGCACCCACACACACACTCCAGCACCCACACCCACACTGCAGCACCCACACACACACACTGCAGCTCCCACACACGCACTGCAGCACCCACACCCACACTGCAGCACCCACACACACACACTGCAGCACCCACACACGCACTGCAGCACCCACACGCACTGCAGCACCCACACCCACACTGCAGCAGCCACACACACACACTGCAGCACCCACACACACACACTGCAGCACCCAATCAAACACTGCAGCACCCACACACACTGCAGCACCCACACACACACTGCAGCACCCACACACACACACTGCAGCACCCAATCAAACACTGCAGCACCCACACACACTGCAGCACCCACACACACTGCAGCACCCACACACACACTGCAGCACCCACACACACACGCTGCAGCACCCACACACACACTGCAGCATCCACACACACACACTGCAGCACCCACACCCACACTGCAGCACCCACACACACACTGCAGCACCCACACACACTGCAGCACCCACACACACACACTGCAGCACCCACACACACACTGCAGCACCCACACACACACTGCAGCACCCACACACACTGCAGCACACACACACTCACTGCAGCACCCACACACACACTGCAGCTCCCACACACACACTGCAGCACCCACACTCTGCAGCACCCACACCCACACTGCAGCACCCACACACACACACTGCAGCACACACACTCTGCAGCACCCACACCCACACTGCAGCACCCACACACACAAACTGCTGCACCCACACACACACTGCAGCTCCCACACGCACACTGCAGCACCCACACACACACTGCAGCACCCACACACACCGCAGCACCCACACACACACTGCAGCTCCCACGCACTCACTGCAGCTCCCACACACACACTGCAGCACCCACACACACACAGCAGCACCCACACACACACACTGCAGCACACACACTCTGCAGCACCCACACCCACACTGCAGCACCCACACACACACTGCAGCTCCCACACACACACTGCAGCACCCACACACACACTGCAGCACCCACACACACTGCAGCACCCACACACACACACTGCAGCACCCACACACACACTGCAGCACCCACACACACTCTGCAGCACCCACACACACTCTGCAGCACCCACACCCACACAGCAGCACCCACACACACACTCCAGCACCCACACCCACACTTCAGCACCCACACACACTCTGCAACACCCACACACACTCTGCAGCGCCCACACCCACACTGCAGCACCCACACACACACTCCAGCACCCACACCCACACTTCAGCACCCACACACTCACTGCAGCACCCACACACACACTGCAGCTCCCACACACAGACTGCAGCACCCACACACACACTGCAGCACCCACACACTCACTGCAGCACCCACACACACACTGCAGCACCCACACACACACTGCAGCACCCACACACACACTGCAGCTCCCACACACACACGCTGCAGCACCCACACACACACTGCAGCACCCACACACACACTGCAGCACCCACACACACACACTGCAGCACCCACACACACACACTGCAGCACCCACACACGCACTGCAGCACCCACACACAGACACTGCAGCACCCACACACACACGCAGCAGCACCCACACACACTGCAGCACCCACACACACACTGCAGCACCCACACACACATGCTGCAGCACCCACACACACACACACTGCAGCAGCCACTCACACACTGCAGCACCCACACACACACACTGCAGCACCCACACACACACTGCAGCACCCACACACACACACTGCAGCACCCACACACACACGCTGCAGCACCCACACACACTGCAGCACCCACACACACACTGCAGCACCCACACACACACGCTGCAGCACCCACACACACACTGCAGCACCCACACACACACTGCAGCACCCACACACACTGCAGCACCCACATACACTGCAGCACCCACACACACTGCAGCACCCACACACACACTGCAGCACCCACACACACTGCAGCACCCACACACACACTGCAGCACCCACACACACACACTGCAGCACACACACTCTGCAGCACCCACACCCACACTGCAGCACCCACACACACACTGCAGCACCCACACTCACACACTGCAGCACCCACACACACACACTGCAGCACCCACACACACACTGCAGCACCCACACACACACACTGCAGCACCCACACACACACGCTGCAGCACCCACACACACTGCAGCACCCACACACACACTGCAGCACCCACACACACACGCTGCAGCACCCACACACACACTGCAGCACACACACACACACTGCAGCACCCACACACACTGCAGCACCCACACACACTGCAGCACCCACACACACACTGCAGCACCCACACACACACTGCAGCACCCACACACACACTGCAGCACCCACACACACACACACTGCAGCACACACACTCTGCAGCACCCACACCCACACTGCAGCACCCACACCCACACTCCAGTACCCACACTGCAGCACCCACACACACACACTGCAGCTCCCACACACACACAGCAGCACCCACACACACACACTGCAGCACACACACTCTGCAGCACCCACACCCACACTGCAGCACCCACACACACACTGCAGCTCCCACACACACACTGCAGCACCCACACACACACTGCAGCACCCACACACACTGCAGCACCCACACACACACACTGCAGCACCCACACACACACTGCAGCACCCACACACACTCTGCAGCACCCACACACACTCTGCAGCACCCACACCCACACAGCAGCACCCACACACACACTCCAGCACCCACACCCACACTTCAGCACCCACACACACTCTGCAACACCCACACACACTCTGCAGCGCCCACACCCACACTGCAGCACCCACACACACACTCCAGCACCCACACCCACACTTCAGCACCCACACACTCACTGCAGCACCCACACACACACTGCAGCTCCCACACACAGACTGCAGCACCCACACACACACTGCAGCACCCACACACTCACTGCAGCACCCACACACACACTGCAGCACCCACACACACACTGCAGCACCCACACACACACTGCAGCTCCCACACACACACGCTGCAGCACCCACACACACACTGCAGCACCCACACACACACACTGCAGCACCCACACACACACTGCAGCACCCACACACACACACTGCAGCACCCACACACACACACTGCAGCACCCACACACGCACTGCAGCACCCACACACAGACACTGCAGCACCCACACACACACGCAGCAGCACCCACACACACTGCAGCACCCACACACACACTGCAGCACCCACACACACATGCTGCAGCACCCACACACACACACACTGCAGCAGCCACTCACACACTGCAGCACCCACACACACACACTGCAGCACCCACACACACACTGCAGCACCCACACACACACACTGCAGCACCCACACACACACGCTGCAGCACCCACACACACTGCAGCACCCACACACACACTGCAGCACCCACACACACACGCTGCAGCACCCACACACACACTGCAGCACCCACACACACACTGCAGCACCCACACACACTGCAGCACCCACATACACTGCAGCACCCACACACACTGCAGCACCCACACACACACTGCAGCACCCACACACACTGCAGCACCCACACACACACTGCAGCACCCACACACACACACTGCAGCACACACACTCTGCAGCACCCACACCCACACTGCAGCACCCACACACACACTGCAGCACCCACACTCACACACTGCAGCACCCACACACACACACTGCAGCACCCACACACACACTGCAGCACCCACACACACACACTGCAGCACCCACACACACACGCTGCAGCACCCACACACACTGCAGCACCCACACACACACTGCAGCACCCACACACACACTGCAGCACCCACACACACACGCTGCAGCACCCACACACACACTGCAGCACACACACACACACTGCAGCACCCACACACACTGCAGCACCCACACACACTGCAGCACCCACACACACACTGCAGCACCCACACACACACTGCAGCACCCACACACACACTGCAGCACCCACACACACACACACTGCAGCACACACACTCTGCAGCACCCACACCCACACTGCAGCACCCACACACACACTCCAGCACCCACACCCACACTGCAGCACCCACACACACACACTGCAGCTCCCACACACGCACTGCAGCACACACACACACACACTGCAGCACACACACACACACACTGCAGCACACACACACACACACTGCAGCTCCCACACACGCACTGCAGCACCCACACACACACGCTGCAGCACCCACACACACACACTGCAGCACCCACACACACACTGCAGCACCCACACACACACACTGCAGCACCCACACACTCTGCAGCACCCACACCCACACTGCAGCACCCACACACACACTCCAGCACCCACACCCACACTGCAGCACCCACACACACACACTGCAGCTCCCACACACGCACTGCAGCACCCACACCCACACTGCAGCACCCACACACACACACTGCAGCTCCCACACCCACACTGCAGCACCCACACCCACACTGCAGCACCCACACACACACACTGCAGCTCCCACACACGCACTGCAGCACCCACACCCACACTGCAGCACCCACACACACACTGCAGCTCCCACACACACACACTGCAGCACCCAATCAAACACTGCAGCACACACACACACTGCAGCACCCACACACACTGCAGCACCCACACACACACTGCAGCTCCCACACACACTGCAGCACCCACACACACACTGCAGCACACACACACACACGCTGCAGCACCCACACACACTGCAGCACCCACACACACTGCAGCACCCACACACACACGCTGCAGCACCCACACACAGTGCATTTTCACGAGCCTTGCTGTTGTGAACTTTGTGCTTCCCAGTCACCCCGAAAAGCAGGTGGTGAATTGTGTTAATCGATAACCGAGTTCTGATTCCTGTCAGCTCTGATGGGATTTGATTTTCCATGGCTGCACCCACCTGTGTAAGGCAGAGGCCTCCTTCACCAGCCTCTTCACGCTGTGCACAATATTGATTCTAATCTGCCTTGGCTTCAACTCCTCACAAAGGGCCTGACCAGCAGAGTACACCATGTTTCAGAGAGTTTGATAATTATTTGCAGTGTGGGGACACTTCGTCTCCAGCTTCCGTTTTGTGTAGTATTAACCAGAGGAGCAATGGAGCTCACTCAGAAGGAAAAACCAGTAAAACTTGGGAAATGATTGGTACCGGTCTGAACCGGGTTTAAAATGGAACTCTGCTTAGGACAAAACGGAACTCCAGTTCAGACCAGTGCCAGTCTGAAGTCGCGATGCTAGTTCCTCACCACAGTGTTCCCAGCCTCTGTGACCTGCTCTTGTTTATATGGCCTGTCCAGTTCAGTTTCTGGTCAATGGAACCCCCAGGATGTTGATAGTGGGAGATTCGGCAATGGAAATGCCATTGAACGTCACAGGGAGACGGTTAGATTCTCTCTAGTTGGAGATGTTCATTTGTTGTCACTTATGTGGCGTGAATGTTACCTGTGACTTGTCAGCCCAAGCCTGGGTGTTGTCCAGGTCTTCCTGCAGGTGAATGTGGACTGCTTCAGTATCTTTTTGAGGTGCGAATGGTACTGAACGCTGTGGCCTTCCAAGAATATCCAACGTTCAGCCAGTCTGGTTATTTCTGCACTAATGTCTTAGTTAAAAAGGTCCATCAGGGATGTCACAAAATTGTACAGGGTGCAGAGGGTTTTATCGTATGTTAACAAGAGACTAAGGATTTCATTTGATTCGATTTATTATTGTCACATGTATTAGTGTACAGTGAAAAATATTGTTTCTTGCGCGCTATACAGACAAAGCATACTGTTCATAGAGCATGTAGGGGAGAGGGAAAGGAGAGGGTGCAGAATGTAGTATTACAGAGAGAAAGCTCAGCTTAATATGTAGTCGGTCCATTCAAAAGTCTGATGGCAGCAGCAGGGAAGAATCGTTTCTTGAGTCGGTTGGTACGTGTCCTCAGACTTTTGTATCTTTTTTCTGACAGAAGAAGGTGGAAGAGAGAATGTCTGGGGTGCGTGGAGTCCTTGATTATGCTGGCAGCTTTTCAGAGGCAGCAGGAAGTGTAGACAGAGTCAATGGATGGGAGGTTGGATTGCGTGATGGACTGGGCTACCTTCATGATCCTTTGTTTTTTCTTGCGGTCTTAGGCAGAGCAGGAGCTATACCAAGCTGTGATACAACCAGAAAGAATGCGTTCTGTGATGCATCTGTAAAAATTGGTGAGAATCGTAGCACACATACCCAATTTCCTTAGCCTCCTGAGAAAGTAGGGGGGGCGTTGGTGGGCTTACTTAGTGTCAGTGTGGAGGGACCAGGACAAGTTGTTGGTGATCTGCACACCTAGAAACTTGAAGCTCTCGACCATTTCCATTTCATCACCGTTGATGTTTAAGCCTGTTTACGAGTGTCACAAGCAGGCTTACATTAACACTGCAATGAAGTTACTGTGAAAATCCCCTAGTTGCCAGACTCACTCATTTGCCTGTTCAGGTACACTGAGGGAGAAATTAACATGGCCAATGTACCTAACCAGGACTGTGGGAGGAAACTTGAGCACCCGGAGGACACGGGAGAATGTGCAGACTCTGCACAGATAGTGACCCAAGCCAGGAATTGAACCTGGGTCGCTGGCGCTGTGAGTAGCAGTGCTAACCACTAGACAGGGGCATGTTCTCCACGACGCTTCCTGAAGTCATTGACTATCTCCTTCGGCTTACTGGTATTGAGGGAGAGATTATTGCCGTCGCACCATTTCACCAGATGCACCATCTCTCTCCTGTACTGTATCTCGTCATTGTTTGAGATCCGACCCCCTATAGTGGTGGACATCAGGGGTGCAATTTTCCCAAACAACGGGTGGGAAAACGGGAGGTTTTCCCATCCGTTTTTTGGGCGAACTTAGTTAAATGAATTTCCAGCTCTCTACATAGCACAGAGGCCTTCAGGGGATTTATGCCTGTGCGAAATGCTCCCCTTGGCATTGTCTGGTGCCAAGGCAGTGCCAGGGTGCCCAGTGGGCAGTGCCAAAGTGTCATGCCTCTGACGGCCTCAATGTCCTCCAGTCCCACCAGCAAGGCCATCACTCCTGGTCCCCTGTTGCCGGGGATCCTATGCGATACCCGCTGGTGTGAACCTCCACTGGCTTGGGTCAGAAACATGAGTGAGCCTGAACGATAGCATTCCGGGCTCGCTAGAGAGATGCAAATCAGTATTTGCATATTGTAATCAACCTCACACCGCTCCCCGCCATGAGGCTGATTACATTGAAAAAAACGACCCAGGATGACTGCGAACGGCCGCACGCCAGCTGCGATTTCCACTTTTGGCCAGCTGCTGACTTTTCCCGGCCCGCTACGCCACTCAACCAGCACAGCGGGCCGGGAAAATCACGCCCCATCCATCTGAAATGACTTGAGGAGCTGGGGTTGTACTTCTTTGAGCAGAGAAGGTTAAAAGGAGATTATAAAGATTGAGCAAATAATGAGTAATTGTTTCCACTGGAGAGAGTAAATATTGGGAAGACACTGCATTCAGATCATTGACCAAATGATAAGATGAGGAGAGTTTATTTTTAGAAGGGTCGCTGTGATTTGGAATACACTATCTGACAGGGTGGTTGAAGTGGATTTATCAGTAATTTTGAAAAGGGAATTGTCTAAATACTTGAAAAAGTTAAAAATACTTTACAATTGCAGGATTATAGGGAAAGAACAGGGTAGTGGGACTAATCAGATCACTCGTTCAAAGAGCCAGCACAGACTAAATGGACTGAATGGCCTCCTTCTGCACGGTTCTGGTTTTATAATTACTAATCACCCATCTGTCCTCAAGGCAAAAGAGCAATAAATATTTGGAATAATCTAATGTAGTGATAGAGATAAAAACTTTGGGTCAATCAAAATGCAGGTCAATGGCAGAGTTAGTGGGCCAGATTCTCTGATCTCGCTGGCAGCAAGGATTCTCCAGTCCCGCTGCAGTGAATGGAGATTTGGCTGAGCGCCAAATTCCCTATCCTCGCTGGCAGTAAGGATTCTCTAGTCCTGCTGCAGTGAATGGAGATTTGGCTGAGCACCAAATTCCCTATCCTTGCTGGCAGCAAGGATTCTCCAGTCCCGCTGCAGTGAATGGAGATTTGGCTGAGCGCCAAATTCCCTGTTCTCGCTGGCAGCCAGGGTTCTCCAGTCCCGCTGCAGTGAATGGAGATTTGGCTGAGCACCAAATTCCCTGTTCTCGCTGGCAGCCAGGATTCTCCAGTCCCGCTGCAGTGAATGGAGATTTGGCTGAGTGCCAGATTCCCTGTCCTCACTGGCAATGGCGGCAGGGAGTGAATGGCCGGAGAATTCTGGCCAGTATATTTGAAAGAGCAGTTCAGGGGGATAATTGTCCTCCTCTCATCTTAGATTCTGGTTTCCTCACAGTGGGTCTGACGTGATTGAAAGGTAGTGTGTGGGGTTTGGGGCTGTGGGGGAAGGGGGGTGTAAGAATCATTTCAGTTTACGTGACTGGCACCTAATCCTGTCCATTGCCCCTCAGCACCTCGTCCACTGGATGCCGTATTGCAGTATGGTCATCATCTTTGCTTATGTCTTCTGCTACGGAGTGGGCCCAGGTGAGCTGAATCATACAGGTATCCTTTCTCCTAACGCGCCACTGCCACTGCTGATTGTCCCTTTAAGCATCAATCTGCAGAGTAAGGGTCACAAAACCCAGGAAACCAATTGGAGGGCAGGGTGAGAGATCATTCTGGTAAGCATGGGCTTCTGTACTCAGAGTCATCCCGGGAGCTGATTGCAGCTATGAGGCTGCAAGTCTCTGTATAGTTTTAACCTCTAAATAAACTCGTGTTTTTCCTAAACTGATGAACGAGCATCTTTACATTTGGCGACGAGGATAAAAAAGAATGCTCAGACTGAGCGTATCCAGTTTACACCAAAGTTTCGAACAGAAAAGAATATTTAGCCGGATGTCCCTCTTTGGACGGATAGGTACATTTGACTTCTCCGTGGAGGACAATACATAGAGCGCCTTGGGGATTACTTCCAAGCAAACAAAACAGGGGAGGAGGTGAAGCACAAGGCAATTCTTCTGAGGGTGTGTGAAACCCAAGCTTATCTGATTCACAATCTCACAGCCCCAAGCGTGCCCGACTCCAAATCATTCAGTGAGCTCGTGGAACTAGTGAAGTCACATTTCCAGCTTAGACCATCAGTCACACTCCCGAGATTAAAGTTTATTTCAATAGGGAGAGCTCTGGGTGAAACGATTGCAACGTACATACCAAATTTGAACAGATATGGGAGTATTGCAATTTTGGAGCCACTTCGAAGGATATGTTATGGGACAGATTAGTCTGCAGGGTGAAAAATGAGGCAATTCAACGGAGATTACTTGCAAAAGTTGATATAAATTTTAAATGAGCAATGGAGATAGCACTGGCAATGGAAAATGCTGAAAATGGCACACGAGAGTCACAGAATGCACAAAACAGTACCGTTCACTAGTCAGGCCGGGGACCTGCAGTGGTGCCAACATCGAAGAATTGGGCGCAAGGCGGGAAATGAGTTCAGCCACAAATAAGACAAGAGGATTTAGAGGAGGCAATCTATCACAAAGCTTGAAGTGAAATGTCATAATTTCTTGATTGGAGTCTTGATTGAGAAGTCGTGGAGCCCCCACGATGCACCTCCAACCACTTGGAGTGCGCATCCACCATGATTTGAATTGTGGGACCCATAAAGGGCCCCTCAAAGTTCACATGTATGCGCACCCATGGTCTTCCAGGGCACTGCCATGGGTGTAGGGAGGCTGAGGGTGGGAGTTTTTAATTTTTTGGCACAGGTCACATCACTTCACCAAGTCTGTGATGTCGGAGTCATGACTGGACCACCAGATGTCACTCCTGGTCAATACCTTTATTTTCGATACTCCCAGGTGGCCATTATATAGTTCCGTTAATATCTGACGTCATCCTGTGTGGGGGAGCAAATACTCAGGACCCCCACAGAATGATCCTGTCCTCAGCACTAAGCTTGTCTTTTTAATGAAGCAGGGTTTCATTTCTTCAGAGGGTTGTCCTTGGAATCCACTGTGCAGCATCATGTGCCTTATTTTAGATAAGGTTGAATCTTTTTGGGTCCAGGCCTCAATCTGCCTTGCTAACACTGGCAAAGCCTCAAAAATTCAGCATCATCACAACCTCTTCCAATGCTGGTAAAGGAACCAGGCTTGTGGGCAACGGGAGGCAACTCAGTGTGTCAGCATTGGCTATCCAGGTTCCAGGGCAGTGTTCTAGAAGGTATTCATAGGCCATCAATAACAAGAGCCAGCACTGTATCGGAGCAGAGGTGATAGGGGGATTGCCTCTTTGAATAGGCCCAATAAGGGTTTATGGTTGGTAACTATAAAAAACCGTTGACCATAGACATATTGGTGGAACATTTTCACACCAAATACAACCATCAACCCTTCTTTCTCAATCTGAGAATTCCTTTGTTCCGCATCCAAAAGGGTCCTGGAGGTATACATGATGGGCTTTTCCGCCCCGTCTTTCCAGCAATGTGACAGCACCGTCCCAACCCCATATAGGGGAAGCATCACAAGGCAATATAAGTTCCTTCTTAGGGTTAAACTGGGCCATAAGACCTGCTCCATTATCTCTGCAAGATTTCCAAGTTGACCAGGTGTTCTTGTTCCAAAGCTCCCGTGACCAAGACGTTATCTAAGTATGCTGCTACCCTAGATAGCCCTTGAAGGATATTCTCCATAACTCTTTGGAAAATGGCACACGCTGACAAGGCTCCCAAAGGGCAAGAGGGTATACTCGTAGATCCCGTTATGTGTGTTGGTTGTCACATATTTCCAGGAGGACTTGTCCAATTCACATTGAAGATAGGTGTGGCTCATGTTCCACTTGGAGAACATCTCACTGCCTGCTAACTTAGTGCACAAGTATTTGATTTAGGGCATCGAGTACCTATCGAGTTTGGAGACTCAATTAATTGTTAATTTATAATCCTCACAAAGACCGAACTGATTTGTTGGGCTTAAGAATGGACTACGGGCGCAGCCCATTCTGCAACTTGCATGGGCATTATTATATCGAAACTTTCAAGGCGCTTTCTCCAGCATGCACTATGGAACTGGGCTTGATCTGAAGTATCTAGGTGTAGTGTTGGGATCAACATAGATCTTGGCTTTGGCCCCCTTTATTTTTCCCAGGCCCTCTTGGAAAACTCCAGGATATCTAATAATAACTTTGTACACTTCCCTACGCCTAGCCTGAAGATCTCCAACCAGTTCAGCCGGATCTGCTAGAGCCAATCCCTCCCCATAAGGCTTGGTCCATGCCCCAGTTCGACAATGAGTGGGAGATGAGCTGATTGCTGCCTGTAAGTTACTGGGGCCACTGTGGTGCTTTTTATTTGTAAAGGTTTCCTTGTGTAGGTAGCTAGTCTGGCTTTGGTGTCTTCCAATCTCAGGAGTTGGATGCCAGATTGGAGATGCTCATATGCCTGTTCTCTGATAGCGGACACTGCTGCTCCCGTGTCCACCTCCATCTTCAAGGGATAGTCATGCACTAGAAAATCTACCATTATTGAGGCAACTTTTGTTGTGATGATACGATTCAGTTGTAGTGTCCCTGTCTCTGGAGGAGGATATCCTGCATGGTATGGTCAGGTACTGGCCTTGGCTTTTTCACTAGGCAGCACGCGGTTAGCTCTTTTTAAGTCCAAATTTGGTTCTGCAAACAGCTTCCTTTGGGTGGTTAGGTCATTTATGCCGCATACCAATCTGTCTCGCAACCTTTCATTAAGAGGCAGTCCAAATTCGCAATATTCAGCCAATATCTGCAATCTAGCCAAGAATTCTGTGACAGGTTCCCTAGGAGTTCTCGCAGCCATGTTGAAGCAATATCTATGAAGGATTACAGAGGGCTTTGGGTCATAGTGGTTTTCACCAGATCTACGAGTTCATGAAGTTTCTGAAACTTCACCTTGGCTGTGTCATTTGGCAGTGCTTGCAATAGTCTGTCATCTGGCAACTGCACCTTTCTGAAGTTCGTTCTCTGCTAATCTTGGGGTTCTCACTGTCTTTCCTTGACTGTCAGGTGGTGGTGACATTAGGGTTCCTATATCGATAGGAGCCCTTTAACACCTGATTTACACAAGGACCCTTCAATGAGGACCGATTACATGAGGTCCCACCCCTTGTTTGGAGGACATTATTTGCCTGATGCTCTCTGTAGTTCCTGCGTTCCTTTTTCTGCATTCTCAAGTGATAGGGCTACATTAACGACTCTTTTTAAGTCCAAATTTGGTTCTGCAAACAGCTTCTTTTGGGTGGTTAGGTCATTTATGCCACATACCAATCTGTCTCGCAACCTTTCATTAAGAGGCAGTCCAAATTCGCAATATTCAGCCAATATCTGCAATCTAGCCAAGAACTCTGTGACAGGTTCCCCAGGAGTTCTCGCAGCCATGTTGAAGCAATATCTATGAAGGATTACAGAGGGCTTCGGGTCATAGTGGTTTTCACCAGCTCTACGAGTTCATTAAAAGTTTTGGAATCAGGGGCATCCAGATAGGTCAGACTTCTTATCACACTGAACGACAGGGCTGTGCATGCAGTCAACGACATCACCTTTTGTTTTCCGTCTGCTTCAATGTTGTTAGCATGGAAGAAGTAACTCATGCCCTCAGTGTATTGGGCCCATTCTTCCCCACTGCTACCATAGGCTTCAAGTTTCACAAGAAAAAGCAGAATGGCTTTTTTTTTACCAGAGAAAATTCTTGAAGTTTGAAGGTTGTCTGGAGGGAGATGGAGAAAATGGATTTTTATCCTCATTACCAATGTAGTAATTCAGCCAAACACCAGTCTCCTGTCACTGACACCTTTTCTTGTGCACTAAGGGGAAGGATCGCACCTGCGGCTTACAGTCAGGTAGTCTTCACCTTGGGACCAACAATAACGGTCCAGGTGGAGTAACAGGTTTAGAAACACTCGCTGACTGCTCCCCATTGGGCGAGCCTCCACTCACTCAATATGGAAGCTCGTAAAGCAGGAATCCCATGGGGAGATCTATCGATGATCTCCCATGCTCTTTGTGGCCATAACACTGACCACAAGCCTCTCTTGGATCTTTTTAAAAAAGACAAGACTATTCAGCCAATCGCATCAGCAAGAATTCAACATTGGGCATTAAGTCTGTTCACCTACAAATATACTTTCAAGCACCGACTGGAACACACATAATGAATGAAGATACTTTTAGCCACCTACCTTTACAAAAAAGTGTTACAGCTGCTCCAATACCACAGGAAATTATCATGCCATTGAATTTTTTGGACACTTTGTCAATCTCGGCGAAGCAAATCAGGTCGGGATCCACTTCTGTCCAAAGTGAGACGCAAGATACAGTTGGCCAATGAGCCAGTTACTGAAGAAATTTGTTAGCGGCAGGGATGAATTGAGTTTCCAGGATGGCATCATACTCCAGGGAGCAAAACTAGTCATCCCTGGACCATGTGGAGAGCTGCTTCTAATGGAACTACACAGCACTCATCCTGACATCTCAAAGATGAAGATGCTTGCCAGAAGTTATGTGTGGTGGCCTGGCATTGATGCCAACATCGGGAGCCTGGTCAAGCACTGTGAACAGTACCAATTGCAACAAAGGTTGCCTGCGCCCTTGGGAATGGCCAGGCTGGCCATGGGTATGAGTCCATATTGATGTGGAGTCACATTTAGGCCAGACCAGGTAAGGACAGTAGATATCCTTCCCTGAAGCACATTGTTGAACCATTTGGGTTTTACAATAATTGGCAATGGTTTCATCGTCATCATCAGACTTAATTCTAGATTTTTAAAGAATTCAAATTTCACCATTTGCCGTGGTGGGATTTGAACCCAGGTCCCGAGAGCATTACTTTGGGTCTCTGGGTTACCTGTCCAGTGACAATACCACTCTGCCACTGCCTCCCCAAAATGGCCTTCTTCCCATCTCCAAATTGCCCTCGTTATTCTTCCCAGAGCAGCAAGGTTCCACCTTTGGGACGATTGGTGACTCGAATGAAAGGTGAAGGGTGGATTGTTTCGAAAGGTGACTCTGGCTGGGGTAACTTTATCTGAAAGATTTCCTTCCTCTGTTCCAGGTGGAGTAGCCATCATTATTCCCTCGGAAATATTCCTGCAGTCCGATCGGCCAGCCGGCTATGTTATTAATGGTTTCTGCAACTGGATTGGCCTGTTTCTCATCGCAATGGTTTTCTCCTTCATGGTTGTAAGTAGCTTTGACATTAAATCAGTTCCTTTGTGAACCTTACTCACTGAACACCATCGCATCAGCTCAGCTCCCACAGTAACTCCCCACTGATCTCACTCACTCCAACTCACCGACAAGCCTCACTGACCCTCCCTCACTCTCTCTCACTGACCCTCCCTCACTCTCTCTCACTGACCCTCCCTCACTCACTGACCCTCCCTCACTCTCTCTCACTGACCCTCCCTCACTCTCTCTCACTGACCCTCCCTCACTCTCTCACTGACCCTCCCTCACTCTCTCTCACTGACCTTCCCTCACTCTCTCTCACTGACCCTCCCTCACTCTCTCTCACTGAGCCTCCCTCACTCACTGACCCTCCCTCACTCTCTCACTGACCCTCCCTCACTCTCTCACTGACCCTCCCTCACTCTCTCACTGACCCTCCCTCACTCTCTCTCACTGACCCTCCCTCACTCACTGACCCTCCCTCACTCTCTCACTGACCCTCCCTCACTCTCTCTCACTGACCCTCCCTCACTCACTGACCCTCCCTCACTCTCTCACTGACCCTCCCTCACTCTCTCACTGACCCTCCCTCACTCTCTCACTGACCCTCCCTCACTCTCTCTCACTGACCCTCCCTCACTCTCTCACTGACCCTCCCTCACTCTCTCTCACTGACCCTCCCTCACTCTCTCACTGACCCTCCCTCACTCTCTCACTGACCCTCCCTCACTCTCTCACTGACCCTCCCTCACTCTCTCACTGACCCTCCCTCACTCTCTCTCACTGACCCTCCCTCACTCTCTCACTGACCCTGCCTCCCTCCCTCGCTGACCCTCCCTCACTCACTGACCCAGTTTACTGTATTTCTCCCTGTACTTACTGCTGGTGTTTGTGTTGCAGGAGAGCCTGGGCTACCTCTGCTTCCTGATATTCTGCGCTGTCTGCTTACTGCTCACCATCATGGGCTACTTCATCCTCCTGGAGACAAAAGGCAAGTCACCCCTGGAAATCAGCCAGGAATTCAGGAACAGGAGACTCTGGAAAAACTCCCGGCTGCAGGTCACACCCAACGGGACAGTCCCACAAAACACAGTCGAGATCATTATGTCAACTGCATTCTAACCGGCTGCGAGAATCCTACTGGAGCGAGAGGAAGACGTTTTGAACTGAGCTATCATGTTTGGCATCGGACTGTAATAAGCCCCCAACTAGCAGTACAGGGAGAGCCCTATTTCTGTTTAAATTGTGTAACTAATTATTCTACTGTAGGATGCCAGAGAACAGGCCGAGGCGGCCCGCTGGGAGAAGTGCCCCTTGGAGTCACTGCTGGAGCGGCGCACTCACTTACTGATAGGCCTAGCGGTTAGGATGTGGTTTAGTTATACATATCAAAGGTCTTTTTCTAAAGGCTCAGAGTTTTTTTAAACGCTATTAAGCATGCAAGAAATCTATGAGAGTATTGCCAACATTCTGAGGTCTGTTACCTTGGCAACACTGGCCTTTTGCAGTAATTTGATCACAATGCAGCCTGATTTGAATGTTAGATCTCCTCCTGACCCAAGGAGTGATACACACTGACGGATGTCACCCTCCTCAGTGGTACTGTTACTGAGAACCTTCTCAGGGAGTCACTTCACAAATTAAATACATATCGAGTAGGTACATCTCAGGATGCTGTCTTACCCACTGCCGTTGTTAATCTCAGGTTTCGAGAATGATTTAGTGTAACCTTGGGCGTTGGGTATCTCCAGCCAGACAGTCTTCAACTTCAAGAGTTTGCTGGGTTTATTGCCTTAGCCTTCTTTAACTTATTTAAATGGGGGTGGGGGGCAGGGTGCGTGGGTGTGTGCGTGTGGAGGTGATGGCCCAGTGGTATTATCGCTAGACTAGTAATCCAAAACTCAACTAATGCTCTGGGGACCCGGGTTCGAATCCCGCCATGGCAGATGGTGGAATTTGAATTCAATAAAAAAATCTGGAATTCAGAATCTACTGATGACCATAAAACCATTGTCGATTGTTGTAAAAACCCATCTGGTTCACTAATGTCCTTTAGGGAAGGAAATCTGCCATCCTTACCTGGTCTGGCCTACATGCGACTCCAGAGCCACAGCAATGTGGTTGACTCTCAACTGCCCTCTTAAAAGCCACTCAATTCAAGGACAACCAATTTAAGTTATAGGAATAGGCAATAATGCTGGCCCAGCCAGCGACGGCCATATCCCACAAATGAATTTAAATTAAAAATTCATTGATAGCCTTCTGTATATCACCAGAACAGGGGCAGGGCTTTTAGCTGACAACCCTTCCAATAAGGAGGCAGACCGTCCAGACTAAGATAGACAAGTGGCTGCAGAGTTTAATACCCACAGGATGCACTGCAGCAACTCACCAAGTCTATCCCCACAGCGTTGGACTACTTTCTTGTTCCAATTCCTCTCACTCCTCCTAACACCACTTTCCAAGCACATATGTAATTGTAACAAGGTAGGATCAAGTCTTTGTTAGACATCGTACCACACAATTCCTATACAAGTGCTGCTTACAGAGTTTTTCACTCACATTTCTGATACCAATTCTGCCTTTTGATTTCTACATTCCATACGTATCGCAAACAAATCATTAAACATCAAAGATACACAGAAGTGGCATCAAAATAATGACACAAAGCCAACAAAATGCACTTAACTTACCTCAATCTCTTCCAATCATCTTCCTGCCATGATAATATTACAGCAAGAAGTCTCACAACACCAGGTAAAGTCCAACAGATTTATTGGAATCACGAGCTTTCGGAACGCTACTCCTTTATCAGATGATGAAGGGGCAACGCTCCGAAAGCTCGTGATTCCAAATAAACCTGTTGGACTTTAACCTGGTGTAGTGAAACCTCTTACTGTGCCCACCCCAGTCCAACGCCGGCATCCCCACATCATGATAATATTACCCTGTTAAGATTTTTCCACCATTTTATTGCCATAGATGCATTGTCCACACAATCTCTTCCCACTCCCATACACAGTGACCAAGGACATCACTGCCACACATAGATAACTTCCACATATTCCATCATTCTCCTTCACGGGAAGATATTCTTGCCTTAGGCCCACTCATACAACACATCCTGACCTCAGAACAAGGCTATTTGAACTCACTGTGTGTTGATCCCATAGACAGTCCAGGACATGCTGTTCCCACAGACAGCATTTTCCAAACCATAGAACCATAGAATAGAATCCCTACAGTGCAGAAGGAGGCCATTCCACCCATCAAGTTTGCACCGACCCGCCGAAAGACCACTCTACCTAGGCCCACTACCCCCATCCTTATAACCGTTACCCTGCGCATTTATCATGACTAATCCATCTAACCTGCACATCTTTGGACACTAAGAGGCAGTTCAGCATGATCAATCCACCTAACCTGCACATGCAAACCCCTAAAACTCTACCACCTAGAAGGACAAAGACAGCAAATGCCTGGGAACACCACCATTTGCAAGTTCCCTTCCAAGCCACTCACCACTCTGACTTGGAAATATATCACCGTTTCTTCTCTGTCGCTGGGTCAAAATCCTGGAACTCCCCCACCTAACACCACTGTGGGTGTACCTACACCCAATCAACTGCAGCAGTTCAAGATAAAGGCCCACCATAATCTCCTCAGTGCATTTGGGGATGGGTTGGCCAGTGATGTCTGCATTCCCAAAGTGAATTTAATAAAATTAACCTTCATACTCATAAGTGTCAGGTAATGACTATTCCCAACACTATTCCACTATCACCGATATACCCCCAACATCAATATCTTGGGTGCTATCAATAGCCGGAAACTTAATTGGACGGCCCATATCAGCACTGTGGTTACAAGAGCAGGGCAGAATTTCTCTATCTTCTCTGCATTGAGTGACTCAAATCCTGATCCATCAAAACTTCCCCATCATCCAAAAGATTTAAGTCAGGAATGTGATACTCATCAGACGTCGAAATGGTCATCTCTGTAACAACACTCAAGGAGACTGACACCATATTGAACAGGGCTGTTCATGTATTCAGTGTTTCTCCTCTATCACCGGTGGCAGTGGCTGGATTAGGTGTTGGGTATGTATTGGATTAGAGGTTGTGGGTTCAAACTGTACTGTGATAGGAGAACATAGGAAATTGGAGACCCTTTGATCCCTCAAGCCCGCGCCACCCTTTAACAAGATCATGGATGACCGTCAACCTCAACTCTATTTCCCTGCACAACGTCATCATCCCTGGATTCCTTCAAAATTCTTAGAAGTCCTAAAATCTATCAACCTCAGCCTCAAAGTTATTCAACGACTGAACATCCACCACCCTCTGAATTAAAGAATATTACAAATTCACAAACATTTGAGTACAGATATTTCTTCTCAGCTCAGTGCAAAATGGGTATAAGACTACACCCTCTGGGATTGGCAGCCAGATGGCAATCAACCTCCCGGCATCTATCCGACAAAGCCCCTCTCAGAATCTGAAATGTTTCAATAAGATCTCTCTCATGGTTTTGAAGAATATAGCCTCATTCTACTCAGTGGGTGGTGTTTCCCCGTCCCTCCCGCCACGGGAATCGTAGCGGGTTGGACACGGACCATACAAAAGTCCGTTGACCTCCGGTGGGAATTTCTGGTCTTAGGGCGAGCGCGGCCGGAAGATCTCGCCCAATGTCTCTCACTGGACAACCAACTCCCATTCCAGGAATCAACCTAGTGAATCTTCATTACACCCTGTTATAGACAAATATAGTAAGAAGTTTAACAACACCAGGTTAAAGTCCAACAGGTTTATTTGGTAGCAAAAGCCACACAAGCTTTTGGAGCTCCAAGCCCCTTCTTCAGGTGAGTTATCATTCCTTAGGTATCAAACCCAAAACTGTGCGCAATATATGGTCTCACCAACGCCTTGTGCAATTGCAGCAAGACTTCCTTATTCTCATACTCCAAGCCCCTTTGCAATAAAGGCTAACTCACCATTTTTCTTCCTCACTGCTTGTTACCTTTCTGTGCTTTGCGAAGAAGGGAATCCTAATCCTCCTGAACAAGATTTTTCTTTGATATTTAAAAATAGTCTGTTCTTTTATTCTTCCTACCAAAGTGAATAACCTCACATCACACTCCACCTGTCATCTTCTTGCCCATCCACTTAACCCTCTGCAGTCCCTTTGGGCTGAGTGCTCCCAGCCCCATGATGGCGGCTCAGAGGCAAGGAGTCTGGGAAAATAATTGAGACATTTTTTACCTTCCAATCTATTGGATTAGCACATGCGCATGGTAATTTAGGGATAAGCTTTCCGGTCCCGCCTGCCACGGGAATCATTGCATGCCAGATGGAAAGTTTGACAAACCATTTAAAGGTTCACCCACCTCAGGCTGGAATTCCTGGTCTGGGGTGGGTGGGGAGAGGGGGGGGAGTTGCGGGGCGGGGGTAATGTGACATGGGTTAGAACATTTAAGTTATAAAGAGAGGTTGGATATGCTTGGGTTGTTTTCTCTGGATGTGGAGATGCCGGCGTTGGACTGGGGTGAACACAATAAGAGTTTTAACAACACCAGGTTAAAGTCCAACAGGTTTATTTGGTAGCAAATACCATATTTGCTACCAAATAAACCTGTTGGACTTTAACCTGGTGTTGTTAAAACTCTTATTGTCTTCTCTGGTGCAGAGAAGACTGAGGGGCGACCTGATTGAGCTGTTCAAGATTATGAGAGGCATGGACAGGGTGGATAGGGAGCAGCTGTTCCCCTTAGTTGAAGGGTCAGTTACGAGGGGACACAAGTTAAAATTGAGAGGTGGAAGATTTAGGGGGGATTTGAGGATAAACTTTTTAACCCAGAGGGTGGTGACGGTCTGGAATGCACTGCCTGGGAGAGTGGTGGAGGCGGGATGCCTCACATCCTTTAAAACGTACCTGGATGAGTACTTGGCACGCTCTAACGTTCAGGGCTATGGGCCAAATGCTGGCAAGTGGGATTAGGTGGGCAGGTCCGGGCCTTTCATGCATCGGTGGAGAGTCGATGGGCTGAAGGGCCTCTTCTGCACTGTCGTAATCTGTGATTCTGTGACCAGGATATCCTGTCTTTACTCGGATAATAATAGTTGACCAGGAAAACTAATAAGATGCTGTCTTAATATTTTCTAGTCCAGTCCAACATGATGCTGCTGTGACCTATTATCCTCAGTGCCACCAAGGATGTGTAAAAATCCTGCCATGCCAGCGTTAATCACATCCCAAGGAAGAATGAAACTGTTTGATTTGATGCCATTCTCCAGCCTGGTCTCTTTACGACAGAGGATTGTCGCACTATATCCAACACTTCCAATTGCAGGGGGATTAATACTGACTGGGTTAGAGGCCAGGAATCCTGAGGGAGTAACTCACCTCCTGATTCCTTCCAAACCTGTCCAATCAGGAGTGTAATGGAATACTCTTGCCTGGATGAGTGCAACTCCAACAACACTCAAGAAGCTCGACACCATCCAGGACAAAGCAGCCCGCTTGATTGCTACCCCTTCCAAAATCATTCACTCCCTCCACCACCAATGTACAGTGGCAATATCATTTGGGGCAGCACAGTGACACAGTGGTTAGCACTGCTGCCTCACAGTGCCATGGACCCAGGTCCAGTTCCAGCCTCGAGCACACTGTCTGTGCAGAGCTTGCACATTCTCCCCGTGTCTGCGTGGGTTTCCTCCCACAGTCCAAAGGTGTGCGGGTTAGTGGATTGGCCATGCTAAATTGCCTCTTTGTGTCATGGCAATTAGCAGGGTAAATATGTGGGGTTACGGGGATAGGGCCTGGGTGGAATTGTTGTTGGTGCAGACTCGATGGGCTGAATGGTCTCCTTCTACACTGAAGGGATTCTATGACCTATGAACCATGTATACCATCCAGAAGATGCACTGAAGGAAATAGACTCCTTAGACATCACCTTCCAAACTCACACCTACCACCATCTAGCAGGACAGGAGCAGCGGATACCTGGGGAGCACCACCACCTGGAGGTTTCTCTCCATGTCACTCAATATGCTGACTTGGAAATATATTGCCATTCCTTCACTATTACTGGATCCAAATCCTGGAACTCCCTCCCTAACAGCACTGGGTGTACCTATACCTCAGGGACTGCAGCGGTTCAAGAAGGCAGCTCACCACCACCTTCTCAAGGGCAACTAGGGATGGGCAGTAAATGCTGGCCTAGGCAGTGACACCCACATCCGGTAAATTAATTCTTAACAAAATTAACCCTGGCCGCCGACAGTGGCAGGAAAGCACAACATAGAAGGAGACCATTCAGTCCATCATTACTAGGCCAGTTCTTTGGAAGTTGAACCAATTAATCCCACTCTTTCCCTTGGCCCTTTTGAAGGTCGCTACTGAATTTGCTTCTGCCACTCGTTCAGACAGTGCATTTCAGAACATCACTCACTCCTCTCGATACTTCCTTATACTCTGTGTCCCCTGGTTACCGACTGGTGACCTTATATATGCCATCAAAACTTCTCATGCTTTCAAACACCTTTTCACATGCTTTCAGATTTCCTCTTAACACTCTCTGCTCTGAGGAGAATGATTCTATCTTCTTCAGCCTCCTATAAGTCCCTCATTCCTGGTAGCATTCCGGTATATCTTTGCTGCGTCTTCTCGAAGGTCTCCTTCCCAAAGTCTGATGCCCAGAATTGGCCACAAAGCGTCGATGATTTATAAAGGTTTAGCAACACCTCCTTGATTCTATCACTCTATAAATCGAAGAGACTAATATGCACCTATTACACTCCCCGACAGTGTAGTGGAATACTTCAGGCAGTCATTGTGTAGGCTTCACTACCTTTGTAATGGGAGCTTGGTGATATGTTCTGCTGTAGCCCAGAGGAGGATCCTGTCTATTTAGTATCTTTCACAGTCTCAAGACGTCCAAAGGCATGTACAGCTGATGAGGTACTTGTGAATTGTAGTCACTCTTATAACATCACAATTACACTGTTTAAAAACAAGCGGTCACCCGTTTAAAACAGTTTTGAGGCAAAATCTTTTCTTCCAGAGGGCCGTGAGCCCAGATTCATCCAATTGGATATTTGCTTTTCAATTCGTGGAGTGAGGCTCCACGTCTCAGGGATGGTGGGTCAGGTGACCAGCGGGGAAAGCGTGTGGCTGCAACTTCCAGGAATATATCCAGCCAGAGTCGCAACCCCTGCTGTGAGAAAAGGAGATAAGAGAGGCCAAAGCAAGATGTGTAAAACAATGATGTGTAAAAGGGGCATCCCCAGAGCCAAAGGAACACCTCCAGCACTCACTGAAAAATCAGCAGCACTATTTGCCACCAAAGCATTACAACTACAGGAGGGGCGCCACTGGCAGGTATTGACCTGACAGGCATCATAGAATCCCTACGGTGCAGAAGGAGACCATTTGACTCATCGAGTCTGCACTGACCACAATCTCACCCAGGCAGTATTCCCATAATCCCTCATATTTATTCTGCTAATCCCCCTGACACTAGGATTAATTTAGCATGGCCAATCCACCTAACGCGCACTTCTTTGGGAGGAAACCGGAATACCCAGAGGAAACCCACGCAGACACGGGGAGAATGTGGAAACTGGCAACTAGTTCCATTAAATGCATGGGGTTATGGGGATAGGGCCTGGGTGGGATTGTGGTTGGTGCAGACTCAAGAACAAAGAACAAAGAACAATACAGCACAGGAACAGGCCCTTCGACCCTCCAAGCCCGCGCCGCTCCCCGGTCCAGGATTGAATCCTGAATCCAGGATCCCCGCCCAATTTTCCAGCCTATCTACATCCTAATATCCTATCCACCGAGCTGTCCCTCACAGCTACGATGCTTTGTTCATCACAACCTATTAACTCACCCCCACCCCCACATTCCAGACCATGTGATCTCCAGGGAGAGGCGAAAACCCTCTCCAGGGAGAGGCCGAATGGCCTCCTTCTGCACTGTAGGATTCTATGATTCTATGTGCTGGGGAACTCAGCCCACCCCCAAATAAGGTTTGCACACAATTGCCCAGATGTGTAAAATTCCCCTGGGCAATTGCCCTCTACATGGAACCATCCGAAAATGTGATTTAAATCACATGGTTCCAGCTGCGTAACATCAATGTTCACTCGGAAACAGTCACAAACACTCAAACCACTTCTAGCTTCTGGGTAACTATTGTACAGACCAACACTGACCCACCCTCCCATTGTACACCCTCCCCACACTCCCGATCCCCTAGGAAACTCCCCCACCCCTCCCACAGGACACCCCCATTCCAACGGGACTGCACCCCTGGTGGGAAGAACCCACGAGGTTCCCCTCACCCCATAAGGGAAAGATCCATCAGGCCCTACTGCCAGTCTCCTGTCCCCGAACTGCTGCTAGGCCTGAGTCTCAGCCCTTAGGACTCTACCGGACACCCCCCACCCCCCCCAAGGCCTGACATGACTCAACATCCACCCCGCCCTTCTCCACCCCAGCTTCATCCCCCCCACCGGTATTACCCACATACCTTATATAGATACCTTCTCCCCTGCCTTGTCAAAGACCTTTAAGCCTGGCTGGAACTTTACCTGGTTTATGGCAGCTAGTTCCATTAAAACAGGGGTTTGCCTTACTTACCTACTACTCCACAGCCCTTGATGCTGGGCCCCGGGGATGCGTTGCACTACTCGAATCTCACCCAGCCTGAGTTGTCGAGGTTAAGAGATCTGAGCCTGTTGATTCGACAGAAACGCAGACTTGTTCCTGTCCTGCCAAACCTGTGCCCACCTTTCTCTGAACATCCATTAATCATGTTCCACCCCAATCATTGTACTGAGACAGCTCTCATCAAAGACACCACCGGTATCCTATGTGACTGTGTCACGAACCACGCTGACATTACCTGTGAGGGTGTCACAACTTGAAACGCTTGTTTGTGGTGGTTTATAGTTTTGATTTTGGAATGGTGGGAGTCACGTGAAACCCCAGTGAGAATAACTGGTCCAGTCATCGTATAATAATTATTAAAAACTATTTATTAAATTAAAGAAAAGACAAAAGTACATGAACATTACTACAATATGCTAAGGCAATTAAGTATATGAATCACTAAACATACACACAGGTTATGTAGAAATTACCCCTTATTCCAATATATATACCTCTGTGATCCCTTAAGACTGCCCCCATCCCAAACAATATCCAATTAATAAGTCTAAAAGTCAAATCCAGCTTATAGTTACCACACAATACAAGGCTGAGGATCAAGCTTGGGAAATGTCCTTTTCTGGTCCAGAAAAGATACATAAACTGCTTTTATGGAGATTTCCACACTGCCTTTTAAAGTTAAGTTTATTTATTAGTCACAAGTAGGCTTACATTAACATTGCAATGAAGTTACTGTGAAAATCCCCTAGTCGCCACACTCCGATGCCTGTTCAGGTACACTGAGGGAGAATTTAGCCTGGCCAATCCCCTAACCAGCACGTCTTTGGATTGTGGAAGGAAACTGGAGCACCCGGAGGAAACCCACACAGGCACGGGGAGAATGTGCAAACTCCACACAGACAGTCACCCAAGCCAGGAGTCAAACCTGGGTCCCTGGTGCTGTGAGGCTGCAGTGCTAGCCACTATGCCACCGTGCCGCCTTGGCTCTAAGACTCAGATGTAGGTCTAGTCTCCTGGCTGTGAGTGATAGACTGGACTCTCAGACTGTTAGATGTGAACTCGCCTCTGTATTATTAGATATAAACTGGTCTGCCTGCTTCTCAGGATGCTGGTAATTGTAACATTTTCCTCTTTGATTCTTTGTTATGTATGTTTGGCTATCTGCATCTCTCAAATTCTGTGACTCTAGAAATTAGAATGTGTATACCTCTACTGATCTCTCAGTCATCTAGTTAAGCTGCTTCCTACTGATAGGGCAATTTATATCTAGTTCTGTCTAGATGCCTTCTAATTTTGTTACTGGGAAAATCATATCTTTTGAATGCTGTCCACTGCTGTTGTTAGGCAGATTTCTACCTGTTATTGGGCAGGTCCCATCCTATCATGCCTTGCGAAATTCTTGTTAATGCTGTTACTAGGCAGGCCCATGACAACTGTGATGAAGGTCACAAACTATCCATCTTCGTTCTCTTTGACCTGCCTTCAGCTTTTTACAGAGTGGAGTGTTACCTCTGGCCCAACTACCATCCTTAACACTTCCAAGGCCAGGCCCAACCAACAACCACTTCCCCAACCCAACAAACCCCCAAGGCCTGACCTGACCTCCTTCTCACTGCAAGGCCTGGCCCAAACCTCCCCTTCCCCCACCTCCAAGGCCTGGCCTGACCCGACCCTACCTGACACCCCTCCAATCTCCAGGCCCTACCCGTATCTACCCTTTGTCCCCTCTTATTTCTCATTTACATCCCCCACTGCCTGGCAACATCAACCTGGCTTCAGTTCCCACACTTCCGCTGATCAGATGCAGCTCTACCTCAGCTCTACCTCTCCCGACCCCTCTACTGTCTCTAAATCATCAAACTGCTTTAAATTTTGGCAAAACAGAAGCTATTGCATTTTTTCCCCATCACAAACTCCACTGCCTCACCATTGTCTCCATCCTGGCAACTGCCTCAGGCTAACTCACACTGTCTGTGCAAACCCTAGAGATATCTTTGACCTTGAGATGAGCCTCCAACCACAAAACTACAGGAGCAAAAAGACAACCAGTGTTTTTTTAAGTTTATTTATTAGTGTCACAGGTAGGCTTACATTAACACTGCAGCGAAGTTACTGTAAAAATCCCCTAGTCGCCACACTCCAGCGCCTGTTCGGGTAACACTGAGGGAGAATTTAGCATGGCCAATGCACCTAACCAGCACGCCTTTCAGACTGTGGGAGGAAACCGGAGCAACTGGAGGAAACCCATACAAACACAGGGAGAACGTGCAGACTCCACACAGACAGTGACCCAAGCCGGGAATTGAACCCAGCTCCCTGGCACCGTGAGGCAGCAGTGCTAACCACTGTGTCACCGTGCCGACCCAGCACTCCCATCCCCAATTTGATGTTGCCTCAGCTCCTGTGTTGCTGAAACCTTTATTCATGCCTTCGGGATGGATTATTCCAACACGCTGCCAGCTGGACTTCAATGTTCTATCCTCCACAAGCCTGAGGTAGCTAAAACACTGCTGTTCATCAAAGAATTGAATCGTCGAATCACAGCACAGGACAAAGACATTTGGCCCATCGGATCCATACCCATTCTCCACAAGAGCAATTCAGCTGCTCCCGCTCTCCCAACTTTACCCAGTAGCCCTGCAAATCTTTACTGGGGTGCGAATCACTCTGGGTGCAGTGGGGGAATGAACAATTGTCGGAGGGAGTGAAGTGTTGGGTAAAATGACTTCCCATGATGTGGCCTTCAACCAGGCCCAGGGATTATATGACTGAATCCATCTTAAATCAGAGTCAGATGTTGATACTCGAGTGTTTATGAGTCTCCACTGAATACTGCTGAAAAGAGGGACGTGTGGCTGAGGCTTTTTCTCTTGCTCTTATCAATCACAATTGACACCAAAAGTAGAAAAGGGGAGCTTTGTGGAAGTTGGCAAAGGGTTGGCAAGTCAACTCTGGCTGAGGTGTGACCATGCAGAAAGCTGTTTATCAGACTGAGGGAGGTATACAGTAAACTTTCCCCTGGGATCGACACTGAGAGCAATATTTCTCCTGATCTATAGTAATGACCTCGACTTCAGTGTACATGGCATGATTTTAAAATTTGCAGATTATTCAAAACTTGGAATTATTGTGGACTGCGAGGGGGATAGTGATAGAATTCAAATTGCCCTTTGAAAGCCGTGATTGAATCTGCATTTGGAACACTCTCAGCCAACACATTCCAGATCCCTGCCATCTGCTGCGTTAAAGTGTTGTTTTCTCCCCCGCTTTATTCTCTCTTTCCATTCACTCTAAATCTGTGAACTTTGTTTCTCAAACTCTTCGCTAATGGGGAAAGTTTCTCTCCATCTATTCTGTCTGAATCCCACACGATTTATCTATGAAATCTCCCTCCAACCTTCTCTTCTCTAAGGGGAACACCCTCAACTTGTCCAACCTATCCGATGTCCCTCAGACCAGGAGCCATTCTTACATTCTGTACCATTTATAAAAGATTCAAAACCGCCTGAAGTGCAGTGTATGTGATTGATCATTGCTGTGTGTTTCATCAAGGTTCACCATAATTCCTTGCTTTTGTACCCTTTGTCTCTTTTTATGAAGTCCAGGGTCCCACAGTGTCCCAGAGCCCACCAACACCTCTACCTTCTCAGGAGGCTAAGGAAATTTGGGTATGTCCGCTACAACTCCCACCAACTTTACAGATGCACCATAGAAAGTATCCTTTCTGGTTATATCACAGCTTGGTCTGGCTCCTGCTCTGCCCAAGACCGCAAGAAACTACAAAGGGTTGTAAACGTAGCCCAGCCTATTATGCAAACCAGCCTCCCATCCATTGGCTCTGTCTACACTTCCCGCTGCCTCGGGAAAGCAGTCAGCATAACCAAGGACCCCATGCACCCCAAACATACTCTCTTCCACCTTCTTCTGTCGGGAAAGATACAAAAGTACCAACCGACTTAAAAACAGCTTCTTCCTGCTGCCGTCAGACTTTTGAATGGACCTACCATATATTAAGTTGATCTTTCTCTACACCTGAACTATGACTGTAACACTATATTCTGCATCCTCTTCTTTCCTACTCTATGAATGGTATGCTTTGTCTGCATAGTGTGCAAGAAACAATACTTTTCACTGTATACTAATATATGTGACAATAATAAATCAAATCAAATCTTTTTAATTACTTCCTTAACCTGTTCAATAATTTCTGCCCACAGACCCTTATGTCCCTCTTCAGAATTATACACTTTACTTTATATTGCCTCTCATCATTCTTCCTTCCAAAATGTATCACTTCACGCTTCTCTGCATTTATTAGCCACATGTCTATCCATTGCGCCATCCCGGCTCTGCCCCTTGATGTCTATCACTATCTCCCTCGCAGTCCACAATACTTCCAAGTTTTGAATAGAGTGCAAATTTTAAAATCATGCCGCGTAGACTGAAGTCTAGGTCTTTACTATAGATCAGGAGAAGTATTGGTCCCAGTGTCGATCCCTGGGGAAAGCTTGCTGTATACCTCCCTTTGTCTAATAAACAACCATGCACTACTCTGCCTCCTGTCTCTCAGTTAACTTTGCACCCACTGTGCCTTTTATTCCACAGATTTCCACTTTGCTGACAAGCCTATTGTGTGAAACTTTATTAAATGCCGTTTGAAAGTCCACATGCTTCACCAACTACATTGCCCTCATCCACTCCCATGGTTACCTCAGCAAAGAAAACTCAGCCTTTCTAATAGCTCCTCTATCAATTTTTAGCCTCCTCGGTATATTAACAGCCTCACCTTTCAATGTGAAAGCATCCTTTTCCATGATCCCTCTTGAACTAGGTGCAAAGTATTTTACTTAGTACCACAGCCATGTCTTCTGTCTTTATACGTATATCCCCCTTTCAGTCCCTAATTGAGGCCACCCATCCTTTTACTGCCCTTTTACTACTTTTATGTCCAAATACGACTTGTGGATTCCCTCTATGTTACCAGCCAGTCTCTTCTCAAAGGCTTCTCTTTGTCTCTCTGATTTCCTTTCACAATTGCCCTCTGAACTTTCAGTATTCAGCCTGGTTCTCATTGTATTATCCGCCGGACACCTATCATACATCTATCTTTGCCCTCTATCTCTTTTGTCATTCAGGGAGCTTTGACTTTGGTTGTGCTACCTTGCCCCATCATGCGAATGCACGTTGATTATACCTGAGCTCTCTGTAGGCAGCCATTACTGTTCCATTACTGTTTTACCTGCAAATTCCCTCACCTCAATCTAGCTGAGCCAACTCTGTTTCCAAGCCCATGAACCTGGCCATCCTCCAATTAAATATTTTAACTCCAAATTGCTCCTTCACTTTTCCCATGGTTACTGTAAATCTTCTGATCCTGTAGTCAATGTTCCCTAAATGTTCTCCTGGTGTTTCCTGATCCTGTTGACCCACCTCATTGGCCAGAACCAGATCCATCAGTGCCTCCTCCCTCATTGGGCCAGAAAGGTACTGTCGAGAAAATTCTCCTGAAAACACGTCAGAAACTCCTCCTGCTCTTTGTCCTGTTCACTAGCCCAGTGTATACTGGGATAATTAAAGTCCCCAGTTGCCACTACTCCACCGTTCTTGCAGCTCTCCGCACTTTCCCTGCAAACTTGCTTCTCTCTTTCCCATTAGTTGGTCGCCTGTAGCACCAGCTTTTCCTCACTCTCCTCTGTGCTCACAAATCTTCATTGGCTCTCAAACAATGCCTCAATTGCTTTCAAATCTCTCCATGGTTCTCCTCTTCCTATCTCTGTAATCTCCATCAGCCCTACAAATCACCTGAATCATAGAATGCCTACAGCGCAGAAAGAGACCATTTGGCCCATCGAGTCTGCACCAACAACAATTCCACCCCGACCCTTTCGCCACAACCCCACATATTTACCATGCTAATCCCCCTTACAATAAGGGTCAATTTAGCATGGCCATTCAACCTAACCCGCATATCTTTTGATTGTGGGAGGAAACCAGAGCACCCGGAAGAAACCCTCGCAGACACAGGGAGAACATGCAAACTCCACACAGACAGTGACCGAACTTGGATCCCTGGCGCTGTGAGGCAGCAGTGCTAACCACTGTGCCACTGTGCTGCCCCAAATTCTGTCTGGAGTTCCCAATTGGAATCCCTCCATCTTTGATGGCCTCATATCCAGCTTAACAGGCCCTAAGCTCTGGAATTCCCTGCCTATATCTGCGTGCCTCTCTCTCCTCCTCCTCCTCCAAAGTTTTGTATGTTTAATTATATTGCATACAATAAAGTTTGTTTGTGGCATAATTCTATTATTTAAAACGAGGGTAGGAATTCTCCATTTCTTTTCTAAGTGCAGTGGCGGTGGTTCAGGGAGCACTACTCCTGCCGGCTAGAATGACGTGAACTCACGCCCGATTACGTGCTTGGAGCCTCGTTAATTGTGTGTGAGCGATTATCTTTCCAAAATTTTGGTGATTTGGTCAGATGTCCCTTTTTGCAGCTCAGTGTTGAATTTTGTTCCACAATGCTGTTGCTAAGATCTAATTCATGGTTCAAGTGTTTTAGAATATAAATGTAGTTTTAAAATTTTAGGAAATAGGGTAATTGCACATAAACAAGCTGGGAGATTATTACACTTAATTGGTCAGAGCATTATTGGTCAGAACATTAAATACAAGGGTTGGGACGTCTTGTTGAAGTTGTACAAGACATTGGTAAGGCCACACTTGGAATACTGTGTACAGTTCTGGTCACCCTATTATAGAAAGGATATTATTAAACTAGAAAGAGTGCAGAAAAGATTTACCAGGAGGCTACCAGGACTTGATGGTTTGAGTTATAAGGAGAGGCTGGATAGACAGGGACTTTTTTCTCTGGAGTGTAGACGGCTTAGGGGTGACCTTATGGAGGTCTATAAAATAATGAGGGGTATAGATCAGCTAGATAGTCAATATCTTTTCCCAAAGGTAAGGGTGTCTAAAACTAGAGGGCATAGGTTTAAGGTGAGAGGGGAGAGATTCAAAAGGGTCCAGAGGGGCAATTTTTTCACACAGAGGGTGGTGAGTGTCTGGAACAAGCTGCCAGAGGTAGTAGTAGAGGCGGGTACAATTTTGTCTTTTAAAAAACGTTTAGGCAGTTACATGGGTAAGATGGGTATAGAGGAATATGGGCCAAACGCGGACAATTGGGACTAGCTTAGTCACTTAAAAAAGAAAGGGCGGCATGGACAAGTTGGGCCGAAGGGCCTGTTTCCATGCTGTAAACCTCTATGACTCTATTAAAAGGTCAGAGTAGAAAAGATAAAACTGTAAAACAGCAGGCGCAGAAACTGAAACAATACCGGACCGAACTGACAACAGAAAGTGAAAATGGAACTAGAGAAAGGAAACTGATCCTTCCCGTATCTAAGGAAACAAAAACCGAAACTTAGATTTGTAACCCAAAACTGAAACTGGCTGAGGCTGTATAAAGTAATAGTTGCAAAACTTGGAGCTAGTGTATTGTGTGCACTTTGCAACTGACTAAGAGAAAGCAGCCAAAATAAATGATAGACTAGCACTGTGTGGAATGTGAGGAGGCTTAATCTCAGCTTAAATTTTGTGAAGCAACAGAATCTTGAGGATTGCCTAGCTTGAAACTGGTAGAAGAATCTGCGGTGGTCCTCACGGAGCCTTGCAGCAAAGAAATCACAAATTAGCTTGAAAGTATTGGAAGGCAACCAGCACTGAGGCATCCACAGTAAATGAATGTCTTACTCTGAGAATAACTGCAGCTGAGGAGAATTAAATATTCTCTGGAGGACTGTGACATATTTATGGAGGTCCATACAGAAGTAAATAATTTTATGGTTGATGTGTCTTGTAAGGAAAAGGCCCAGGGGAAGTAAGGAGTAAAACTGAGTGCATAATTTACATAGTTATAACTTATAGCATTGAGACTGCGTGTATTGTTCAATTATATTGCAAACAATAAAGTTTATTTGTGGCATAATTGCATTATTTAAAACGAGGTTTGGAATTCTCCATTTCATTTCTAAGTTCAGTGGCGGTGGTTCAGGGAGCACTATTCCTGCCGGCTAGAATAACGTGAACTCACACCCGATTACATGCTTGGAGCCTCATTAATTATACATGAGCAAACATCTTTCCAAATCACTTGGCGGGTCAGGAGTTGACTTGTCTGCCTGCTGTCTGCTAATGGGTTCAAAGGTCCAGGCACCTCAACAAGAAGTTTGTACCCTGCTTCAACCATCGTGCCCTTGAGGCCTTGATTCGAGGAGTCTGGGAGCTGAGGCAAGTCCACTGCCCAGCGGCAGGTTCCAGGTAGCACACCAACCTCGCCTCCCCATCATGGGAGGCTGTTCCCCAGGAGGTCCGCATGGCTGGCCACTGCGTCAGAACCAATCAGTGCTGGAAATCTCCTGGGGAGGGATCACCCCTTTGTGTAGCCAGATTGTGAAGGGCACAGCAAAGTGATCAGGTGGGAAACCCACTCCGGTGCATTGCACAAAGCCACCTGAGAGATCCAGGCATCTGAATCACATCTTCAGAAGTCCTGTGGTTTTCTCAATGAGACAGCACAGTGGTTAGCACTGCTGCCTCACAGCGCCAAGGACCCGGGTTCGATTCCCGGCTTGGGTCACTGCCTGTGCGGAGTCTGCACATTCTCCCCATGTCTGCATGGGTTTCTCCGGGTGCTCCAGTTTCCTCCCACAATCCAAAGACGTGCTGGTTAGGTGCATTGGCCATTCCAAATTCTCCCTCAGTGTACCCAAACAGGCGCCGGAGTGTGGCGACTAGGGGATTTTCCCAGTAACTTCATTGCAGTGTTAATGCAAGCCTACTTGTGACTAATAAATAAACTTTAGAACTTTGAGAGGTGAACAGTGTGGTACTCTCCTTGGCATGAATCTGAGGGTGACACACCAGAGTCATCAGCCAGTGTTAGTGTGTAGCCCTTATCCCCCCGCAACCATCCTGCAGAAGCCCTGAATCCAGTCGTTGCGGTGGACATTCTCACCCTCCACCCAAGCTCATTATCTGTGGGACACCCATGCCCCATGTGGATCTCTACCCATCAGCCCGGAGTCTGTGTGCATCCCCTTCCAGTAAACAATGTGTTATCACTTTCATCCTCTGCTTTGTGAGATTTTCATGCTGTCTTGTTGGTCCCGCTTCCCTCCCCTTGGTCTTCCCTGTGCCTTCCATTGCTCATCATCCTCATCCACCTGGATGAATGGATGATCCATCGCGGCCTCCTCCAGTGGTCCCCAGCATCCCAGATGCCAGTCTCCAGCCAATTCGATTCACTTCATGTGATATCAAGAAACGGTTGGAGGCAATGGATACTGCAAAGGCAATAGGCCCCGATAACATTCCTGCAATAGTACTGAAAACTTGTGCTCCAGAACTTGCCACTCCCCTAGCCAAGCTCTTCCAGTACAGCAACAACACCAGCATCTACCAAAGTGGAAAATTGCCCAGGTATGTCCTGTACACAAAAAGCAGGACAAATCCAACCCGGCCAATCAGTTTGGGTTCTGCCAGGATCACTCAGCTCCTGACCTCATTACAGCCTTGGTTCAAACATGAACAAAAGAGCTGAATTCCAGAGGTGAGGCGAGACTGACAGCCGTTGACATCAAGTCGCATTCGACGGAGTGTGGCACCAAGGAACCCCAGCAAAACTGGAATCAATGGGTATCAGGGGGAAAACTCTCCACTGGTTGGAGTCACACCTGGCACATAGGAAGATGGTTGTGGTTGTGGAGGGTCAGTCATCTCAGCTCCAGGACATCTCTGCAGGAGTCCCTCAGGGTAGTGTCCTAGGCCCAACAATCTTCAACTGCTTCATCAATGACCTTCCCTCTATCATAAGGTCAGAAGTGGGGACGTTTGCCAATGATTGCACAATATTCAAGACTCTTCAGATACTGAAGCAGTCCATGTTCAAATGCAACAAGTTTTGGATAATATCCAGGCTTGGGCTGACAAGTGGCAAGTAACATTCACACCACACAAGTGCCAGGCAATGACCATCACCAATAAGAGACACTCTAACCACTGCCCCTTGACATTCAGTGGTGTAACCATCACTGAATCCCCCACTGTTAACATCCTTGGGGTTACCATTGACCAGAAACTCAACTGGACTCACCACATAAACACAGTGGCTACAAGAGCAGGTCAGAGGCTAGGAATACTGCGGCGAGTAACTCACCTCCTGACTCCCCAAAGCCTATCCACCATCGACAAGGCACAAGTCAGGAGTGTGATGGAATACTCCCCACTTGCCTGGATGGTGCAGCTCCAACAACACACAAAAAGTTTGACACCGTCCATGATAAAGCAGCTCACTTGATTGGCACCACATCCACAAACATCCACCCCTTCCACCACCGACACTCAGTAGCAGCAGTGTGTACTATCTACAAGATGCACTGCAGAAATTCACCAAGGAGCCTTACTTAGACAGCACCTTCCAAGCCCACAACCACTTCCATCAAGGAGGACAAGGGCAGCAGATACATGGGAGCACCACCACCTGCAATTTCCCCTCCAAACCAGTCACCATCCTGACTTGGAAATATATCGCCGTTCCTTCGCAGTCACTGGGTCAAAATCCTGCAATTCCCTCCCTAACGACATTGAGAGTCAACCCACAGCACATGGACTGCAGCGATTCAAAAAGGCAGCTCACCACCACCTTCTCAAGGGCAACTAGGGATGGGCAATAAATGCTGGCCAGCCAGTGACGCCAATGTCCCACAAATGAATAAACAAAACCTCCTTGCATCTTTGCCAGCCATCATGGCTACCCCCCCCCGGCGGCACAGCCCTCTTTCCATATTGCCCCCTTGTCTTCATCAGCTGCCCCCTCACCTTAGACCCTATCTCTGGGTCCAAAACTTCAATCCATTAGAGTGGAGGGTCCACAAGTCCAGCGGTGCAGTGTTGTCCATAAAGACCAGCTTGGCATTGAGCTGGAGGGCACAGAGGGCAGAGTGGCATTCAGAGCAGCAGGGGCACACAGCGCTATGGCAGGAAGGCTATGTATCTTGCACTTACCTTGACGTCTCGAGGGAGCTGAGGTCCACCTTGCACCCGTCACTCATTTTCAAACGGGTTTGTCACCGATGAGACCTCCCGCTGGCATGATGCAAGATCGGAAGGCCTGACAAGATTCCGGGGAGCAGTTTTTACTCAGCAGTCATGAGATTCAAATGAATACAAACATTATTCACGCCACCAGACAGTGGGAAAACCGATCCGCCATTAACCTGCCATTAGGAGAATTTCAAACTGTTTTTATGCCAGTGGGTTTCCGACTTTTCGGCTGGCTGGATTCTCCACTCCCACCCACCGTCGAACCCGCCACGGGTGGGACGGGAGAATTCCACCCGAGATCATAGAATCCCAACAGTGCAGAAGAAGCCATTCGGCCCATCGGGAATGCACTGACTCTCTGGCAGAGCATCTTTCCCAGGCCCTCTTCCCCCACCCTATCCCCGTAACCCCACACATGCCCCATGGCTAATCCCCCTAACCGACACATCTTGGGACACTAAGGGGCAATTTAGTATGGCAAATCCACCTAACCTGCACATCTTTGGAGATGTTCAGATTTATTTTTAAATGTTAACGATCCCTAACAATGGAACAATGTGGCAGTTATATAAATGCAATTTGTTGTTCCGGAATTTTCCGATCATGCCTGAATCCAGGCTGCACTGTTGACGATGCTGCTTGTCACATTCTATAAATATCTTACCAAGTCCAGAAGCCAGTGACCCCCGACCCCACCACCCCCGCCCCGCCAGGCACAGTTTTGTGTGTAAAATATACTGGGGCTGGTATCACTTACCTTCCTCTGTTGGTCCAAAGCTGGATAGGTGCATGGTGCCGAAAGTGCTCTGTGTAAATTGTATATTAATTGTGTCTAACTGTATGTAGGTAGTTGGCAATAACTGAGGGTGCTGCGTGTTCCTATATATAGGGATAAAAGCACGTAGACCAAAAACCTACCACCTTTTCCACCCTGGAATCGGGACGGGAGAGGTTCCCAGAACAAAATCTCCATTGCCCTCGGGCAGGATTTTGCAATCTTGCCTGAGAGAGGCTGAAAATCCCATCCATCGTGTCTGCTGGCACCATCGCAGTTTACCGTGCCCAGTGGGAACCGTGGCGATTGGTGTGCTTTACTGATTCCTTTAACCACATTTTGGTTTGCTGTTTCCAGTTTTCTTTGTGACTTTGTTTGATGCGGTATCCTTTCACAGGCTGCCGTTTTCAGTTTGCTTTAGTTTAATCAGTTCACCCCAAAATAGTCAAATTAGTTGGTTTGTTTTACTGAAAAGACTCTGTCGGTATACTTGAGGCTTTCCAATGTCAGTGGACAGGTGCATTGACAATGGAAATAACATTTTAATTTCATTTGTCGAGTTTCTTTTGAAAGTGTTGATTTGTGTTTCAATGCCCCTTTAAGGGGCTTTCCATTGCTTAATTATCTTATATTTGTTTATTTGTTTTACAAATGGGTATATGGGAATGGACTAAAACTGTGATGCGCACTGTGACAGGTCCAGGCAGCGGGTGACCAAGGGGGTTGTCCGACCGACTGTCTGCCCCTCTACCACGGCTACAGTCACGGCAGGGTGTTCCTGGAAAGGGAGCATGTGGTGTCTGAGGGCACTGGCGAGGCCTTCCATGCTCGTAGGGGCCTGGGGTGTATTACTGACTCCTTTAACCACATTTTGCTTTGATGTTTTAACTTTCCTTTCTGCTTTGCCTTTTGTTTCGGGCAGTTCCTTTATTTTTGGGGGCTGCCCTTTTAATTTGTCCCTCAGGTTATTTGTTTTAATGTACTCGTTTAATCAAAAAGATTGACTAAAACTGTGAGAACTAGGCTAGGAGGTGCATGTCTGTAACATGCATTGCTGGAAATAAATGCTTATGAAAGTGTAAACATTGCCTCCAGTTCTATCCTTCACTCCCTGGCTCTCTGAACATAGTAGCAGAGGATGGCTTCTGACAGGTGAATGATGGAATGGAGAACTGCTGCACACAGCAGCCAATATCACCTGACCCACCTAAAAGCCAACCTAGGACAGTGGAGGTTAGTGAGGAGGACGAGGGCTCTGAGAGTGTCTCCTCACCTTGTACCGCTTCCCCCCCACCCCCACCCCCCCCACCACCACCACCACCCCGGCCCCTCCACCAGAGACCGCATCTGTGGTACATGTTCCAGTGAGAGCGTCTACATCAACAGAAATACAGACCCCACAGTCTCAGACAGGACCCCAATCATTTACTATATGACAAGGCCAACCGCCATACTCCCAATGCCAGGAGAGACAAGCAGCATGCCTCCACCTCCCGCAAGGCAACACGGTGTTAATATTAACCATTAGTGTATATGATGGAGGAATAATACAGCAGCTTGTCTTTTACCTTCAGCAAGTTTATTCTGCCTCTGATTTGTTCTTGTAGCCATAGTATTTATATGGCTAGTCCAATTCAGTTTCTGGCCAATGGTATCCCCCAGGATGTTGATGGTGGAGCCATACCAAACACCCCAGGTGATGAACATGTTAATTTTTGCCTCAAAGGACAAAGAGGAAGCAATTATTTTGGGATCCTCAGTGATTAGAATGGCTGTAGCCATGGTATTATGTGTACATGGATAGTTATAGGTAGGAAAATAAATTGTGATGAGGACATAAGGGGCGGAATTTTCCCGTCCCACCCGCAACCTAACTCGTAGCGGGCGGGACAAGGACCGTGCAAAGGTCCGTTGACCTTGGGTGGGCTTTTCCGACCTTGGGGAGAGCACAGCTGGAAAATCTCACCCAAGAGGTCTGTAAAGGGATATAGACAAGTTAAGTGAATGGGCAAAAATTTGTCAGATGGAGCATCTGACTCCAACGGTGGGAAAATGGTGAACGTGTCCATCTTGGCAGGAAGAATAGCAAAGCAGTATATTATTTAAATGGAGAGAGATTGTAGAACTCTGGCTGTCCTGGTACGTGAATCACAAAATATTGGTATACAGGTGAGTGGTTAGGCAGGCAACTTGAATGTCATCATCTATTGCAAGGGGAATGGAATATAGAAGTAAGGATGCTTGCTGGAATTCTCTGGTCTCACACGTCCTGCTACCACTGCCAGCGAGAATTTGGTGCTCAGCCAAACCTCCGTTCACAGCAGCGGGACTGGAAAATCCCAGCCGTGGGCGAGGTCGAAGAACATCTGAAGGACCATGTACAGCTTTTATCTACTTATTTAAGAAAGGACATGCATTAGAAGCAGCTCAGGGAAGGTTCACTCACCTTATTCCTGGGTAAGTGGGTTACCTTATGAAGAAAGGTTGGGTATGTGTTGGTGTTTAGATGAATGAAAGCTGGTCTTATTGAAACTTATAAGATTCTGAGGGGGCTTGACAGAGTGAACGCTGAAAGTTTGTTTTCCATTGTGGGAGAGACCAGAACTAAGGGGCACAGCTTAAAAATGAGGGTTCTCTCATTTAAGACGGAGAGAAGGGGAAGGTTTTTTTCTGTCAGTTCTGTAATCCTTGCATTTAAACTGAAGGAGTATATTTTTTCATTCCCTTCACTTTATTTATAGATAAGATGAGTAGCAGCACAGCAGATAGGCGGGTAGGTGGTGGTTTGATATAGAGGTGGTGGGAAAGGCTTTATAAGTGCTCATTGTGGGTGAGAGAAACCTCCATTAGAACAATTGGTGTCGTGCTTTTCTTTTGTACTTCTGTTATATTGGAATTAAGGGATCATTGAATATACCAATGAAGGTACAGATAGGTCATCTATCCTGGAAAAGACTGGGTTCTATTTTTCTCTGTTGTTTGTGTCTCTGGTGTTGTTGGAGTCAGGGGAATTATATATTTGTGCACGCCCAGGCGTGGTCGGTTAATCCTTGGATATCTGGCTTTTCTTAGATTGATCTTCTATATTTACTTGGCTGCGCTGGTAGTGACTGTGGTTACTTGATGGCTTGGCTCATGGAATGTACAGTGAGTATATCATCCTGTCGTTACGGTTTCTTTGATGAGGGGAAATGGGTGGAATCCATTTGAGATCCTAAATGGTGCCTCTGGGGTGCGTAGAGATAGGGAGAGTTTACTTTGTTCAATGTATGAGTGATGTGAGGAATATCCTTGACCAGTCAGCCCCCATTCTAGTATGTTGTTGATCCTAGTTTAGCTCAATTGAGTAGGTTAGGGCAGCAGTAACTGTGTTTATCTGGGTCAGGTGGAGGATATGTTGGGTGGGGGAGTAGATCACCCTCCCCCTGGATTTCCCCTTTTGGGGGCTTCTGGGCTGCTTTCCGTCTTGAGACTTGGTTCCCCTGGGGATGTAGTATTCTGTTGGTGACGGGGCATGAGTGTCACTCTGGGTTCTTCGATTCAGCATTGTTGGAGTCTTTCCTTGGCTGGAGATTAGGCTGGATGGAGGAGTAGGTCGCTTTCCTCCAAGTGGTCTTACATAAGGACTTGCAGACTGTCCTCCCTCTTGAGGCTTGGGCTCCCTGGGGCGGTCAGTATCCTGTTTCCTGTAAGGGTGTGCTGCTCTCTTCCTGGTATCCTTTTTGCAAAAGTGTACACTGCAAGACCACATCTGGCATCTATCAGCTAATCTTGGGTGTTCCTCTCTCTCTGGGCTTTCCTTTCTTTATCTGGGTGGGGTGCTGATATAGGCTTGGATTTATTATATTTAATTCTAAAGGGTTTCCTTATCTTGTCAGGAGAATTGTATCTCTCCCCGAGATATCCCATGGATGGATGTCTTGACGATTCCTCTTCTTGTCATTAACGTATCCTTGGTAGAAAATGGTTTAAGTTTTGCAGTTATGGTGGGGCCTGAATGGTGCCTCTGATACGGCTGGAAGGGAGGGAGGTCTGCTAAGTTGTAAGTCTTGACATGTGTAAGAATCCTTGGCTTACTGGTTCCTATATACGAGGGTGTACACTGCCACACCACATCTTGTGCCAATGATGTTATCCTGATGTTCCCCTTTTTTCTGGAGCATCCTTTCATTGTTTGGAGGTCTTGGGGTGTTGGGTTGAATCCCAGTTGGTTGTATTTTATCCCACAAGGGATCTTGTACATTGCGCAGCTCTGTCTTTGTAATCCTGAGGAGGAAGGTGTGCTCTAAGTACTTATGGCTTTATCCTGTTATCCTGAGATCCCCCACTCTATCTGATAAATTTTTATTGAAGGAAATGTCAGCTACAATGATAACCTGAACCATTTGAGTATTTGCTGATCTTTTCTGTGTGTTTATGTGGAATAATGATCACTCTGTACTGGAGTAGAATTTGAGGATTTGTTGCATCTTGTGTTAAAATGAAGAATGGAAAATCCTTAATTAAAAACGTTTATTAAAAACAGCTCAAATTCTCACCGGGGCATCGCAGTGCACTCGAACATCGTTTGATCGGATGTCAGGAGCAAACACTGCAGCTGTGCTTCTGATCCCAGCATCCCGTTCAGTGTCTTGATTTTGCTCCGGGATCTTCCCGGGCCCTGGGAAGGTCGCAGTGGCATTGCTCTGAAGTCTGTGCCAGCTGAACCCCCACAAACCATCCCGGAAAGCTGGTGCGGCTGTTGATTTTGATGAATGTGCAGTAATCGTTTACTAACCTCGGCGGGTTTGTCAGAGTGGATGGGATGACTAACAGAGATCACCTGACTGGCACAGGTTAACCACATGACTTCCCTCGCGGCAAGGACTTTGGCTCCTTTGAATACAAAAAATGATCCTCTTGACAATGCTGAGTATCAGAATGAACAAGTGACTCCATCATCCTCAGCCAGTCTTACTAGTGAACAGAAGGTTGTCTTGGACCCACAACATGTGGTCCCTTCTACAGCATACTTCAAAATGAGATACAATTCAGCACACACAGATAAACAGTTCATTATACGGCAAAGTTTGTTACGTGTGCTTTAATAACTCGGGGAGTGCATGGCAGTGCGAGTTACCCAATGCCTCTAGGGTTTTTGTGATGACCAACCTCGGCCACATGTTTTCACCCCACTTGCCGCACTTACCTTGCAATGGTTTTCCGGTATATTGTTGTACATTACCTGACACGCTGGGGTGGTTAGCACTGCTGCCTCACAGCGCCAGGGACCCGGATTCAATTCCCAGCTTGGGTCACTGTCTGTGCAGAGTCTGCACGTTCTCCCCGTGTCTGTGTGGATTTCCTCCAGTTGCTCCGGTTTCCTCCCACAGTCCGAAAGACGTGCTGGTTAGGTGCATTGGCCGTGCTAAATTCTCTCTCAGTATGCCTGAACAGGCGCCGGAGTGTGGCGACTCGGGGATTTTCACAGTAACTTCATTGCAGTGTTAATGTAAGCCGACTTGTGACACTAATAAATAAACTCAAGCCGTCTCCTCCTGAGAACCAAGCAGACTACAGATTGCACTCAAGGATTTGCTACTGATATGCTAGATATAACCATTAACTGTCAAACGATTGGAAATTTTGAGAAGTAGTCAGGGTCCAAGAGAAAATCCTCATCTCGGATGGTAGAGAGATCAGTTGCAATCTTTGATGATGGGTGTGATGAGACATCATGAGATGAAGCATGCTTTGCGTTGGCTAGCTTGGTGCTCTTCGGGTGGAGACTTTGTCAACTGTCAATTGTCACAATTCTGAGCTTCCTACATGCTGGTAAGCCTGTTACTGCTGGACCATGTGTATCGTAGAAAACTTGTGGCGACAATGGAGATTTGTCAAATCTGCATTTTGGCATTAGTGCTCCTATGCAATGGATTGGTAAACCATTATTATGTTGTCAGCCTGGCTCTTGTAAGCTGTAACACCTATTTCCACTTAACCAGAAACACATCCTTCAGTTTTGTCAACAGTAGGATATTAACATGAGCTCCCATGTGTACCTCGAAATGAAGAGTTACTGTGAAGTCACTGTGAAAATCCCCGAGTTGCCACACTCCGGCAACTGTTTGGGTACACTGAGGGAGAATTTAGCATGGCCGATACACCTAACCAGCACATCTTTCAGACTGTGGGAGGAAACCGGAGCACCCGGAGGAAACCCACGCAGATATGAGGAGAATGTGCAGACTCCACACAGACAGTGACCCAAGCAGAGAATCGAACCCGGGTCCCTGGTGCTGTGAGGCAGCAGTGCTAACCACTGTGCTACCGTGCCTCCCGAGGTATCTTTGCCATTAGGACATATCAATTGTGATATAAGCTTCAGACTGAGCGGTTGCATCCGCATGTTGAGCTATTGTTGTGGTGTGGAAAGCCTGTTCATTTTTGAGCTCAAGAACATAGGAACATAGTTGCAGGAGTAGGCCATTCGGCCCTTTGAGCCTGCTCCACCATTCAATAAGAATCTGGATGATCTGGCTGTGGTCTCAGCTTCACTCTCCTGTCTGCCCCCCATAACCCTTGCTCCCCTTGCCTCACAAAAATCTGTCTAACTCTGCCTTGAATAAATTCAATGATCTAACTGCCACTACTCTCTGGGGATGAGAATTCCGCACACCAGTGACCCTGTGGGAGAAAAGGTTTCTCCTAATCTCTGTCTTAAGAGGGAGATCTCTTATTTTTAAACTATGCCCCTTGTTCTAGTCTCCCCCACAAGGGGAAACATCTTCCAACGTATTCACCCTACCAAGTCCCCTCAATATATTGTACGTTTCGATGAGATCACCTCTCGTGCTTCAAAACTGCAATGGGTATAGGCCCAACCTGTTCAAAGCTTTCTTTATAAGATCAGCCCTTCATCCCAGGAATGGGTCCAGTGAACCTTCTCTGAACTGCTTTGAAAGCAATTACATCGTTTTCTTAAATAAGGAGACCAAAACTGAACAGTGCCCCAGATGTGGTCTCAGCAACAAAATACAGCTGCAGCAGAGTTTCCCGACTTTTATATTCCATTCCTCTTGCAATAAACACCAACATGCCTGATGCGCTATCAATTAGGCAAAAGACTACTTGTGTGCCAATACAACTGTAGGCTTTTATTCATAACAGAATCAGGAGCACATCCCAACAGATAACCAACCCGGATTGAACAAGGGGGAGGAGACAGCCACCTTTATACAAGGTGACAAGGAGCCGAGCCGGCAGGGGATGTGTCCAGGCATGACAGACACACAACGGTGGTCCAGGCAGGACAAAGGCACAACTGAAGTCCACCACATTCACCCCTCCTTTAAAAAAACAACACAGGGTGAAGCGGAAACAAGTCCAGACGATCTGGTGACTTGATCCGCCGTCGCGATCGTCGTAGTGCAGGTTGCAGAGTCGTCCGAGCAGGGAGCAGTGTCAGCCCAGGCTCCAGGCACTGAGCGTCGAGAGGAGGCGCCAGGTGGTGTGAGGCCGATCCATCCGTCGTCCCGTCCAGTAGTCGGGTACTGCGTGGCGACGGCACCGGCGACTCAAGTGAGCTGTACATAGGGGTGAGGGGAGTGGGCTGTGGCCCTGGTGGTGTATGGGGAACAGTGGGAACTGGCGCTGGGGGGGTGGAGGGCCGTAGCGGTCTCTGGGCGCACAATATGGGAGAACTGGGACTGAAGGGGGAAGGGGCGTAGCGGTCTCTGGGCGCACAACACAAGGGACAGAGGGGCGGAGGGACGTGGTGGCCTCAAAGGCACCTGCGGGTTCCAAGTCGTGGACAGAGACCGTGTCCTCCCGCCCGTCAGGGTACACTACATAAGGGTATTGAGGATTAGCGTGGAGCAATTGGACCTCCTCGACCAAGGGGTCTGCCTTGTGGGTCCGGACATGCTTCCGAAGCAGAACGGGCCCCGGGGACATCAGCCAACCCGGGAGCGAAGTACCCGAGAAGGACTTTCTGGGAAAAGTGAACATCCGCTCGTGAGGGGTCATATTGGTCGCTGTACACAAGAGTGACCTAATTGAATGTAATGCGTCCGGGAGGACGTCTTGCCAATGGCTGACTGGAAGGCCCCTAGACTGTAGCGCTAATAGAACAGCCTCCCAGACCGTTGCGTTCTCCCACTCTACTTGACCATTGCCCCTGGGGTTATAGCTAGTGGTGCGGCTGGAGGCAATGCCTTTGACGAGCAGGTACTGCCGCAGCCCGTCACTCATGAATGAGGACCCACGGTCGCTATGAATATAGGATGGAAAGCCGAACAGGGTGAAGAGCGTGTTCAGGGTCCGAATCACCGTAGCCGTGGTCATGTCCAGGCAGGGGAAGGCAAAAGGGAAACGCGAGTATTCATCGATGACATTCAGAAAATAAATATTACGGTTAGAGGAAGGGAGGGGGCCTTTAAAATCAATGCTGAGGTGCTCAAACGCGTGAGTGGCCTTTACAAGGTGCGCCCCACCTGGCCGGTAGAACTGCAGTTTGCACTCTGCGCAGACCCTGCATTGCCTGGTAATCGTCCGGACTTCCTCGAGGGAGTAGGGCAGGTTACGGGCTTTGACAAAGTGGGAAAATCTGGTGACACCCGGGTGACAGAGATCGTTATGGAGGGACTGTAGCTGGTCCAGTTGGGCGCTGGCACATGTTCCACGGGACAGGGCGTATCGACGCACTGTGCGAGGGTGTATAAAACTTTCTGTGCTCCCGCAGTCGAACAGGCAGTTTTCTGCATGGTCATTTACCTTGATCTCCATTATTGGCTTGGAGAGTTGCTGAGGCTGCGACTGGTCCAGGCAAATCGATGCCACCGTCGAATCCAGGAAGAATCCATCTTCGTCCACGTCTGATGACGTCACGGATAAAGTTTCCTGCTTGGTGTGTCTTAATGACAGCATCCAAGATGGTGACTCCCGCACATCTGGCGACCACATCAAAGATGGCGACTCCCGCACATCCGGCGACCGCATCAAAGATGGCGATTCGTGCACATCCGGCGACCGCATCAAAGATGGCGATTCGCGCGCAGCCGCTGACTGCATTAAAGCTGGCGGCGCCCGCAGAACACACGTGGCGCCACGAGGCTTCACGATTGGCTTCGCCCGGCAGACTTTGACGAAGTGGCCTAGCTTACCTCATCCGGAGCAGATCGCATCCTTTGCCGGGCAGCGACACCAAGGATGCTTGGATAGGCCGCAAAAGTAGCATTTGGCCCCCGCTGGAACAGCCGTCGCGGTGGAACCGTCGATGGAACGGGATGCGGGGTAGGCCCCGAGATTGCGGGAGGCCGCTTCTAGCGATTCAGCCATCGTGGCCGTTTTCTGGAGATCCAGGCCATCCTGTTCAAGCAGACGCTGCCGAATGTAAGTAGACTCAACACCTGCGACATAGGCGTCCCGGATCAGGTCCGCCGTGTTCTGAGCTGCTGAAACAGCCTTACAGTCGCAAGCTCGAGCTAGGACCCGCAGCCAAATGATGTCAGGCGTAGACCACGTTAGGGCTCTTTCGAAACTGCCCTTTTAAGAGTTCTATAGCGTCCGCGTATGTAGTCGCGTCCCAGAAGATACCGTAGACTGCATCGCTTACCCAGGCGCGGAGCACGTGGAGCTTAGCGCCGTCGGAGTCGACGACCGCAGCGGTGTCGATGAATGCTTCAAAGCAGTCCAGCCAATGGTCAAATTTATCAGAGACTCCGACCTCTTGAGGGTCTAATGTTAACTTGTCGGGTTTTAAAAGCTGCTCCATGTCGGTCAAATGTTATGAATAAAATTGATGTGCTATCAATTAGGCAAAAGACTACTTGTGTGCCAATACAACTGTAGGCTTTTATTCATAACAGAATCAGGAGCACATCCCAACAGATAACCGACCCGAACTGAACAAGGGGGAGGAGACAGCCACCTTTATACTAGGTGACAAGGGGAGGAGCCGAGCCGGCAGGGGATGTGCCCAGGCATGACAAACACACAACGGTGGTCCAAGCAGGACAAAGGCACTACTGAAGTCCACCACAATGCCTTCCTAATCCCTTTCTGCACCTGCATTATAACTTTATGTAATCCATGTACCAAGACACCCAGATCCCTCTGTATCACCAGGTTCTGCAATCGCCCTCCATTTAAATAGTTCATTGTTTTCCTATTCTTCCTGCCAAAGTGGACATGTTCACTTTATACACCTTTTATCAATTTTTTGCCCACTTACCTAACCTATCTATATCCCTTGGCAAACTCTTTACTTCCTCTTCCTCTTTACTTTCCTACCTACCTTGGTGTCATTGGCAAATCTAGCTACCATCCATTCAATCCTTTCATCCAAGTCATTGATGTAAATTGTAAATAGCTGGGGACCCAGCACTGACCCCTGCAGCATTCCACTAGTTCCAGTTTGCCAATTCAGTAAAGACCCATTTGTTCCTGCTTCCTGTTTCCCGTTAGTTAAGTTAACCAATGTCAATCAATGTTAGTTAACTCAATGTTAACAAAATGAAGGCGATCGTCATCGACTTCAGGAAGTGTAGTGGAGAACATGCCCTTGTCTACATCAATGGGGATGAAGTAGAAATGGTTGAGAGCTTCAAGTTTCTAGGTGTCCAGATCAGCAACACCCTCCACGTGGATGCGATAGGTAAGAAAGCCCACCAACGCCTCTACTTTCTCAGAAGACTAAGGAACTTTGGCATGTCCGCTACAACTCTCACCAAAGAAAGCATTCTTTCTGGTTGCATCAGTTTGGTACGGCTCCTGCTCTGTCCAAGACTGCAAGAAACGATGAAGTGTCATGAACGAAGCCCAGTCCATCACTCAAACTAGCCTTCTTTCCATTGACTCTGTCTACACTTCCCGCTGCCTCAGAAAAACAACCCGGATATACTCTCTTCCCCTTCTTCTGTCGGGAAAAGGATACAAAGTCTGAGGTCACGTACCAACCGACTCAAAAAACAGCTTCTTCCCTGCTGCCATCAGACTTTTGAATGGACCTACCTCGTATAATACGGGGTGTGCTATACAGGGGGGCTATGCAGGGGGGCTATGAGGAGTGGCTATGCCAGGGGGGACTATGCATGGATGGATCATGTGGGGGATCATGATGCGGGGGCGTGTCAGGGGTCAGGCAGGGGGACCCATCGGAGGGGCCCAATGCCAGAGACCATGTCGGGGAGGAGGGGGTGGGGGAACATGCCGCCGATGAGGGGGGGGTCCTGATCTCCGTGGAGGGAGGGAGGAAGGGAGGGGGCCCCCTACTGCACTTGCCAATCAGTGCCCGAGTGTTCAGAAGCTGGGAATGCCAACACTCGAGAGACTGGTCTGTGTGTGGGAGGGTCACGGGTGCAGTGCTCGAGGGACCGGTCTGAGTGTGGGAGGGTCACAGGTGCAGCGCTCGAGAGACCGGTCTGAGTGTGGGAGATATGCGGCATGCGCCCAAGAGACTGGTCCACGCATCACCGGGGATTCTGCAGTCTCTCTGCCCCAATCTGAATCGATTCTGAAGCCTGATTCCAACACCAGGCACTAATGTCTCTGTGTGATTACCGATCCGGCCCCTTTCCCTTTCAGATACCGATCTCCGAGGGTACACCTTCCTCCAATTTTACCATTTTACCATTCTTTTTCTATGTGCTGGGCGGACTTGAAGCTGGGAGTGTTTCAGATCCATCTTTCGGGTGTGTTTTCAGGCCCCCCCATACGCACTCTACCTGCAAACGTTTGAGCAAGTCTGTTGCTCACTGCAGAAGCCTGTGGGCGGAGCTTAATGTGCCCGAAAGCCCGCAGAGGGAGGCAGTGCGCATGTGCAGGCCTCAGATGCTGCACATGCACATTAGCAGAAGCAGGGGTCTGACAGAAGGGAGAGAGCTGTCCAGCCCCTGCTCCTGCAGGGAGCCTGAAGCAGCTCCCTCCCCCTGCAACTTTGGGAGCTCACAGCCGGAGACGCAGCTCCTGCCGACTCGTCCGCCACCCTCACTGACCCCTCCCCCCCCACCGATCGCGGACCCGCCGCCCTCACCACATCGATCGCACAGAGTGGCAGCGGGCTCCCTCTCCCTCCCTCAACCCCCACCGATCCCTGCAGAGTGGCAGCGGGCCCTCTCCCCAATAGCCCCTCCCCCATTAGCCCCTCCCCATTGGCCCTCTCCCATTAGCCCCATCCCACTATCCCCGCCCTTGCTCAACATGCCCCAACTCACCCAGCCCCCACTGGCCCTTCCCCCAACTGCCCCTACCCCTACTGGTCCCTCCTCCATTAGCCCTGGCCCCTTGCACTGTCAGGTGGGCATTGCCCAGGTGTCAGTCTGGCACTGTCCAAGGGACACCCCGCCCTTGCCCTTGGCCTCCCCAGGAGGCCTCATTGGCCTCCGGTTCCACCGGTGAGGCCAGGTCGACTGCTCCCTATTCGTGGGGAGCATGTCTGTTCCTCACCGGCAGGAAATTTTCCCGGCGAGGTCATAAAGGCGGGGGAGGTGGGGGGGGGGGGGGGGGGGGGGGGGGGGGTGGTGGGGGTGGGGGGGGGGGGGGGGGGCAGGGGAGTGGGGCAAGCCCGGGGGATAATTGACACCAGGCCCACTAAGCAGATGTAAAACAGCATTAAAATAAATTTCCATACATTAACCTGCCTCTCGCCCGGTGAGAGGCTGACTGCGCTCCCCCATTCCCGGTGAGAGGCTGACTGCGCTCCCCCATTCCCGGTGAGAGGCTGACTGCGCTCCCCCATTCCCGGTGAGAGGCTAACCGCGCCGGAAATCCGGTGTTTGTAAAATGGCACCAGTTGTGAAAGCCGGCGCCAATCGTGTTAAGTGCTTTATGCCCCACTTTGCCACCACATTGTGCCCGAAAACAGGCGCAACGCTATGGTAAAATCACCCCCAATGTCTAAACTGCGCTTCCACAGCTTTGCTGATTCATGTCACCTTGGTTTCTCCTGATGCTCAGTTGCTGCCGTGTTTGTGTCTCCGTCACTGACGTGAATCACCACAACTCCAATGGCCACCATTATCCTTCCACTTTCACTGTTTTGTCAAGCATTCAACGTGATCTTCAGACACACACCGTTGCCACCATGTTGCATTACTCGACTAACAAAAGCTACTAATCACACCTTTATGTATGGTCACAAACTAATGGATGTTTTCATCATGGGGAGACAGTGGTGTAGTGGTATTGTCACTGGACTAGTAATCCAGAGACCCGGGTAATTCTCTGCGGACCCGGGTTTGAATCCCACCACGGCAAATGGTGAAATTTGAATTCAATAAAAATCTACTGCTGACCATGAAACCATTGTCGATTGTCATTAATATCTGTCTGGTTCACTAATGTCCTTTAGGGAAGGAAATCTGCCATCCTTACCCGGTCTGGCCTACATGTGACTCCAGAGCCACAGCAATGTGGTTGACTCTTAAATGCCCTCTGAAATGGCCTAGTGATCCACTGAGTTCAAGGGCAATTAGGGATGGGCAACAAATGCAGATCCTGTCAACGACGCCCACATCCCTGAACAAATAATGAAAAATAATGGACTGACTATATTCAGAGCTCTACATACACAAGCTATCCAGGATTGACAGCACTGCCTCACGTGTAGCCTTGCATCACTTTCTGTAATGATGATTTATTAAAATACATATTCAGTGATATGCTAATCAGAACATTACATCACATCCTTAACGCAATATTACAACAGGATTCAGTTACGGGGTGTCAGCAGGAGAAGCCGATGGAGTCCTTCCTTGAAGAGGGAGTTCAGTCTCCAAGCATCCACAGGAAAGCTGCCCTGGTTTCCGTACCATTCGAACCCAACTGGGAGAGGGACCAAGGCCAAAAATAGGTCAGTGGCTTTTCTTTCTCGACTTGCCTTGTGGGGTGAGGTGGAACAGGAATGCTCACCTGGGCCTTACTAGGGAAGTTTCAGTTCTCCCCTGCCCCGGGTTTCCCCAAATGCAAGGCTTTTCCGAACCCAGCAACTTACCTCCAAGTGCCCCGAAGGTCGTAGCTTCAGCCGGGCCTCCCACTGCTGGACACCCTGTTCCCAGGCTGGCTGTTGCTGCCCACCAGTGTTCTGGTTGTTCCCAGGCAGACGGTTTGCCACCTGGCTCCCTCGCCCAACCTGCCCCAGGCTAATCACTCAACCCGTTGCAAACTTGGCTGCTTCTTGCCGGCAGCGCGTCGGTCAATGAGAATCAATCGGATTTAACGTCCATCAGAGCTTTGGATTCCTCTGTAATTCCTGACTCCTTATCTCTGAAGAAGCAACGAGTCAGTCTTAATGAAGGTGGCAGAGCATACAGATAATGTATTACGTATCTGGCCTTCACATAGGTAACATATTAGCCCCAGGATGGACTTCACTAGGGCACTCGGTACTTTCAAACCAGCTTAAATATTAAAGGCCAAGCTATTCGGAGCTTTGCTGCCGCACACAGTGCCAGGCGACTGGGCTTGGGAAAAAGGAGGCATTATGCTGAAGGAGCTGGTATGGTTCAATTCCAATGTGACTCTGCAATTCGATTATAGTTACCATGATACAGGCACAGCACAGGGGGAAATCACAACTCTTCTGAAACTCACAGCTACTGGACAGTCTCAACACTTACAAAGCTAAGATGGAAAAGCATTATCGCACATCATTACTGCAAACTAGCTGCGATTGGAAGAGCAGTTGCTGTTTCTAGGGATCCTTTTCGGCAAGGTTTGATATCTTTACCGATTGCAAGGGGGCAGCTGGAATCAAGTTTCTTGGTGAAGTTTGACTTCTTATTTCTAACTTGTCTGCGATTATTAAGGGGAAGCTTTTTCAAAATGAGCACTTTCTAAGCTCCAGCAGTTTGTTGTAAGGTTTCAGGAAAGTGGAAATGACCATGTGGCTAAACAAATTGTCAAATTCCTGGCTGGGCTGTTTTATAGGAGCCTGCCTTAAAGCGGTGCAGCCAGGACGTTTGGCAAAGGCATGCTCCGTGTTCATTCAAGAAGCACAGTGAATGTAGGGGCATCTAGATTGGAAACATTGGCTCTGTTCTCTCTCCATAGACGCTGTCAGACCTGCTGAGATTTTCCAGCATTTTTCTGTTTTTGTTTCAGATTCCAGCATCTGCAGTATTTTGCCTTTGTGAACGTAGGGAGTGAGTGGTGTTTCTCCCGCTTCACACGCTTTAGGCTTATGTGAGGTTGAAGCTCAGTTTGCAGATAGAAAAGGTCGTCAGTTACATCTCTAAGGATGTTACAATAGCAAAGAATGAAATTATTAGCTGTAATTTCCATCCAAGTATACTTGTAATGAAACAACTATTGAATTCTCTCTTTATAGAAATGTGCTTATATCAATGTAAGTGGTTGTTTGCAGTTGGGATATCTCTGGGGCTGTTAGTGCTCCCGCTGGGGGGAGTGAGGTGCTACAGTTGGTCCGATTGCTATCCAGGGATCTTGTGGGGAAAAGACACAGGCTGGAATTTCACTCCCCACTGCAAACAAGAATGGGGAATTTGGCGCTGAGTCAAATCTCTGTTCACTGCCGGCGGGCATGATGTGGAGATACCGGCGTTGGACTGGGGTAAACACAGTAGGAAGTTTAATAACACCAGGAACAGCCGGAGTATTCCGCCCACAATATAGATGCCCAATCTGCACAGGAACATGCTTCGTTATGATGAGGGCAAGCAGTGGTCTCCCATTGTTTCAGCTCCGATATGGAGACCACCAGCTGCCAGTCAGGAGAGCAAGAGAGAGAAGACTGAAGAGTGAGCGGAACAGAAAGTTCAATCAGGGTCCGAGGTGGGGCTTTAACACAAAAGCTCGATTCATATTCCTGACCATACATGCAAGGTTCCAAACGTGAAATGGAATAAACCAGTCCAGCTGACCTTATATTTAAAGCTAGACATTGTGGAATAAAGGTCAGGCTGTTTAAATCAACAGAGTCGATGCCGCTTCCGATCGATTACTGTTAACAGCTGAAGCGTATCGGGCAGGTCTCAGCAGCTCACTCACTGTGTAGCCTGTGTCTGCTCAGGTTGTATTAGCGACTACTTCAGGCAGCGGACAATCTTTCATCCATCTCAGCTCACCTATCCTGTCTTCCCTTTGTGCAGTTGTAATGAAGCCCATTTGTTGGCATGTGTGTGTGTGTGCATCTATGTTGCATCTTATGCATGTATGTTCAGATGTGCATATGTGCATCTATGTGCATGTACACGTGTGTGTTCACATCCATATGCACACGTGTCCGAGTACATGTGTGGCATTTCTGATTTGATTTATTTTACCATTGTTACATGTAATAATATCCAGTGAAAAGTATTGTTTCTTGCACGCTACACAGTTAAAGCATACCGTTCATAGACTGCACAGGAGAGAAGGAATGGAGAGGGGGCAGAATATAGTGTTACAGTCATAGCTAGGGTAGAGAAAGAGCAACTTAATATAAGGCAGGTCCATTCAAAAGTGTGTGAATGCGTACACATCTGTGCATTTGCATACATGTGTGCATGTTCTTGTGTACATATATGTGTGTGTGTGTGCGTGTGTACATGTTAATCAGGGACAGTATAATGAAAGGGTCATGGTGATAGCGACACAGAGTTTGAACTGAAGGAAATTCCGGAGTGCTGAGATTAAAGTTTGCAGGATTATGTGAGTGAGATCCGGTGACGTATTTCAGTGACTTGTTTTCCTGGATTGAAGCAGCTGAATTGTAGAATGCAAAGTGCAATGTAACGGAAAAGGTTAATGTTCAGCCTCACTGGCCATTTGCTGCTGTGGGAACACTCAAAGACTCGGTGTCTGCCTGAGCACCTGTTATTTCACCTTCAGCGTTCTGTGCAAGTTTCTTAAAGGATATCTAGCGAATAATTGGTATTATTAGAGGTCAAGGACAGGAGGATGCCCCATCTGTCATCACCTCAGTCAAATAATTGTGGGATCTTGCTGTGCACAAATTAGTTGCCACATTTCCCGAAATCATAGACCATAAGATATAGAAGCAGAATTAAGCCATTCGGCCCATCGAGTGTGCCCCGCCATTCAATCATGGCTGATATTTTTCTCATCCCCATTCTCCTGCCTTCTCCCCGTAACCCTTGATCCCCTTATTGATCAAGAACCTATCTATCTCTGTCTTAAAGACATTCAATTACTTGGCCTCCACAGCCCTCTGTGGCAATGAGTTCCACAGATTCATCACCCTCTGGCGGAAGAAATTCCTCCTCATCTCAGTTTTAAAGGAGTCCCTTCACTCTGAGGTTGTGCCCTCGAGTTCTAGTCTCTCCCACTAATGGAAACATCCTCTCCACGGCCACTCTATCTCGGCTTCTCAGTATTCTGTAAGTTTCAATTAGATCACTCCTCATCTTTCTAAACTCCATCGAGTATAGACTCCGACTCCATAGCCACTTCTCATAAGGCAAACCCTTCATTCCAGGGATCATTCTTGTGAACCTTCTCTGGACTCGCTCCAAGACCAACACATCCTTCCTTAGATATGGGGCCCAAAATTGCTCACAATATTCCAAATGGGGTCTGACCAAATGCTTATACAGTCTCAGCAGTACATCCCTGCTCTTGTATTCTAGCCCTCTTGACATGAATGCTGACATTGAATTTGCAATGGATTAAACTTTAAAAAAAACTTAGTTAGCTGTAATGTGCTTTGGGATGGTCTGAGAACATTGCTGAGTCCTCAATTTTATCATTTTGGAACAGTTCCAACCCTCAGAACTGATCACAACTGTGCTTTAATGGTGGGTGTGAGCAATGGGAATGGGACCATGGTACAGAAGGATGTTAGGGTTTGTAGAGGGAGAATAGGCATAGGATAGGCCACTCTGTCCCTCGAGCCTGTTCCCCCAGTTAATTAGATCAGAATTACGTAGCTAATCTATACCTGGGCCAGAATTTTGCCGAGCTGCCCGCCACAAAAATCGGGGCAGGCGAGGCGCGGCAATGGAAAGGGCCATTGACATTGGGTGGGATTTTATGATTTTGGGATGAGTGAGGCTGTAGAATCCTGGAATCCATTTTAGCTGCCTTTGATCCGTATCAGTCGAAATTTTAATTGACCTAACGTTCACAATCTGGTGGAAGGAAGCGTTCCAAATGTCCTGTATTCAGTTTTAAAGGGATGTCATTGAGATAGAGCAGTGCTCAGAAATGAGAAACGTAAGGAGTTTAGAGGGGGTGGTGGTGTGGAAGATGGCCAACAAAACACAAAGAGGCAATCAATGGGGGTACTTATAGGGACCACAAGGTAATGAGGATACGAGTCAATAAACAGGAGTGAAAATAACACTGCTCAGAATGGCTTTGGGAGAGATAGGAAAAACAAGAAGTTCTGGTTGAACCCATACTCTTTGGAGTTTAGAATAATGAGAGAGGATCTTATTGAAACATACAAGATCCTGAGGGGACTTGACAGGATGGATGCTGAGAGGATGTTCCCTTTAATGGAGAGATCAGAACTGGGAAGTACTGTTTAAAAAGGAGGGCTTCCCCATTTAAGACAAGGATGAGGAGGATTTTTTTCTCTAAAAGGGTCATTAGGAATTCTGACCAATACAGAGCAGTGGAGACTGGGTCATTGAATATATTCATAGCCAAGTTGGACAGGTTTTTAATTGACAAGGGAGTCAAAGGTTATGGGGCACGTGCAGCAGAGTGGAATAAAGTCACAGTGGATCACCATGATGTTACTGAGTGGAGCAGGCTCCATCAGCTGAAAGGCCCACTCCAATATTTCTGCTGTGAAGGAAACTGCCTTTTTAGACTTTGTTTCCCAAGAGGTTTTGACAGTTTTAAACAAGAAAGGCTCCCACTCCCACCCACACTGTTATGGTTCAGGTTAGAAAATTCAAAGTGTTTTATGGAGCCCTCCTGAATCATAAGTTTTGCAATTTGAATTTGGCGAGGAAAAGCAGGAGATGTTTCACTTCAGGTATGATTCAAGTGACCCACGAGGGAGATTTTATCAAACAAAGTTTATTTATGAATACAGTTAACATGTACAGAAAGAAAATGATCAAGAACTTTTATCAATTGCAAACAAAAAACAAAACAATCACTGTAATGTATAACTCTTAATGAATATCTCGAATGTGTTCCATTTAATACCAAAACCCACAGACAACAACAAACCCTTTTCACAGCTTTAACACAGCACAGACTAATCCTCACTTCATACTGGGATCGAGGCCGTTCATTGAATTCGACAGTCCAACGCTCCTGAGACTCAGAACAGTTTGAAGACATGACAGCTTCCCAAAACACCAGAGTATAGATTCTTCATTGCAGGAACTTTCAAAGCAAAACAGAGAGAGAGGGCGACTTCTTTTCCAGCTTGTTGCTAAGACTCTAACCCTGCAGCTTGTTTTCCAGCTTGCTGCTAAGACTGCCTCTAACCCTATAGCCAAAACCAAACTAATCACAAGCCTGCTCCCTGACCGGCACAGTTTCTGTTTTTTCCTCCGACCAATGACATCACCTAAGGCTGTGAGCATGATTTAAATCAAACCTCTCCACAGCACCCACACCCACACCCCCACACACACCACCACCCCCGCCCACACCCCCACCCACACCCCCACCCACACCACCACACACACCACCACCCAAACCCACACCAACACCCACACCCACACCCCCACCCACACCCACACCAACATCCATACGCACACCCACACACCCACCCACACCCATACCCACCCCCCCACCACCACCCCCACCCACATCCACCCCCACACCCCCACCCACACCCACATCCACACCACCACCCCCACCCACACCCCCACCCACACCCACACCCACATCCACACCCCCACCCCCACCCACATCCACACCCCCACCCACACCCCCACCCACATCCACACCGCCACCCACACCAACACCCACACCCCCATACACACCAACACCCACATCCACACAAACACCCACACCCACACCCCCACCCACACCCATACACACACCCACGCCCATACCCACACACACACCCCCACCCCCACTCACACCCACACCCACACCCACATCCACACCCCCATCCACACCCCCACCCACACCCACACCCCCACCCACACCCACACCCCCACCCACACCCACACCCCCACACACACCCACACCCCCACACACACCCACACCCCCACCCACACCCACACACCCACCCACACCCACACCCACACCCCCACCCACACCCACACCCACACCCCCACACACACCCACACCCCCACCCACACCCCCACCCACACCCACACCCACTCCCACACCCACACCCAAACCCCCACCCACACCCACACCCACACCCCCACCCACACCCACACCCACACCCCCACCCCCACCCACACCCCCACCGCCACCCACACCCCCACCCACACCCCCAACCCCACTCACATCCACACCCACACCCACACCCATACCCCCACCCACACCTACACCCATACCCACACCCACACCCATACCCGCACCCACACCCCCATCCACACCCACACCCCCACCCACACCCCCACCCACATCCACACCCCCACCCACACCCACAGTCACACCCACACCCACACCCATTCCCACACCCCCACCCACACCCACGTCCCCCCCCCCCCCACCCACACCCACACACACACCCCCATATACTTGTACATTGGTACTTGGGACTACGATGTTGTGACCATCACGGAGACATGGTTAGAACAGGGACAGGAATGGTTGTTGGAAGTTCTGGGGTATAGATGTTTCAGTAAGAATAGGGAAGGTGGTAAAAGAGGTGGAGGAGTAGCATTGTTAATCAAGGATAGTTTAACGGCTGCAGAAAGACAGTTCGAGGGGGATCTGCCTACTGAGGTAATATGGGCTGAAGTTAGAAATAGGAAAGGAGCGGTCACATTGTTAGGAGTTTTCTATAGAACCCCAAATAGTAATAGAGATGTGGAGGAAGAAATTGCAAAGCAGATTATGGATAGGTGTGGAGGTCACAGGGTAGTTGTCATGGGTGACTTTAACTTTCCAAACATTGATTGGAACCTTTATAGGTCAAATAGTTCGGATGGGGCAGTTTTTGTACAGTGTGTGCATGAGGGTTTCCTGACACAATATGTGGATAGGCCGACAAGAGGTGGGGCCACATTGGACTTGGTACTGGGTAATGAACCGGGCCAAGTGTTAGATTCGGTTGTGGGAGAGCACTTTGGAGGTAGTGACCATAATTCGGTGTCTTTCATTATTGCAATGGAGAGGGATAGGGCCATATGGCAGGGCAAGGTTTATAATTGGGGGAGGGGTAATTATGATGCGATTAGGCAAGAATTAGGGGGCATAAGATGGGAACAGAAACTGTCAGGAAAAGGCACAAATGAAAAGTGGAGCTTGTTCAAGGAACAAATACTGCGTGTCCTTGATAGGTATGTCCCTGTCAGGCAGGGAGGAAATGGCTGAGTGAGGGAACCATGGTTCACAAAGGAGGTTGAATGCCTTGTCAAGAGGAAGAAGGAAGCGTATGTAAGGATGCGAAAACAAGGTTCAGTTGGGTCGCTTGAGGGTTACAAGGTAGCAAGGAATGAACTAAAAAAAGGGCTTAGGAGAGCTAGGAGGGGGCATGAGAAGTCCTTGGCGGGTCGGATCAAGGAAAACCCCAAGGCTTTTTATTCTTATGTGAGGAATAAAAGAATGACCAGGGTGAGGTTAGGGCCGGTCAAGGACAGTAGTGGGAACTTGTGTATGGAGTCAGTAGAGATAGGCGAGGTGATGAATGAATACTTTTCTTCAGTGTTCACCAAGGAGAAGGGCCATGTTTTTGAGGAAGAGAAGGTGTTACAGGCTATTAGGCTGGAGGAAATAGATGTTCGGAGGGAGGATGTCCTGGCAGTTTTGAATAAACTGAAGGTCGATAAGTCCCCTGGGCCTGATGAAATGTATCCTAGGATTCTTTGGGAGGCAAGGGATGAGATTGCAGAGCCTTTGGCTTTGATCTTTGGGTCCTCGCTGTCCACGGGGATAGTGCCAGAGGACTGGAGAATGGCGAATGTTGTTCCTCTGTTTAAGAAAGGGAATAGAAATGACCCTGGTAATTATAGACCGGATAGTCTTACTTCGGTGGTTGGTAAATTGATGGAAAAGGTCCTTAGGGATGGGATTTACGACCATTTAGAAAGATGCGGATTAATCCGGGATAGTCAGCACGGATTCGTGAAGGACAAGTCGTGCCTCACAAATTTGATTGAATATTTTGAGGAGGTAACTAAGTGTGTTGATGAAGGTAGGGCAGTTGATGTCATATACATGGATTTTAGTAAGGTATTTGATAAGGTCCCCCATGGTCGGCTTATGATGAAAGTGAGGAGGTGTGGGATAGAGGGAAAGTTGGCCGATTGGATAGGTAACTGGCTGTCTGATCGAAGACAGAGGGTGGTGGTGGATGGAAAATTTTCAGATTGGAGGCAGGTTGCTAGTGGAGTGCCACAGGGATCAGTGCTTGATCCTCTGCTCTTTGTGATTTTTATTAATGACTTAGAGGAGGGGGCTGAAGGGTGGATCAGTAAATTTGCTGATGACACCAAGATTGGTGGAGTAGTGGATGAGGTGGAGGGCTGTTGTAGGCTGCAAAGAGACATAGATAGGATGCAAAGCTGGGCTGAAAAATGGCAAATGGAGTTTAACCCTGATAAATGTGAGGTGATTCATTTTGGTAGGACAAATTTAAATGTGGATTACAGGGTCAAAGGTAGGGTTCTGAAGACTGTGGAGGAACAGAGAGATCTTGGGGTCCATATCCACAGATCTCTAAAGGTTGCCACTCAAGTGGATAGAGCTGTGAAGAAGGCCTATAGTGTGTTAGCTTTTATTAACAGGGGGTTGGAGTTTAAGAGCCGTGGGGTTATGCTGCAACTGTACAGGACCTTGGTGAGACCACATTTGGAATATTGTGTGCAGTTCTGGTCACCTCACTATAAGAAGGATGTGGAAGCGCTGGAAAGAGTGCAGAGGAGATTTACCAGAATGCTGCCTGGTTTGGAGGGTAGGTCTTTTGAGGAAAAGTTGAGGGAGCTAGGGCTGTTCTCTCTGGAGCGGAGGTGGCTGAGGGGAGACTTAATAGAGGTTTATAAAATGATGAAGGGGATAGATAGAGTGAACGTTCAAAGACTATTTCCTCGGGTGGATGGAGCTATTACAAGGGGGCATAACTATAGGGTTCGTGGTAGGAGATATAGGAAGGAAATCAGAGGTAGGTTCTTTATGCAGAGAGTGGTTGGGGTATGGAATGGACTGCCTGCAGTGATAGTGGAGTCAGACACTTTAGGAACATTTAAGTGGTTATTGGATAGGCACATGGAGCACACCAGGATGATAGGGAGTGGGATAGCTTGATCTTGGTTTCAGATAAAGCTCGGCACGGCATCGTGGGCCGAAGGGCCTGTTCTGTGCTGTACTGTTCTATGTTCTATGTTCTAAATGCCATTACCTTTTGGAGCGCTGCTCCTTCGTCAGATGGAGTGGAAATCTGCTCTCAAACAGGGCACAGAGACACAAAATCAAGTTACAGAATACTGATTAGAATGCGAATCTCTACAGCCAACCAGGTCTTAAAGAAACAGACAATGTGAGTGGAGGGAGCATTAAGCACAGGTTAAAGAGATGTGTATTGTCTCCAGACAGGACAGCCAGTGAGATTAATCCATCTGATGAAGGAGCAGCGCTCCGAAAGCTAATGGCATTTGCTACCAAATAAACCTGTTGGACTTTAACCTGGTGTTGTTAAAACCCTTACTGTGTTTACCCCAGTCCAACGCCGGCATCTCCACATCATATCTCATAGAAAACAGAGGGTGGTGGTGGATGGAAAATTTTCAGACTGGAGACCAGTTACCAGCGGTGTACCACAGGGATCAGTGCTTGGTCCTCTGCTATCTGTGATTTTTATCAATGACTTGGAGGAGGGGGCTGATGGGTGAGTCAGTAACTTTGCTGATGACACCAAGATTGGTGGAGTAGTGGATGAGGTGGAGGGCTGTTGTAGGCTGCAAAGAGATATAGATAGGATGCAGAGCTGGACCGAAAAATGGCAGATGGAGTTTAACACTGATAAGTGCGAGGTTATTCATTTTGGTAGGACAAATTTAAATGCGGATTACAGGGTCAACGGCAGGGTTCTGAGGAATGTGGAGGAACAGAGAGATCTTGGGGTTCATATCCACAGATCTCTGAAGGTTGCCACTCAAGTGGATAGAGCCGTGAAGAAGGCCTATAGTGTGTTAGCGTTTATTAACAGGGGGTTGGAGTTTAAGAGCCGTGGGGTTATGCTGCAACTGTACAGGACCTTGGTGAGACCACATTTGGAATATCATGTGCAGTTCTGGTCACCTCACTATAAGAAGGATGTGGAAGCATTGGAAAGAGTGCAGAGGAGATTTACCAGGATGCTGCCTGGTTTGGAGGGTAGGTCTTATGAGGAAAGGTTGAGGGAACTTGGGCTTTTCTCTTTAGAGCGGAGGAGGATGAGAGGCGACTTAATAGAGGTTTATAAGATGATGAGGGGGATAGATAGGGTGGACGTTCAGAGACTATTTCCTCGGGTGAATGTAGCTGTTACTAGGGGGCATTACGATAAGGTTCATGGTGGGAGATATAGGAGGGATGTCCGAGGTAGGTTCTTTACACAGAATGGTTGGGGTGTGGAGTGGACTGCCTGCTGTGATAGTGGAGTCAGACACTTTAGGAACTTTCAAGCGGTTATTGGATAGGCACATGGAGCACGCCAGGATGATAGGGAGTGGGATAGCTTGATCTTGGTTTCGGACAAAGCTCGGCACAACATCGAGGGCCGAAGGGCCTGTTCTGTGCTGTACTGTTCTATGTTCTATGTTCTATACACCCACCCCCACACCCCCACCCACACCCAAACGCCCACCCCCACCCCTACCCACATCCCCACCCACACCCACACCCCCACCCACACACCCACCCACACGCACACCCCCACCCACAACCCCACCCACACCCACATCCCCACCCACACCCCCACCCACACACCCACCCACACACCCACCCACACGCACACCCCCACCCACACCCCCACCCACATCCACACCTCCAACCACACCCACACCCCTACCCCCACCCACAATCCCCCCCACACCCACACCCACCACCACAACCCCACCTAAACCCCCACACACCCACAACGAAACACCCACTACCACACCCCCACCCACATCCCCACCCACAACCCCACCCACACCCCCACCTACACCCCCACCCACACCCACACCCATCCCTACACCCACACCCCCACCCACACCCACACCTACACCCCCACCCACACCCACCACCCACACCCCCACGGACACCCACACCCACCACCCACACCCCCACGGACACCCACGCCCACATTCCCACCCACACACACACCCACACACACTCACACCCCCACCCAGGCTCACACCCACACACACACTCACACCCACACCCCCACCCACACTCATAACCCCACCCCCACCCACACTCATAGCCACACCCACACCCCCACCCACACACACACCCCAACTCCCACCCACACCCCCACCCCCACCCACACCCACACCCCCACCCACACCGACACCCACACACACACTCAAACCCACACCGACACCCACACCCCCACTCCCACCCACACCCACACCCCCACCCACTCCCCACTCCCACCCACACCCTCATGCACACCCACAGCCTCGCCCCCACTCACACCCACACCCACACCCACACCCCCACCCCTACCCACATCCACATCCACACCCACACCCACACTCCCGCCCCCGTCCCTGCCCTCCCCCCCGCCCGCGCCCACACCCCTGCCTACGCCCATGCCCTGCCCACGCCCACTCTCACACTCACACCCACACTCACACCCACGCTACACCCACACTCACACCCACACTCACACTCACACCCACACTCACACCGACTCTCACACACACTCACACTCACGCCCACACTCACACCCACTCCCACACCCACATTCACACCCACACTCACACCCACACTCACACCCACTCCCACACACACTCACACTCACGCCCACACTCACACCCACTCCCACACCCACATTCACACCCACACCCACACCCACCCTCACACCCACACTCACACCCACACTCACACCCACACCCCCACCCACACTCACACTCATACCCGCACTCACACCCACACCCACACCCACACTCACACCCACACCCACACTCACACCCACACCCACACCCACACTACACCCTGTGGTGAACCATAGATGGTTACCACTATGGGTACTTGTACATATGTTACTCTTCTTGCTGTTGGGGTTAGGGTTGGGGTGTTCCACCTGTTGGCATTGTTCTGTGGTATACTCCGTTTGGCTCCGCCTTCCTATAGGGGTATAAAGGTCACTGAACTTCCTAGTGACCCTTTAGTCTGGGATTGTATTGTTAAGCTGTATACTCTATTCTTGTTGCTAATAAAAGCCTTTATTTCCCGAATACGATCTAGCATCTCGAGTGAATTAATCGCGCATCAATTTTATTAGCAACAATTTTTGTTTTGAAAAAAAAACACCATGGAGCAAATGTTAAAACCAGATCGACTTACCTTAGATCCGCGTGCCGCTGGAGCGTCGAACACTTTCGACCATTGGTTGAAGTGTTTTGAGGATTATATCGACGCCTCAACAGCAGTCCAAACCGACGCCGACAGATTGCGGGTCCTCCATGCAAGGGTAAGCGACACGGTGTATGCTACAATCCGTGATTCTCAAGACTACAAAGAGGCCATCGAATTACTCAAGAAGCTGTACCATAAACAGCCAAACGAGATTCATGCTCGTCACCTACTAGCCACTCGACGGCGGCAGCCCGGCGAAACGACGGGTCAGTACCTGCGCGAGCTTCAGCAGCTAGCCAGAGCCTGCAGTTGCAAGCCAGTGTCGGCCACTCAGTACACTAACGATCTGATCCGAGATGCGTTCGTGGCGGGAATCGGCTCATCCTATATTCACCTGCGGCTGCTAGAGCAAGGGAACTTGGACCTAGCTAAGATGGTGGAATTGGCTGATGCGATGGAAACGGCCTCCAGAAGTCTTGAAACTTACCCCACCGACCACGTGGGAACATCATGGCAAGCACAGCCACCAACTCAACTCTACCAAGCGGCTCCTAGGAACTGCGCGATCGTGCTTTCAACCTCGGACCTGACGGCGGCGGCAGCTCCAGGAGGCCCACGGTGCTATTTCTGTGGATTGGCGAAGTACCCTCGTCAGCGATGTCCGGCCAGGATGGTATTTTGCTCCGCATGTGGAAAGAAAGGGCACTATGCTAAAGTGTGCCGAGCGCAGCCACCTTTGAAGCCAAGCAGTGCTGCGTGTGACTCTCCAGGATCCGGCTCCGCGTCTCCATCTTCGTCGATGTCTTCAAACACGTGCGATCCACGGGCGCCGCCATTTCTGAGGACGACGACGCAAGACACGTGCGACCTGCGAGTGCCGCCACTTTCAACGCCATCGACCACGTGCGATCCATGGGCGCAGCCATTTTGGTCAACACCGGTCGCAGGCGACCAGCAGGGGTCCTCATCATCGATCATCTCAGCTGCCTGCAGTTGCACTCGGGATCCAACAGTAGCATCAATCATCCTGGACCAGGCCAAGCCTCACAGACTCGACAAGTCCATGATGGACATAGAGGTAAACGGACATCTGACACATTGTCTGTTTGACAGCGGGAGCACGGAGAGTTTCATTCATCCCGATACCGTGAAACGGTGCGCTCTCCGCGTGCAAACTGTCAGACAGACAACCTCTATGGCGTCGAGGCCCCGATCTGTTACTGTTCTTGGGAGCTGCGTGGTAACTCTAACGGTGCGGGGCACAGTTTATGAGAACTTCAGGCTCCTCGTATTACCGCACCTTTGCACTCTGGTACTCCTGGGGCTAGACTTTATGGTCCACCTGAAGAACGTGATCCTGCAATACGATGGGCCACTCCCTCCACTTTCAGTGGGAGAACAGCAGCCTCCAAATTGCCCAGCGCGCTCCACATGCAGTCTCTCGACCCTCAATATTACCCCACCTTCTTTATTTGAAAATCTCGTGCCAGGCTGCAAGCCCACCGCAACTAAGAGCAGGTGTTACAGCGCTGAGGATCGGATCTTTATTCGATCTGAAGTTCAGCGGCTCCTCAGGGAAGGGATCATCCGACCTAGCACTAGCCCATGGAGAGCACAAGTCGTGGTGGTCAAGACTGGAGACAAGCCCCGGATGGTCATAGACTATAGTCAGACCATTAATAGGTACACGCAGCTGGACGCGTATCCTCTCCCGCGCATATCTGACATGGTCAACCAGATTGCGCAGTACCGGGTGTTCTCTACCATCGACTTGAAGTCAGCTTACCACCAGCTCCCCATTCGCCCAGAGGACCGGAAATACACGGCCTTTGAGGCGGACGGTCGTCTCTACCACTTCCTAAGGGTCCCTTTTGGCGTCACTAATGGGGTCTCGGTCTTCCAGCGTGAGATGGACCGAATGGTGGACCAAAATGGGCTACGGGCTACCTTCCCGTACCTGGACAACGTCACTATCTGCGGCCATGACCAGCAGGACCACGACGCCAACCTTCTGAAGTTTTTACGCACTGCGTCTCGCCTGAATCTGACCTATAACAGGGAGAAGTGTGTATTCAGCAAGCACCGCCTAGCAATCCTCGGATACGTGGTGGAAAACGGGGTCATCGGCCCCGATCCAGACCGTATGCATCCTCTCCTTGAACTTCCCCTACCCACTAGCATCAAAGCACTGAGAAGATGCTTAGGCTTCTTCTCGTACTATGCACAGTGGGTCCCCAATTACGCGGACAAAGCCCGTCCGCTCATAAAGTCTACCTCTTTTCCCCTGACAGCAGAGACTCGCCTAGCCTTTGAAGTGATAAAAGCTGACATCGCGAAAGCCACGATGCACGCTGTCGATGAGTCCATCCCCTTTCAGGTGGAGAGCGATGCATCTGATTTCGCCCTGGCCGCCACACTTAACCAGGCGGGCAGGCCCGTCGCCTTTTTCTCTCGCACCCTCCAAGGTCCTGAAATTCTGCACTCCTCTGTGGAAAAAGAGGCTCAGGCCATTGTGGAGGCCGTATGGCATTGGCGCCATTATTTGGCGGGAAAACGGTTTACCCTGCTCACGGACCAGCGGTCCGTGGCCTTCATGTTCAATAACACGTTGAGGGGAAAAATCAAGAACGATAAAATCTTGAGGTGGAGAATCGAACTCTCTACCTACAACTATGATATCATGTATCGTCTGGGGAAGCTCAATGAGCCCTCAGATGCCCTGTCGTGTGGAACATGTGCCAGTGTGCAGGAGGACCGGCTACAGGCCCTCCACAATGATCTCTGCCATCCGGGGATCACTCGGCTCTTCCATTTTGTAAAGCCCCGCAATCTGCCCTACTCCATAGAGGGTGTCAGGTCGATAACTCGAAGCTGCCAGGTATGTGCTGAATGCAAGCTGCACTTCTACCGACCTGACAGGGCACACCTCATTAAGGCCACTCGCCCTTTTGAATGACTGAGTATGGATTTCAAGGGCCCCCTTCCTTCGACAGATCGAAATGTGTATTTCCTCAATGTGGTTGACGAGTACTCCCGATTCCCTTTTGCCATTCCCTGTTCTGACATGTCCACTGCCATGGTCATCAAAGCCCTGCGGGATCTTTTTACCCTGTTCGGTTACCCCAGCTATATCCACAGTGATAGGGGTTCGTCGTTTATGAGCGACGACTTGAGGCAATACCTGCTCTCTAAAGGAATTGCCTCAAGTAGGACTACGAGTTACAACCCCAGGGGTAATGGGCAGGTCGAAAGAGAAAACGCTACAGTCTGGAAGGCTGTCTTACTGGCGTTAGGGGTCTTCCAGTCTCCTGTTGGCAAGAGGTACTTTCTGATGCGCTCCATTCAATCCGGTCCCTCCTGTGTACAGCAACCAATGCTACCCCACATGAGCGGATGTTTACCTTCCCTAGGAAGTCTTCCTCTGGGACCTCACTGCCGTCTTGGTTGACGTACTCAGGACCTGTCCTCCTACGGCGGCATGTTAGGACCCGCAAGTCCGACCCTTTGGTTGAACAGGTCCATCTCCTCCACGCCAACCCTCAATATGCCTATATAGCATATCCTGACGGGCGAGAGGACACGGTCTCTATCCAAGATCTGGCGCCTGCAGGGGACCTGGAAACCCCCGTCGCTCCCGCACCCCTGGTTAGGGTTCCTTTGCCCATTCTCTCCCCTCCTGACACGGCGCGGGCAGCATCGGGACCGCCACTTAATCCTCTTACTCCCGTGTACAGCTTGCCTGAGTCCAGGAGATTGTCGCCACCTCGAGGCCCACCCGTCCGTGAGGAACTGGAGGAGTCACTGGACACCACCTTGGAGAGAGGGTCACCACGGTCACCAGAACCAGCGCTACCGCCAGTGCAGAGGAGGTCGCAGAGACGGTGCGGACCTCCGATACGACTGAACTTGTGAATATATGGACAGTTCGTACTGGTTTTTTTGCCCCACCGGCATTTGTTTTTAAAGGAGGGGTGAATGTGGTGAACCATAGATGGTTACCACGATGGGTACTGAACCATAGATGGTTATCACTATGGGTACTTGTACATATGTTACTCTTCTTGCTGTTGGGGTTAGGGTTGGGGTGTTCCACCTGTTGGTGTTGTTCTGTGGTACACTCCGGTTGGCTCCGCCTTCCTATAGGGGTATAAAGGTCACTGCACTTCCTAGTGACCCTTTAGTCTAGGATTGTATTGTTAAGCTGTATGCTCTATTCTTGTTGCTAATAAAAGCCTTTATTTCCCAAGTACGATCTCGAGTGAATTAATCGCGCATCACACCCACACTCACACCCACACCCACACACACCCACACCCACACACACACACCCATACCCACACACACCCACACCCACAACCACACCCACACCCATACCCACACCCACACCCACACACCACCCACACTCACACCTGTTAGAATGTAACCAATGGTAACATTGGATCTGTTGTAGTGTGACCAATTGTAACAAGCTATAAGGGTCAGCTGACCCAGTAAACTATAACAACGTGATGGTAGTCTGTTGGGAATTGTTAGAGCTTGGAATGGCCCAGGGTGAGGCCTCGAGTGTTGGAGTAATGAAGTTTCTTTATTAAACCTTTTTGTTTGGTTTATAAGTTGGAGTAGGTTTTGTTTTATTTTATTGCCTATAACCGAAGAGTCCCTTCTGGTGGATCAATATTGGTAGCAGAGGAAAACCCGTTGTAACTTGGTGTTTGTTTTTGAAGAATTGCTACAACCACGACAGACGATATAGAAGTGAACCGGTGGGATTTGATTGTCCCCCTGTCCTTTCAGATGCCGAATGGAAGGCCGAGGTGGAAATGTGAACCCTTATCACCACAACACTGAAAAAAAGCAAGATTGGGCATTAGCTTCCAATTAGGAGCAGGATAAGGAGCAAAGTATTTTCCGATTGGATGGCAGGTGCCCTAAATAGAGAAGAAGGATTAGAGCTCCTGCTACAATATTTATGATACTGCGATAGATAAACTTTAGCAAAAAGGTGAGTTCTTGGTGAATGATGAAGGATGGGTGATGTTTGACAGGATTCGGAGACAAGATACCCAGTCCATGGAAGAGTACATCATGGATTTTGATAGGGGCCGTAATAGGTTATTGAAATTTACTTTTGAGATTCCAGATGCGGTATTGGCCTTAAAGTTGTTGGACTGTGCATGTCTTTTAGTAACGACTGGAACACAATTAAGGGGAGCAGCGCCCCTCTTCGATCAAATGGCAGCATCATTAAAAAAGTTTTTCGGGAAACAATCCTTCCCCGCCACCTCGTTCAATACAGACCGGAATGCCATAGCGCCCAGAATGGAGGAGTCAATGCTGACTCAGCCACATGCCAGACTAAATGGTACATGAAGGCCTTTAAACAGAGACAGTTACATTAATGATAGACCTCGTGTTGAAACTGGATATAACCGATTTGAAAAGGGGGAAAGAAGACGCACAAGGGAAACTGATAAAAAGGTGTTTAAATTGAAGAAATGCTGAAGGGATTGTGAATCGCTGTTTCCAGTGCGATTCCCCAAACCACTATCGTAAACTACCCGAAAAGAAGAAATTGTGTCTTTGAAATTATACGTGACACAGAATACGTAGGAAATGACAGGGATGAGGACCAGGAAGGCATTGTTTTGGTGGGATATAAGTTGAGTCCTAGAATGAGCGTCCTGATGATAGTCTCTTTCAACTGTGCTGTTTTAGATTGTGAATGTACGTCCACTATCTGCGGCCAAGACTGGCTAAATTGTTATTCAGGGTCTCTTGATCATAAAGACCGAAAGAAAGTGAAGGAACATGATAGTTCCACCTGCTTTAGATTTGGAGATGACAACATTCTAACGCCCTCCAAAGGGGTGATACTTCCCTGTAAGATTGCGGGAATCAGTTTATTTATCAGTACAGATGTATTTTCCAGTGATATACCTTTGTTGTTAAGCAGGCCTGTGATGAAGAAAGCTCAGATGACCATCGATTTGAAACAGGATGAAGCCATGGCATTTGGGAAAACTATGGACCTACATTTTAAAAGATCTGGCCATTATTGTCTTCCCTTAAGTGAACCGAAATTATCAGACCAAAGGATTCATGAGGCATTAGTGTCGCTAACAGACAGCAGCATGATGGACAAAAGGAAGGTTATTCTGAAACTCCATTAGCAGTTTGGTCATCCATCACCACAGAGACTGAGAGCACTGCTGCAAGATGCAGGTGTGCTGGACAAAGGATATAATCTCAGAGCAAACATCAGCCCAGTGTGAAACTTGCATAAAATGTAGAAGGACACCCCCCGCGTTCAGTCGTGAGTCTACCATTAGCACGAGATTTCAATGATGTAGTCGCGATGGATCTAAAGATATGGGACTCTATCTATCTATTGTACTTCGTGGGCATGTCCACCTGGTTTAGCATATCCATGGTGATTTACAGCAAAGATAAAAGGACTATTATAGATAAAATTATGACCCACTGGATTGGAACAGGGTTGGGGGCACCGTCTAAATTTTTGACGGACAATGGGGGTGAATTCGCAAATGATGAGTTTCAAGGTATGTGTGAAAATTTAAATATTGTAATAATGTACACTGCAGCGGAAAGCCCATTCAGCAATGGCCTCTGTGAAAAAGATGACATGTTGCATAAAATTTTGGCGGATCAACCGGGCTGTAAATTGCAGGTTGCATTAGCATGGGCAGTGCACGCGAAAAATTCGTTACAAATGGTGGGGGGCTATAGTCCATACCAGCTGATATACGGGAGAAATCCAAAGTTGCCGTCAGTGTTAACAGACGTTCCTCTGGCATCAGAAGGGGCAAGCATTAGCTTCATGTTTTCTACATGCTTAAACACTATGTATGCAGGTAGAAAGGCCTTCATTAAGGCTGAGGTTTCAGAATGGATAAGACGAGCCCCAAGGCATAAGATGGTCAGGGATATACTTCGAGAAAGGGGATAGGGTCTACTACAAAAGAGAGGACCTAAAAGAGTGGAAAGGGTCTGGGAAAGTGATAGGGGCAGATGGTAAGGTAGTTATAGTACAACACAGTAACCAGATGGTGCCAGGCCATTCTAACACGGTGACCAGACAGTGCAAGGCCACTCTTCGAGGGTAGTCGGACTTGGGTATGAATTTGGAGCATCTGAGCAAGATGTAGAAGTGCAGGAGGTACCTTGTACCTCACATGCACAAACCCTGAGTTATTATGAGGATCAGTGAACTATAGATGAGAGGGAATCTGATGATCAACAAAGTACCAGTGAAGCAGGGGATGAAGCTGCTACTTCAAAGGTTCAGCTACCCAAAGTAAGCACAATTATATCATACACACCCGGTATAATCGGGAAAGCAGGAAAGGCGTCAGGAAAGTATAAATACTGGCTCAACATCCAGGAGCGGGGGCAAGAAGCCAAAGCTATAGATTGGGGAAAATGAGGTGGAAAGATGGAAGCAAAAAAAGTGAGACTTAAGTCCTGAAGGTGAGACAGTCAGCATTCGTGAACCCAGAAAAAAGTCACAGATCTGTGAACGAAGTTGTGTTAACGGAGACCAGCGATCTGAGAGTAGCAGCCCTGACAGGAACAGACACGACTGTAGAGGCAGGAGCTTAACGAGGAAGACTAGGAATCAAACCGATGATAGGAGTAGGAGTAGAAGTCCCCATGATAGGGAAGTGTTGGCAGCTGCCAACAAAATGGAGTTGTGGAGATAAGAGCGGCCAAACAAAGAGAGCTGGACATTTGGAAAGAGTTTGGGGTGTACACCGAGGTACCCATCGGTGGGTTTACACAGAGGAAGTTTTGCAAGGTGGGACTTACGTAGCAGAAGCCAGATTAGTAGCCCATGGGTATGAGGATCATTTGGATGGGAGAGACGTTAGGGTCGATTCACCCACAGCGGGGAAAGTGACACTGAAACTTTTTTTGGCTGTCCTAGCATCTAATAATTGGATGTGTAAACCAATAGATATCAAAGCAGCATTTCTGCAAGGTGAAACATTTCAAAGAAAAGTTTTCTTGAGGCCTCCCAAAGAAGCAGGTAATACACAGGGACAATTGTGCAAATTAAACAAATGTGTATTTGGATTAAGTGATGCATCAAGGGTTTGGTATTTCTCTGTACGTTCTGTGTTGCTGAAGACTGGCTGTGTCCAGTTAAAAGCAGATCCAGCAATGTTCTACTGGAAGTCTGAAGGAAAATTAGCTGGAATTTTTCTGATGCATGTTGATGATTTCCTATGGGGCGGCACAGAAGAGTTTGAGAAAAGAATAATTGAGAAGCTAAAAACAGAATTTAAAGCAGCTGGTGCTTTTTGATATCTCGGTCTTGATATCCAATAAAGTAAATCCGGGGTAACGATGAGTCAACAAGGATATCTAAACTGTATTGATCCCATTCCCATCACCAGTGAAAGGTCAATGGGAAAAGAGGAACGGGCCAACAGAAAAGGAACAGGATTGTTGAGGATTATGATAGGACAATTGGCACACAGACAAGACCGGATGGGAGCTATAATGTCCTGGAGCTCAGTAATATGTCGAACCATGCCTCAGTCAGAGAGATCTTGCAGGAAAACAAAACATTAAAAAAGCTAAAATTAGAGGAATGTGTAATTAAATTCCCAGCACTGGGAGAACCGGAAGATATGAAGCTGGTTGTGTTTAGTGATGCCTCACATACCAATCTACCAGCTGGACCAGATTATGGATTAATAATATTCCTGGTTGGTAAGGAAGGAAAATATTGCCCCTTGGCCTGGGAAGCAGAGAAAATAAAAAGGGTGGTCAAAAGATTGGCGGCTGAAACCCTAGCGTTAGTAGAGGCGGTGGATATGGGGATATATTTGTCTGACATTAACAGAGTTATTTTTATGGCAACGTCGGGAAAGAAAGTACCAATTGAGTGTTATGTGGACAATTGGCCTTTATGGGACAATGTTCACTCGACAAAAAGTGTAACAGAAAAGCGACTGAGAATTGATTTGGCCAGCGTTAAACAAACGCTGGAAAACAGGGAAGTTTCCAAACTCCACTGGGTTGGTGCAAATCTACGGGTATCCAACTGTTTTACTAAAAGGGGTGCAGGTACTGGAAAGTTGTTAAGAATACTGGAGGATGGTTGCCTTAAATTACTTTGAAGAAAGGAGAATCTGTTAGAATGTAACCATTAGACCTATTGCAGTGCGACCAATGGTTACAAGCTGTAAGGGTCAGCTGACCCAGTAAACTATGTAACCAATGACAACATGATGTGGTGGTCAGCTGACGAGCTGACTCAGTATAAATAAGCACTTGTTGGGAATTGTTAGAGCTTGGAATGGGCCAGGGTGAGGCCTCAAGTGTTGGAGTAATCAAGTTTCTTTATTAAATCTTTTTTCTTTGGTTTATAAGTTGGAGTAAGTTTTATTTTATTGCCTACAACTGAAGAGTCCTTTCTCGTGGATCAAGAACACCCACACCCACACTCTCACACCCACTCTCTCACCCTCAGGTAGACCTCAGTGGAAACACGGGAATGGGTTCAACAGTAGGATTGGTTAGGCATCCAGGGATGTGTCCATTATATTCATGATGTATCTGTTTGGAATTCATAGTAATAAATTGGCATGGTGGCACAGTTGTCCCACAGTGTCAGGGATCCAGGTTCAATTCCGGCCTCAGGTGACTGTTCGTGTGGAGTTTGCATGTTAAGAACGTAAGAGCATAAGAACATAAGAAATAAGAGCAGGAGTAGGCCATCTAGCCCCTCGAGCCTGCCCCGCCATTCAACAAGATCATGGCTGATCTGATAGTGGTTTAGTTCCACTTACCCGCCCGCTCCCCATAACCCTTAATTCCCTTATTGATCAGAAATCTATCTATCTGTGACTTAAACATATTTAACGAGGTAGCCTCCACTGCTTCAATGGGCAGAGAATTCCAGAGATTCACTACCCTCTGAGAGAAGAAGTTCCTCCTCAACTCTGTCCTAAACTGACTCCCCCTTATTTTGAGGCTGTGTCCTCTAGTTCTTGTTTCCTTTCTAAGTGGAAAGAATCTCTCTGCCTCTCCCGGTGTCTGCATGGACTTCCTCTGGGTGTTCCAGTTTCCTCCCACAGCGCAAAGACATGCATGTTGGGTGGATTAGCCATGGTAATGTGCCCTTCAGTTTGTCTGGGCATGTGAGTGTGTGCCCTGTGATAGACTGGCGCCTCATCCTGGATGTATCCTGCCTAGTGCCCAGTGTCTGACGGGATAGGCTCTGACTCCCGGCGACCCTGAATTGGAGTAAGCGGTTAAGCGAAAGTGAAGGGGAATAAAATGGAAAACGTGCTGACACCATGGGGTTGGATGTTGATGAAGTTTTGAGTCAAACAGGAATGGGAGGATTATTTGGCACTGATATCTCCATTCAGGAGATTATTCACATGTCCATGTAAGAGCAAATGGAACAAAACTGTCAAACCCATGGAGGACTTAATCAAGGCAACTTTGATTTGATTTGATTTGATTTATTATTGTCACATGTATTAACATACAGTGAAAAGTATTCTTTCTTGCTCGCTATACAGACAAAACATACCGTTCATAGAGAAGGAAACAAGAGAGTGCGGAATATAGTGTTACAGTCATAACTAGGGTGTAGAGAAAGATCAACTTAATGCAAGGTAAGTCCATTCAAAAGTCTGACAGCAGCAGGGAAGAAGCTGTTCCTGAGTCGGTGACCTCAGACTCTTGTATCTTTTTCCCGAAGGAAGAAGGTGGAAGAATGTCCGGGGTGCATGGGGTCCTTGATTATGCTGGCTGCTTTTCTGAGGCAGCAGGAAGTATAGACGGAGTCAATGGATGGGAGGTTGGTTTGCGTGATGGACTGGGCTATATTCACAACCTTTCGTAGTTCCTTGCCGTCTCGGCCAGAGCAGGAGCAATACCAAGCTGTGATACTTTGAGCTGAGGTTCTTCAGATTTATAATCACTGTAGGTTCTTAAAGGACTCCTTCCCACCCTGTGAGGAACTGGCTTCAAATTCAAAGTGCATTCGCTTGTTGGTTAACTTGTAAACATTTACCAGGGGGCTGGTTACTGAGTGTTTGACATTGATACGGATTCCCAGTAAACGTGTCTGCTGCCCAGTAAGCAGGAACTTGGAACAGATTACGTGATGGTCAAATGCAGGTCACATGTGCACAAAGCCTGCGTGTGATTGGCTAAAATGTGGGTGTGTTTATCAGAAAGCTCCTCGGATCATGTGACGTGTTTGATCCCGGGTTTGACATTCCCCTGGAGAAAATCTGCAGAAAGGTTACAACAGCAAAGCATCACGTGCTCCACACTTACTGGACTCTCAAATTTTTTTTTGATATATGTTTCATTAAATATTAACACTTTTAAGAGCAGATGTGACCAGCGTCATTGGGTCAAGGGTCAGGTCTTAGTGCAAGTCTAGCGTTTCAGATGGAGTAAGTTTTGTCGAGGGACCTCTTGCTGGCTTGGCACTGTTCCTTCATTACATGTTGCTGAGTCACACCAACTTAAAATCAGATCACACCCTGTCTACAAAACCCCCGTCCCTATCCTCCCTGTCTTTGCAACACCTTTTGTATCAGGTTTTCCCCATATACGTCCCTATGTTCAGACATAAGGCAGCCATTTCCTCTGGATTCCGAATCCTGATAAAAAGATCATCTCGACCTGAAATGTTGGGCCCAATATTACCATTTTCATTCTAAGTCTAAGATTATTCTAGGCCTCCAACTGCGTAGAAAAAAAATGATAGAATTCTGCTCCCCTCCCACATCCCTCCCGAGCCCAATAATGCCTCTCCCTGGCCTTCACAGACATTGCCTCACCCCCACAACATTACTGACCCCTTTACCTCCCCACCCTCTCTGCCACCCAGATCGATCGCGGGCCCCTACCCTCTTCCCTCCCCATGGATCTCAGGCAGAGTGGCAGCGGACCCCCCTTCCCCCCCATTGATCTCAGGCAGAGTGGCAGCGGACCCCCCTTCCCCCCCACTGATCTCAGGCAGAGTGACAGCGGACCCCCCTTCGCCCTCACAGATCTCAGGCAGAGTGGCAGCGGACCCCCTTCCCCCCCACTGATCTCAGGTAGAGTGGCAGCGGACCCCCCTTCCCCCCCACTGATCTCAGGTAGAGTGGCAGCGGACCCCCCTTCCCCCTCACTGATCTCAGGCAGAGTGGCAGCGGACCTCCCCTTCCCCCTCACTGATCTCAGGCAGAGTGGCAGCGGACCTGCCTTCACCCCCACTGATCTCAGGCAGAGTGGCAGCGGACCCCCCCTTCCCCCTCACTGATCTCAGCCAGAGTGGCAGCGGACCCCCCTTCCCCCTCACTGATCTCAGGCAGAGTGGCAGCGGATCCACCTTCCCCCACCATCGATCTCAAGCAGAGAGCCGTCGGACACTCAGCACTTACCTCCTCATTAACTGGAGCGCCAGAATCGGACTTATATGGAGCTTGTCTGTTTTGCGCCGATTCTGGATGGGCGAACGCGGTGGTAAAGGGGGAAGTGCTGGTAAGGTTGAGTGTGCAGCCCATTAAGGCAATTCAAATGGATGCAAATGCATTTAAATGGCCGCCGTGCCCATTTGGGGTGCGGTCCCGATCGCGGCCATTTTCGGGCCTTGGTAAAAGGGGAACTGGCACGGAGGCGGGCACACCCCACGCCCAACTTTACCAAGTTTTCATGCCCGAAAATGGGCACAACGCGATGGTAAAATTGGGCCTGTTAATTCTGTTTCTCCCTCCACAAATGTTGCCTGACCTGCTGAGTCATGGAATCCCTACAATGCAGAAGGAGGCCATTCAGCCCATCGGGCCTGCACCAACAACAATCCCATCCAGGCCCTATCCCCATAACCCCACGTAATTACCTTACTAGTCCCCCTGACACTAAGAGGCAATTTAGCATGGCCAATCAACCTAACCCGCACATCTTTGCACTGTGGGAGGAAACCGGAGCACCCGGAGGAAACCCACACAGACACGGAAAGAATGTGCAAACTCCACACAGACCGTCACCCGAGGCCGGAATTGAACCCGGGTCCCTGGCGCTGTGAGGCAGCAGTGCTAACCACTGTACCAGCGTGCCAACCCAGCATTTTTCCAACATTTTCAGTTTTTATTCCTATTGAAAATTGTCAGCTGTAAATACACCCTCTGATCAGCGAGACGTTATTTGGTTGCCAACATGGCTTTTTAGCTCCGAGAGAGTTCAGTCGACTGATTCCTGGGATGTGGGGGTTATCTTATGAGGAAAGGTTGGCGAGGCTGGGCCTGTATCCTTGGAGTTTCGAAAAATGAGAAGTGACCTTATTGAAACATTTACGATCCTGAGGAGACCTGACAGAGTGGATGCTGAAAGGATGTTTCCCTTTGTGGGAGAGATTAGAACGAGGAGACTTCGTTTAAAAATAAAGGGTCTCCCATTTAAAACAGAGAGGAGAAACTTTTTCTCAGAGAGTTGTGAATCTTCAAACTCTCTTCCCCAGAGACTGGTGGAGGAAGGGTCATTGAATATTTTGAAGACAGAGGTAGATAGTTTCTTGACTAACAAGGGAGTCGGTGGGGGTGGGGGTGGGGGGGTGGGGGCGGGGTTGTAGGCAGAATATGGAGTTGAGACAGCAATCACATCAGCCCTGATGTTATTGAATGGTGGAGCAGGATCGAGGGGCCGAATGGCCTACTCCTGCTCCTAGTTCTTTTGTGCGTTAGGCACCTGCTCTTCTGAAAGCAGCCCTTGTAACTGGGAGGGTATAATCAGCCCCGGTATTCCCCAACACCATGGGAGGCTGACTGGCTGGCGTTTCAAACTACTTCAATGTTCGATAGTACCAGGATACCAGTTCCCCTGTGTTTGTGGACCACCTTATTTCACACGATCATTCCTCCAATTATGAGGGACATAGATAGGAAGGAACTTTCCCCCTCAGCAGAGGGGTCAGGGTGCATAGATTTAAGGTAAGGGGAGGAGATTTGGGGGGGATTTGAGGAAACTCAGAGGGTGGTGGGAATCTGGAACTCACTGCCTGAAAGGGTGGTGGAGGCGGGAACCTTCACAACGTTGAAGAAGTGTTTAGATGATCTCTTGAAACACCACAATGTACAAGGCTACAGGCAAAGGGCGGGATTTTCCGGCCGTGCTCACCCCAAGACGGGAAAGTCCCGCCCGAAGTCAGCAGACCTTTGACTGGCCCTCCCCCTCCTGCTATGATTCCTGTGGCAGGCGGGACAGGAAAATCCCGCCCCATGACTCTTTAATAACCATTTAAAAAGGAGCAGAATGAACACGCTCTTCCCTCCACCTCATCTGGGATCGGGTTTACAGCAGTGGCCTTGAAGGCTTCTGAGTTTTTTAGCCTGGTTTCACCTAGGATAAGATGTAAGTGAGGTGAATTAATCAGCTCAGTCAACGCTCCAGTAAAGTCGCAGGTTCAGTAACTTCGTATCAGTAACCCCCATGGTGACATTCGCAGTCACTGTTTAAACAAAATGTAGTGAGCTATTGACAGAAACGCGAGGGCCAGGAGGATGTTAATGCTAATCCTGCTTTTTTTGTGAGTAGCTGATGTTTAATTTTATTAGTCAGCAGGACTAGTTTCCTCTGAGGGGAGTCCACCGTTAACTAACTCCACCTTCAAAATGGAAGATAGCAGTGGGCTTTGTGGGCCAGAACTGCACAATCCCCCCCATCCCCTGTCATTCCCCTCAGTCCCTGCTGAGTATAACAGGAAGAGCACTGGGGCCTGTCGACAGCATAAGAGCTGGGCTGACTCGCTACAGTTTCATTGGCATAAGACAGGGGGCGCCAGCATCAGTAATGACGCATCTCAAGTGGCCATTGGCTGTCAAAATGTGGCACATGCTAGCCAGCTAAGGGTAAAGTCAACAGGACCACTTCCAAGCACCCCAGCAAGTTGGCAACTAGTCCTTTTTACAAACAGAGTTATCTGTTCAGCCACAAAGTATTTTTTCTTTGATCATTCTAACACCAAACCCCTCGCCTGGAATAATTCCCGCTTCTCGCTGCTCCACACTTCTTGCTGGAATCGAGTGAGTTTGGGGCAGAGGAACCAAAGGAATTGGTGGAAGATACCATCTCATCAGCCCTGCCTCGAATAGGCTGAGTAAGAAGTTTCACAACATCAGGTTAAAGTCTAACAGGTTTATTTGGAATCATGAGCTTTCGGAGCACTGCTCCTTCATCAGATGAGTGTTGTCGGTGAGTGAGTGTCCTCTCACCTGAGGAAGGAGCAGCGCTCCGAAAGCTTGTGATTCCAAATAAATCTGTTGGACTTTAACCTGGTGTTGTGAGACTTCTTGCAGCATAGCAGAGGTAGAGTCCTACTCGGGAGAGGGTACGATAAGATGGGACACCCGGCAACAATGCATGAAGCACTGCAAAGGAATGGTGGCTAACAGGATTTGGGATGTGTGTGAGAAAGATATGTCGATAAATGTTGCACTGTTCCTTGATACGGGTGGCGATGGCCTAGTGGTATTATCTCGAGACTATTAATCCAGAAACTGAGTTAACGCTCTGGGGACCCGGGTTCGAATCCCGCCACAGCAGATGGTGGAATTTGAATTCAATAAGAAATATCTGGAATTAAGAATCTACTGATGACCATGGAACCATTGTCGATTGTCAGAAAAACCCATCTGGTTCACTAATGTCCTTTAGGGAAGGAAATCTGCCGTCCTTACCTGGTCTGGGGATGGCACGGTAGCACAGTGGTTAGCACTGCTGCTTCACAGCTCCAGGGACCTGGGTTCGATTCCCGGCTTGGGTCACTGTCTGTGTGGAGTTTGCACATTCTCCCCGTGTCTGCGTGGGTTTCCTCCGGGTGCTCCGGTTTCCTCCCACAGTCCAAAGATGTGCGGGTTAGGTTGATTGGCCATGCTAAAAATTGCCCTTAGTGTCCTGAGATGCATAGGTTAGAGGGATTAGGTGGGTAAATATGTAGGGATATGGGAGTAGGGCCTGGGTGGGATTGTGGTCGGTGCAGACTCGATGGACCGAATGGCCTCTTTCTGTACTGTAGGGTTTCTATGATGATACATGTGACTCCAGAGCCACAGCAATGTGGTTGACTCTCAACTGCCCTTGGGCAACTAGAGATGGGTAATAAATGCTGGCCAGCCAGCGACGCCCATGTCCCACGCATGAATAAAAAAATCTGAGCTAGAGATGGAAAGTTGGGCAGCTCCTGTTAACAGGTTCTCTTTAACTAACTTTCCAATTGTCTGATCTTCATTCTAAGCAGGTAAGCCACATCACTTGGTCTTAGACTCTGGGCAAACTTTCGCTTGATGTCTGACGCTGCGGGATATTGGACAGGGTTATTTCATTATCAGCGGTGGTTTCTTTTCATTTTGCAGCTCCACAGGAGGAAGTTTATATTCTTCACCTTTGCCGTAGGAATTGGTGGGAGTTTCCAGTTTGGCTTCAATATATCCGCTATCAATCCACCCTCAGAGGTAAGAAGAACATCTGAAATTACTGACCCTTGTAACTCTGATTCACAATTCTGCACATTCCGCTCTGCAATTCTATTTCAGTTTGATATTGAATGAAGCTTCCGTTGTTTTTCATTCTCACAGCATATTAAGAAATTCATCAATGAAACATGGATCGAGCGATATGAAAAGCCATTACAGGAATATTCATTAATGCTCCTGTGGTCCATTATTGTATCTATTTACCCTGTTGGGGGACTGATAGGAGCACAGTTTGCTGCAGTTTTCACATTGAAGTATGGAAGGTAGGAACACCAGGAATCGATCCGTGCATCACATCACCAAATTATATAGCACCTCATTTCCGAACCTGTTTGAACTTGGACGAACGGGTGTCAGCAATAATATTATACTGACCGAGATAAAAATACAAAGAACCAGGGATTAGAATGGTGGGAGTAGTAGATGGAGGTTTAGGGATCGGCTTTCTATGGGGTTGAAGGTAGATTGATAGACAGCCTGAGGTCAGCCATGATCGTATTGAATGGCAGAGCAAGCTCAAAGGGCTGAATGGCCTACTCCTGCTCCTAGTTCTTATGATTATAGACAGAGTGAGGGAGCAGAGAGGGATGGATAGACAGAGTGAGGGAGCAGAGAGGGATGGATAGACAGAGTGAGGGAGCAGAGAGGGATGGATAGACAGAGTGAGGGAACAGAGAGGGAAGGATAGACAGAGTGAGGGAGCAGAGAGGGATGGCTAGACAGAGTGAGGAAACAGAGAGGGACGGATAGACAGAGTGAGGGAGCAAAGTGGGGCAGATGGACAGAGTGAGGGAGCAGAGTGGGATGGATTGACAGAGTGAGGAAACAGAGAGGGACGGATAGACAGAGTGAGGGAGTAGAGTGGGATGGATTGACAGAGTGAGGAAACAGAGAGGGATGGATAGACAGAGTGAGGAAGCAGAGCGGGATGGATAGACAGAGTGAGAGAGCAGAGAGGGATGGATAGACAGAGTGAGAGAGCAGAGCGGGATGGCTAGACAGAGTGAGGGAGCAGAGAGGGATGGATAGACAGAGTGAGGAAGCAGAGAGGGATGGATAGACAGAGTGAGGGAGCAGAGAGGGATGGATAGACAGAGTGAGGAAGCAGAGAGGGATGGATAGACAGAGTGAGGGAGCAGAGTGGGATGGATAGACAGAGTGAGAGAGTAGAGAGGGATGGATAGACAGAGTGAGGAAACAGAGAGGGATGGATAGACAGAGTGAGGAAGCAGAGCGGGATGGATAGACAGAGTGAGAGAGCAGAGCGGGATGGATAGACAGAGTGAGGGAGCAGAGAGGAATGGATAGACAGAGTGAGAGAGCAGAGCGGGATGGATAGACAGAGTGAGGGAGCAGAGAGGGATGGATAGACAGAGTGAGGAAGCAGAGAGGGATGGATAGAAGAGTGAGAGAGCAGAGAGGGATGGATAGACAGAGTGAGGGAGCAGAGAGGGATGGATAGAATGAGAGAGCAGAGAGGGATGGATAGACAGAGTGAGGGAGCAGAGAGGGATGGATAGAGTGAGAGAGTGGAAAAGAAAGATGAACACATTGAAGGTTTACACATTTGAAGATGATCCGGCTGGGTGAGGAATTTTAAGTTGAGGATAAATATACCTTCAGTATAGATTTAGTTCCAAGCTGATGGGACTATGACTGTAACCTGGGCAGAGTTTAGTGTTGAGAATTTACAGCCTTTGGTTAATCTATGGATTTGTGTAATAGTTCAGTTAATCTGTTGTGTTGTGTAATAAACATGATCCTGAGATGAGAATTCAGCAGGATGAATGTTTTGAATGAAGTAGCAGCGACTCGGAAGATAGGCTACATCTGAACCACTCTTGTCCAATGCTTTCCCTTGTCTGATTGCTTCTTGAAGCTTCAATGAATGGTGCTGACAGCTTGAATATTTGATCTTGCTGAGTACAGAAGATTAATTATTAACTGTTACTCAGTGAAAGGTTGTAATTGTTCACAATACATCCCACTAAATACACACTCCTGTGTTTCAGAAAGAAATCTCTACTCTGCAATGACATTGTCGCCATTGTGGCTGCACTGATAATGGGTTTCAGCAAGATGGCAAGGTCATTCGAGATGATTGTGGTGGGAAGATTCCTGTATGGAATTAATGTCGGTAATTGGATTTTTTTTTTGCTTTGTTGGCAGAGAATAAAAGAGAATCCTTCATGTGTTGGGAATAGACAGAGAAAACCCTGGCTCAGTCATCACCTGAATGTCACATGTGAAACAGGAATCCACCCAGTGTCATCGAGGCCACCTCAAAGAAAGAACAAAGAAAATTACAGCACAGGAACAGGCCCTTCAGTCCTCCAAGCCTGCAATGACCATACTGGCCATCTGAACCCCCTACCCTTGAGGGGACCATATCCCTCTATTCCCATCCTATTCATATATTTGTCAAGATGCCCCTTAAATGTCACTATTGTATCTGCTTCCACTACCTCCCCCTATAGTGAGTTCCAGGCACCCACCACCTTCAGTGTAAAAAACTTGCCTCGTACATCTCCTTTAAACCTTGCCCCTCGCACCTTAAACCTGTGCCCCCTGGTAATTGACTCTTTCATCCTGGGAAAAAGCTTCTGACTATCCACTCTCTCCATGCCCCTCATAATCTTGTAGACTTCTATCAGGTCACCCCTCAACCTCCGTCGTTTCAGTGAGAACGAACCAAGTTTCTCCAACCTCTCCTCAGAGCTAATGCCCTCCATACCAGGCAACATCCTGATAAATCTTTTCTGTACCCTCTCCAAAACCTCCACATCCTCCTGGTAGTGTGGCGACCAGAATTGAACACTATATTCCAAGTGCAGCTTAATTAAGGTTCCCTAAAGCTGCAACATGACTTGCTAATTTTTAAACTCAATGCTCAACCTGCTTTCCTTTCATATCTATGGTGAAAGAGTAAATATGAAGCTTGTCTTTTACCTTGAGCAGGTTTATTCTTAGCAGAGAGACAGACTCTCCATTCCTTTCACCCCAACTCTCCCAGCTGTGTCCATTTTAAAAGGTGAACCAATGTTTATCACCAGCCTTTAACAATGCAACTGGATTAAAACAATGTCATTGCCAAAGGATTTTTAAAAATTCATTCGTGGGACATGGGCGTCACTGGCTGGTCGGCGTTTATTGTCCATCCCTAGGTGCCCGAAGGCAGTTGAGAGTCAAAGTTAAAGTTTATTTTATTATAGTCACAAGTCGGCTTACATTAACATTGCAATGAAGTTACTGTGAAAATCCCCTAGTCGCCACACTCCGACGTCTGTTCGGGTACACTGAGGAAGAATTTAACATGGCCGATGCACCTAGCCAGCACATCTTTCGGACCGTGGGAGGCTTGGAGGGCCGAAGGGCCTGTTTCCTGTGCTGTACTGAAACCGGAGCACCTGGAGGAAACCCAGGTGGACACGGGGAGAATGTGCAGACTCCACACAGACGGTGACCTAAGCCAGGAATCAAACCTGGGTCCCTGGCGCTGTGAGACAGCAGTGCTAATCACTGTGCCACCCAACCACATTGCTGTGACTCTGGAGTCACATGTAGGCCAGACCGGGTAAGAATGGCAGATTTCCTTCCCTAAAGGACATTTGTGAACCAGATGAGTTTTTCCGACAATCGACAATGGTTTCATGGTCATCAGTAGATTCTTAATTCCAGATTTTTTCTTATTGAATTCAAATTCCACCATCTGCCGTGGCGGGATTTGAACCTGCGTCCCCAGAATTAGCTGAGCTGGTGCAATTGCTGATACATTGACAGATTCCCCTTGCCTTCCAACCAAAACTTTCTAAAAATATTCAAGAAAAACTTTTTTCAACCCAAACAAAGGGAAACAAAGTCATGTATTTAACATTATAGATCCTACATTCCCTTAACCAATAATGTACACACACATTGGGTGGGATGCTCCGATCTTGTCCGTACCCACCCTGCAGCAAGTGAGCACGGAGAATTTGGCGTTCCACCCAAAACTCCATTCAGTTTCAGCAGCACCAGAGAATCCCAGCCGTGAATGAGGGTGGAGATTCTCGGTGACAGTTACAAAACAAAAAACCATTTTGTCATTATAACACAGGACACCCCTCTTCCAATAACATTTAACAATTTCTTGGAGCAGCTATTTCTTTTTGTAAAGCAATCTGGTAATTGTGTCAACCCATCATATCACTCCAACGTTTCTTATATGCCAGCTAGATCTTTTCTTAGGCCGTGATCTTACCAGCTGTTCACACCACTGCACTGAGGTTGGAGAATTTGGCACCCATTCAAATTTCCCTTCACTGCAGAGGGATGGGAAAATCCCGCTGGCGTGAACGGTGGCAACATTCGGGTCTTAGTCTGTTTTCATTTATATTTTTTGTTGAGTGGATGTTTGTCCCACAGGGATCAGTTATCAACATAGCATTCCATGGGAAACCTTTCTCACTTTGCCCCTTCTATTTCTGTCAATATAACTGGATCCCCATTTCTATCGTCTCTACCAGCACCAATGTAGCAGCTAAGGTTCTCTTCACTATCCCCTTAATTTTCTTAGCTTCACAAGCCAATGGGAAAACATTTATCATTCTGTGCTGCGCTCGAATATCCATCCAGAAGATTGGCATGTGGGTCATTGCTAAAAATAACCAACCTCATTATCTGGTTCACCCAAGGCTGGAGTGTGCATTTCTTTCATGTTTGGCTTTTAGTTCTTCCTCTACTGCAGCATTCTTCATCGTAGTGGCCAACTCCAACACATCCTAACTTCTGTCATATCTAGTCCAAACGCACAATCAGTTCAACTGCCCAATCAAACTTCTCAATTGGTCTTCCTTGGACACTGGGGTGAGAATACTCCCATCCCGCCCGCCACTAGAATTTTAGCGGGCGGGTTGCGGACAATTTGAAACCCCATTGACGATCAGGCGGGGACTTCCGGCATTTAGACCAGCACGGCTGGAGAATTCCACCCTGGATCCTCTTTTGAGAGGATCTGACCTGATTTATGGGATGCGATGAACATTTTCGAGATAAGATTGAGTCAGTGTCACTCCTGACTTGTTCTGCATAATGTCTAAACCTTTGTATTTAAAGGCCTTCCAACCTTGAACTGTTTCTTGATTTTATCAATCACCCATTGTTCAGGTTCTATTGAAACTCTGCACAAAATATCATCAACATGAGTGATAAAGATAGTTTCTCGTGATACCAGTAGAACATCACAGGGTCTGCCTGGAAACAATCCTGAACTGACCTTACCAAAAAATGCCAAACTCTTTCGTGTATCGTTCAATCCATAAACACACCGTTCCATTCCACAATGTTCCTTCTATATCGCAGGTGGTTTCAAAATTACTTCCCTTTGAAATTCCTCATCCTGTAAAAACACTGGTTTTATATGTACCGATCTGTGCTCCCAGGTGTGTGTTGCCAAAATTACCATTAAAATCTTCAAGCTTACTTTCCCTGCAGTAAGGTAGTTCACTCTGATATCTGGATCCCAAGTCTTTCCTCAACACCCCCAGCTACAAGTCTAGTTTTAGCTTTGTATGTGCTGTCAGGGAACATCCACCTGTGAGATAAGGCTGGCTGTCCCTTGGGTGGCACAGTGGCACAGTGGTTAGCACTGCTGCCTCACAGCGCCAAGGACCTGTGTTCGATTCCCGGCTTAGGTCACTGTCTGTGCGGACTCTGCATGTTCTCCCCGTGTCTGCATGGGTTTCCTCCGGGTGCTCTGGTTTCCTACCACAGTCCAAAAGACATGCTGGTTAGGTGCATTGGCCATGCTAAATTCTCCCCTAGTATACCTGAACAGGCACCAGAATGTGGCGACGAAGGGATTTTCACAGTAACTTTATTGCATTGTTAATGTAAGCCTATTCATGACACAAATAAATAACGAAACTTTTTCTGAAATTTCAGTATATATTCCAAATTCTGTCCAACTTTTTTCTTTTGCTACCTTTATCAGCTGATCTTGCAATGTATTGGCAGCTACTAACACCTCTCCATACCAAGGCTTCTAATTCTAGTTACATTTCCAGCTGGTTATTTAATTCCCTTTCTTGTCAAGCTACATCCTCGACTTAGAGTCATAGAGGTTTACACCATGGAAACAGGCCCTTCGGCCCAACTTGTCCAAGCCCGCCCTTTTTTTTAACCCCTAAGCTAGTCCCAATTGCCCTGGTTTGGCCCATATCCCTCTATACCCATCGTACCCATGTACTTTTTAAAAGACAAAATTGTACCCGCCTTTACTACTACCTCTGGCAGCTTGTTCCAGACACTCGCCACCTTCTTTTTGAAAAAATTGCCCTTCTGGACCCTTTTGTACTTCTCCCCTCTCACCTTAAACCTATGCCCTCTAGTTTTAGACTCCCCTATCTTTGGGAAAATATATTGACTATCTAGCTGATCTATGCCCCTCATTATTTTATAGACCTCTATAAGTTCACCCCTAAGCCTCCTACGCTCCAGAGAAAAAAGTCCCAGTCTATCCAGCCTCTCCTTATAACTCAAACCACCAAGTCCAGGTAGCATCCTAGTAAATCTTTTCTGCACTCTTTCTAGTTTCATAATATCCTTTCTATAATAGGGTGACCAGAACTGCACACAGTATTCCAAATGTAGCCTTACCAATATCTTGTACAACTTCAACAAGATGTCCCAACTCTTGCATTCAATGTTCTGACCAATGAAACCAAGCATGCCGAATGCCTTCTTGACCACTCTGTCCACCTGTGACTCCACTTTCAAGGAGCTATGAACCTGTACCCCTAGATCTCTTTGTCCTGTAACTCTCCTCAATGCCCTACCATTAACTGAGTAAGTCCTGCCCTGGTTCGATCTACCAAAATGCATCACCTCGCATTTATCTAAATTAAACTCCATCTGCCACTCATCAGCCCACTGGCCCAATTGATCAAGATCCCATTGCAATCCTAGATAACTTTCTTCAATGTCCACTATGCCACCAAATTGATGTCATCTGCAAACTTGCTAACCATGCCCCCTATATTCTCATCCAAATCATTAATATAAATGACAAATAACAGTGGGCCCAGCACTGATCCCTGAGGCACACCGCTGGTCACAGCCTCCAGTTTGAAAAACAACTCTCTACAACCACCCTCTGGCTTCTATCATCAAGCCAATTTTGTATCCATTTGGCTACCTCACCCTGGATCCTGTGAGATTTAACCTTATGTAACAACCTACCATGCAGTACCTTGTCAAAGGCCTTGCTAAAGTCCATGTAGACAACATCAACTGCACTGCCCTCATCTACCTTCTTGGTTACCCCTTCAAAAAACCCAATCAAATTTGTGAGACGTGATTTTCCACTCACAAAGCCATGCTGACTGTCCCTAATCAGTCCTAAATGACTTGTCCCCTTCTCTCTTCCTGGACAACTCCTACATTTCCACATGTGAGCAGGGTCCTGGCTGTAAGTCGGTGATCTGTTCCTGGGCTTTGGAACAAGATTTGCAATTGGAAGCTAGTCTCAGCCACAGTGACCAGTGTTGATTGCTGTAAAAATCCATCTGCTTCACTCTTGTCCTTTATCTACCACCCTTACCTGGCCTGGCCTCCATGTGACTCCAGAGCCACAGCAACGTGGCTGACTCTTAACTGCCCTCTGAATTGGCCCAGGAAGCCACTCAGTGCGAAGGCAATTAGTGATAGACAACAAATGCTGGCCCAGCCAGTGACCCCCACATCCATGGAACTTTTAAAAGCAGTTTGCTGGTGTTTGCCCACCTTTATTGGATTGGGTTATTTGTTACAAACTGGTTTACTGGAATAGTGTTATTCATTAGACCAGTTATCAAGCAACTGATCCTCAAATTGTTGATGATCTTTCACTGATGGGGAGGTGAAGGGGCAGGCTGCTAAATGCATGTTCATTAGGGTGTCACCTCGAGCCGTAACCAGGAGCTGGGGGTTGGGGGATTGGGGGGGTGGGGGGGGGGGGGGGGTTGCGGGGGTGATGAATGCTGCGGGGGGGGGGGGGGGTGGGGGTGGTGTGGTGGTGGATGATTTATCTCTTCTTTGGGAAGCACCATGTGACCATTAACATCCATTTGACCATAGGCCAGCAGTGCTGACAGTGCTGCACTCCCTCAGCGCTGCATCGGGCTGACAACCGAGCTTACACCCTCGGGTCTCGACTACAATAAGACACAGTTGCTGGTGTTTGGCCACTTTTATTGGATTCGGATATTTGATATATAGTGGTTACATACTGTGTTTGTTACATACTGTGTACATCAGTTACACACTGTGAACATCACATTAACTGGACCTCGGAGGCAAATACAAGCATTGACAAATGGGTCCTTAAACATGAACATTACGCAGCAGGCATTTGGACTGCAGTATGTCTGAGCAAGAATGTACCGTTTCCTTGAGGCTAACCCTGATTTTCAAATCTGAAACCAAACACTGACAAGATGGGAGGAGGAGGGAAAGGCAACAAGGCTGAAATTTTCCTTATTTTTTGTTGCGAAAAGCTTTAATTATTAATGTTATTCATTCACGAGGCTTTGATAGAGTAAGTTTGGCGAAACCTTTTCTCCGGCGAGTGGGCCAGTAACCACAGGGCAAAGGAATTTAAGAATTGGGAAAAAAGTGAGAGGAAATGGGAGAAATTTTTCACAAACAAGAATCTGAACTGGAATGCGCTCTCAGAAAGGGAATTTGATTCCATACATGGAGAATATTTATTCACATTGAAGTTAATCGTATATCTGACACATATACCACACTTAAAGGAAACCACTTAATTTGCTATATTTGGAGGGTCACGCGCCCACTGGGAATGGGTGTTAATCTGACCCCAGTGCCCATTCTACCATGGGGAGAACGCAGCTTTATATTCTTGGTACTCTGTATGGTAACCGTGCTGCCATGGGCAGATGCCCACTGCTGGTCAGACATTGGTCAGACATTGGTCAGACATTGGTCAGACAGTGGTCAGACAGGTAAGTTAGACACCCTGAGGTGGCAAATTTCACAGCAGCAGCACAGGACACTGGGAAACCAGCAAGAGGAAGAAGTAGTTTCTTGGAAAAGTAGAGACTTGCTCACAAAATCACAACTTGGAGTGGATTCTCAAGGGCCAGAAAGCCGACTTTGTGAATCGTAATGTTCACTTTTACACCAGGGTGATAAGTGAGAAAGTTCTCCTGAATCTCACAGATGGAGCTCGACCATATTCAATCCCGCTGAATGCTTCTAAACACAATCGATGCTCGCCTGCAAGAGTCTAACTAACTCTCGTCATTGTTACTGATGCATGTTCTCTGTCCTGTTTCTATTCAAAAGGCATTGGATTAGTGGCTCATGGCCTGTACCTCGGGGAAATAGCGCCAAAGAATCTTCGAGGCGCCGTGTGTATGACCCGTGCAGTATTCGCTGCCTTTGGCAAATGGATGGGGCTGGTGGTTGGACTCAGGTAAAGTTTGAACCGTGAGTGTAGCTAAACTAACCAACCAACTGCGGAGAAATGTGTGCCACTTCTACACTTGCAGATCAGGCACTGAACACTTGTGATTGATTGGGATTGAAATCTATGGATGGAAATTCAGCTCTGTAAAGTTTAAAGTTTATTTACTAGTGTCACAAGTCGGCTTACATTAACACTGCAATGGAGTTACTGTGAAAATCCTCTAGGCGCCACACTCCGGCGCCCGTTCGGGTACTCTGAGGAAGAATTTAGCATGGCCAATGCACGTAACCCGCTCATCTTTTGGACTGTGGGAGGAAACCGGAGCACCCGGAGGAAACCCACGTAGACACGGGGAGAATGTGCAGACTCCGCACAGACAGTGACCCAAGCCGGGAATTGAACCGGCTGTGAATCAGCAGTGAGGCAGCAGTGGTAACCACTGGGCCACTATGATTTGATGTTATTCGGTAGAAAAACGGTGTTGGTGTTGCTTCTGAGCACATCCAGCATGCCTCATACTGCATGGTATCTTAGTCAGAGTGTTAGTGTAGGTGTACTGTGTGCACACTGGAAGTATGCAGGACTGGCACACCATGGGGCAGTATGTTGGCACAGTGGTTAGCATTGCTGCCTCACAGCACCAGGGACCCGGGTTTGATTCCCAGCTTGGGTCACTGCCTGTGCGAGTCTGCACGTTCTCCCCATGTCTGCATGGGTTTCCTCCGGGTGCTCCGGTTTCCTCCCACAGTATGAAAGACGTGCTGGTTAGGTGCATTGACCCGAACAGGCGCCGGAGTGTGGCGACTAGAGGAATTTCACAGTAACTTCATTGCAGTGTTAATGTAAGCCTTACTTGTGACTAATAAATAAAAAAACTTGATGTCGATCAGCAGGTAACACTGATTTGACGCCCAAGTCAGTATTTGTGATCTTGTTGCTCTAGTTAATGCCTGTTATAACCATGCACAGCTGTACATGTCTTTAGCAGAGTGACTCCTCACCCCCATCAGTGCTATTTAGAGGGATCACTAACAGTTTGCAGCTTAGTTGCTTGTTACTTTCTGTTGGCAGTTGCTGAGTGTGTTCTGGATGTTTGGAGGAGTTGATAGCAGTTGGTAAAGTCTGCAGTGAGCGGTGCTGGGAAGGGCATTAGTTACAATTACAAGGGTTGGGAGTTCACCACTTGCTCCCAGTTTGGGAGCATTGTTGCAGCTCAACCTTAGGCTGTAGCAGCAGAGAGAGATGCAGCAGAGGAAGCGAGGAAGACAAGTTGTTCACAGGGGGAGGAGGAGGAGGAAGGCTTTCAGGCCTTTCCTACCCAGGCTCTCCCAGGAATACCTCCCCTTTTAAAGATGGTGATGCCATTAAATGTCAAGATGATTAGATTCTGTCGTGTTGGATATGGCGGCACGGTGGCACGGTGGTTAGCACTGCTACCTCACAGCACCCAGGTTCTCAGGTTCAATTCCAGCCTCGGGTCATTGTCTGTGCAGAGTTTACACTTTCTCCCCGTGTCAGGTGCTCTCCGGGTGCTCCAGTTTCCTCCCAAAGATGTGCGGGTTAGGTGGATTGGCCATGCTAATTTGACCCTAGTGTCAGGATGTTAGCAGGATAAATAAAGGTTACGGGAATAGGACCTGAGTGGGATTGGGTACATCTGAACTGTGGGGATTTTGTGATTCTATTCTATGATTCTATGATCATTGACTGGCACTTGTATGGTGTGAATGTTACTTGCCACATTAGCCCAAGCCTGAATATTGTTCATATCTTGCTGCATACGGATACGACTGCTTCAGTATCTGAGGAGTTGTGAATGGTGCTGAACATTGTGCAGTCATCGGCCAAAATCCCCACTTCTGACATTGTGATAGAGGGAAGGTCATTAATGAAGCAACAGAAGATGGTTGGGCCTAGGACACTACCCTTAGGAACTCCTACAGAGATGTCCTGGGACTGAGATGATCCACCTCCCACAACCATCAGTGGCGAGTTTTCCCTGATTGCCATTGAGTCCAGTTTTGCCAGGGCTTCTTGATGCCACACTCAGTCAAACGCTGCCTTGTTGTCAAGAGCAGTCACTCTCACCTCACCTCTAGAGTTTAGCTCTTTTGTCAATTGGATCAGGACCGTAATGCGGTCAGAAGCTGAGTGGCCCTGGAAGAACCCAAACTCAGTGTCAATGAACAGGTTATTGTTAAGTCAGTGCCACTTGATAGCACTGTCAATGGCACCTTCCATCACTTTGCTGAGAGTAGGTTGATTGGTGGTAATTGGCCGGGTTGGATTTGTCTTGCTGTTTGTGGACAGGATTTAGCTGGGCAATTTCCACATTGCTGGGTAGATGCCAGAGTTGTAGCTGTACTGGAAAAGCTTGGAACACAAGTGTTCAGTGCTATAGCCAGGATGTTGTCAGGGCCTTTGCAGCATCCAGTTCCTTCAGCCATTCCTTCATCACAAGGAATGAATCAAATTGGCTGAAAACTGAAGTCTGATCATTGACGCTGGCTCCCATGAATAAAACCCCAGATGCTCACAACTCTCCTTCCCTCTCTTCAAGCTCATCACTGGCCCCTCTTGCCCATAATCCTGATGGCAAAATAATTAGTCCATAGCAACTTTATCCAACAAAGCATCCAGCATTCCGTACAAATCCCAACTATTTAGCCTCATGCATTCCCTTTGGTGTCAGAGGACTGGAGAATTGCAAATGTTACGTGCCTGTTCGAAAAAGGTTGTAAGGATAGTCCCAGCAATTACAGAGCTGTTAGTTTAACATCAGTGATGGACAAGATCTAGAAACAATTATTCGAGATAGAATTAGTCACATGGAAAATTGTGGGTTGATTAGGAAGAGGCTGCATGATTTCTAAAGGGGAAATCGTGTTTGACTAACTCGCTAGAGTTTTTTGAAGAGATCACAGAGGGTTGATGAGGGTAATGCTGTTGATGTGATGTACAGGGACTTCCAAAAGGCATTTGATACAGCACCACACAACAGACTTGTGAGAAAAGTTAGAGCTCATAGGGTAAAAGAAACAGTATCAACATGGATAAAAAATTGGCTGAATAATAGGAGGCAGAGAGCAATGGTCAATGGATATTTTTCGGCTGAGGAAAGGTTTGTAGTGTTGTTCCCCAGGGGTCGGTATTGGGGTCCTTGCTTTTCCTGTTATATATTAATGATCTAGATCTTGCTGGCAGGGGACAATTTCAATGTTTGCAGATGATACAAAACTTGGAAGTATTTTAAACTGTGAGGAGGACAGTGTAGAACTTCAAAAGGACATAGGCAAGTAATGCATTGTCTGGGAGGGTGATGGAGGTGGGTTGCCTCACATCCTTTAAAAGTACCTGGATGAGCACCTTGCACATCATAACATTCAGGGCTGAACAAAATCAGGCCTGTTCAAGGCTAGGCAAAGGGATATGTGCAACAGGCGCTATTACAGAATTGTTCTGGTGCAGAAGGAGGCCATTTGGCCCATCATGTCTGCACCGGTTCTCCAATCGAGCATTATGACTTAGTGCCATTCCCCTGCCTTCTCCCCATACCCCTGCACATTGTTTCTATTCAAATAATCATCTAATACCCTCTTGAATGCCTCGATTGAACCTGCCTCCACCACACTTCCTGGCAGTACATTCTAAACACTAATCACTCATTGCATGAAAAAGTTTTTTCTCACATCACATTTACTTCTTTTACAAATCAGCTTAAATCTGTGCCCTCTCATTCTTCATCCTTTTACGAGCGGCAAGTTTCTCCCGATCTACTCTGTCCAGCCCCTTCATGATTTTGAACATCTCTATCAAATCTCCTCTCCGCCTTCTTTCCAAGGAGAACAGTCCTAATCTATTCTCATAACTGGAGTTTCTCATCCCTGGAATCATTCTTGTAAACCCCCTCTGCACTCTCTCCAATGCATTCACGTCCTTCTTACAGTGTGGCGCTCAGAGCTGTACACAATATTCCAGCTGAGGTCCAACTAGTGTCTTGTGTAAATTCAGTATAACCTCCTTGCTCTTGTAACCTACGCCCCTATTAATGAAGCCCAGAATACTATATGCTTTATTAACTTCTCTCTCCACCTGTCCTGCCGCTTGCAATGATCTCTGCACAAATACACCCAACTCCCTCTGCTCCTGTACCCCATGTAGAATTTTAGCCCTAATTCTATATTGTCTCTCCATGTTCTTCCTCTCAAAATGCATCACCTCACATTTCTCTGCATTGAACTTCATTTGCCACCTATCTGCCCACTCCACCAACTTCATAGAATCATAGAATCATACAGAGTAGAAGAGGCCCTTCGGCCCATCGAGTCTGGGTGGACTGGCCAAGAGGCAACAGCAAGGGCCACATTAGAGCGGCGATGGTCAGAACACAAATGTTGCCTTCCTGAGAGGGGGCAGGAGGCTCATGCTCTATGAAGCCAAGGTCACTGGTACAGGGTGGAGCCTCAGCAATAGGGGGAATGTGCTGGAGCACACACAGATTGCAGGACTGCTGTGAGAGCCTCTGTGAGTACTCATATCCATAGCCATACGGTAGCAATCTGAGCCTGCAGAGCATCTGGCTGGGATGTACATCAGCAAACAGTGACCTGCAGCTCATTCCTCTGCAGCACTCAGGTGTTAGATGGTCTCTGCTGTGCTGCAATGGAACCTGAGACATTGGCCACCACACCCTTCATCACAGTTGGGCTCACGGCTGCCGTCACAGAGTTAGTCAGTGCTTCCATGGTGGAAATGATGGGGTCCTGGCTCAGAGCTCTCTGCTGTGTTGGGGCTGGATTCCTCCAGACTCTTTAACAGTGACGGTGGATAATCTGGCCAGGCTGCCAATGCATTCAGTGCGTATGTTCACCAGCATTGTGCTGTATTCCACCCCATTGAAATCCTCATCAGAATCTCCTGCATCCCATCTGCAACTGTGCCCTCTGGAGAACTGGCACGTGAACTGTGCCATCACCTTTGACCAGTCCATGTACCTGGTGACTCACCATGAGCAGATGCTACCTCTATACCATCCTATATGTGCAGTGCCCGTATCGGAGCAGGTGACTGCAAGTGTCACTCTTCATCACAGCTCTGCTGTAACTCTGGCCCTTCCTCATGAGGTTGCCCAGGCTGACCAGGTGCTAGTTCTTGAATATCTAACAGTAGAGAAGTGAAAGGGGAAATTTGGGGTGAGGGAAGGGATGGGGGTTGTGGGGGGGGAGGGGTGGGGGTGAGGAGAGCGAGAGGTCCATGGCGACACAAGCTGCAGCTTGCACGCCATGCTGGGCAGCTGGATAAGGACGGGATGGGATTCGAGGATGGGCCATTAGCAGGAACATCCTGAATGATCTGGGCAACACTGACCTCTGCCATGGGGAACCCTGTGCCACAGTCTCCCCTAGCAGGCGTCTGGCTCTGCTTTGCACTATGCAGTTACTTACACCTTGCCCTACACAATAGGAGCAGGCCATTTGGCCCTTTGAACCTGTTCCATCATTCATTATGATCATGGCTGATCATCCAACTCAGTCACCTGTTCCCTCTCCGCACCCCCCCCCCCCCCGCACTCACCCCCCCCTCCCCATAGCCTTTGATCCCTTTAGCTCCGGGAGCTATATCTAATCCCTTCTGGAAAAGATAGAGCAGGATTCTCCCAAAGAAATTCCAAGTCTCCAATTTGTGTGAAAACGGGATTTTATTCAGTGGGATTTTCAGATTAAATCTCCCACACTCTGAGCAATGCAGAGTGCCCTAGCGTGATTCCCGCTGAACATCGGGGAGCAGGACCTATTCCCACTGGAGAGGCCACTGCTCATGCGCTGACCTGTCAGTGCCGAGATGGGTGCATGCACTGTAGCCCTGCACTGCTGGCCAACCGCACAACCTCCCATCGTTGGCCTTTCAACCCATCCCACCCCCTGCTCGCTGCCTCCTGGACCTCCCCGGGCCAACCCCAATGTCCCCGCCCCCCCGACAGACCTGACCCCCCGACCGGCAGCCCCTCCCCCCGACCCAGAGTGCCAGCCCCAATCACCATCCTGCCTCCCCCTGCCAGCGATCCCAAAGGCAGAGCGGCAACGCGACCCTCCCCCATCGAGCACACCCTCATAGTGCCTGCCCCTCTGGCCCCGTTCCCTTGGGGTGCCCCTTGGACAGTTCCAAGAGGCCAGACTGGCACTGCCGAGGGGGCACCCCACCTTACCCCCAACCTTCTGGGGGTGCCTCATTGACATCTGTTCGCTCCAGCAGGGTCAGGCCGCTTGTTCCCTGTTTGTGGGGAGCAGTTCTAAACCCTGCTGGAGTGGACTACTCCTGGCCGGGGTTGGGGTTTTGGAGGGGTGGTGGGGGGAGATGTTATTGGGCCCGGAGATGTCAGTCCCGGGCCCGCTAATGACATTGAAATTGCATTTTAAATATTGAAATCAGCTCCGTGCCGATTTTGGGTTTGCTACGGCAGTGCAGCGGGCTGGGAGAATCACCCCCATAATGTTTTGGCCTCAATTGCTTTCTGAGGCAGTGAATTCCACAGGCTCACCACTCTCCAGATGAAGAAATCTCTCTTCATCTCAGTCTTAAAAGGTTTACCCCATATCCTTAGACTGGGACCCCTGGTTCTGGGCTCCCCCACCATCTGGAACATCCTTCCTGCATCAACCCTGTCCAGTCCTGTTAGAATTTTATAATATTCCAAGAGATGCCCCTGATTCTTCTGAACTGCAACAAATATGGGCCTAACTGACTTATAGATCAGTCCCACCAATCAAGGGATCAGTCTGGTAAACTTTCACTACACTCTCTCCATAGCAAGAACATCCTTCCTCAGATAACGAGATCAAAACTGCACACAATATTCCAGGTGTGGTCTCACCAAGGCCTTGTGTAACTCTCTTCCCCTCTCTCAATTTATAGCCGTTCAGATAATAATCTGCTTTCCTATTATTGTTACCAGAGCGAATAACCTCACATTTATTCACATTATATTGAATCTGCCATTCATTTGCCCACTTGCTCAGCCTGTCTAAATCACACTGAAGCATCTCTGCATCCTCCTCACAGCTCACCCTCCCTCCTAGCTTTGTGTCACATGCAAGAGAGGGGAGATTATCAGTCATTGTATTGCACTGTGTTTAGGTGATGTGCCTTCCATAGCTGAATAGTTGAAAGCAGGGGGAGCTGTCTGTGAGGTCTGTGCCTTTGGGAGGTGTGTGAGTTGGGGTATGTGAATATTAGGCTCGAGTCCTGAGTACCAGTGACTGCTGCTTTTGGGAAGTCCGGAGGTGGTGTTGGGTGTAGAGCAGTAGAATGTATTTTGGAGGTGGTTCTGGCTCACTATAGAGCCAGACCATGACCTAACCTGAATATAAAAGCAAAATACTGCGGATGTTGGAATCTGAAATGATGAAGGCTCATCCAGACTGGAAACATTGGCTCTGTTCTCTCCCCACAGACGCTGTCAGACCTGCTGAGATTTTGCAGCATTTTCTGTTTCTGTTTCATGACCTAACCTTATTTTGCACTCCTGCCCCAGGCAAATTCTTGGCGATGAAAGTACCTGGCACTTACTGCTGGCCTTCAGTGGGCTGCCTGCGCTGATACAGCTCATCATCCTGCCCTGGCTCCCCGAGAGCCCCAGATACCTACTCATGGAGAAAGGAAATCGAGATCTGTGCATTGATGGTAAGTGCAAATATAGGTCAGCTCCCAGTGGAAGATGTTCATAGAATCATAGAATCCCTGCAGTGCAGAAGGGGACCATTTGGCCCATCGAGTCTGCACCGACCACAAGCCCACCCAGGCCTATCCCCATAACCCCATTTATTTACCCTTCTAACCCCCTAACACTGAGGGGCAATTTAGCATGGCCAATCAACCTAACCCATGCATCTTTGGAATGTGGGAGGAAACCGGAGCACCGGAGGAAATCCATGCAGTCATGGGGAGAACGTGCAAACTTCACACAGACAGTGACCCAAGCCGGGAATTGAACTGAGTCCCTGGCGCTGTGAGGCAGCAGTGCTAACCACTGTGCCGCCGTGCTGCCCCTCAGTTTGACATAGTTGTTCTTTCCAAGTAAACCAGTGGTTTGTTATTATAATATTTCTGACACACTGACCCTCACCTGTGTTTGCTTTTATTACCTGTGCTGAAGTTATTTTTCAAATGGAGTATATTTGGTAGCTACCAATCAGATATCACACACTGTACAGTGTGTTCAATGTCAAGGGAATAAGTGATTTGCAAAAGAGGAAGTGAAACCACCTTATTCCCTTTGAAGAAACCACAGCTGTCAATCAGGCTCAGAGTCTTTGTAAACATTACATTTCGGAACAATGGGGGTACTTGAGATGTATTAAAGCATGGAGGGAAAGGTAAGTAAACACAGCTGCCTGGAGGCGGAGTAGAAATCCATTGAGCTGTCAATCAAAGCCTATTTCAAAGCACTGCCCTATGGAATTGAAAAAGGTCAAAGGTTTTCAATGGAAAAGAGAGGATTTCAAAGATTCCGTTTTCTAGAAAAGCTCAGAGCTTTCAAATAAACACAATGTGAATACATTGGGATCGAGTGAACAGCTGTAGAGAAGCCCCCTCCCCCCCCCCCCCGCAGTGAAATTGATATCCCCTCTCCATTAGATGACTTCAAAGGGGTCTGCTCACTCCTGCAGCTTATGACAGAGAAAGGGAAATCTCTGCTGCAGACTGGAGGGCTGCAATGATTTAAAATCCTGCCAGGTGACCAGGGGGCATGGAGATTAGAGATTAGATCACTTCACATCTTTACAGCTGACAGGTAGGAATGAAGATATTGATCACAGAGCTGCCTGAATTCACCATGCCAGGATAATCTTCAGGTCTGCCAGGGCTAGCAGGTGCAGTCTAGCCACGAGATCCCCATCCCGGGGGAGAGTGGTGAGGTCAAGCTCTTGCCTCCAGCCTGAGCCCACTCAACCCCCAGTACCCTTCCACTGCAGCCTTGCAATGACAGAGGGGCAAATGGTCATTGGACCTACTTCCCTGACCCCACTCAGGGCCCAAAGCATCATGCCAGGGTGCCAGAACCATGCATGGTTGGCACTGTCTAAAGGGAGGCTTGAATGGGGATCTGTGAGAGAAAGGGGGCTGAGTGGGGGTCATAGAGGGAAGGGGGCTGGGTGTGGGTCTGTGGGAAAAAGGGGGCTGGGTGGGAGTCAGAGAGGGAAGGGGGCTGGGTGGGGATCTGAGAGGGAAGGGGGCTGGGTGGGGATCTGAGGGGGGAGGGGGGATGGGTGTAAGGGATGAGGGGGGGGTTAGGTCAGGTCACCCTCATGCCTGCATGGTGTGGGCAGCAGGGGTGTGACCTGTGGCGAGGGGGAGGATGCCCCTCTTTGCTGAGGGAGTGGTGGTGCCCCCTTGGACCCTGGTTCCAGATTTTGGATTAGTCTCTGTCTCAGGTCCCACCTGACCCAACATCGGTTACGGTTCCATCCAGAGGAACATCTGGCCATTTAACCATGGGGGACATTTACCATCCATTTTTGAGTAATGGGCCCTTATATTCCACTGCTTTCATCTTACCTTGTGACATGGTGTGCAAGTGAATGTGGCATTCTGAATATATTTATGTACTTCTTAGTGTCACAAGTAGGCTTACATTAACACTGCAATGAAGTTACTGTGAAAATCCCCTAGTCGCCACACTCCGGCGTCTGTTCGGGTACACTGAGGGGGAATTTAGCATGGCCAATGCACCTAACCAGCACGTCTTTCAGACTGTGGGAGGAAACCAGAACACCCAGAGGAAACCCACGCAGACACGGGGACAATATGCAGACTCCACACAGATGGTGACCCAAGCGGGGAATTGAACCCGGGTCCCTAGCGCTGTGAGGCCTTAGCTTAACATAACTGATTCAAAGTAACACTGGATTTAAAGTAACACTGGATAATGTAGGCACTGTTCTGTAAACATAATCCCAACATTATATTATTTCATTGCTTTACTGTATGGGCCAGACATTGAAAGTGGCGTATCCTCCATTATTCCCAGTGCCTTTGCAAGACTGTTTGTACTGATTCCATTCTATTCATCCTTTCCTGCATGTTATTTATCTCTGGGCAGTTTACCAGTGTTAAATTGTATCTGCCATGTGTCTGCCCAAATGGCAAATTCACACAGACCATTGATAAACCGCCATGTTGCTCCAATTACCCAACCAACTCATTATTCAATGTGCAACTCCCCTTATTGAGAGGAGCACTGATTCCAATCCATCACCTTTTGTTGTTTCTCTTCCTCGAAGCTCTTCAGAAACTGTGGGGTACGGGCGATTTCACTGAGGAGGTTGAAGACATGATGGCGGAACAGGCACAGATGCAGGGAGCAAGCAAAAGGAACCTTCTCCAGCTAGTCAGAGACAAAATGGTACGATGCCAGCTCTTAACAGCCGTGGCTGTCAGTGCAGGGATGCAGCTGAGTGGTATCAATATTGTAAGTATCATGTCCATTTCTAAAGTTCTCTCTTTACAACAGTTTCCATTCTCACTCCATTCTGCTCAGGTAGAAATCAGTGAGCTGTCAATGTACCGAACGCAGAATGATGATTCAATGTCAAACATTTGTTTCATTCAATGTTACACTTAACAAAAGTCGAAATGAACTAAAGTAGCACGACTACATTACAGAGCAAGACATTCTAATAGTTCATGAGCCCAGTGCCCATGAGTTACTGTACAATAGCTTTATGATTTCAGCACTGGCACTCTCGAAAGGTCGGATCAATCAGACGGTGGGAAATTCTCTCCTGCACGGCTGTGTGACTGATTTCCGAGTGGCACTAGCGGATTCAGGCTCTTTCCTGGTGTTTACAGCTTCCTGACAGTTTCCAGAAGCAGAGTGTGAACTGAAGTCAGTGCCGTGGCCTAGATCCTTGTAGCCCACGTTGTGTCTTGCCATACAGTGTGTTTTTAACCTTTGTACGGTGGACAAAGAACTGCGAGTCGACTTCTTGTTAATACAATAACGTTTATTCATTCACACAATTAATATTAGTTACGTTAGTTACTTTCACAGGACAATCAAGATTCAAACTTAACGCTGGACTTTGATTTAACTGTGAGTGACTGATAAGTACCCAAGCAGATATTGGCCTGTGTCCACGTGTTGGTCTCTGCAGTCACCTCGGTATGGTCTGGTCTTTGGTCTGGTCTGATCCTCTTCTTCTGGGTCTAATCTGTTCTTCCTTCTTCTCCTCTGGATGGTCCAGGGTCGTCCTTCACGCTGGTTGGTCTCTAGAGTGGCCTCTGCTGGTAGTGTGTTGCACAGCACCTTTATCCTTGGATTATTTCCACCCTTTAGGGCAGATCCTCGATCACTACCAATCAATCGATCAGGGTTCGACCACCATGATCGATGGAGTCCAAACGGGTGCTGCCACACCAGTTTCGGGGTGTGTACAAAGAAGCCATGCCTGTGGGTGATGGAGGCACATAGGTTACATACTCCCTCCCAAACAAGGGGTTAAGATGCCCCTTTGTCTGGTAAATAAGTATTTGACCAGAGAATGTCCATTGTCTTCGGGATGACCTATTTCCTGTCTATTCCCGATGTCTAACGCTGCGGCCCACTTATCTCAGTCCAGTATTCATTTAGGGCCACAGCCTGTTTGTCTCAGTCTTTACACACACTTGGCCATCCTATCCCATCATGCTTTGCAATCACCATCTTTGGTGGCCTGTTTGGCCACATCCAGATCAAACAATGGATCCCAAATTTGGCAAGTCGATCACTGGTGAATAAGTAAAATGCTCACCTCATTTTTATATATTTGCTGAAAGTGTGAAACTGCTGCTGGGAATATTCTTTCCTCTTTCCCCCAGCAGGGAAAATGGCCATCTCATTCTTGAATGATCCAAGAGATGGAGCTGGAGAAACTCACCAATCTGCTTCGCCAAAGAGAGGAGACATTACTGTCTGTGGTTGGTGCAAGATGGCCGCCGAGGGGAGGAGAGGGCCTGATAGTGGCTAAATTTCCCTCTCTCTCACTGGTGCTCATCACTCCCCCCTCTCCCTTCTCCACCTAACCTTCCCACCCACCCCCCTCCCCCACAATCCTGTCCGCTTCAACAATGGCCACGACTCATTCAGAGCCTTCTGTTAAACATGATGAAACCACTGAGGACCTTCTTCCACCTGTAATGTGCCTCTTCCTCCATACACAGCTGTAGTGAACACCTGACTGAAGATCTACCCAGGAATCAGGTGCTTTCTTTCTCTACTTCTATAGCAGTGATGGGCAACCTCGGCTAGTGAGTGGCCCTCCTTCATCTCAGTGGGCCGCAAGATTGAAATCGGGCTTGTTCACTAACCGTGTCCCCATGAATAAGATTAAGTGCACTTAATACATGCTGAATATTTCACAACAAGTTATAGAAAATTCTGAATCGTTTAATATATCAATAGAACTGTCATCAAGTTCAAATGGTAAAAGCAAAAGAAATATTTACATTTTGGACACAGCGGGAGCGCACGGCTCTCAGAGTCAATGTTGTGAGCAATCAGCACCCACCTCACTTCACTTGCCCTTGCTTTATGCGTGTATCACTTCAGTCACATCTTAAGAAAAAAAACTACAAGGACGGAAATCACCGGAATGTTGACAACAGTCAACAAAATGTCTGCTGGGTCGCGCTAGGAACCCGGATGGGCCCCCGGGCTGCAAGTTGCCCACCACTGGTCACATTGGCGCAGCAGGTGGAAGTCTCACCTTGGCCCAAGTCTCCTCGTGGAGAAACTGCCCGTGAGACAATGCAAGTCACAGTTCAGAAGTCTACACACCTGCTGGATGCAGCCACGTTCACTCATTGTGACATGGCAAATAGAAAAATAAAGATCAGAAGGATTGTAAAGGCATCCATGTTACTTGAAGATGTGTCAAACACCAGCTTTGATTGTATCAGATGTCAAAGCAACAGCACAGGACAATGGGGTTAATCTTGAACCCTGAATAACAATGAAAAAGCTGTTGGTTTATTGACCAGGGGACAAAGGGTCACATTCACTTAGCAGCCTATTCACAGCTGCTGCAACCACTCCCAATTCCCAATCCATTCACTATTATTTACTACACCAGTTGCAAAATAAAATATCTTCCACTGTGTGTGACTGACTACAAAATATTCATCCACCATTCCAATATTACATCGAGGCTTCAACAAAACCGCTTTCATTAATATCGAACTCAGTCTCGAGTTATCATCCCAGCAGCCAAGAGTATTTACTGCGTTTCTGTTGTTCCTCCTTGGACCAGAATCAGGAGGAAACATGGATCAGGAGAGAGATGTTGAGCATTCGTGAAGGTCTAACTTCCACGGGGCAACATGAGCGCCAAGAATGGTGGAAGTACCCGGTGTCCAGGAAATGTGGACATACCCTTGTTGGATGGGGGTTGGATGCAGATACCAGTCCACCAAAAGGGATCAGGTGGGCCTGTCATCCCATGTGCCCTGGATGAGAAAATCTCTGGATCCTCCAGAGAATTGAATAACTCTCCCTGCTGCTCAACACTCCCCCCTCCCCACCCCACACCCACCCCACACCCACCCCCGGCTCTCCACCAACAGAATCAGGCCCAGGCTCATGGGGCACTCAACAAGAAAACGGTCAGTAAAATAAAAACCAAAGATTTGTGGATACTGGAAATCTGAAATACAAACAGAACATGTTGGAAAATCTCAGCAGGTCTGGCAGTATCTGCGGAGAGAGAAACAGAGTTAATGTTTTGAGTCCTCACGGCTCTTCTTCAGAGCTAAAGACGGGTAGGAATGTGATGGATTGTATAGTTGGAGAGGGAGATGGAGAATGTGGAGCAGAATAGAAGGTCAGGGATAGGTGGTGATGCGCGTTATCACACACGAGGCTTGATGCTCAGGAAATAAAGGCTTTTATTTGCTGTAACAAGGCAGCTACTAATTATATACACGATCCCAGACTGAGGGGTCCCAGACAGAGCAGAGACCTTTATACCTCTCCCAGGAGGCGGAGCCCGACTGGGATGTACCACAATAACTATAATACAAGGTGTAACAGCCCAACCCTAACCCCAACAGCAACAAGTAGAACAACCCATCCCTAACCCCAACAGCAACATATATACATACTTGTAGTACTGGCCAGACCCTGGCTCAGTACTATCTAGTGGGAACCAACGATGGTTCACCACATTCACCCCTCCTTTGAAGACAAAGGCCGGCGGGGTACAAAAAAAACAGAATAATTTGTCATCAGTCTATAAGTTCAGACGGTCAGGGGGACCGCACCGTCGTTGTGACCTCCTCAATACCGGCGATGACACCGGAGTAGGCACTCGCGGTGGCGTTCTCCCCAAGGCGATGTCCAACTGTTCCTCCACAGACTCACGGGCCGGTTGACCCTGAGGTGATGGTAATCCATGGAGTTCCGACACGCCCTGAAGTGGCGACCATCCTCTGGACTCAGGCAAGCTGTACACGGGAGTAAAAGGGTTAACTAATGGTCCCGATGCTGCCCGCGCCGTGTCTGGAGGGGAAACAAGAGTTATCGGGTTTGTAACAGGGGATATGGGAGCGACAGGGGTTTCCACGTCCCCTGCTGGCGCCAGGTCTCGGATCGAGACTGTGTCCTCTCGCCCGTCAGGGTATGCCACATAGGCATACTGAGGGTTGGCGTGGAGGAGATGGACCTGTTCGACCAACGGGTCGGACTTGCGGGCCCTTACATGTCGCCGCAGGAGGACAGGTCCTGAGTACGTCAACCAAGACGGTAATGAGGTCCCCGAGGAAGACTTCCGAGGGAATGAAAACATCCTCTCATGGGGAGTAGCGTTGGTTGCCGTATACAGGAGTGAGCGTATGGAATGGAGCGCATCAGGGAGCACCTCTTGCCAACGGGAGACTGGAAGGCTTTTTGACTTCAACGCCAGTAAGACAGCCTTCCAGACTGTAGCATTCTCACGTTCCACCTGTCCGTTACCCCTAGGGTTGTAGCTCGTGGTTCTACTAGAGGCAATCCCGTATGAGAGCAGGTATTGCCTCAAGTCATCGCTCATGAACGACGAGCCCCTGTCGCTGTGAATGTAGCTGGGGTACCCGAACAGGGTAAAAAGATCACGGAATGCCTTGATAACCGTGGCAGCGGATGTATCAGAGCAGGGAATAACAAAAGGGAATCTAGAGTACTCGTCAATGATGTTGAGGAAGTACACATTCCGATCTGTTGAGGGAAGGGGGCCCTTAAAATCGACACTCAGTCTCTCGAAGGGACGAGTGGCCTTGACTAATTGTGCCCGGTCAGGTCGGTAAAAGTGCGGTTTGCATTCCGCGCATACCCGACAGCTTCTTGTTATGGACCTGACGTCCTCCACCGAGTAGGGCAGATTGCGGGCTTTTATAAAGTGGTACAGCCGAGTGACCCCAGGATGGCATAGGTCATTATGGAGAGCCTGCAAACGGTCCTCCTGTATACTGGCGCATGTTCCACGCGACAGGGCATCCGAGGGCTCATTGAGTTTCCCTGGACGATACATGATGTCATAGTTATAGGTGGAGAGTTCAATTCTCCACCGCAAGACCTTGTCGTTCTTGATCTTGCCCCTCTGCGTGTTATTAAACATGAACGCCACGGACCGCTGGTCCGTGATCAGGGTGAACCGTTTTCCCGCCAAGTAATGGCGCCAGTGCCAGACGGCCTCCACAATGGCCTGGGCCTCCTTTTCCACCGCTGAATGCTGGATTTCGGGGCCTTGGAAGGTGCGGGAAAAAAAGGCGATGGGCGGCCAGGGCGAAATCAGATGCATCGCTCTCCAGCTGAAAGGGGATGGACTCATCAACAGCGTGCATCGTAGCTTTCGCGATGTCGGCTTTTAATTTATCAAAGGCCAATCGGGCCTCTGGTGTTAGGGGAAAAGAAATGGACTTAATGAGCGGACGGGCTTTGTCCGCGTAATTGGGAACCCACTGCGCATAATAAGAGAAGAAGCCTAAGCATCTTCTCAGTGCTTTTGCACTAGTGGGCAGGGGAAGTTCAGAGAGGGGGCGCATACGGTCTGGATCAGGGCCAATGACCCCGTTTTCCACCACATATCCGAGGATGGCTAAACGGCGCGTACGAAACACACACTTCTCCCTGTTGTAGGTCAGGTTCAGGCGAGATGCAGTACGTAGGAAATTCAGGAGATTTGTGTCGTGGTCCTGCTGGTCATGGCCGCAGATGGTGACGTTATCCAGGTACGGGAAGGTAGCCCGCAGTCCATTCTGGTCCACCATTCGGTCCATAGCACGCTGGAAGACCGAGACCCCATTGGTGACACCAAAGGGGACCCTGAGAAAGTGATACAAGCGACCATCCGCCTCAAAAGCCGTGTATTGTCGGTCCTCTGGGCGAATGGGGAGTTGGTGGTAGGCAGACTTGAGGTTTATGGTGGAGAACACCCGGTACTGTGCAATCTGATTGACCATGTCAGATATGCGCGGGAGGGGATACGCATCCAGCTGCGTGTATCTATTAATGGTCTGACTATAGTCAATGACCATCTGGGGTTTGTTCCCACTCTTGACCACCACGACCTGCGCTCTCCACGGACTAGCGCTAAGTTGTATGATCCTTTCCTTGAGGAGCCGCTGAACATCAGATCGAATGAAGATCCGATCCTCAGCACTGTAACGCCTACTCTTAGTCGCAATGGGTTTGCAGCCTGGCACAAGATTCTGGAACAGGGAGGGTGTGGTGATCTTCAGCGTCGAGAGGCTACAGGCGGGGCGCGTTGGGCAATTTGGAGGCTGCTGTTCTCCCACTGAAAGCGAAGGGAGTGGCCCACCGTACTGTAGGGTTACACTCCTCAGGTGGACCATGAAGTTTAGTCCGAGAAGTATTGGCGCGCAAAGGTGCGGCAACACCAGGAGCTTGAAACGCTCATAAACTGTGCCTTGCACCGTTAAAGTTACCACGCAACTCCCTAGCACGGTGACAGACCGGGACCTTGATGCCATAGAAATTGTCTGTTTGACAGGTTGAATCCGGAGTCCACACCGCTTCACAGCGTCTGGGTGGATAAAACTCTCAGTGCTCCCGCTGTCAAACAGACAATAAATCAAGTGGTCGTTTACTTGAATGTCCATCATAGACTTGTCGAGTCTATGAGGCTTGGCCTGGTCCAGGATGATCGATGCCACCGTTGGTTCATGAGCGCCACTGCAGGCAGCTGAAATCGACGAGGATGACCCCTGCTGGTCGTTCGCGGTCGGTGCCGACCAACATGGCCGCTCCCATAGGTCGCACGTGGGTGATGGCGCCAAACTCAGCGACCCCTGGTGGTCACACATCTCCGAATCCGTCGACCGTAATGGCGTCGTCCAGGCCTCGCACGTGGACGGAACCCTCGACGATGTCGACGACGAAGAACCGGGCTCTGAGGAATCGCAGGCCGCACTGCTGTTCCGAGAAGCAGATTTAGATCGGCACACTTTCGAATAGTGCCCCTTCTTACCGCAGGCGGAGCACAACACAGCTTTAGCGGGACACCGTTGCCGAGTATGCTTCGCTCCCCCACAGAAGTAACACCGCGGGCCGCCCGGAGCTGCTGCCGTCGTCAGGCCCGAGTGTGAGCACGCCATTACGCAGCATTTCGAACCCGAGGGACGAGGAGGGATTGGCGACTGCTCCTGCCACGTTGTCTCCACGTGGTCTTCAGGATACAATACTAGGCTTTTGGAGGCCGTCTCCAGCATCTCCGCTAGTTCTATTGCCTGGGTGAGGTCAAGGTTACCTTTCTCCAGTAGTTTGAGTCGGATGTACGATGATCCGACTCCCGCCACAAACGCATCTCGAGCGAGGTCGTTCATATTCTGCTCTGAGAACACTGCTTTGCAGTTACAGCCCCTGGCTAGCTGTAGGAGCTCGTTCGCGTATTCCTCCATCGTTTCGCCGGACTGCCGTCGTCGAGTGGCTAAGAGGTAACGAGCGTGTATTTGGTTGGGCGGTTTAATATAACGCTTCTTCAGAAGCTCGAGGGCCTTTGTGTAATCGGTGGCCGCACGGATTGCGAGGTAGACAGTGTCGCTGACCCTCGCATGGAGGACCCGGAGTCTGTCATCATCTGTGGTGACCGCTGCGGAGGCTGCCAGGTAGTCCTCAAAACATTTCAACCAGTGGTCGAAGGTGTTAGAGGCGCCCACCACACGTGGATCTAGTGTAAGGCGTTCAGGCTTCAGTATCTGCTCCATACTCTTTTTTTTCTTCAACGAGCGTTTATTTACAGCAAATAAAATTGATGCGCGTTATCACACACGAGGCTTGATGCTCAGGAAATAAAGGCTTTTATTTGCTGTAACAAGGCAGCTACTAATTATATATACGATCCCAGACTGAGGGGTCCCAGACAGAGCAGGGACCTTTATACCTCTCCCAGGAGGCGGAGCCCGACTGGGATGTACCATAATAACTATAATACAAGGTGTAACAGCCCAACCCTAACCCCAACAGCAACAAGTAGAACAACCCATCCCTAACCCCAACAGCAACATATATACATACTTGTAGTACTGGCCAGACCCTGGCTCAGTACTATCTAGTGGGAACCAACGATGGTTCACCACAGGTGGGAACTCAGGAGAGATTGACAAAGATGTCATGGACACAGACAAAGGGAGTGTAAATGATGGTGTTAAAGATTAAAGAAGGTGCTGATAGTTGAATAAAAGTAATGCAACCGAATGTGTTCATCACAGAATAAGAGTCAGCATTCAGTGAAAGCAAACCAGGAAGGCTTGACAGGGAAGGGTTGAAAAACAAAATATCAAAATAGAGGAGAGAGTTCATAGTCTGAAGCTGTTGAATTCAATGTTAAGTGCAGAAGGTTGTAAAGTACGTAACCGGGAGATGAGATGCTGCTCCTTCAGTTTGAACTGGGCTTCAATGCAGCATCGCAGCAGGCCAAGGATGGATCTATAGGCATGAGAGCAAGGTGCTGAGTTAAAATGACAAGCAGCAGGAAGGTTGTGTCATGCTTGTGGGCTGAGCGAAGATGTTCCACAAAGCGGTCACCCAGTCTGCGTTTGGTCTCCCCAGTATAGAGGAGATGGCATTGTGAGGTATCCTTGTGTACAGATTCCAATAGAAGTGTCAATCGGGGGGATTAGTAATGGGCAGTCAATTGGCATTGCCAGTATTACACCGGGGCAGATAGTCAATAAACTATCAATTTGTATTTTGTTTTGTTTAAAGAGAAGACAATTGTCAAAACTGAATTTTATTACAGAGTCGTAGAGTTTTACAGCACAGAGGGAGGAGCTTTGGCCCATCATGTCTGTGCTGACCACCAAACTCCGATCTATTCCAATCTCATTTTCCAGCACTTGATCCGTGGCCTTGTATGCTATGGCGTTTCAAGTGTTCATCTAAATGCTTCTTCAATGTTGTGAGGGTTCCCGCCTCTACCACCCTTTCAGGCAGTGAGTTCCAGATTCCCACCACTCTCTGAGTGAAATAGTTTTTCCTCACATCTTCTCTAAATCTCCTGCTCCTTACCCATAATATATATACTCCAAGGTTATTAATGCCTCTACTAAGGGGAACAGTTTCTTCCTATCTTCCCTATCAATGTCCCTCATAGTTTTGTCCACCTCAGCCTGGACCAAAGCAAAATACTGCAGACGCTGGATTCTGAAACAAAAACAGAAAATGCTGGAAAATCTCGGCAGGTCTGGCAGCCTCTGTGGAGAGAGAATAGAGATAAAGGGCCCGATTTTACCAACAATGTGCGCCTGTTTTCGGGCATGAAATTGCGGTAAAATCGGACGCGAGGCCTTTATCGCGATCTGCACCCGTGTCCGAGCAAATCGCGACTTCACTGACACCCGATTCGGGCGCGGAACGGATCCGCACCTGAATCGGGCGGCCCGACGATTTAAATGCATTAGCATGCATTTTATGAACTGCCCGCCCAACTCTACCATCAAACCCCATTTTACCTTCTTCTGTTCCGTTCCGGATCCGCGCTTTTCGCGACCTGCAAAATAAAAATCCGAAGCCGATTTTTATTTTGCAGGGGAACCTCCGAAGCGGGTTCAGAGCCTGCAACGGCTCTCTGACCCAGATCATCCTCTGGGAGGGAGGAGGAGGAGGAGGGGGGAGGGGGGGGAAGAGGAGGAGGGGGGGCAGGTCAGATCATCCTCTGGGGGCGGAGGGGGAGGGGGAGGAGGAGGGGGGTGGCTCAGATGTATCTCTGGTTGGGGGGGAGGAGGAGGGGGGTGGGTCGGATCATCCTCTGGGGGGGGGAGGAGGGAGGCTGGTCGGATGGATCTCTGGGGGGGGAGCAGGGGGGTCCGCTGCCACTCTGCGGCGATCCCTCCTCCCCACCGGAGGAACGAATCCCTCCTCCCGGAGTGGACATGCGGCCACTCCGGGAGGAGGGATTCGTTCCTCCGGTGGACAGGAGGGATTGCCCGCAGAGTGGCAGCAGACCCCCCTGCCCCCCCAAAGCTCCATCCGACCCGCCTTCCTCCTCCCCCTCCAGAGGATGATCCGACCCGCCCCCTCCTCCTCCTCCCCAACCAGAGATACATCTGAGCCGCCCCCCTCCTCCTCCTACCCCCCCGCCCCCCCCCAGAGGATGATCTGTGTCAGAGAGCCGCTCTCTCCGCTTTCTGCTTTTTTTTTCCTGCAACTGGTTTTAATGATACATCACACAAACAACTAAATATATGCAAGTCAAATCCACACAAATGGAGGCACAGAATTAAGGTGAATGGATATTGTCTAATTAACATTCAAAACATTTTCTCCTTACATTTAAGCCATGTAATAGTAGAAATAAAAACAGGAATCTGTTTTTTCATTCCCTGTATCCTTCCTGTAGAAACACTTTTTAATAAAATAAACGGATTAGATCATAAATAAAAAACACAACTTATTAATGACATCACAATAATAAGTGCATTTGTCAAAGTTCCACTGATGTCAACACCAGTCAAGCAGTCCGGTGATGGTTGTTTCTAAAATCCAAAATTTTGAAGACTACTTTTTCTCCCAGAATTTGCTCTAATTGTCAACTTTAAATTCATCTTCAAATTGCTCCCCTTTCATTCTCGCTCTTTTGGGAACACGTTTGCGCATTCTTGCTTTCCTTTCAGCTTCTGGCAGAAGGGAAACATCGACTGGCATCATGATAATTCTTTTAGGCGCCTTGTATCGGATATTGATAGTGGACCCATCAGGTCGAACCGGCAAAACAGGATACAGCCTGGCATAGACCTGCCTTCCAAAGCAAACTCCTGATGTTCTATTTGAATTGTTCTGCCTGGGTACGCTGGACACAGGATACACAGCAGGAAGCAATCTTTCAGAAACATTTAGCTGTAAAGAAGGCACAAACCGCCACAGCCGCGCACTCCAGCCCAGTGCCCGGGCACGCTTTTTTCAAATTTTTTTTGAACTGCGCATGTGCAGTTCAGAGCTCTGATCGTTCCGGCAGCGCTAAGCCCCGCCCACAGCGCGGATCGGACTGGAGCCGGCTGAAAGCGTATGGGCGTGCGGGAAAGCGGATTTCGAGGTCAGATCTGTACTACGCCCAGATTCGGCACTTGGAATCAAAATGGTAAAATCGGGCCCAAAGTTTCGAATCTGGGAGGCAAAGAATCATCCAGACTTGAAACGTTGGTTCTATTCTCTCTCCACAGACGCTGTCAGACCTGCTGAGATTTTCCAGCATTTTCTGTTTTTGTTGTTCCCCCCACAGCTTTCTCTGCTCCAAGCCTCTCTTCAACGCTCAGATATAAAACATAACGCTTCTGAACGAAGTGTGCTCATTGGTTTTCCTGTTTTGCAGATCTATTTTTACGCTTCGGATGTTTATCACCAGCTGGGAATCTCCAAGGATAATATCCCGTATGTGGGAATCGGATCAAGTGGAATTGAAATGTTAACTTCAGTGATGTGTGTAAGTACAGCTGAGAGGACCCCTCATTTCACTGTGGAAATACAGCCAGAAATAAACTGTTTATAACCTGCAAACCGCCGCCACCTCCCCCCCCACCCCCCACGCCCCCCCCCCCCCCCCCCCCAATCCCATTAAGAGGAAATTCCAATGGGGAAGATTTTTCTCCATCGCCTCTATCTGAATACAAGATGAAAGGAGAGAATCTGAAAGGGCTTCCACCCAAACGGACCTGCACTCACCCTCATTATAGGTTTCTGAGGGAGACTAGTTAGAGATGGATAAAACTCTGACCACAATCTTGGGGATAGGAATGTCCCAGAGGTCTGGAGTAGCGCAATTGTTACAATATCTGCTCATGCAAAAAGGGGACCAGGTTCAAACCTGGAAATTTCAGGGCAATCAGTCTAAAGTCAGTGGTGGCAAAATTAATAGAGACCATTGTCAAAGACAAAATTAATCCTCCATATGACCATAGAATCCTACAGTGTAGAAAGAGGCCATTCGGCCCATTGAATCTACATCAACCTTCCGAAAGAGCATCCCACCCCAAGCTTAGTGTTACAGAATATCACTTAGTATTACAGAACATGTGTATTACAGAATGTGTTACAGAACACGTGTGGTACAGAACACGTATGGTACAGAACACATGCGGTACAGGACACATACAGTACAGGACACATACAGTACAGAACATGTGCGGTACAGAACATGTGCGGTACTGAACATGTGCAGTACAGAACATGTGCGGTACAGAACATGTGTATTGCTGAAAAGAGAGACACGTTGCTGAAGCATTTTCATTTTACACTCATCAGGACAAACTAAATGTCAAACATTCACAAAAACTTATAGAGCAGGTGAAAAGTTGGAGAGAGGGTGGAGGGGGGGGCGCTGATCAGTAATAAATGAGCTCTGATTGGATGAGGTGTTGCCATGGAGAAAGCATCAGGAAACTCTTTGCTCCCTGAATTCTTGGGTAATTGAAAAAAGGCACAAGGCTTGAACATATTCCTTTTGTTTGCAGAGAATTGGCCACTGTGAATGAATGAATAGCACTTCTAGCGAGCAGAAATGAGCCATGCTATGAACTCAATCGATTAATTTAAATTTGTTGTTAGTGTAGCTATTAGCTCACTCAGCATTATTCAAGAAGTGCTGCCCAATCAGGTAATCTAACAGTTAGTTTTTGGCTTTATAAGCATGAGCTGTTGAGTAGAGTCTCTACTCTGCCTATTGTGAACAACCACAGCAACATGCTGTTTGATTTAATTAGGCAATCACTGGGATATACAGCCTATGTACCTCACACCGTGCTAGCACTAAAACCCATGCATGCTGTTGCTCAAATGTGACGGCAGAACAGTCTTTTTGGACTGACGGGCAGCATCTTGTTAGTGGGAAAGACCACGAATGCAGCCAGTGTGTAGCAGCAGGGTGAAATGACTTTCTTAGTCGTTCAAACCTTTTGTCCCCAGCAGCACGGCCGGTAAGCAACGCAAATGGCAATCGACCGCCGGCAGCCAATGGCAAGTGTCCATCATCAGAAAGCCCACCGCAGGGGGCGGGGTGGTGGGGGTGGTGGGGGTCTGGAAAACACGGTCCCTAGATCTGGGTTTACAGGGCACGTGTCCAAAATTTACAGATCACAAAAAACTTGTAAATATTGTGAACTGTGAGGAGGATAGTGATAGACTTCAGGAGGACAGAAACTGGTGGAATGGGTGAACAGAATACAGATGAGATTTAACGCAGAGAAATATGGAGTGGTAAGTTTTGGCAGGAAGAAGCAATATGAAATAAAGGGCACAATACTAAAGATGATGTAGGGAAGGAGAGAGACCTTGGGGAGGATATGGATACGAACCATTTAAGGTTGAGAATGTGGCTCAGAAGGCATACAGGAACCTGGGCTTCATAAATTGAGGTATAGAGTACACAGATGTTATGATAAACGTCTCTAAAACACAGGGGCCCAAATTTCCAGCCATTCCCACCGATGGAATCTTCCAGTCTAGCCAACGGCAAACCCCTGGCGTGTTTATCCAGCGGCGCAGCGGCGGGGGGAGGAGTGGGGTGACAACAACAGGAAACCCCATTGACAGTGGCAGGACCAGAAGATCCCGCCACTGGCTAATGGCGGGCTGCTTCCGCCACCATGAAAAACACCGTGTGAGGTGCAGGAAATCTGCCGCAGGATTTGGCCTGAGTTAGAGGGTTGCATCCAAATATGGGCACCACACTTTAGGAAGAACGTGACGGCATTAGAGAGGGTGCAGATATGATTCATGAGAACTGTTCCAAAATTAGGAACTTTAGTTAGGAGAATAGATTGGGAAAGGGTAGGGAGGGGAGGGGGATTTCTCCTTAGACAAGGGAAGGTTGTAAGGAGATTTGATAGCAGTATTGAATATCATGGGGGGCCTAATCAGAGTAGATCGAGACAGACCCATCCCCATGACAGGAGGACTGAGAGTGAAAGGACACTGACGGGCAAAACAAAGGGAAAAGATGGTCATGGATGGTGGCAAGGTGGCACAATGGTTAGCACTGCTGCCTCACAGCGCCAGGGACCCGGGTTCAAATCCCGGCCTTGGGTCACTGTCTGTGTGGAGTTTGCACGTTCTCCCGTGTCTGCGTGGGTTTCCTCCGGGTGCTCTGGTTTCCCCCCATAGTCCAAAAATGTGCGGGTTAGGTGGATTGTCCATGCTAAATTCTCCCTTAGTGTCAGAGGGACTGGCTAGGGTAAATGCATGGGGTTTTGGGGTTTTGGGGTTAGGGCCTGGGTGGGATTGTGGTCGGTGCAGACTCGATGGGCCAAATGGCCTCTTTCTGCACTGTAGGATTCTATGAGAAAACAATTTTCATGTCATGGGTGGTTAGTGTCTGGAATGTCTGAGAGTTTGGTGGAATATGGATTTCAAAGGGGAGTTGGATAATCACAGATAAAAACATTGCAGAGTTATAAAAATGGTGGGACTAGCGGAGTTACTCTGGCAGGAGAACCAGAGCAGAGTCGATGAGCAGAAGGACCTCATTCTGTTCTGTAAGCCAAATGTTTCGACTTAGAGAATCTTGGATTGAAGCTTAACCTCTTAATAAAAATTTCCACCAAACAGGGATTCATTATTGAGCGAACTGGGAGGAAAGCTCTGCTTTGGAAAGGATACTGCTTCATGGCGTTATGGATGCTGCTATTGATCATTACCTTGTCTCTGAAGGTGGGTGCTGGAGACTGTGGATATAACATTGATAAATGTGATCACCTACAGGCAAAGGTTCCACTCTGCTATTCCCAGTGAGTATCAGGAGCCCATGGGTGGGATTGTTCCATCTCGTCCATGGTGTGTCCCCCCCCCACCCCCGCTGCAAGTGAGGGTGGAGAATTTGGCGTTCCAGTCAAAATTCCGTTCACTTTCAGCAGCACTGGAGAATCCCAGCCGCGAACGAGGACGGAGATTTTCGGTCTGTATCAGGAAATTACCAACTTCATTGGTACCAAAGTCTTGGTCTGAGACGGACCCTTCCCAGTCTAAAGGGAGACTGTTTTTCTGAATTTGTACCCCCCCCGAGTGCAGTCATTTCCACAACATTCCCACTAAACCTTTATAAATCACTGATTAGATTGCCAGGGACCTGGGTTCGATTCCCGGCTTGGGTCACTGTCTGTGTGGAGTCTGCACGTTCTCCCCGTGTCTGCGTGGGTTTCCTCCGGGTGCTCCGATTTCCTCCCACAGTCCAAAGATGTACAGGTTTGGTGGTTTGGCCGTGCTAACTTGCCCCTTAGTGTCCCAAGATGTGTAGGTGAGGGGGATTAGTGGGGTAGAATACCTGGGGTTATCGGGATAGGGCCTGGGTGGGATTGTAGTCGGTGCAGACTCAATGGGCCAAATGGCCTCCTTCTGCACTGTAGAGATTCTATGACAGGTAGCCAATGGCTTCCTTCTTTGTCATTCCCTCCTTTCTTGAACAAAGTGGCTTTCTATTCTGGGAGGATCTTTTCCACAATTTGTGGAATTTTCCAAGATTGCCACCAATCAATCTCTGCAGCCACTTCTTTCATAAAGCTCGGATGCTGCCCATTGGCCCTGGTAGCTGGGCAGCCTGGAGTTCTATCTAACCTAATTCTTATTCCTTATTGATCATGATTATTTTTCCTGCCGGTACAAAGATAGGTGGGAAAGTTTGTTGTGAGGAAACAAAGAGCGGGATTTTCCAGCCACATTCGCCCATAAGTCAGAAAATCCTGCCCGAAGTCAATGGACCTTTGCATGGTCCGTGTCCCGCCAGCTACGATTCCCGAGGCAGGCACGTGAGACAGGAAAATCATGCCCAAAGTCTGCAAAGGGCTAGAGAGAGGATAAACGCAAAGGCTAAAATCTGGAGAAGATTGTGGGCAAGTGTGAGACTGAGAGCAGAGGACAGCAGCAATCTCTTCACGTGGAGAATTGGGAGGATCTGAAATTTATCTCTAGGTCTCACTTTTGTCAAGGTTCAATTGGATTGGTGGATAAAAAGAGAAATGAGTTGAAGTGATATGGAAATGGGATGGATAAATAGATTCAGGTCACTTACTCACGGAAAGGGAAAACTAGATGGACTAGTTGGATTAAATGGACAGCTTCTATCTGCTGCTGCTCCATGCAGTTACACGATCGCTCAGTGCCCTCTCTGTCTCTGTGTCTAGCGCTGCCTATTGGGTAGCCCCATTCTCGGGAGTACAACACAGGAGTTTCCCTTCAGCCTCTCTGATTCTGTATCGAGTGGCCAATTGCAGCTTGAGCAGAAAGATTTGGACCTCTTTGTTCTCCAGCTTAGTGCAAATGTGGTGCCCCTTGGCTACACTGAAGATCCACGATTGCCCAAACATTTAACCACCAGTGACTAAAACACCAGATTTCCACTTGTGGGATTCTCCCCCGCACCCCGCCTTGCCACAGGACATGTTAAGCCACATCGGCGGTGGCCAGCAGTGGGATCTTCTGTTCCCACCACTGTCAACAGGGTTTCCCATTTTTTGCACCCCCTCCGCAGGGAAACCCATAGTGGGGGCCTGCCGTGGGCGGGACTGGAAGATCTCACCAACAGGAACGGCCGGAAGGTGGTGAAATTTGGTTGCTTTAATGGTAACTATAATAAATCAGTGACTCTGAATGGTCACAGCAACCGTAACAGGGAAATAACCTCAGGCAGGTCACCCCTTGCGTGGGGACAATTTGGTGTTTGACTCTGGATCAAGTCAATGGTTCAGTGGTAATCGACTGACAAACTCACATTGCTCATGATTCTGCCATTTCCTTTCAGGAAAAGTTCTCTTGGATTCCATACTGTAGCCTGGTCTTCATCTTTGCTTACATCTTTACATTCGGAATGGGAGCAGGTGGGTACGGACTCTGCCAAAACAGTGTGAAACTGTTACACCCAGCCAAGCTTTGACAGAGGGAGTAAATGTCCCATCCTTTCGAGATGTGTAGATCTGAGAGTTGAAGCCCATTTTGTGTTCAATATTCAGGTTGCAGACTGCAAGGTAGTAATTTTTTTTATTCATTCATGGGACATGGGCGTCACTGGCTGGCCAGTGTTTATTGCCCATCCCTATTTGTCCAAAGGCAGTCGAGAGTCAACCACATTGCTTTGGCTCTGGAGACACATGTAGGCCAGACCAGGTAAGGACGGCAGATTTCTTTCCCTAATAGACATTAGTGAACCAGATGGGTTTTTTGCTGGACTCAAGTACATCTGTTTTTTCCATTCATGACACCAGCCCAAAGATGTGCAGGTTATGTTGATTGGCCATGCTAAATTGACCCGAGTGTCAGAGGATTAGCAGGGTAAATATGTGGGGTTACAGGGATGGGGCCTGTATGAGATTGTGGTTGGCGCAGGCCCGATGGGCCGAATGGCCTCCTTCTGCACCTTCTATAGGGTTTCTATAATTCTATGATTCTATGACACCAGGGGCAATGCTTCACTTTTCAGTTCTGACTGCAATTATATAATTTTTCTTCAGTAATTCGTTTTGCTCTCTGCATTAAATTATAATGTTTCCCCACGAGGATACAGTAACTGGGGCTATTCAGAAAGTGGAGAGAGCAGATTTATTACAGTGCCTCTAGTAATTGAGACAGCAGGCTGAGAATTCATCATGCTCTATTCCATAAAAACATTCACTCCAAAACCTCGGACAAATTAGAAAGCATTTTTGCCTACAACAGAATCAAAAACGGAGATTGTTCACTGAGATTGGGACAGCTCCTATTGGTGCAAAACCAGATTTGGAGACTTGCGAGAGGAGTTAACACAATGTGCAGGGTTTTCCAGTCACGCTCGCCCCAAGACCGGAAAACCCCACCCAGGATCAACACACCTTTATATGGTCCTGTCCCACCTGCTAAGATTCCCGTGGCGGTTGGGACAGGAAAATTCCAACTAACGAGGGGCGGGAATTTAAGGCCTTGCTCTTTCCAAAACCATAAAACCCTGCCTGAGGTCAACAGACCTTCCCATGGTCCACTCCTGGCCCGCTCCGATTCCCATGGCGGGTGAGGAGGTAAAATTCCAGCCAAAGAGTTCAAACACAAGAATTGTATAGTTTTGTTACCATACATTGCAATAGATATCGATATATATGACATTCAGTGGTGTAACCATCACTGAGTCCCCCACTGTCAACATCCTTGGGGTTACAATTGACCAGAAACTCAACTGGATTCACCACATTAACACAGTGGCTACAAGAACAGGTCAGAGGCTAGGAAAACTGCGGCAAGTAACTCACCTCCTGACTCCCCAAAGCCTATCCACAAAGCACAAGTCAGGAGTGTGATGGAATACTCCCACTTGCCTGGATGGTGCAGCTCCAACAACACTCAAGAAGCTTGACACCATCCAGGACAAAGCAGCCCACTTGATTGGCACCACATCCACAAACATTCAATCCCTCCACCACCGACGCTCCGTAGCAGCAGTGTGTTCTATCTACAAGCTGCACTGCAGCAATTCACCAAAGATCCTTAGACAGCACCTTCCAAACCACTTCCATCTAGAAGGACAAGGGCAGCAGATACATGGGAACACTACAACCTGCAAGTTCCCCTCCAAACCACTCGCCATCCTGACTTGGAAATATATTCGCAGTGACTGGGTCAAAATCCTGGAATTCCCAACCTAACGGCATTGTGGGTCAACCCCATAGCATGTGGACTGCAGCGATTCAAGAAGGCAGCTCACCACCACCTTCTCAAGGGCAACTAGGGACAGGTAATAAATGCTGGCCCAGCCAGCGACACCCATGTCCCAGGAATGAATTTTTAAAAAATATGCTCAGCAATGCTTTTTCAGTTTGACATATCAAGTTCAATGCCTCAACCATTTTTTGGCAAAGGAATTTCTATGGGGTGCTGTCGCACAGTGATTGTGGTATTGGATTAGCATTCCAGGAATCTGAACTAATGATCAAATAACATAAGTTCTATCGAGTGCTGGTGAATTTACATCCAGTGACCCAAATAAGACTGAACTAAAATGCTAAGTAACGATGATTGTTAGGCTACCAGATTCTCATAATAACCCGCCTGCCATCCTTACTTGGTCTGGTCTTTATGTCGTGCTTAAGTGTCCTCTGAGATGGTCTAGCGAATTACTCAATTGGTCTTAGGCACAATCGATGATGGGCAATAAATGCTGACCCTGCCAGTGACACTCACATCTAATGAATGAAAAAAAATCCACTCTTTCCAAATGGAGGAGACTGACTGCATCACCAGAGAGCGGGAGAGAGACCAGAGACTCCACTGATGTTCAGCAAGAAGAACTGGTGCCTAGGATTATATCCACCTTATAGTTTAGTGCAACCACTTCTCATTTATTGCCAATTTGAAGAGAAATAGTTAAGTTCACAATGACTAAAGTCTATGGTATCATTGTTACTTCTCTATTTACTGTTTCAGATGTCATGTTGGCGGTTTTGGGTAAATTTGCATGTCTGTTTTTACTCGAAGGTCCAATTTCACAGCTTTATTTATGATCAGCAGATTTTCACCACTATCTGAGGGAAAGGTTACAGTGCCCGTAAATCTTGCCATTATTTTTAGTATTGAATATGGTCTCTCTCTGTGTGAGCACAAGATGAGGCACAGGTGGCACAGTGGTTAGCACTGCTGCCTCACAGCGTCAGGGACCCGGGTTCAATTCCAGCCTTGGGTGACTGTATGTGTGGTTTGCACATTCTCCCCATGTCTATGCAGGTTTCCTCCCACAGTCCAAAGATGTGCAGCTTAGGTGAATTGGCTGTACTAAATTGCCCCTTAGTGTCCCAAAATGTGTAGGTTAGAGGGATTGGCCATGCTAAATTGCCCTTTAGTGTCCCGAGGTGTGTAGGTCAGGGGGATTGGCCATGCTAAATTGTCCTTTAGTGTCCCGAGGTGTGTAGGTCAGGGGGATTGGCCATGCTAAATTGTCCTTTAGTGTCCCGAGGTGTGTAGGTCAGGGGGATTGGCCATGCTAAATTGTCCCTTAGTGTCCCAAGATATGCAGGTTAGGTGGGCTGGCCATGTTAAATTGCCCCTTAGTGTCCCAGATGTATAGGCTAGGGGGATTGGCCATGCTAAATTGTCCCTTAGTGTCCCAGATGTATAGGCTAGGGGGATTGGCCATGCTAAATTGTCCTTTAGTGTCCCGAGGTGTGTAGGTCAGGGGGATTGGCCATGCTAAATTGTCCCTTAGTGTCCCAAGGTGTGAAGGTTAGGCGGGGTGGCAGGGTAAATTCATGGGGCTGCGGGGATTCGGCTGGTGGGGTAGACTTTGGGGTGCTCTTTCAGAGAGTCAGCACAGACTCCTTCTGTACTGAAGGGATACTATGGTTTTATGGATGCTGCTGTCCCAGGTAAAGTGAAGCCAGCTCTCCAAATGAGTGCTCAATGCATTCTGAAGACTAAAGATTAGATGTAAAATAACTGCAGATGCTGCAGATCTGAAATGGAAACAGGAAACACTGGGTAAACATACAGGCCAGAATTTTCCAGCCTTCCGGCTATCAATGGATATTTGAATGGCTCTCCGCATCCACGCCGGGGCTGGAATATCCCAAGTATAGGTTGTCAGACAGCGTCTGAGGGAGAGAGGAACACAGTTAACGTCTTAAATTGGTGACTTTTCATTCTGTCTCTCCCTCAGACAACACTGTCAACTCCTGTTAGCTTTTCCAGGTTAGAACAACAAAGAACAATACAGCACAGGAACAGGCCCTTCGGCCCTCCAAGCCCGCGCCGCTCCCCGGTCCAGGATTGAATCCTGAATCCAGGATCCCCGCCCAATTTTCCAGCCTATCTACATACTAATATCCTATCCACCGAGCTGTCCCTCACAGCTACGATGCTTTGTTCATCACTTTAGGTGCGTCTCCTGAGATATTATACAGTAATGAGATGATTAATGATCCTTTGTTCTTGACCCAGGTAGCGTCAGTGGAGTTTTGCCTCTGGAAATATTCACTCAGCCGAACCGATGTATCGCGTTAGTGGCAGCGAACTCCTTGCAGTGGCTGTCCCTCTTTGGCCTGGGATTGGTTTTCCCATTTGTCATTGTAAGTCAAGTTTGAATCTTTTCGAATAATCACCAGGCAGTGAATATCCTCGAGAGTGGAAGTCTGTCACAGGCCTATTATTATATTGTTCATGAAATTACCAAATAGGTTACACGGAAGAAGAAGTGCTTCCCAGCGACAGTTCAGGAGGATTTATCGGCTGATGCACAAGAGGGAGCAGAAAGCTCACTCATTTACACAGTGTGAAACAAGCACTGTCAGAGAGGGTCATTTCTACTTATTAAAATTGCACTTTCCTGAAATGCATTAGGGAAGAATCCATTCAAAACAAATTGCCAGCATCAGAGAGTTCAGATAGTTCACACGAAGAATAATGCAATCTGCATTCAATTTGTAATCTGGGACCTAGCCGAGGAGTTTGGATAATTTATATACAGAGTAACAGGAGAGAGTTACAAACGGGAATTTAATTGAAGGGTCTGGGTGCTTTACATATTGGAAAATAGATAACTGGGAGTGAGGTACAGACTGGAATTTAATCTCGGGGTTCAGTTTCTTTGTAAGTAGAAAAATGGATGCAATGATTTTACCAGAGAATGAGATGATGGGAGGGTGCCTGTTGCAGATCGGTATGTCTTAAAGAAAAGTCTTCAGTAGGTTAATTATAAGTTTTAATGAACTCCTAGAACTATTTACACATGCACAGTAAAAGTTCCAAGCTATCTCCATACACATCTCTGCTCAACACTGCACTGAGCCCTAGGTGTGGGTTATGGTGTGGGCGGCACGGTAGCACAGTGGTTAGCACTGCTGCTTCACAGCTCCAGGGACCTGGGTTTGAATCCCGGCTTGGGTCGCTGTCTGTGTGGAGTTTGCACATTCTCCCTGTGTCTGCGTGGGTTTGCTCCGGTTTCCTCCCACAGTCCAAAGATGTGCAGGCTAGGTTGATTGGCCATTCTAAATTGCCCCTTAGTGTCCTGGGATGCATGGGTTAGTGGGTAAATATGTAGGGATATGTGGATAGGGCCTGGGTGGGATTGTGGTTGGTGCAGACTCGATGGGCTGAATGGCCTCTTTCTGCACTGTAGGATTCTATGATTCTTATGTGTCTCTTATATCACTGTAGACACCACTGCGCTCAGTCCCACATTAACCCTTTATGTGCCAGACCCTTATCACTGCTGTATGACGGACAGTAAGATGAGGGATGGGGGTAGAGATCATCTCAATGACTCTATCTAACAAATCTCTTCACATTTACACCTACAAGTGGATTTGCTAATTCACGCACTCAATATTTTACCGATCAAACCAACTGGTCTGTTCCAAACTAACCGCAAACATTAATGCAAACATTAGCCACAGTGCCAGATTTATTCTGAATGGCTTCTCAGCCTTTACCACACAGACTGGCACTAAGCCACTAATCTGCTAATGAACATTATAATTGTCTTTGTAGAGATCCCTGCGCCAGCCCTCATAGGCACCTTAATGCCAACCGAACAATGAAGAAAGGTCATCATCCTGGGATATTGGGATGGATTTTCCCATCGGTTTTGAGACTCTGACATCGGAATCATTTGGGGGTCCTGATTCCGCACTTGAAGGCAACAATCTTCCAGCCTCCCAATTGGCTGTTACCGTGCTCACACATTAAGGACAGCGAATAGATATCAACGATCCCAGTCCAATCAGAAGGCCCACATCTTTGGACCCAATCACAGAACCATAGCATCCCTACGGTGCAGGAAGAGGTCATTCAGCCCATCAAGTCTGCACCGACCCTCCGCATAAACATCCTACCCAGGCACTCCCTTTTGCCCTATCTCCGAAACCCTACATATTTACCCTGCTAATCCCCCTGACACTAAGGTGCAATTTAGCATGGCCAGTCCCCCTAACCTGCACATCTTTGGATTGTAGGAACAGACCAGAGCACCCGGAGGAAACCCACGCAGACACGGGGAGAACGTGCAAACTTCACACAGATAGCAATGGAGTGAGCACAGATGAACGGTTGGGCAGGCAGGCCCACAATACTGAGTTTCATTCACAAAGCTTCCTGCTGCCCAAACCTGTCACCCATGGCTGAGCGGTAGATGTGTCCAGTTTATTACTAACTCTCTGGTAGATTGAGTCTAGGAGGGGAAATCTCTGAGTGTGAGCTCTTTAAGTTATAAAAGTTAAAGCTTATTTATTAGTGTCACAAGTAGGCTTACATTAACGCTGCAATAAAGTTACTGTGAAAGTCCCCTTGTTGCCACACTCCGGCACCTGTTTGGGTACATTGAGGGAGAAGTTAGCATGGCCAATGCGCCTAACCAGCACGTCTTTCAGACTGTGGGAGGAAACCGGAGTACCCGGAGGAAACCCACGCAGACATGGGGAGAACATGCAGACTCCACACAGACAGTGACCCAAACTGGGAATTGAATCCAGATCCCTGGTGCTGTGAGGCAGCAGTGCTAACCACTGTGCCACCAGGTATAATATTGGCCAATATTCTTATCCTTCTTAGGCAGTCCCTTGGGGTCGAGGATGACTTGCTTCCACATGAAAAATGAGTTCTCAGGTAACAGAACTGAAGAGTCCAAGGTGTGACTCGCAGTCTCAGTCACGGGTGGGGAAAGGCAGTGGTTGGAGGAGCGGGTGGAGGAGGTGCCTGGGTTGCCCGCGCTCCTTTCACTGTCGACGCTTGCCCTCGGTGATGAAACTTGAGGTGGTCAGCTCCCTCCCGGATTTCTTTGGACAGTCCTGGCCGGGGATTCCCAGCTGTCAGTGGGGACGTTGCCCTTTTTTTCAAGGAGGCTTTTTACTCGGTAAAAGGAGCTTCAGATAAGATTGCTGGTTGGATTGGTGGATAGTATATTATGCTGCACTAATGTTGTGTGAGACACAGATTCAAGGCCAGGAATTGCATGCGATGCGTTCCTAATCTCAGCCAGGATGTCACAAGGATGTGGAAAACAGGAAGGCGGAGCATTTAGATTTCTCTCGGGCCAGACATGGAAAATGAAGGCTGCTCACTCCAAACATAAGAACATAAGAAATAGGAGCAGGAGTAGGCCATCTGGCCCTTCGAGCCTGCCCCGCCATTCAACAAGATCATGGCTGATCTGAAGCGAATCAGTTCCACTTACCCGCCTGCTCCCCATATCCCCTAATTCCCTTATCGATCAGAAAACTATCTATCCGTGATTTAAACATATTCAACGAGGAAGCCTCCACCACTTCAATGGGCAGAGAATTCCAGAGATTCACTACCCTCTGAAAGAAGAAGTTCCCCCTCAACTCTGTTCTGAACCGGCCCCCCCTTATTTTGTGGCAAACGATGTGATGTTTGCTGTAGCTGGAATGCGCCTGGGAGGGGAATGTCAGAGCGGCAATCCCTGAGTGGTCACATTTCAGGCCATGAAATTGATGAATTTGGCACTGCTGTTTAACAATGCGATACAAATATTTATGGTAAAGGCCATTCATAGCAGGCTCGAAGGGCCGAATGATCTACTCCTGTTTCTATTTCCTATGTTTCTATACCATCCGAGTTCAGAAACATTCCCAGCCCCATGAGCGGCAGAGTGGTTAGCACTGCTGCCTCACAGCGCCAGGGACCCGGGTTCAATTCCTGGTTTGGGTCACTGTCTGTGTGGAGTTTGCACATTCTCTGCGTGGGTTTCCTCCGGGTGCTCCGGTTTCCTCCTACAGTCTGAAAGATGTGCTGGTTAGGGGCATTGGTCATGCTAAATTCTCCCTCAGTGTACCCGAACTGGTGCCGGAGTGTGACGACTAGAGGGGCTTTTCATAGTAATTTCATTGCAGTGTTAATGTAAGTCTACTCGTGACACTAATAAATAAACTTTACTTTAACATCCAGCTGTTTCTCAACTTTGCCACAGGGTCTGTCTCTCTCTCTCTCTCTAAAACACGAGAATGGGAGTCAGTCAGAGCAATGAATTGAAAATGTCCAACTATATTTCCCACTGATCCACCTTTCTCTTACAGAGCGGACTTGGACATTTCTCCTTCTTCCTGTTTTTCATAAGTTGCTCTCTGGCTTCGCTGTTCACGTTTTACATCCTTCCCGAGACGAAGGGGAAAACTCTTCTCCAAATCAGCGAGGACTTTAACAATTTGCGTATTGCGTGGCAGAAGGGAATGTGCTCCGTCATCTGCAAGAGGCCAATCATCGCAAACCAGACAGAGATTCTATCCACCCGGCTGTGAGCAGACAAGAAGCGACCCCTGAACAAGGCCAGGCCACTCTGCCTCCACACAGGCGAATCCACACACTCCTCTCCAGACAGCCTTTCACAGCTGCTTCCTGTCAGGGTTTTACCCTCTATAGAACTGTCCAGTTCAATGTTAGGAATGAAATATCAGCATGAAAAACATTTTTACAGCAATCTTCTTCAAGAATGTTAAATAAAGATGAGTCCCTCCTGTTCCTGTGTGAGCCACGTTTATCATATGATGTGATGTCATTGCAGCTATGGGCGGAGTTCTCCATTTTGAGACTAAATGCAGTGACAGGTGGCTCCAGAATGCCTGTCCCACTGGCCAGAATGGTGGATCCCACGCTGATCCTACACTTGGAAACTCATTAATTACACACTGACCAGTTCCCTGCCGAGTTTCCTGGTGAGCTGGGAGCTGATTCGCCCGCCCTTCACCAGCTGGCAGGTTCAAAGGTCCCGGCGCCATATTTAAACACCAGTCCAGCACACTCGTATCACTCTCTCCAGCCCAGCTGTCCTGACCAGACTGTTCAGGATGTCAGCAACCCAGAGGGATAAGGTTACAGCCTCAGGAACAAGACTGTTGATCCTCGATTCAACCACCCTCCCCCCCCCACCCCCCATGGCCATTACCTGCGAGACGCCCATGTTCCCACTTGGACCTCTACACACCACATCCGGAGTCTTCATCCCACCCCTTCCAGTAAATGATGTGGTATCCCTTTGATCCCTTTGTTTCGGAGCTGTTCATGTTGCCTTGTTGGGATCCAGCTTCCCTCCCTTCAGTCTTCCCTCTGCCTTCCATTGTCCATGGAATCATAGAATCCCGACAGCGCGGGAGGAGGCCATTTGGCCCATCGGGTCCACACCAACTCTCCGAGAGAGCATCCCACCAAGGCCCACCCTCCACCCTATCCCGTAACTTATTTCCCCCACTAATCCCCCTAACCTTGGCTCACTGAGGGAGAATTTAGCACGGCCAATCCAACTAACTGCACATCTTTGTGTGGGAGGAAACCGGAGCACCCGGAAGAAACCCACCCAGACACGGGGAGAATGTGCAAACTCCACACAGACAGTGACCCGAGCCGGGAATCGAACCTGGGTCCCTGGCACTGTGAGGCAGCAGTGCTAACCGCTGTGCCACTTTCTTCATCTACCTCCTATCCCCGCTGCCTGCCATTGTGAGCTCTCCCCTTCCCCTCTCCTTGCACAGCCCTCCTTCCACATTGTCCCCCTTGTCTTCATGAGGCCATCACACACTCATTCCCCGGCCTCGCTCTCCACCCCTGGTTGAACTTCAGACCTTTGTTGCAGTGGCTGCATGGGTCCCACAGCCCAGTGCTGTCCAGGTAGACACTGGTGCGCGGCACCAGGGGGAAGGTGACTCCTGTATTCCCCAACCCCGGGCACTGTACTGATCTGACTCAGTGACACAGGAGGGCCCATGGATCCAGCAGCACGATGCTGCCCATGAAGGCCAGCCCGGCACGGAGATGGAGGGTAGGAGCTGGTCTGCCCCAGCAGAGTGGTGTAGAGTGCATCAGGAACAGTGTAGCACTGTGGTAGAAAGTTGTTGCACTCACCCTCCAGTCTCTGGCGAACTGAGGAGCGCCTTGTGCACACACACCACCCATTAGCACTCGGGGTTTAAGACCATAAGACATAGGAGCGGAAGTAAGGCCATTCGGCCCATCGAGTCCACTCCACCATTCAATCATGGTTGATTTCAACTCCATTTACCCGCTCTCTCCCCATAGCCCTTAATTCCTCGAGAAATCAAGAATTTATCAATTTCTGTCTTGAAGACGCTTAACGTCTCGGCCTCCACAGCCCTCTGTGGCAATGAGTTCCACAGACCTACCACTCTCTGGCTGAAGAAATTTCTCCTCATCTCTGTTCTAAAGTGACTCCCTTTTATTCTAAGGCTGTGCCCCCGCGTCCTAGTCTCCCCTGCTAATGGAAACAACTTCCCTACGTCCATCCTATCTAAGCCGTTCATTATCTTGTAAGTTTCTATTAGATCTCCCCTCAACCTCCTAAACTCCAATGAATACAATCCCACGATCCTCAGACGTTCATCGTATGTCAGGCCTACCATTCCCGGGATCGTTTAGGACGAGGTAAGTTCTCAGTGGGCTGACGCAGGATTGGGAGGCCTGACGGGATGCTGGTGACCAGTTGGTTAAATGAGTAAATAAGTGTAAATGGTGTGAGCGGCACCAGCTAGCCAGCGGGAAGACCCACCCACCGCTGGGGAATTCCAAGGTGATTTTATGCCGGCGGGTTTCCTACTTTTTTGGCTCCCGATAGATTCTCCGCTCCCGCCCACCACCAAACCCTCCACGGGTGGGATGGGAGAATTCCACCCTCGAGGCCCCATTCTCTCCCGGACTGTGACTGAAGTGTCGGGATCTGATTGGATGGAATTGTACCAGAAACGATTTCCTACTGCAGGCAGTGTGGGGAGGTGATGGCCCAGTGGTATTATCACTAGACTATTAACTATTTAACTATTAGGGCGGCACGGTAGCACAGTGGTTAGCACTGCTGCTTCACAGCTCCAGGGTCCTGGGTTCGATTCCCGGCTCGGGTCACTGTCTGTGTGGAGTTTGCACATTCTCCTCGTGTCTGCGTGGGTTTCCTCCGGGTGCTCCGGTTTCCTCTCACAGTCCAAAAGATGTGCAGGTTAGGTTGATTGGCCAGGTTAAAAATTGCCCCTTCGAGTCCTGGGATACGTAGGTTAGAGGGGATTAGTGGGTAAATATGTGGGGGTAGGGCCTGGGTGGGATTGTGGTCGGTGCAGACTCGATAGGCCGAATGGCCTCCTTCTGCACTGTAGGGTTTCTATGTTTCTATGTAAACCCAGAAACTCAGCTAATGCTCTGGGGACCCGGGTTCGAATCCCGCCACGGCAGATGGTGGAATTTGAATTCAATAAAAAATATCTGGAATTAAGAATCTACTGATGGCCATGAAACCATTGTCGGAAAAACCCATCTGGTTCACTAATGTCCTTTAGGGAAGGAAATCTGCCGTCCTTGCCTGGTCTGGCCTACATATGACTCCAGAGCCACAGCAATGTGGTTGACTCTCAACTGCCCTCGGGCAAGTAGGGATGGGCAACAAATGCTGGCCAGCCAGCGACGCCCATGTCCCACAAATGAATAAAAAATATATATAAATAACTGTGCTTTTTGGTGTCTTAATGGCGTCTGCTGCAAAGCTCCTTGATCATGGATAGAGAGAAATTCACTGGACTGAAGACAGAGCTGCTATGAATTTCACACCATTCCTACCAATTGTACAGTTAGTGGTTGGTGTTTGCAGAGAGGACAGAGGCAGCTGATATGATCCAATGCTGATCTCAATGGTTAATACACTGTCATGCTCAGTTGCATTGGAATTGGTCTGCCCACACTCAGTGTGCAGCGAATGACCTTACACCAGGAAGGCTAGGCCAGGGTGCACTCCCTATTGATCTCAGGACTCATTGAATTGAGAGCAATGAGCTCGCTGGGAATCCCAGAGTAGTTTCTCATCACAGTCAGTTACATTTCTGAATTTAGCCCCTGGCTCGACACTGGGGCAGGCTGGGGTTGAGCAAATAAGAAACATTCGGGCAACAACTAGGAAGTGCAGGCAACTGGAATAAGGACAGCCAACTGAGCGAGGGGGGGTGACGGGGGAGGGGGGTGACGGGGGAGGGGGGTGACGGGGGAGGGGGGGGGTGGCTGGGAATTAGAGAACAGATGGAGTGGATAGCAGCATTTAGAAGAGGAAGCTGATGAAGAGAGAGAGAAGGTGAGGTGATTGGGAGAATGAGGGGTAGCTAGTGATTGTGGGAGAGAGAGAGAGAGGAATAGTTATTGGGAGAGAGATGGAAAGATAGAAAGGGATACTGATTGGGAGAGAGAGAGAAAGATAGTGATTGGGAGAGAGAGAGAGAGATAGGGATTGGGAGAGAGTGAGATAGTGATTGGAAGAGAGAGAGAGAGAGAGAGGGATTGGCAAAGAGAGAGGGATAGTGATTGAAAAAGAGAGAGAGAGGGGTAGCAATTGGGAGAGAGAGAGAGAGATAGCAACTGGGGGAGAAAGAGGGATAGTGGTTGGGAAAGAGAGAGAGAGAGATACTGATTGGGAGAGCGGGATAGTGATTGGGAGAGAGAAAGAGAGGGATTGGCAAAGAGAGAGGGATAGTGATTGGAAAAGAGAGAGAGAGAGGGATAGTGATTGGGAGAGAGAGAGAGAGAGAGAGAGCAATTGGCAAAGAGAGAGGGATAGTGATTGGAAAAGAGAGAGAGAGAAGGATAGTGATTGGGAGAGAGAGAGAGAGGGATTGGCAAAGAGAGAGGGATAGTGATTGGAAAAGAGAGAGAGAGAGAGGGATAGTGATTGGGGGGGAGAGAGAGGGATAGTGATTGAGAGAGAGAGGGATAGCGGTTGGGAGAGAGAGAGAGGGATTGGCAAAGAGAGGGGGTAGTGATCAGAAAAAGAGAGAGAGAGAGAGAAGGCTAGTGATTGGGAGAGAGATGGAGAGATAGAAAGGGATATTGATTGGGAGAGAGAGAGAGAGAGAGAGGGGGGGGATAGTGATTGGAAGAGAGAGAGAGGGGGATAGTGATTGGGAGTGAGAGAGGGATTGGCAAAGAGAGAGAGAGAGAGAGAGACAGATAGTGATTGGGAGAGAGAGAGATAGAGAGAAGGATAGTGATTGGGAGAGAGAGAGAGGAATTGTAATTGAGAGAGAGAGATAGTGATTGAGAGAGAGAGAGGGGGATCATGATTGGGAGAGAGGGAGAGAGGGACAGTGATTGGGAAAGAGAGAGAGAGAGGGATAGTGATTGGGAAAGAGAGAGAGGGATAGTGATTGGGAAAGAGAGAGAGGGATAGTGATTGGGAAAGAGAGAGAGAGGGATAGTGATTGGAAAAGAGAGAGAGAGAGAGGGGGGATAGTGATTGGGAGAGAGAGAGGGATAGTGATTAGGAGAGAGAGAGGGATCGTGATTGGGAGAGAGAGAGAGAGGGGGATAGTGATTGGGAGAGAGAGAGGGATAGTGATTAGGAGAGAGAGAGGGATCGTGATTGGGAGAGAGAGAGAGAGGGGGATAGTGATTGGGAGAGAGAGAGAGGGATAGTGCTTGGGAGAGAGAGAGAGAGATAGTGATTGGAAGAGAGAATGAAAGGCAGCGATTGGTAGAGGATGGCAGTGTTTGAAAGATAAATTTAGCTCTTTGCATCTTTTAAAGGTTAATGCTTTAGTTATGCCCCACGCAGTGATGTTTCCCTGAATACAGGTGACCCATCTTGGAGGTAGGGTGGTGGATGTTAAGGTCCCATACTGGGGCGGTGAGGGAAGCCGGCATACCTGAGGCTCAGAGAGCCATGGCTGCAGTTCTGGAGCAGATGGCAGTACCATGGTGAGCTGCAGTGGAGAAGGGTGTGTCACTCTGTCAAAGGCAACACTCCACAACCATTCCAGTGCCAATCAGAGGGCGGACAGCGCTTCAGTCCAGCAGCGCCACCAGGAGTGATGGCCTCTGCTGGAACTGCATGCCCTGAAGCAGCAGACAGTGGCAGGTGAGTAACACCAGAGTCTAACCAGAGCCAGTCAGGCAGACCCCAGCCAGGTTTGTATGTGTGATTGGGGGAGGGGGGGCGGGGTTTGGGGCTGGTCCCTGTCACCAGCAGGGCCCTCCACTGGGCACAGGGTCCCTCAACTGGAGGATCCAATGCCAGGCTGCCAAGATGGAGTGCCCCTTCATTGCCACTGGTAAAATACCAAATACCCGCAGCGGTGCAGTGAGGTCCAAGGTTATTCTTAACTGGCCACTTTAGAGTCTCGTTTAGCCTAAGGTAAGCCGGGCCCCACCTTCTCCACCCCGGGCTCAATTGGGAAGAGTCTGGACTCTCCACCCTGCACCTCCCCATCCAATCAAATGCCCCCCACTACCACCTCCCCCCCCCCCCCCCCCAAACCCACCCACCCACCACCACCTCCTCCCAGCCCACACCCAGGGGAGGCCCACCACCATCAACTGTGCACAAGAATCATCTCAACAAGGAAACATCTGGCAAGTCAACAGTGAAGGATTTCTGAAAAGCCTGGGATTGATCTGTAGGGAATGTGAGACAGTGAGGCGGATGGTAGGAGCTCCTAATGACGTTGCTGAAATCCACTGACTCGTGACAGATGACATTTAACCAAGGGAAGTGGGAGGTAATTCATTCTGATTGGATGAAGAGAGGCAACAAAAGTCAAATGGTCCAATTGTAATTGGGCCGTAGAGAGAATGGGAGGCTAAGTGGCAAACCACAGATTCGACAGTGACAGAGTCAGCTGAGAAGGCTGTTTATAAAAGCTTCTGGGATCCTTGACTTTCTTAAAAGAGACGTAGAGAATAAAAGCAATACAGTCACACGGAATCTTTATAACATCTGGAACATTGTGTTCAATTTTAGGCACCACACTTTAGGAAAGATGTCAAAATGTTGGAGAGGCTGGAGAAGAGATTTACCAGAGGGACTGCAGACGGGAATCATTAAATCCCTACAGTGCTAAAGGAAGTCATTCGGCCCATTGAGTCTGCACCGACAACAATTCTACCCAGGCCTTATCCCCATTACCCCATGTATTTACCCTGCTAGTCCCCCTGACACTAAGGGGCAATTTAGCATGGCCAATCCACCTAACCCACACATCTTTGGACTGTGAGAGGAAACCAGAGCACCCGGAGGAAACCCACGCAGACACGGGTAGAATGTGCAGACTCCACACAGACAGTGACCCAAGCCGGGAATCGAACCCGGGTCCCTGGAGCTGTGAGGCAGCAGTGCTAACCACTGTGCTACCGTGCCACCCACAATCCTTCTTCATCTCCCTACCCTGGAATTAAGGATCTACTGATGACCATGAAACCATGGCAGCATTCCTTTCCTCAATGTTGCAGAAATTATTATCTTTTTTCCCCTTAAAAAATATTGGGGGGAGTTCTCCCGTCTCGCCCGCCATGGGAATTGTAGCGGGTGGGGGCAGACCATGCAAAGCTCCATTGACCTCGGGTGGGATTCTCTGATTTTGAGGTGAGCACAGCCAGAGAATCCTGCCTCTCTGCTACATGAAGATCCTGAAGAAAGTTCCAATACTTTTGTACAGCAGAAGGTGTGGGCAGTGGTTTTACATTCGCTGCAGTTTACTCAGGGTGCCGTCGTTCTTGGTCACTTCCCTGATCTGATGCAGCCTGGTTACGGTCACAGGTAAGTGTTTTGTCAGAATGTGAACCTGCGTTTCCGTTTCTTTATTCTCTTCCTCCATGACGGGTGGATATTAATGTGATAGAGTGTCCGCAATGTACATTTCTTGACCTGGTTTGGATTTAAATCTGACCTGACATTTCTCCAGATGCAGTAGAAATCTTTGGATTCTCGGTGGTGCACAGTTTAGGGGATTTTAAAATATTGCTTCTAGAGGCTTATGATCAGACTCTACCTCCATGTCTGTGCCATAGACAAACTGGTGGAAGTGTTGTCGGCCTAACACGTGCATTTCTTGGCATCCTGTCCCGAGTTGTTCAGTGTTGCTCCCACTGAACACTGACCTTTGTTCCCCCATTTTGTCACAATAAGCACCTTCTTCAGTTGTTAATGGCACCATTTGCAAACCACCCCTCCCCCCCCCGCCTTTATCTTATCAGAGAATCCCCACATTGCAAAAGGAGGCCATTCAGCCCATTGAATCTGAACCAACTCCCCGACAGAGCATTCCACCCAGGCCCAAATCCCTTTAACCCCACGTATTTACCCCACTAATTCCCCTGACCTACACATCTCGGGCACTAAGGGGCCAATGTACCATTGCCATTCCACCTAACCCGCACATCTTTGGACTGTGGGAGGAAACCCACGCAGACTCCGGGAGAACGTGCAACCTCTGCACAGAGAGTGACCCAAGGCTGGTCCATGACAGCCTTATGTCCTTGACACCTTTGTCAGTCTCTCCTTTGCTCCGACCTATCCCTTACAGCAGAGCATTTAGAAAGCAGTGGCAGGATCAGACAGAGTCAGCATGGACTGATGAAGGGGAAATCATGCTTGACAAATCTGTTGGAATTCTTTGAAGATGTAGAGTTGACAAGGGGGAACCAGTCAATGTGGTATATTCGGACTTTCAGAAAGCGTTTGACAAAGTCCCGCACAAGACATTGTCGTGTAGATTAAAGTGCATGGGATTGGGGGAAGTGTATTGAGATGGATAGAAAACTGGTTGGCAGAGAGGAAACAAAGAGTAGGAATTAATAGGTCCTTTTCAAATTGGCAGGCAGTAACTAGTGGGGTGCCACAGGGATCGGTGCTGGGACCCCAGCTATTCACAATGTATATTAATGATTGGGATGAGGCAACAAAATGTAACATCTCAAAGTTTGCAGATGATACCAAGTTGGGTGGGAGGGTGAACTGTGACGAGGGTGCAGAGATCCTTCAGCATGATCTGGACAGGTTGGGTAAGTGGGCAAATCAATGGCAGATGCAGTATAATTTGGATAAATGTGAGCTTATTCACTTCGGAAGCAAAAACAAGAAGGTAGATTACTACTGAATGGCTGTAAATTGGGAGAGGGGAGTGTGCAGCAGGACCTGGGTGTCCTTGTGCACCAGTTGCTGAAGGTAAGCATGCAGGTGCAGCAGGCAGTGAAGAAGGCAAATGGTATGTTGGCCTTCATTGCGAGAGCTTTCGAGTACAGGTGCAGGGATGTGTTGTTGCAATTATACAGGGCCTTGGTGAGGCCACACCTAGAGTATTGTGTGCAATTTTGGTCTCCTTTTCTGAGGAAGGATGTTCTTGCTCTCGAGGGAATGCAGCAAAGGTTTACCAGGCTGATTCCGGGGATGGCATGACTGATGTATGAGGAGAGATTGACTAGATTAGGATTGTTTTCGCTGGAGTTCAGACGAATGAGGGGGGATCTCAGAGAGACTTATAAAATTCTAACAGGACTAGACAGGGTAGAGGCAGGGCGGATATTCCCAATGGTGGGGGGAGTCCAGAACCAGGGGTCACAGTCTGAGGATTCAGGGTAGACCATTTAGGACGGAGGTGAGGAGACATTTCTTCACCCAAAGAGTGGTGAACCTGTGGAATTCATTACCACAGGAAGTAGTTGCCAAACCATTGAATTTATTCAAGAGGCAGCTGGATATAGCACTTGGGGCGAATGGGATCAAAGGTTATGGTGAAAAAGCAGGATTAGACTATTGAGTTGGATGATCAGCCATGATCGTGATGAATGGCGGAGCAGGCTCGAAGGGCCAAATGGCCTCCCCCTGCTCCTATCTTCTATGTTTCTATATCCTTCTATTCTGCCCCACCTCCTCCATCCAATCCATCCCTCCAATTATATAATCCATCACATTTCTACCGCTCTTCAATTCTGTAAAAGGGTCACGCGGACTCGAAACATTAACTCTGTTTCTCTCTCCACAGATGCTGCCAGACCTGCTGAGGTTATCCAGCATTTTCCGTTTTTATTTCAGATTTCCAGCAGCCACATTATTTTGCTTCTATTTACGTGAGCATTTCTTACTCTATTTAGACATCATCGCCTTTGGAGTATGCACCACTGGTTCCTCATTTTGCAACAGGACAGTTCTCAGGTTGGTGTTTGAAGCATCCACTGATATCCTGACTGCCTGACTGACATTGTGATACTTTAACACTGGTGTCTGGGTCAGTGTTATATTTAGATTGGTTAAAGCTTTTTGGTGACTTTGTTCCCCATCCCACTCCACATCGTTTTGTACAAGTTCTCCGAGAGGTGCTGTCAGGTCTGACGTGTTCAGATTGAATTTCCCAGGATAGGTCACCGTGCCCAAAAACCTCTCCGAGTCTTCCTTACATTCTGTGGGTGGCATGTTCACAGCTGCTTCAATTTTACTCTGGTCTGGCTTCAGTCCCTTGCTTGTTAACTCATGTCCCAAGTCCATGATTTTGTGAAGACCTATTTTGCACTTTTCCTTCTTCAACTTGGAATTCCATTCCTGAGTTCTTACCAGAACCTGCCTCAGTCTGTGGTTATGTTGCCGTGTGTCTCCCCAGACCAGCACTGTGTCAATATAGCTTTCTACGTCCTCTAACTCTTCAAATTGTTGCCTCACTGTTCTGTGCAACACCTCAGGAGCTGAATTAACACTAGAAGGTAAGTGTAAAACCCTGTAACGCCCGTATGGTGTACTGACGGTACAGAGGTAGGAGCTGTATTCACCCCGCTTGACCTGCCAGAAGCCTGAACTCACATCCAAGGCTGAATGGTTTTTAGCATCAGCGAGCGTACACATGATCACTTCTACTGTGGGCCATTGATAATGCTCTCACTGTGCGGCCTGGTGTGGATCTCTGGGATCCGCACAGACTCACAGATTCCTAGTAACCGTGGCTCGTTGGTTTAGGGGTATGATTCTCACTTTGGGTGTCACAATTAGCGAGTTTGCGAGAGGTCCCGGGTTCAAATCCCAGATGAGCCCTTCACTGTTGTTTCCTATTGGTGAAGTTGTGGTTATTGTTGGGTGGGCACGGTGGCACAGTGGTTAGCACTGTTGCCTCACAGCACCAAGGGCCCAAGTTCGATTCCTGGTTTGGGTCACTATCTGTGTGGAGTTTGCACGTTCTCCCCGTATCGCAACTGGACCCTCAATACAAAAGCAGACAGAGTTTGGTCACTGGAACATTTATTTCTGTCTGTAAATATACAACATTATGATTATCAACTCTTTGTAATCATGGATGACAAAACTTTAAAACTGTTAAGTCGAGAAAGCATTAATTTCACTGATGTAAGAAGTTCTTAGAGATGAAGATATTCCCCAGTTCAATATGAAATGAACTCTATGGCTGAAATTTTACCATCCCACCCACTATGGGAATCGGAATGGGTGAGGGGCCATGGAAAGGTGAGTTGACCTCAGGCGGGACTTTACGGTTGCGGGATGAGCAAGGCCCGCCCTATTAGTCCAAGTCAAGTGTAGAATTGTATCATCCAGCACACTGGCTTCTGCTAATAGCGTAAAAATCGTGATATTAGCACTTCTGACAAACTTTCGGGAAACACTGTTGCATCTTAGGGATATTCTGCAATTATTTGAGCACTCGTTTGAGAGCTCAAATAATTAGAATATTCGTCTGATTCAAAATATGAATCATGTTGTCACGAACCCCATAGAGACTGAGAACTTTAAAAAGAAATTTGAATTTTCAGTGACCAACTAAATGGTTAACACAGAGTTTCAAATTTTAAGACATTCACTGTAACAAACTAAAAGCAACACAGTCTAAAAACTATTCAGCAGGCACTTAGGATCTCAGTTGAGACCAGAAATGCTTGCTTTGGAAATTCAAATGTCCCCCAAGGATTTACTAAAAGAATTAAGTTGCAAGGTTGGCACGGTGGCATAGTGGTGAACACTGCTGCCTCACAGCACCAGGGACCTGGGTTTGATTCCGCCATTGGGTGACTGTGTGGAGTCTGCACATTCTCCCCGCGTCTGTGTGGGTTTCCTCCGGGTGCTCCGGTTTCCTCCCGCAATCCAAACGTGTGCAGGTTAGGTGGGTTGGCCATGATAAATTGCCTCTTAGTGTCCAAAGATGTGTCGGTTAAGTGGATTAGCCATGGTAAATGTGCAAGGTTATGGGGAGAGGAGGGCCTGGGTGGGAATCCCTTTTGGAGAGTGGATGGGCTGAATGGCCTCTTTCTGCACTGTAGGGATCCTATGGATGAGTGATACTTCAAGCTCTCCAAATTCACATGATTTAGCCCATTTTCTCAGCTCAGTTACATACTGACTAATGTTGCCACTGTCTTGTGTGCATGTAAAATAAATTGTATCTTTCTTAGGACTTCAGTAAACTTCAAATTTTCCCCTTATTTCCTTAAAATCATGTTGTTTCGCATCACTTTCAAACGTGAATGTGCTATGAACCTCCAGGGCTTCTTTCACTGCTACATGAAGAAAGGTGGAAGGCTGTACGAGTGCGTCTCTCTTATCATTGCCTGTTGCTGTGAGGTACTGGCCAAAGCGCTGATGGAATCCCCTCCCTCCTGACGGGATTGCCCTCCAATCTGAGCTCTCTCGGTGATTTCAGAACCTCCATCGTTGCGGTTAGCTTACTTCTGACACCAGGTCTTATTTTTAAGTTGCAGGACACCCAATACCATTGCTGTAAACTAACATTATTAATAACACATTTTCATAACATGAACACATAACTGCAAGGCATCTGCAGCCTCGTTACAACCTTCTCTAAACTGTGCTATTGGACTTTGATCACCAGGTTGTGTGATTCCATATAGTACATGTAGTGTACCGTATTGTATCTAATACTGGAGTCCACAAGCACAGTCAATTATTGTCATGACACTGACTAATTCCAGAGATTTGTATTTGAGTAGAACCAGAGTAAAGTTGTTCAAAGGCCAGTGTGTAAAGTAATCTGTTTTATAGAAGAGACACTTGAATCTGAAACCAACTTTTATTTGATAGGTTTGTGACAGTATGTTTAGTGTAAAGGCCCAGATCAGAAACTCCAAGTATTTTATGAAGTTAATCTAGACCCTAAATTTTATATTTGATTTTAGAATTAGGGTGAGCATAAGGTATTTCACTCCAGGTATGATTCAAGTGACACACTCGGAAGCTTTTATCAAAACAAACTTTATTTAAGAACACTGTTAGTATATAACAAAAGGAATTAGCATAACTTTTACCTATTAAAATACTTAAACATAACAAAAAATAATCCTTAACAGCGAGCTATCTCTATTGTTCCAATTTAAAACAATATCCCCATTGACATACACCCTTCTTCAGAATTAGTTAGCACAAAAAACAAGTACGCTCACGTGGTACTGGATTTCCAACCTTTTAACACTTTTGGACAGAGATCCAGACAGCAGTTTCCAGAGAAGGACATATCCTCTAAGCAGCAAAATATCAGCGAGGTAAACCTAATCTCTGGCAGCTCCCAGTGTCCAGCCTTCAGAGACAGAAAGGGATACCTCTCTCTCTCTCTGTAGCTTTGACAGCAGCAACTCTCAGAGAAAGATCCACTCTCATACAGCAGATTCTTAAAGACTTCTCTCCCAGCAGATTCCAGTCTTCAGAGAGAAAAGAGAGACACTGCTCTCTCTAAACTCAAAAGCAGCATCTCAGCTAGAATATTCTGTAAAAGCCTAGTTGTACTCAGTCATATGATATCAAGCCCCACTCTGCAAAATCCCAGGGAACACCGAAAAGAGCAGAACAGCATTAATTCAGATTAAAATCAATACTCTAGCAATTAGAAGCAATTATGCTGCTGCAGTAACTACAGATAATAGATAGAATGGCTGCGAGTGCATAGAACAAACACTGCACAGGAAACTTGACAAAAATACATTTCTGAAAGGCACAGTATCATTGCATTAGTTACAAGTTCTCTGAATGAGTAAAAACTTCATACATTCTATTTGTACTCAAGTTTAGTAATGATTATACTTAAGCCATGGCTTTTTTGAACTAAGCTGCAATTCCAGTTTTCAAATCATCTTGGAATCAGTGACTGAGGAAGGTCCTGACTATCTGGGCACTGTGTGTTATGCAGTGTCGCCACATTCAGTTCAAATCAAAACCTTCACACTCTCCATGAAACTGCCCACATTACCTCAGGAGGTAGTAACACTGGCTGAACTCACTCATGTAAGACACTGGCAATTTCCTCCTTCTGCAGACAAGCTGAAACCCCTCGTGGGTACACTGCTTTGCACTGCTTTAATGGGGCGATTGTACAGGCCCCAAGACAGTGTGACAGGCTGTAGTAGGGCTGGTTTCTTGGAGGCCAGTTACATTTTTTCAACATCTTGTGATCTGCAGGTCTCTGTTGACGCTCTCCGTCAATTCATACTTGAAATTCCGGGCACGAAATTCCTTCTCGATTTCCAGGAAGGACTTGTTCTTGGTTTCGGGTAAGATGATGTATAAGAACACAGTCACCAGGAGACACTCAGCCAGAAAGATGAGGAAACAAAACTGCTGCAATCCCTCCTGTCAAACAAAGGCGCACAGCATGCAGCCAATCACACAGCATTCAGCCGATCAAAATAAACCTGCTTCATTAAAGAGCAGGACTGGAGTACCGAGGCTGAGAGAGTCACTGACAGGTTCACCACACTCCTACCCATCTCTCCCGTTATAACCCTGCCCCCCCCCCTCACCCCCCTACTCTCTCCCTCCCGACCCTCTCCCCACACCCCCTGCCCTCTCCCCCCACACCCCCTACCCTCTCCCCACACCCCCTACCCTCTCCCCACACCCCCTACCCTCTCCCCACACCCCCGCCCTCTCCCCCCCCACCCTCTCCCCACACCACCTACCCTCTCCCCCCACACCCCCTACCCTCTCCCCACACCCCCTGCCCTCTCCCCCCACACCCCCTACCCTCTCCCCTCACCCCCTACCCTCTCCCCACACCCCCTACCCTCTCCCCCCACACCCCCTACTCTCCCCCCACACCCCCTACCCTCTCCCCCCACACCCCCTATCCTCCCCCCACACCCCCTACCCTCTCCCCACACCCCCTACCCTCTCCCCATACCCCCTACCATCTCCCCACACCCACTACCCTCTCCCCATACCCCCTACCATCTCCCCACACCCCCTACCCTCTCCCCTCACCCCCTACCCTCTCCCCTCACCCCCTACCCTCTCCCCACACCCCCTACCCTCTCCCCCCACACCCCCTCCCCTCCCCCACACCCCCTACCCTCTCCCCCCACACCCCCTACCCTCTCCCCACACCCCCTACCCTCTCCCCACACCCCCTACCCTCCCCCCACACCCCCTACCCTCTCCCCACACCCCCTACCCTCCCCCCACACCCCCTACCCTCTCCCCACACCCCCTACCCTCCCCCCACAACCCCTACCCTCCCCCACACCCCCAACCCTCCCCCCACACCCCCGACCCTCCCCCACACCCCCTACCATCTCCCCACACCCCCTCCCCTATCCTCACACCCCCTGCCCTCTCCCCACACCCCCTGCCCTCTCTCCCCACACCCCCTGCCCTCTCCCCCCACACCCCCTGCCCTCTCCCCCCACACCCCCTACCCTCTCCCCTCACCCCCTGCCCTCTCCCCCTCACCCACTACCCTCTCCCCCCACACCCCTTACCCTCTCCCCTCCCACCCCTTACCCTCTCCCCCACACCCCCTGCCCTATCCTCACACCCCTTGCCCTATCCCCATTCACCGTGCCCTTTCCCAATGCCCCCTGCCCTATCCCCACACCCCCTACCCTCTCCCACCACACCCCCTATCCTCTCCCCTCACCCCCTGCCCTCTCCCCCTCACCCCCTACCCTCTCCCCCCACACCCCTTACCCTCTCCCCCCCACACCCTACCCTCTCCCCCACACCCCCCTGCCCTCTCCCCCACACCCCCCTGCCCTATTCCCCCCTCCCCTGCCCTCTCCTCACGCCCCCTGCCCTATCCCCACACCCCTTGCCCTATCCCCATGCCCCGTGCCCTATCCCCACGCCCCCTGCCCTATCCCCACACCCCTTGCCCTATCCCCATGCCCCGTGCCCTATCCCCACGCCCCCTGCCCTATCCCCCACACCCGTTGCCCTATCCGCACACCCCCATCCTATCCCCACGTCCCCTGCCCTCTCCCGCCACATCCTGCCCTATCCCCACACCTCCTGCCCTATCCCCCACACCCCCTGCCCTATCCCCACACCTCCTACCCTATCCCCACTCCCCATGCTCTATCCCCAAAACCCCTGCCCTATCCCCACATCCCCTGCCCTATGCCCCTGCCCTATCTCCCACACCCCCTGCCCTATCCCCACACCCCCTGCCCTATCCCCTATACTCCCTGCCCTCTCCCCCCATCCCCTGCCCTATCCCCACTCCCCATGCTCTCTCCCCTACACCCCCCTGCCCTCTCCCCCACACCCCCTGCCCTCTCCCCCACACCCCCTGCCCTCTCACCTGACCCCTGCCCTCTGCCCCACATCCCCTGCCCTATCCCCACACACCCCTGCCCTTTCCCCATATCCCCTGCCCTCTCCCCCACACTTCTATCCTTTTCCCCAATACCCTCTGCCTTTACCCAGACCAGGGGTTGTGATAAACTGCATCAGTGGATATAGGGCTTGATGGGTTTACTGAAGACGCCTGGAGGTACTTACCACAATGAGGGGGAACATCAGACTGACAAAGAAAAAGCTGATCCAGTTCATGGAGCTGCTGACCATGTAGGCTGCAGGACGCAAGGATTGTGTAAACAGCTCTCCGGTCACACTATTGGTCACACCCCCTGGTGAAACACAGACACAACACACTGAAAATAATGAATTATTCAGGGAGAATGCAGTAGCTGAGGCAATTGTATCAATCCATTAGTTAATCTCTGGATAAGGTTAAGGAAATTAAATTGTGAGGTTGTGATAATACCTGATGTGGAGATGCCGGCGTTGGACTGGGGTAAACACAGTAAGAAGTCTCACAAAACCAGGTTAAAGTCCAACAGGTTTATTTGGTAGCACAAGCCACTAGCTTTCGGAGCACTGCTCCTTCGTCAGGTGAGTGGGAGTTCTGTTCACAAACAGGGCATATAAAGACACAAACTCAATTTACAAAATAATGGTTGGAATGCGAGTCTTTACAGGTAATCAAGTCTTAAAGGTACAGACAATGTGAGTGGAGAGAGGGTTAAGCACAGGTTAAAGAGATGTGTATTGTCTCCAGACAGGATAGTTAGTGAGATTTTGCAAGTCCAGGCAAGTCGTGGAGGTTACAGAAAGTGTGACACACGGAACAGCCATGGGGACAAAATTCGCACCTCAATATGCCAACATCTTCATGTACAGGTTCGAACAAGACTTCTTCACTGCAAAGGACCTTCAACCGATGCTATACACTAGATACATCGATGACATTTTCTTCCTTTGGACTCATGGTGAACAATCACTGAAACAATTATATGATGACATCAACAAGTTCCATCCCACCATCAGACTCACCATGGACTACTCTCCGGAATCGGTTGCATTCTTGGACACACGCATCTCCATCAAGGACGGTCACCTCAGCACCTCACTGTACCGCAAGCCCACGGAAAACCTCACGATGCTCCACTTCTCCAGCTTCCGCCCTAAACACACTAAAGAAGCCATCCTCTACGGACAAGCCCTCCGTATATACAGAATCTCCTCGGATGAGGAGTGTCACAACAGACACCTCCAGACGCTGAAAGATGCCCTCATAAGAACAGGATATGGCGCTCGACTCATCGATCGACAGTTCTGATGCGCCACAGCGAAAAACCGCACCGACCTCCTCAGAAGACAAACACAGGACACGGTGGACAGAGTATCCTTTGTCGTCCAGTACTTCCCCGGAGCGGAGAAGCTACAACATCTTCCCCGGAGCCTTCAACATGTCATCAATAAAGACAAACATCTTGCCAAGACCATCCCCACACCCCCACTTCTTGCCTTCAAACAACCGCACAACCTCAAACAGACCATTGTCCGCAGCAAACTACCCAGCCTTCAGAACAGTGACCACGACACCACACAACCCTGCCACAGCAAACTCTGCAAGACGTGCCGGATCATCGACACAGATGCCATCATCTCTCGTGAGAACACCATCCACCAGGTACACGGTACATACTCTTGCAACTCGGCCAATGTTGTCTACCTGATACGCTGCAAGAAAGGATGTCCCGAGGCATGGTACATTGGGGAGACCATGCAGACGCTACGACAACGGATGAATGAACACCGCTCGACAATCACCAGGCAAGAGTGTTCTCTTCCTGTTGGGGAACGCTTCAGTGGTCACGAGCATTCGGCCTCTGATCTTCGGGTAAGCGTTCTCCAAGGCGGCCTTCACGACACACGACAGCGCAGAGTCACTGAGCAGAGACTGATAGCCAAGTTCCGCACACATGAGGACGGCCTCAACCAGGATCTTGGGTTCATGTCACACTATCTGTAACCCCCATGACTTGCCTGGGCTTGCAAAATCTCACTAACAGTCCTGGCTGGAGACAATACACATCTCTTTAACCTGTGCTTAACTCTCTCTCCACTCACATTGTCTGTACCTTTAAGATTTGATTACCTGTAAAGACTCACATTCCAACCATTATTTTGTAAATTGAGTTTGTGTCTTTATATGCCCTGTTTGTGAACAGAACTCACCTGACGAAGGAGCAACGCTCCGAAAGCTTGTGGCTTGTGCTACCAAATAAACCTGTTGGACTTTAACCTGGTGTTGTGAGACTTCTTACTGTGATAATACCCCACAGAGAGCTTGTTGCTGTTTACAGTGAGAATGTCCAGCTTGTATAAGATGGAGACTCAGTGACGCGTGTTCACGGAAGACTTTAAAATGATAGTTATATCTTTGTGTTGCAGTGGTGACGATTTGTGGACATGGGCTATGTAAATGAATATGTACATGAAAATCCAGGTACATGTAAAGGTGCTGCACTTTGGGAAATCAAGTATTAAAGGTACGTATACAGTAAATTGCAGGACTCTGAACAGCATTGATGTACAGCGGGATCTTGAGGTTCAAGTCTACCGCTTCCTGAAAGTGGCCACACAAGTAGATAGGGTGGTAAAGAAGGCATATGATATGCTTGCCGCTATTGGTCGGAGCACTGAGTACAAGAGTCACGATGTCTTGTTGCAGCTTTATAAAACTTTGGTTAGGCCGCACTTCAAGTATTCAATTCTGGTTGCCACATTATAGGAAGGATGTGGAGGTTTTGGAGAGGGTGCGGAAGAGGTTTACCAGGCTGCTGCCTGGATTAGAGGGTAAGAGCTATAAGCAGAGGCTGGACAAACCAGGGTTATCGAATGGCCTGTTCTGCATGGTAAGGATTCTAAGATTCAACTCTATCCTCAGCAGCATTGACTGAAACCCTGGTGGCCTCCGGGCAAGTTCCAGATGGGGAAGGATGTTCTTAACGGCCAGTCCATGACCCATGGAGTGTCATGCCGTGCCATGCCAATGGCAATGTCTTCTCCCAAGGCTACAGCATCATTGCTTAAAATTCTACACCCCATTGCCTGCACACCTGGTCCTAGCACATGTGAAGTTAGGACCTAGGAGCAGGAGTAGGCCACTCAGCCCCAAGCCCATACCCCCTGGTTAAAGAGGAGATTAATGCAATGTAAGAAGGATATTAGCCTGGACGATGTGGAATCTGTATGGGTGGAGCTCCGGAACACCAAAGGACAATAAACTCGAGTGGGAATTTTGTGCAGGTCACCAAACAGTAGTAGTGAGGTTGGGGATGGTATCAAGCAGGAAATTAGAGAAGCGTGCAGTAAGGGCACAGCAGTTATTTTGGGTGACTTCAATCTGCATATTGATTGGGCTCATCAAACTGGCAGCAGTGCGATGGATGAGGGTTTCCTGGAATGGATAAAGGATGGTTTTCTCAACCAATATGTCGCGGAACCAACTAGAGAGCAGGCCATCCTAGACTGGGTATTGTGTAATGAGAGAGGATTAATTAGCAACCTTGTGGTGCGAGATCCTTTGGGAAGTGTGCCCATAATATGGTAGAATCCTACATTAAGATGGAGAGTGACACAGTTAAGTCTGAGACTAGGGTCCTGAACTTGAGGAAAGCTAACTTTGATGGTATGAGACGTGCATTGGCTAGGATAAGCTGGCAAAGGATACTTAAGGGGTTGACAGTGGATAGGCAATGGCAGACATTTAAAGAACACATGGATGAACTTAGACAATTGTACATCCCTGTCTGGAATGAGATTCACTGTGTGAATCTGTCTCCACCACACTCTCAGACAGTGCATTCCAGATCCTAACCACTCGCTGTGTGAATCTGTCCCCACCACACTCTCAGACAGTGCACTCCAGATCCTAACCACTCGCAGTGTGAATCTGTCTCCACCACACTCTCAGACAGTGCATTCCAGATCCTAACCACTCGCTGTGTGAATCTGTCTCCACCACACTCTCAGACAGTGCATTCCAGATCCTAACCACTCGCTGTGTGAATCTGTCTCCACCACACTCTCAGACAGTGCATTCCAGATCCTAACCACTCGCTGTGTGAATCTGTCTCCACCACACTCTCAGACAGTGCATTCCAGATCCTAACCACTCGCTGTGTGAATCTGTCTCCACCACACTCTCAGACAGTGCATTCTAGATTCTAAACACTTGCGCTGTTGAAAAAAAGATTTTCCTCATGTCTCTGTTGGTTCTTTTGCCAATTATTTAAATTCGGTGTGCTCTGGTTTCTGATGCTTCCACCAATGGGAACAACTTCTCTCTAACTACTCTCCCTAGACCTCTCACAATTTTGAGAAACTCAATTAGATCTTCTTTCAAACTTCACTTTGAGAGAACAACCCCATTCTTCCCAGTCCATCCATGTAACTGAAGTGCCTAATCTCTGGAACCCTTCTTGTAAATCTTTTGTGTGCCCCCTGTCAAGCTTCCATATCCGTCCTAAAGTACAGCTCCCAGAATTGGACACGAATGGGCGGGATTTTCCATCCCTCTCGTGTCGTGCTTTTGTGGAGGTGGCCCGCCATTGGCTGGCGGCAGGATCTTCCAGTCCCGCTGCTGTCGATGGGGATTTGCCGTTGCTTCGTCATCGGTGACACCAGAAGATCCTGCCAGCAGGAATGGTCGGAAAATCCCACCCGATATTCCAGCTGAAGCTAAGCCGGTTTCTTTGCACTTTCTCCCAAATGGCATGTTTTTGTAACTAGGCAAAGATGCCCACAGACAGAATGCAGAGTGCCCTGCGTAACATCGCACAAAGCCATTGTGCTGTTTGTAGGTGCCGGGTATAAAGCGTGAGTAGAATCAGAGCAGGACGTTGTTGACCCAGCAGCCTTCGGGCAATAGGAAGGTGTGATGAGAACGGCTGGAGGTCCTGTGCTTCCGTATGAATAAACTCACCTGGTCCTAGGCCAAAGCTCAGAATAAATGCAAACAAACAGCTCATGGTCATGTAGGGCACCCAGCTATAGGAAGCCTGCAAACACAAAGGACAGCGGGTTACAGAATGGGTCACTGTGGACTCAGGGCTTTTCTGATCATTCAAAAGTAAGAATACATGCCAATGAATCTTTTAGCTTATCAACTTAAGGTTTTGAATCTATAGAACAGGTCCCTATGTAAAGGTGGGTGGTTTGGGTGGGGGTAGAGGTGGGTAGGGGGATTGGTGCAGGGGATCGGTTTGGGGTGGCAAGGTGGGGGAGGCAGAAATGAGATGTTATCAGGGCCACGAGCAGGGAACCAGCTGACTCAGAACATCGATGAGGGGGGCTATGCTGGGGCTGTGCTACTTGTGGGCAGCACGGTGGCACAGTGGTTAGCACTGCTGCCTCACAGCGCAAGGGTACCGGGTTCGATTCCCAGCTTGGGTCACTGTCTGTGCGGGGTCTGCACATTCTCCCCGTGTCTACGTGGGTTTCCTCCGGGTGCTCCGGTTTCCTCCCACAATCTGAAAGACATGCTGCTTAGGCGCATTGTGTTACAACGTGGAGGTTGACCCCCTTTTGAGAAGTAACGCCGAATCCCCCAAAGAGGAATACCTCGCCTCGTAATCGGTTAAAAGTGTTTGTGAAGGTGTGAACTGTCCTTCAGTAACGTTGTGTGGGTAACCAACAGAAATACCTGACACGCACTTTAAAATGAACACTTAACAATTTATTTATTTAACTAACAGGGAACTTTAACTAAACAAGTAACCTACCAAATAAAATACGATTCTAATGGAATGCTGTTCAAATAAATACAATATTCATTCATTACAAAAAAAATAGAATTCAGTCACTCTCAAAGAAATATAACCAGGTTTTGTGGCTTTCGGAAACGTTTGGAGTTCTTCTGTTGATTCCTCTGTCTGTAAGTTCTTTCTGATTTGGTACCTTTTGTTAGTTAGATGGTGCGTTCTCTTAAGAGATATCTGAAGCTGGCAGAGTTGAGAGCTGCTCTCTCCCTCTCGAGGCTTGAGAGGTGGCAGTTTTTCAGTTGCTCTCCCATTTTTCCCCCCTGCACTCTCTTTTATACGTGTGATGACCTAACAATTTTCCTACAATAGGATTGGTCTGATGTTGTCAACAACATCAAATTCAAATCTTATAGGTTCTTGGTAGCTGAGCACTTGCATTAAATTGATTGGGCTAAATTTAAAACAAAAACAGGTTGTCTTGTCAAGACTAATGCTTGACTTTCCAATACAAATGTTTTAGCTTGGACTCTGAATGTACTTTGCATTTTAAACCTCCAAGCTCTGAAACAAAACACCAGCTTTTAAAAGCAGCATGCAATGTTTTTTTCCCCTCTAGCATTTTTTAAAATATTTTTTTACATCTTTACCAACATTAAATTCCATCTTTACAAACTCAACTTTGCAACAATTGGCCATGCTAAATTCTCCCTCAGTGTACCCGAACAGGCGCTGGAGTGTGGCAACTAGGGGATTTTCACAGTAACTTCATTGCTGTGTTAATGTAAGCCTACTTGTGACACTAATAAATAAACTTAAAAACTTTAAAAAACCTGCTAATGGCTAACATATATACCAGTGACCTGTTGTTCTTGCTTTTGAGGGAGTGCAGTGAAGGTTTACCAGGCTGATTCCGGGGATGGCGGCACTGACGCATGAGGAGAGATTGACTAGATTAGGATTGTTTTCGCTGGAGTTCAGACAAATGAGGGTGAATCTCATAGAGATTTATAAAATTCTAACAGGACTAGACAGGGTAGATGCAGGGAGAATATTCCCGATGGTGGTAGAGTCCAGAACCAGGGGTCACAGTCTGAGGATTCAGGGTAGACCATTTAGGACGGAGGTGAGGAAACATTTCTTCACCCAAAGAGTGGTGAGCCTGTGGAATTCATTACCACAGGAAGTATTTGATGCCAAAACATTGAATGTTTTCAAGAGGTGGCTGGATATAGCACTTGGGGCGAATGGGATCAAAGGTTATGGGGAGAAAGCAGGATTAGGCTACTGAGTTGGATGATCAGCCATGATCGTGATGAATGGCGGAGCAGGCTCGGAGGGCCAAGGGGCCTCCTCCTGCTCCTATCTTCTATGTTTCTATGTTGTTGTCTCAAGAACTAGATGTCTCTTTAGTGACCAAAGGGAGGGTAAAAATTCCCCTCCCCCACCACGCCCACTCCCAGGGCACAAAAATCCCAAAATACTCCTGGGCCAGGATTTTTCAGGCACTAGGATCTTCCAGTCCCACCAAAGTCGACGGACATTTTTGCCCTGGCCTTTGTCTTTTCACCTATCGACTTGGACACAGAAATGACAGGTTTGCAATTTGCGACCATGTTCTCTGGGTGTGGCACAGCGGAATTTGTATCCCAAGTTTTGAACATAAATCTTAGTTGAATGGAGAAGAATCTCAAACTGTTTTCACTTTGCCTCCTTGATATGAGTTCCTGCTTACAAATGGCAACGTATGAAGCATCTTACCTGATAGGTTAGTGTAATGGTCATTACAGAACACCACAGAGCCATCAGTAAGTAACCACTGAGGATAAGGACTCGCCTTCCAACACGTTCAATCAGCAGCCCCTGAGGAAGCAATGGCAGCATCAACATTGTCTCAAATATAGCACGTGGAAGAATCATAGTATCCCACAGTGCAGAAGGAGGCCATTCAGCCCATCGAGTCTGCACCGACCACAATCCCACCCAGGCCCTATCCACACAATCCCATGCATTTACCCCAGCTAGTCCCCCTGACACTAAGGGGCAATTTCTCATGGCCAAATCGCCTAACCCGCATATCTTTGGACTGTGGGAGGAAACCGGAGCACCCGGAGGAAATCCACACAGACACAGGGAGAACGTGCAAACTCCACACAGACAGTGACCCGAGCCGGGAATCGAACCCGGGTCCCTGGCGCTGTGAGGCAGCAGTGCTAACCACTGTGCCACCGTGCCGTCCATTAGAATTAGACAAAGGCAAAACACTTCACATAATGACTGACTTCAGTATTCACGAGAAAAGAAATCAAACTGTATTCTGTGATGTAAGTGAGATTGCACAATCACTGAAGCACTCTGTGTGACTGTCTGTAATGATAATGTAGCTCCTACACACTGTGCCACTTAATACCTTCATCACCAGTCTCTGAACTTGCATCTTTTAGCTCATTATCAGTCCTGGATAGACATTTCTACTTTGCAATGTCTCAAATTCGACGCATGTCTTGCCAGAGACACCCACAGCCCATGAGAGAATTTTTAAAAAGCCCTCCCACTGCTGTTCCTGATTGGGCAATGAGCCAGCTCTCTGATTGTCTGAATTTTCTAATTGGCTGAAGCACTGAAAGTTGCTTTGTGCGCCTAAAGCATACCTTGTTAATCACCCCCTCCCACAACCCCCACCAATGTCCACTTTCTGACCTCGTGATGCAAAATCCAGTCCCTGGTGGTTAAACAGCGACTTGGGATCAGTCTTTGTTGATTTGCAGTATGTCTGTACCAAAGGTGCTCAGGCCTCTAAGAACCTGAGGATTGGTTAGACCTCATCCAAAGCAACTGTTTCGGAATTGGCTGCTGAGAGACACATTGAAAGTTGGGACAGCCACTGCAAAGGCTCAGTGGGGAAAGGCCAGAGTTCAGGGCCTTCCTGCTATGGTACACAGAGGAGTTGAGTCCAGTCTAAAACCCCTCAGGCTCTATGTATCAGGGAAGGTTGAATGGAATATAAATGCCGATGCAATCTGGATTACAAGAGAAGTGAGGCAAACTGGAGCACCGTACACTGCTTATACCCGATCGATCTGTCTTTGGGGCTGTCACATGTGAATTGTAGCATAACATATCTTCAACAAATTTTGTGAAGAAAAATGAAGGGATTTCCAATTGTTCAGTGTTTTAAATCAGAGGATTTGCGAGTAATTCAGGTTTAAAGGTGAGATAACACTGGATAACCAGTTTGGAAAATTAAAACCAACACATCAACTGTTTCATGAGCCACTTCTTTTAAGACCGTAGGATGAAGTGCATCAGGACCCAGGGACTTGTCAGCCCACAGTTCCAACAATTTACCCAGTACACTTCCCTGGTGATTATACTTTCTTGATTTACAGCTACTTCTGGGATGTTAATTGTATCCTGGACGGTAAAGACTGATGCAAAAACCGGTTAAATTAACCTGCTGTCTGCTTATTTTCCATTATTCATTCCCCAGACTCACTTCCTATAAAACCAACACTCATTTTGTTAACTCTTTTCCTTTTAAAATATCTACAGAAACTCTTACTGTCTGTTTTTATGTTTCCTGTTAACTTTCTGTAATACTTTTATTTTTTCTCCTTAATCCCACCCAGGCCCTTTCCCCATAACCCCAAGTATTTACCCCACTAATCCCCCTGACACTAAGGGGCAATTTAGCATGGCCAATCCACCTAACCTGCACATCGTTGTGACTGTGGGAGGAAACTGGAGCACCCGGGGGAAACCCACGCAGACACAGGGAGAACGTGCAAACTCCACACAGACAGTGACCCAAGCCGGGAATCGAACCCAGGTCCCTGGCACTGCGAGGTCGCAGTGCTAACCACTGTGCCACCGCACTGGAAAGTTAAGAGAGTTGTATGCAACTTTGGCCCTGGCACTGGTGGCATCAAACCTAAGCACTAGGTGGCAGCAATGAACTAATAAACTCTCACCGAAAATGCGGTTTTGAGATCAGGATCCTATGGATGGGATTATAGAGAGTCTCAGTGTAGTCTGATTTAAATTAGTCGTTTACCAATTCCTGTTGTGTCAAACCCCACGAAAACCATCTCATTGGTTTCTGCCACAAGCATTGGGGTTTGGTGGGTTCGATTGGTCACTTCTACTTACACAGCATAAGGCTGAGAAACACTCGCAAGCCCCGGTGCCCATAGTAACGTAGGGGATATATTCTTCCGCAATACCAGCTTGTTTAAATATATAGGTGGCATAGAAGTAAATCTGAAACACAGAAAACAATCTCACTTAAATCACCAGTGCACAGGCAAGGTCGAAGAGCAGACAGACACATCATTTTCTGATTGGCATTTGGGGAGGGACACCTGGTTTGCACCATCTGACACTTATTCAATTTCCTGGCCAAGTTTGTACTGGCACCCAGAGCGTTCGTCGTCTGCTGGGAAATTGTTATAATGCTGATCTAAAGGCATCATTTAGCTGGTTCCGCAATAGCCCAAGTATTGATACTAATCAGTTATCAAGCTCTCCACACAGAAAATAGCTTTTCCAGGGTTTCTAGGGTGTGCTGTCTATGGAGATACATTTAATGAGCTCCAAATGAGCTTTTTAAGATGGTTTCTGAGCCTGAATGCCTTTGGTTTCTCCCTTCATTTCTATTCATTTGGTTAGGAATGTGTGCCACCTGTTTGTTAACCCACAATGTTGGCCCATATCGCAAGGGGGATAGAATATAAAAGCAGAGAAGTCTTGCTGCATCTGTACAGGGCATTGGTGAGGCCGCAGCTGGAATACTGTGTGCAGTATTGGTCCCCTTATTTGCGGAAGGATATATTGGCCTTGGAGGGAGTGCAGAGAAGGTTCACCAGGTTGATACCGGAGATGAGGGGTGTTGATTATGAGGAAAGACTGAGCAGATTGGGTTTGTACTCGTTGGAATTTAGAAGGCTGAGGGGGGATCTTATAGAGACCTATAAGATAATGAAGGGGCTGGATAGGGTAGAGGTGGAGAGATTCTTTCCACTTAGAAAGGAAACTAGAACTAGAGGGCACAGCCTCAAAATAAAGGGGGGTCAGTTTAGGACAGAGTTGAGGAGGAACTTCTTCTCTCAGAGGGTGGTGAATCTCTGGAATTCTCTGCCCACTGAAGTGGTGGAGGCTACCTCGTTGAATATGTTTAAATCACGGATAGATGGATTCCTGATCGGTAAGAGAATTAGGGGTTATAGGGATCAGGTGAGTAAGTGGAACTGATCCACTTCAGATCAGCCATGATCTTATTGAATGGCGGGGCAGGCTCAAGGGGCTAGATGGCCTACTCCTGCTCCTATTTCTTATGTTCTTATGTTCTTAATGTCGAGACAATGGGAAAACACCCCCCCCCCTCGGCTTACATTTGTTCTTAAAAAGGCAGAAGTGGAAGAGTGGAGAGATGCCAGCAAGACCAGGATCGGGAAGACTGCGCCCAGCAGTGATGAGCTACCTGGCAATAGCTATGTGGGACTAATTTGTCAGGGGAGTGTCAGGGGAGTGGGAAAAGGAGTTGTAGTCCAGAAGTCAGTGTTGAGGGTGGTGAGGTATTGGGGAAGGTATCAGGGTCAAGGGTGGGTACCGGTAGACAGGAAGGTGGGTTGAAGTGTGTCTACTTCAATGCAAGGAGCATCCGGAACAAGGTAGATGAACTTGGGGCGTGGATTGCTACTTGGAACTACGATGTTGTGGCCATTACGGAGACGTGGGTAGAACAAGGACAGGAATGGTTGTTGGACGTTCCTGGGTATAGATGTTTCAGTAAGTGTAGGGAAGCTGGTAAAAGAGGTGGAGGAGTAGCATTGTTAATCAAGGATAGTTTAACGGCTGCGGAAAGGCACTTCGAGGGGGATCTGCACACTGAGGTAATATGGGCTGAGGTTAGAAATAGGAAAGGAGCGGTCACGTTGTTAGGAGTTTACTATAGGCCCCCAAATAACAATAGAGATGTGGAGGAAGAAATTGCTAAGCAGATTATGGATATGTGTGGGGGTCACAGGGTAGTTGTCATGGGGGACTTTAACTTTCCAAATATTGATTGGAACCTTTGTAGGTCAAATAGTTTGGATGGGGCAGTTTTTGTGCAGTGTGTGCAGGAGGGTTTCCTGACACAATATGTGGATAGGCCGACAAGAGGTGAGGCCACATTGGATTTGGTACTGGGAAATGAACCAGACCAAGTGTTAGATTTGGTTGTGGGAGAGCACTTTGGAGATAGTGACCACAATTCGGTGTCTTTTGTTATTGCAATGGAGAGGGATAGGGCCGTACGGCAGGGCAAGGTTTACAATTGGGGGAGAGGTAATTATGATGCGATTAGGCAAGAATTAGGGGGCATAAGTTGGGAACAGAAACTGTCAGGGAAAGGCACTAATGAAAAGTGGAACTTTTTCAAGGAACAAATACTGGGTGTCCTTGATAGGTATGTCCCTGTCAGGCAGGGAGGAAATGGCCGAGTGAGGGAACCATGGTTCACGAAAGAGGTGGAATGTCTTGTGAAAAGGAAGAGGGAAGCTTATGTAGGGATGAGGAAACAAGGTTCAGATGGCTCGATTGAGGGTTACAAGTTAGCAAGGAACGAGCTGAAAAAGGGGCTTAGGAGAGCTAGGAGGGGCATGAGAAGTCCTTGGCGGGTCGGATCAAGGAAAACCCCAAGGCTTTTTACTCTTATGTGAGGAATAAAAGAATGACCAGGGTGAGGTTAGGGCCGGTCAAGGACAGTAGTGGGAACTTGTGTATGGAGTCAGTAGAGATAGGCGAGGTGATGAATGAATACTTTTCTTCAGTGTTCACCAAGGAGAGGGGCCATGTTTTTGAGGAAGAGAAGGTGTTACAGGCTAATAGGCTGGAGGAAATAAATGTTCGGAGGGAGGATGTCCTGGCAGTTTTGAATAAACTGAAGGTCGATAAGTCCCCTGGGCCTGATGAAATATATCCTAGGATTCTTTGGGCGGCAAGGGATGAGATTGCAGAGCCTTTGGCTTTGATCTTTGGGTCCTCGCTGTCCACGGGGATGATGCCAGGGGACTGGAGAGTGGCGAATGTTGTTCCTCTGTTTAAGAAAGGGAATAGAAATGACCCTGGTAATTATAGACCGGTTAGTCTTACTTCGGTGGTTGGTAAATTGATGGAAAAGGTCCTCAGGGATGGGATTTACGACCATTTAGAAAGATCCGGATTAATCCGGGATAGTCAGCACGGATTCGTGAAGGGCAAGTCGTGCCTCACAAATTTGATAGAATTTTTTGAGGAGGTAACTAAGTGTGTTGATGAAGGTAGGGCAGTTGATGTCATATACATGGATTTTAGTAAGGAGTTTGATAAGGTCCCCCATGGTCGGCTTATGATGAAAGTGAGGAGGTGTGGGATAGAGGGAAAGTTGGCCGATTGGATAGGTAACTGGCTGTCTGATCGAAGACAGAGGGTGGTGGTGAATGGAAAATTTTCAGATTGGAGGCAGGTTGCTAGCGGAGTGCCACAGGGATCAGTGCTTGGTCCTCTGCTCTTTGTGATTTTTATTAATGACTTAGAGGAGGGGGCTGAAGGGTGGATCAGTAAATTTGCTGATGACACCAAGATTGGTGGAGTAGTGGATGAGGTGGAGGGCTGTTGTAGGCTGCAAAGAGACATAGATAGGATGCAAAGCTGGGCTGAAAAATGGCAAATGGAGTTTAACCCTGATAAATGTGAGGTGATTCATTTTGGTAGGACAAATTTAAATGTGGATTACAGGGTCAAAGGTAGGGTTCTGAAGACTGTGGAGGAACAGAGATCTTGGGGTCCATATCCACAGATCTCTAAAGGTTGCCACTCAAGTGGATAGAGCTGTGAAGAAGGCCTATAGTGTGTTAGCTTTTATTAACAGGGGGTTGGAGTTTAAGAGCCGTGGGGTTATGCTGCAACTGTACAGGACCTTGGTGAGACCACATTTGGAATATTGTGTGCAGTTCTGGTCACCTCACTATAAGAAGGATGTAGAAGCGCTGGAAAGAGTGCAGAGGAGATTTACCAGGGATGCTGCCTGGTTTGGAGGGTAGGTCTTATGAGGAAAGGTTGAGGGAGCTAGGGCTGTTCTCTCTGGAGCGGAGGAGGCTGAGGGGAGACTTAATAGAGGTTTATAAAATGATGAAGGGGATAGATAGAGTGAACATTCAAAGACTATTTCCTCGGGTGGATGGAGCTATTACAAGGGGGCATAACTATAGGGTTCGTGGTGGGAGATATAGGAAGGATATCAGAGGTAGGTTCTTTATGCAGAGAGTGGTTGGGGTGTGGAATGGACTGCCTGCAGTGATAGTGGAGTCAGACACTTTAGGAACATTTAAGCGGTTATTGGATAGGCACATGGAGCACACCAGGATGATAGGGAATGGGATAGCTTGATCTTGGTTTCAGATAAAGCTCGGCACAACATCGTGGGCCGAAGGGCCTGTTCTGTGCTGTACTGTTCTATGTTCTATGGACACTGGCTCTGAGCCAGAGGAGAGAAGCATGCAATCATTGCAAGCCGGGAATCTTGCACTAATAATGGCAATATCGGTCAGCTGACCCATAATAAAAATACATCGGCTCCAGGAGGCTGAAGGATAATAACTCACAAAAGAGTTGAAGGACTTATAAACGACACCATCAGAGGTCGCTATGGCAACTTGAGCATAGCAACAAGAACTAGCTCCTGGTCAGCTAGAATCACTTGAATACCTGCTAACTTAATTTAGCATGTTTATTTGTAACACTAGTGGATTGGGGAGGTCTTATGGCACAGTGGGTAGCGTCCCTGCCTCTGAGCCAGGGTTCGAGTTGATGGCCACGGAAGGTGCATTCATAACACAGTCAAACAGGTCAAGTGTCAGCCTGTAAATCCTTCCAATCACGTGAATGGCTGGCAGTAAGAGTGGGAGAAACTCCTGGTCAGCCATACTTGATGTGAGAATCCTAGAATCACTACAGTGCAGAAAGAGGCCATTCGGCCCATCGAGTCTGCACCGACCACAATCCCACCCAGGCCCTATCCCCATAACCCCACATATTTACCCTGCTAATCCCCCTGACACTAAGGGGCAATTTAGCATGGCCAATCAACCTAACCCGCACATATTTGGACTGTGGGAGGAAACCAGAGCACCCGGAGGAAACCTAGACAGACACAGGGAAAACGTGCAAACTCCACAAAAACAGTGACCCAACCTGGGAATTGACCCCAGGTCCTTTACGCTGTGAGGCAGCAGCGCTAACCACTGTGCCATCGTGCCGCCCATAAGGTGGTGCCCCTCAAGCTACAAGCTCCTGGCGACAGACTCGCAACATGTTCCACGGATTACTAGCTATGGAAAGAGACCATTAGGTGCAGGAAGAAGAAGGTTAGTGGATTGGACCAGATTTCTTACTGGGACAGAACCAACAATTTGTCTGCAATGCGTAATTTGGATTCAACCTGCTTTGCACTATTTCAATGTTCCCAGCAATGTCCAAGTTGTTGTGACTGTGAAGATCATCTCTCATTCTTCAAAGTTCTAGAGAATACAGGCCCAGTTTCGTCAATCTCTCCTCATAGGATAATCCCACCATCCCAGGGACCACTGTTGAGCTTCCTCTATGGCAAATACAGACTTCTTTGGATCCATAGAATCCCTACAGTGCAGAGGAGGCATTTCGGCCCATCGGGTCTGCACTGGCCCTCCGAAAGAGCACTCTACCTAGATGCACTCCCCTGCCCTATCCCCGTAACCCCACGCATTGATCATGGCCAATCCACTTAACCTGCATGGTTTTGAACTGTGGGAGGAAACCCATGTAGACATGAGGTGGTTAAGAAGATGTATGGTGTGCTGGCCTTCATCAATCGAGGGATTGAGTTTAGCAGTCGGGAGATAATGATGCAGCTTTATAAGACCCTCGTCAGACCCCACTTGGAGTACTGTGCTCAGTTCTGGTCGCCTCATTACAGGAGGGATGTGGAAATGATTGAAAGGGTGCAGAGAAGATTTATAAGGATGTTGCCTGGATTGGTTGGCATGCCTTATAGGATAGGCTGAGGGAGCTTGGTCTTTTCTCCTTGGAGAGATGAAGGATGAGAGGTGACCTGATAGAGGTGTACAGGACGTTGAGAGGTATAGATCGGGTGGATTCTCGGAGGCTTTTTCCCAGGGCTGAAATGACTGCTACGAGAGGACACAGGTTTAAGGTGCTGGGGAGTAGGTACAGAGGAGATGTCAGGGGTAAGTTTTTCACTCAGAGGGTGGTGGATGAGTGGAATCGGCTGCCGTCAGTGGTGGTGGAGGCAAACTCGATAGGGTCTTTTAAGAGACTTCTGGATGAGTACATGGGACTTAATAGGATTGAGGGTTATAGGTAAGCCTATATATAGGCCTAGGTAGGTAGGGACATGACCGGCGCAACTTGTGGATGAAGGGCCTGTTTGTGCTGTAGTTTTTCTATGTTCTATGTTCTAACTCCACACAGACAGTGACGCAAGCTGGGAATTGAACCCGAGTCCCTGACGCTGTGAGGTAGCAGTGCTAACCACTGTGCCACTCTTCAAAACTTCTTTAAAGTTTTGTTCTTTTCCCTTCTCAAGGTGATAATTTTACTTTTATTCGAGATGAAAGGACCAAGATTAAGGCGAGAGATCTTTAAGGCAGAAACATTCATGTAAGTAATAAATGGAAGAGTAAAAATATTCAATGGCCTCTGGTCACCGTGGTGCTAATGTTGCAGAAAGCTAGTAATGATTTTCCAATCAATGGAGTTTTTTTAATGTTTGTTCATGGGAAGTGGCTATCGCTGGCTAGACCGGCATTTATTCATAGAAACCATAGAAACCCTACAGTATAGAAAGAGGCCATTCGGCCCATCGAGTCTGCACCGACCACAATCCCACCCAGGCCCTATCCCCATATCCCTACATATTTACCCAACTAATCCCTCTCACCTATGCATCTCAGGACACTAAGGGCAATTTTTTTTAGCATGGCCAATCAACCTAACCCGCACATCTTCGGACTTTGGGAGGAAACCGGAGCACCCGGAGGAAACCCACGCAGACACGAGGAGAATGTGCAAACTCCACACAGACAGTGACCCAAGCCGGGAATCGAACCAAGGTCCCTGGAGCTGTGAAGCAGCAGTGCTAGCCACTGTGCTACCGTTTATTACTCATCCCTAACTGCCCTTGAGAAGGTGGTGGTACATAAGAACATAAGAAATAGGAGCAGGAGTAGGCCATCTAGCCCCTCGAGCCTGCCCCGCCATTCTATAAGATCATGGCTGATCTGAAGTGGATCAGTTCCACTTACCCGCCTGATCCCTATAACCCCTAATTCCCTTACCAATCAGGAATCCATCTATCCGTGATTTAAACATATTCAACGAGGTAGCCTCCACCACTTCAGTGGGCAGAGAATTCCAGAGATTCACCACCCTCTGAGAGAAGAAGTTCCTCCTCAACTCTGTCCTAAACTGACCCCCCTTTATTTTGAGGTTGTGCGCTCTAGTTCTAGCTTCCTTTCTAAGTGGAAAGAATCTCTCCACCTCTACCCTATCCAGCCCTGAGCTGCCTTCTTGAACAGCTGCAGTCCCTATGGTGTAGGTACACCCATGGTACTGTTAGGGAGGGAGTTCAGGGATTTTGACCTAGCAACAGTGAAGGATCGGTGATATATTTCCAAGTTAGGATGGTGAGTGACTTGGAGGGGAACTTCCAGCTGTTCCCAGGTATCGGCAGCCCTTTCCCATCTGAATGGTAGTGGGTGCTGCCGAAGGAATTTTGGTAAACTCCAGCAGTGCATCTTGTAGATGGTACTCACTGCTGCCACTGTGCGCCAGTAGTGGAGGGAGTGAATGTTTGTGGATGTGGTGCCAATTAAGCAGGCTGCTTTGTCCTGGATGGTGTCAAACGTTTTGAGTGTTGTTGGAGCTGCACTCATCCAGGCAAGTGGAGAGAATTCCATTGCACTCCTGACTTGTTCTTTGAAGAGATGGTGGACAGGCTTTGGGGAATCAGGAAGTGCGCTACCAGTCATAGGAGTCCCAGCCTCTGACCTGTTCTTGTAGCCGGAGTATTCAGTTTCTGATCAATGGTGTCCCCAGGATATTGCATTGTGTGAGTGGGGTGGAAGATTATTTACACTGGTTCACACCAGTTTCAAGAGGAAAGTTGCCAGTGCACAGGACATAGTAAATATTCCAGCTGAGGTATATCGGAGTTTAATTGCTCCCTAAATCAGGCTGATCTATGACAATTCCATCTGTCTAATAGTGAACCGAGGAAAACTAAAATAAGATGTGCAGTCTGCCCATTGCCCTTTCCCCAAATCAACAGTTAAATTATCATAATTGTCACAATTGTGTGGGGAAGAAAACAGAATTGGCGTTTTGCCCTCTCATCAGAATGTGAAACATTGGGCAGGATTTCCCAGCCATGCTCGCCCCAAAACTGGAAAATTCCGCCTGAGGTCAGCGGACCTTTGCATTGTCCGCTACGATTCCTGTGGTGGGCGGGACAGGAAAATCCCCCCTCCATTATCTCAAGTATTACTAACATTTCAATTAGATTTCCAACATCTGTGCTTGGGTCACTGTCTGTGTGGAGTCTGCACATTCTCCCCGTGTCTGCGTGGGTTTCCTCCGGGTGCTCCGGTTTCCTCCCACCGCAGTGTGATTGACTGCCCTCCAAAGGCAACTAGGGATGGGCAATAAATGCTGGCCAGCCAGCGGCGTCCATGTTCCATGAATGAACAAAAAAAAAATGAATACGCTATACAATTGTTCTTGTTTGTTCTGTAGGGAATGATCAATGTCAGCCCATTACAGGTGAATTAATCTAACCAGAGCCTGAAATCATTTGCCAATAAAGCCCATGCCAAAGATCATCCTGTTAGAGACCAAATTTAACAGTGTGAGGCAATCAGCACATTTCTTCAGTTCTACTTTATAATTGGCAAAGAAAAGCAATCGCTGAAGATTACTTCCTAATTTAAACTCTCAAATGCACCCACAGAGACATTAAATGTTTGTTATTTGAAGAGTTCATTTTAACACACATAAGTGCAGTAAACTGCTCTGTGAAAATCGAACTCTCTCACTTACAGCATTGATCCCGCTAAACTGCTGAGCCATGTTGATGATGATCACAGTGATCAGCTGCCATCGAGCCGAGCGTTCGGTGAGAAGTTCACACAGTGGCTTTGACTGCTGCAATTGTGTTTCCGCACATTCCTTCTCCAAACCCTCCAATTCACTCAAGTAAGTGTCATCATCATGGAACTTCCTGAGAGCTGGGGGAAGAGATAGACTCCATCTTTATCTTACAATCGGACCTCATTATAGGTTATGTTTGAAGGGAGGATGATCTAAAGTTGGCCATGCACCAGTTCTCTAAAAGGACATTGCAGATACTTAGTCACAGAGGATGATCTGGTTGACTGCTAACCATGTGCCAGGCATGTGCTATACGGAAGAAGGAACTTGCACTGACATGGCACCTTTCATGACTTCATGTCCCAAAGCACTTTACAGCCAATGAAGTACTTTTGAGATTAAGTCACTTATAACAAGGGAAAACGACAGCAAGATCTCCCAAACAGCCATGATGATGGTGACTAGTTGGTTTGTTGTTGGCGATATTGGTTGAAGGATTTATGTTGGCCAGGGGACTGGGAGAACTCCCCAGCTGCTCCTTGAAATCATATCATGGGGGCGGAAATTTCTCATCTCGCCTGCGGTGGGAATTGTAACGGGCGAGACAGAAAACTCGGTGGACCATTTAAAGGTCCGTTGAGCTCGGACAGGAATTTCCAGTCTTGGATATGCACGGCTGGAAAATCCCGCCTGTGAACTTGGGTCTCATACATTTGATAGTGCAGCACTCCTTCTGTTCTGCACTGAAGTGTCAGCCGAGGTTTTGCGCTCAACTCTCAAGGATAAGACTTGAACCCACAACCTTCTGAGGCAAAGAGGAGAGTCAGGGCTGAAAGCCAAAAGGCAATTCCGACGGAAGAAAATTGTATTCGTATTAAATTGCATTGAGCAGTTGGATTGCCTCAGATTCTACAAAGGTTAAAGCGTGAATAGAGCTGGGATGCATTGTTCGTATTAGACTTTTGAGGAAGACTGAATTAGACTAAAGAGAACTAGACAAAGTAGCACAGCAATGAGTGGGGCTGCATGCTGCTGAATTGAGTTTGCATTGTACAGACTGAGCTTCGACTGTGTTGGGTGATGTAGGAATGTGTCAAGTGCTTATGGACTGTACTGAAGGAAGTTAGACTGGATCCACTGGGAGCTGTAAGGTGTTGATTAGCATTGTACTGAAGATTAGATATCAACTTTCATTTATGTTGCATTGTTAGTGTAGTAAAAATGGGCCAAAGTGCTTCACAGGATGTGTTGATCAGAGTGGCAGAGTTCTGCAGGAGGTTAGACCGAATCCAGTGGGAGTTGTAATATACTGAAGGAAGTTAGATGATATCAAGTGGAGTGGAAGTATACCAAGTGTAGTTGTACTGTTTAGAGTAGAATTAGCCGATGACGTTAAAAACTGTGCCAAAGAATTCTTCAATCAAGAACAGTACTCACCCTGGAGGGCTTTCATTTCCTCTTTTCTATCGATGAAGAGGTACCTAGGACTCTCAGGGAACCATGGTAACAGTAGCAGCTGAAGCATAGCAGGAATGCAGCTGGTGGAGAGCAGGCTTGGCCAATACTCCTCTCTCCCAAGCAACTCTCTACAATGAACAGAGACAACAACCACAAAACAGCAGCATCACTCATCAGTGTCAACCTAGTCAGTGATTTACAGACTAATCACTTTCTTCATTTCAAATGTGAAGATGTTTGAGTAAGATGCCTCATGGAGACACAATAGTGGCAGGGTAGCACAGTGGTTAGCACTGCTGCTTCACAGCTCCAGGGACCTGGGTTTGAATCCCGGCTCGGGTCACTGTCTGTGTGGAGTTTGCACATTCTCCCGTGTCTGTGTGGGTTTCCTCCGGGTGCTCCGGTTTCCTCCCACAGTCCAAAGATGTGTGGGCTAGGTTGATTGGCCATTCTAAATTGTCCCGGAATGGATAGGTTAGAGGGGTTAGTGGGTAAATATGTAGGGATATGGGGATAGGGCCTGGGTGGGATTGTGGTCGGTGCAGACTCGATGGGCCGAATGGCCTCTTTCTGCACTGTAGTATTCTATGACAATAGAATCCATTGAAGTTTTGGATTTTTACACGAGATACTTTGTTCATGTTCAGCATCACCAACAACGCTCGTAAGTGAAACTTTATTCCCAAAGGAACCTAACCTATGTGGGAGAGTTAAACCAGGTTAAACTGGAATGCGTCATCATGTCTTCAAAGGCTAATTGAATATGCATTCAGATGGGGGGGTTAGCAGGAACTTCCACTCCTCTTCTTTCAAGAGCTAATGTTTCCCGACCAACAGCAACTCTCCTCCACTCTGGTTCCGTCGGTACAATCCTCACCCATAAGGCACACTATTCCTGATCTCCCACAAATCTGCTCCCAGCTCCAACTTTCTTGGCCTCTTCTCCATCTGGGCTGACAAATTCCCCAGACTGCATCCCCTACCACCCCCTAATGTGATGGTCAGGCTACACTCCAGCATCTAAATTCGCTTCTCAGCCATGCTGCCATCACTTACTGCTTCTGGGCTTCCCCCTGCAGCCCAACAGCCAGCTTCTCTGAGTCCAATCTTTCAGTTATACTGAGCAAATATTGCTCCCGGGCTTCTCTAAGCCCCAGTTCCTAGCAGCACAGAGCTATCAAAAGTTCCTGGGCTTCTCTAAGCCCCAGCTCCTAGCAGCACGGAGCTATCAATGGCTCCCAGGACTTCTCTGAGCCCTGGGTCCCCTCAACAACAAAGCTAATGACAGCATTTCATCTGCATGGAGCTAGTGTTCCTCTCTGTCTGCTCCCTCCAGGCTAATATTCACCCCACCATTTGAACTGATCTGTGTCACCTATTCATATCTCCCAGCTGGGTTCCACTCCTGTCCCTAAGCAGGATCTAATATATCCAAGCTGAGTACATTCTGTATCTTAAATGTTACTATCTCCAATCAACTGGAGGTCTGCCCCAGAGATGCTAACTTACAAAAACACTAAAAGAAAGTATTTCTTATGGTCTAATGATGTTCAAATATTTGGCAAATGTTAGTAGGAATATATGAACTAGAGACCATTTAGCTCCAAGCTATTCAGTGAGAAAAGCAGAGGGTTTGTGGAGTTAGGTCACAGATCATCCATGATCTGTGACCTAACTCCACAAACCCTCTGCCTTTATTCATTTCTGTTCATAACTTTGACAAAAATTATTGATTTTAGTTTTAAACTTAACAATTACCTGGTGCAAAATCCCATTTGCAGAAGAGAGATTTTTACGGGAGTTGGGTGTCACTGGCTAGGCCAGCATTTATTGCCCATCCCTAATTGTCCTTGTTCAGAGAGCATTTCAGAGTCAACCACATTGCTGTGTGGCTCTGGAGTCACATGTAGGCCAGACCAGCTAAGGACGACAGATTTCCTTCCCTAAAGGGACATTAGTGAAACAATTGAGTTTTTACCACAATCGACAATGGGTTCACGGTCATCGTTAGGCTTTTAATTCAAGATTTTCTTTTAATTCAGTTCAAATTTGTTCATTTGATTTGAACCCTGACCTTTCACCCCGCCCTGGATTGAGGTTGCAGTGTAAAATGTAAAGGCCGCCTTGCCACTTGGCCTACCCGCCAATCATAACTGCAGGTGGGCAACATAAAATTGCAGTCAATTGGTCCTTGATTAATTTAAATTGGATTTTAGATTGCTGGCAGGACCACACACAAATCAGATGTGTGCCCACCCATCTCGGAATTGTGCGCGATGATGTCAGGAAGCCCACCTGACATAATTTGACCAAATGTGTATGTTCGGCTGGGTCGATCGCGTGCCCAATCCACAATCGTAAAATTCCAGCCTTAATCTTTTTGACGATTCTCAGTGCCATTTGAAACAATCTGTATGCTTGCATCCCCAAGTCTCTTTGGACCTCCCTTAATTCAAGCTTTTCACCATTTGCAATGTATTGTGTTCTACCCTTTTTGGGTCCAAAATGGATGACCTCACGTTCGCCTAAACGGAAATCCATTTGCCACACTTTGATCCATTTACTTAATCTAGTAATAACTTTGTAATTTCCCATTTGAATCTGTACTGCTTACAATTCCACCACTCCTTGTGTCATCAGCAAATTTGGTCATGCAACTTTTAATTCTATCATCTGAATCTAAACACAGTTAATGCTTGTGGCTCCAACACTCACCCTATTGAACAGTGCTAGACACATTCTGTCAATTCCAAAGCCTGCCTGTCCTAGATATTGTCTCCATTAACTTCCTAACCTAATTTGCCTTCAATTTTATCAGCATTAACTTTTATTTAACAGTCTCTGATGAGCTACTTTATAAATGCCTTTTGGCGGTCCAGATAAATAAGGTGTTTAAAATTCCATGGTCCAGTGTTTAGTTACCACTTCAGGAAAATTAGATTTGTCAACATGACCTAGTTTGGCAAATCCGTGCTGATACTTTTGGCTGAAGTTTCAATTTCGCAGTCACCCTATTTTTAATGATTGACTTTCAGCAATTCTCTGACAACAAATGGTAGCCATGATGTGGAGATGCCGGCATTGGAATGGTAGGCCAACTGGTCGACAATTCCTTGGTTTTCCTCTCTCTCAAGTTTCTTTAATAGTTTAGAGGCACGCACGATTTTCCAATCTAAAGAACTAGTTCCCGAACCAAGAGAGAGAAAAGAAAAAAGATGCTGGAAATACTCAGCAGCTCTGGCAGCATCTGTAGAAAGAGAAACCGAGTGAATGTTTTGGGTCCGTAACTTTCCATCAGTAAGGTAGCATAATGCTCCTTCACAGCGGCAGGGACCCGGGTTCAATTTGTTGGCCTTGGGTGACTGTCTCTGTGGAGTTTGCACGTTGTCCTCATGTCTGCGTGGGTTTCCTCCGTGTGCTCCGGTTTCCTCCCACACTCCAAAGATCTGTAGGTTAGGTGGATTAGCCATGATAAATGTACGGGGATAGGGTGGGGTGTTCTAAGCCTAGGTAAGGAGCTCATTTGGAGAGTCAGTACAGACTTGATGGGCTGAATGGCCTCCTTCTGCACTGATTCTAACTCTGAACCAATTTGAAAGATGGATCTTAATCACCTGGTTACAAAGTAAAGATATACATCGAAATAACACGGGGTTATTGGAGATGGTTATGTAAGGAAACATCAGATGTCCTCCATGGCTGTGAGTGACACTTAATTAAAACCCGAAGGTGCAGCAGGCAACTTCCTGGAGGGTTAATACGTAAAAAAAACCTAATGGACGGAGATGGGAAGGGGAATAGGCCATTCAGTTCCTCAAGCCAGATCTGCTTTACAATTAAATCATGGCTGATCTGTATTTTAACTCCATCTACCCACTTTAATTCCATTAGCCCCAAAAGGTTTGCCTAAGGAAAGTCCATCAATCTCAGCTTTAACATTTTCACCACAACAAACCTCAACAATTTCTTGCGGAAAAGCATTGCAGGTTTCCACGGTGTGAAGGGTGAAGGGAACATTGTCCTTGAATGACCGAACTCTAATTATACCTCAATGGTTACGTCCCTTTTTTGTGGACAACCCCCCGCCCCCCCCCCTCCTCCCCCACACCCCCACCAATACAAGTGGTTTCTCTCTAACTACCCTCCAAATTTTAAACACTGCAAAGAAACATGGCTGGGTTTGCACAAGCTTTCCGCTGTTGCTTTTCATATTGGCAGCAACCTCCAGAAAGAAACGTGGATTTTTCATGGTCCATAGTCGATCCCTTTCTCACCCAATGTTTAGGCAGATGAATGGGAATACAGGAATAGAACCATTCCACAGTACACCAGCGAGTGGGCTGTATTGTCACATGCTGCCAAGTGATCCCCCCAGTCAGAGGCATACTTGGGACAGTCCAGCAAATGACAAGGGACCCCCAAAATGAGTGGATTCGAACCCAGGTCCCTGGAGCTGTGAAGCAGCAGTGCTAACCACTGTGTTACCGTGCCGCCCACACCATAACCCACACCTAGGGCTCAGTGCAGTGTTGAGCAGAGATGTGTATGGAGATAGCTTGGAACTTTTACTGTGCATGTATAAATAGTTCTAGGAGTTAATTAAAACTTATAATTAACCTACTGAAGACTTTTCTCACCACGGGATGTCAGCGAAAGAGGGTAGCGTCTCTGAGTGTCAGGTTAAACTGACATTCCAGGCTCTTCCTCGCAGTCACGACTGACGGACTGACTGCTCTGCCCACTGAATCATGTGGTGGAGCTATTCAGTCGGTCACAGGCTGACTCCTCCCTGCATTTTGCTATTGACAGAACAGTTTCACATCTTTTAAATGAGCGAACTCTTTGGAAAATGAAACAGGTCGAGTATCATAGAATCCCCACAGTGCGGAAGGAGGCCATTCGGCCCATCAAGCCTCTCCGACACAGCATCCCACTCAGGCACCGCCTCCTCCCCATCCTGCCCTATCCGTACATTTACCCGACCAATCCTCTGAGTTTTCTGAACTCGTGACCCCATTTGACTCTTTTCCAGCAGGGGGGAGGGGGCGGACATTTGGTGCGCAATTCAAATGTTCATCCAATCAGCAATGAATCATAGAAACCCTACAGTACAGAAGGAGGCCATTCGGCCCATCGAGTCTGCACCAACCACAATCCCACCCAGGCCCTACCCCCATATCCCTACATATTTACCCACCAATCCCTCTAACCTACGCATCTCAGGACTCTAAGGGGCAATTTTTAGCATGGCCAATCAACCTAACCCGCACATCTTTGGACTGTGGGCGGAAACCGGAGCACCCGGAGGAAACCCACGCAGACACGAGGAGAATGTGCAAACTCCGCACAGACAGTGACCCAAGCCGGGAATCGAACCCAGGTCCTTGGAGCTGTGAAACAGCAGTGCTAACCACTGTGCTACCGTGCTGCCCTCAGACCAAAGGTTGACTTCGTCTGGAGATCGAAAAGGTTAGTGAAAGTCATCATAGTAAGACCATAAGACCAAAAGACACAGGAGCAGAATTAGGCCACTCGGGCCATCACATCTGCTCCGCCATTCAATCATGGCTGAATAACGGGACCTCCTTTCCAAGGGCCTTGGTGGGAGGGGAGAGGGGGACTAACAGAAAAGGATGGACGTAGCTGGGGTAAATGTCTGTAATGGTGTGGACTGTACAGTATCCAGCCTATAGAGGTGAGAATTAGTATCCGTCCTCTGCCTGCGAATCAGGCTCACCCATGGATTTAGTTCTGCTCATTCTCAGCTACTAATCTATAGCTGTGAGTGCACAGACCCGGTTCACCCTGAGTGGTTGTTTGATGCTGATCTGAAAGGAGAGAGCATATTTGCTAGCGTCTTCATTGGCCCTTCCAACCCTTCCCGCTGCCAGGAACTTCATTCCTACAGGCAGAGCAGAGATGTTCAGCCAAGTGATCCCTTAATCTAACTTTGGTCTCCCCAATGTTGAGGAAACCACACTGTGAGCAGCAAGCACTGTATACAGGGTAGGGAAAAGTGCAAGTAAATCCCTGCCTCACCCAGAAGCTGTTTGGGACCCTGACAGGTGGAAGGAGAGGGATTCTCGCACCAAGTGGGAATGGGGCAGGTATTCGAGGTGATGGAGCGGTGGACCAGGGTGTGGTGGTGGTGATGGTCACTTTGGAATACCGAAAGGAATGGGAGGGAAGGTGTGTGGAATTGTGGTAGAGATAGCAGAAATGGCTGAGAATTATCCGTCAAACACAGAGACTTGTGGGGCGGAGGATGATAATAAGCAATAATTATAGGAGGGAATTTTAAATATTTCTTGCCGAGCTGTGGCAGCATCACTTACTATGGAGCTGTCCCAGGAAATGAATCCTTTTGAGACAAGTTTCTGCTTAAATCACATTATTAGAAAACTACTTACGTTAGTATTTACTTTAAAAAGAAATCCCAAACTGTGACTATGGTGGGATTTACACAACCCACCACAATGCCATTGGCCACTGCCCAGTGGCCAGAGCATCTGGTCCCACCATTGTCAACGGGGTTTCCTGAAACCTGCGGCGAGGGTGCGCTGTTGGCGGGACTGGAATTTCCCACTGGAAAGTTCTGGTCATTGTGTCTGAGGAGCTCTCTTTGAGAGGAGTGAATCTGAGGAAGTCTCGGAGACAGCACTTCTGAGGGATCTCGTGTGAGTGATGGGAGAGGGAGATCTCATTCAGGAAATGGTCTGAGTATTTCCATTCATTTGAGTTCAGTCTCTTATTGAGAAAGTGGATCTCAGAATAGCTCACTGAGTGTTTGCGTCTAATGGGTTCTCATTTAGTGAATGAATGAGGGAAGTGTATTGTATTTAAATAGATTACTCAGCGCAGGGCAGCACAGTGACACAGTGGTTAGCACTGCTGCCTCACAGCGCGAGGGACCGGAAATCAATTCCAGCCTTGGGTCACTGTCTGAGTAGAGTTTGCACATTCTCCTCGTGTCTGCGTGAGTTTCCTCCGGGTGCTCAGGTTTCCTCTCAGTCAAAAGATGTGCGGGTTAGGTGGATTGGCCATGCTAAATTGCCCCTCAGAGTTCCAAGATGTGTGTGTTAGGGGGATTAGTGGGATAAATACATGGGGTTATGGGGAGAGGTCCTGGATAAATGCTCTGTCAGGGAGTTGGTGCAGACTCGGTGGGACAAATGGCCTTCTTCTGCACTGTAGGGATTCTATGGTTCTAGATCTGGATTATTGAGAAAGCCGGCCCAGGAGGATTTGCTGAAAGTGAGTGAAGGAATCACTGTGAGCAGATTGGTGGAGATCATATTGAGTGAGTTGATTTGAGGAGATCACTCTCAGGAAACAATGAGAAAGCACACATTGAATGGTGTTGGTTAATTGTATAAAGTGACGGCAAATTCCATGTGACACAACATTTACCATCTTATTTACCAAGCTAGGATTTCAACAGGGTAATTGTTCATACAGACATGTTTCACAAGTGAAGGAGCACTGAGCAATTTGTGAGTTTTCTGTGTGGGGAAGGAGCTGAGCACAGGGTCTCGTTGACTGTAAACCCCCCACAGTCTCTGCTCTTTGAGAAGACTATTCAAATGGACAGTAGCTAAGGCTCAAAACCAGCAGACTGTTTCGATACAGCAGGTAGACAAACAGTTACATTATAAAACACTGGGTCATATACTTCAATCTCCTCAAGGTATAAAATAACAAAGAGGACCTTCAGTGTATTGACCTTAAAAGAAGCTGATTTTGTGTTCTGAGATATGTTACAGTTTTAACATTGCCAAACCTCACTGCTGGGTTCAGACGTTCCTCCCTCAGGTTATCAGGTTCCACGATTTCACCTACTTGTTAAATTATATATATGCTATGTGTTGTTAAAATATCGCGTATTATGAGCTTTATAAGGAATCCTGCAGCGATAGGATAAACTGATAATGGTGGACAATCCACTCTGGGCGATATTAATGTGTGCTACTGGCAGCTGCCTTGCCTGCCAGTCAAATGTTTTTTACTCATTAGAATGAATGGTGAGCAAGTGCCGATGCTGATTCTGTCTCACCTCTGTCCCATCACCTGTCCGATTAGAATTCCTGCAGTTATGAACACTGATGTGCCCATAGTTACTGTCCCCCTCAGAGCCTTGGGTGCAATTTCTCCCAAATACATGGGTTGTACACACAGGGTGACTCCTGCAAAGAAGAGTTGAATGGAAAAGAAAAATGATTAGAATGTGGCCGATGCAGTGCCTCTGATTGTACACTGTGCAAAACAGACAGTCGACAACGCTCCGGATTCATCGCACTGACATCCAGGTCAGGGTTTACAGTGTACTGCAGACTACCACAGCCCACTGGCAACGTCGATGGGTTGAGCTGGCCAGCAACAGCGATTGAGCTGGCCAGCAAACGGGGAATCTGACAGATCGGGACCACTGCACATGCGCAGAGTGTCAGAACTGTCAGACTCCTGGGTTGTTAATGAGATTCATGACTGGGACCTCTGCAGTGCACAGAGTGCGGAGATTCGGGTGAGAAGCTGAACTGACAGAACAGTCGTGATCTAGAACAGTTTTCCCACCAATTCAGCGCTTTTGGGAGAATCACGGCCACCGTTTCCATTGCACAGGTATTTTCCCAGCCTCTCCAGTATACTGGAGATCAGCAATTGATTCAAGAGGTGATATTTATCTTTGTAGTTATTTTTAATAGGAGTAACGATAGAAAGAAGGGAATTTAGCCCAGGAACTTAGGTTAACTATCGGAATCCCATTCTGGCTGTTTTCAGCGAATATGTCACAGTCGAGTGACTGCATTTAAGAACTCTCCCAATCCATATGGCTACATGATCTTGTACATTTGTCCTTAAAACCATCAGTGTAGAAGTCCTTGTACTTTTCAACAAGCACAGGATGTGAAGATGATCTTTCCTCATTCGGGTAGGAAGTCAAGAGGAAACATTGGATAGAACGTGACCGCTCGGCGTACGTGAAGCAACTTGTAAACCAGACTGCTGAGGTTTTCCGAAAAGGAGAGTGCTACGAGTGAAGGCAAGGTGAAACTAACGCAAAAACTGCCCACCCATTAGAATCGATACACAGGGCATTTTATTATTTGTAATATAAACTCTCTAAAGAACGCTGACCCGTGATAAAGAACATAAACACAGAATGGGTCACTCACCTCCTGCAATTCCTGTTTTTATTGCGACATGGTGACCCAATTCTAAAAGCTCCCAGAATTTCTCGCTCAAGTACAAGGATTTCTTACGCGGTAAGTTTGAGCTCCTGTTTATTTTAATAAACCCTGTATCAGTTAGTCCATTAGCCAAGCAGAAAATCTTAAAACCCGTAAGCACGTGAAAAACGTGGATTTGCCACAGCAGAGAGCTTCATGCTTTGCAAAAGGGACCATGCTGGCATTTCACTTACCGCCCCCCTGGTTGCTGAACAAGGCCCTTTTACCGTCTATTACGGCAACTGGCTTCGTTCAGCGACCAGGGGGCAGCCACAAAATCCTGCCCGCTGCTGCTGAATTCTCCTGTAACCTATGGAAAGATTGGCAGGCCTTCCCCATACCAGAATGTAGTCCCACGAGAAACCTGCCAACTATTAACAGTTCAAACAGGCCGGCGGGATTACTCGCCCCCATCAAAGCAGATCCAGCCAGGACAAGGATGTTGATGATTAAAAGTGTCCTTTTCCTGAAACACAGAAGTAAACTGCATTTGTCAGAACATCAGGCACTGAATAGCACTTAATACATGCACAACCTGGAGGGATAGTGCTCTGATAGCTACTGGTACTGACTCAGCCCCAGAATAGGCTCCGGCACACAACAGAGGCATGTGGGCCCTGTTCCTATCTGTTGATGAACAGTGACTGAATAAGCCGGATTGTGTTTCCACCACACAGATTCTGCGATTTTTGATCATGTTTGAAAGAAAAATTTTTTTTTTACCAACTGTTCACTGGATATGGACCCCACTTGTTGCCCAGTCCAATTGCTCTGAGAAGGTGGTGTTGGCCCCTCTCCTCCAGCGGGTTATATATCTTTTTAATTTAAGGACTATAAATCATAGGCTTTGAAGTTCTCATGAGAGAAACAGGACTGCAAATAAAAACAAAGGAAATAGAACCACCTGCAGCATTGCAAGTTGGGATAGTGTGGTGCAACGGTGATGGCTCTGGGGTCCAAAATATCACTAACTCCATCAAATCCAGATACAATTTGGATTCAATCTGCAAATGTAGCTGCGAGTCCCAGGAATTTATTCTGTTGGCAGATCATTGGTGGAAACGTCACACAAAAATGGTATATGCAGATGCTTATTGGTTCTGGTTCCTGGATTGAAGGGTAGCTAATGTAAGCCCACTATTCAAAACGGGAGGTAGCGAAAAAGCTGGGAACTATAGACCAGTGAGCCTAACGTCTGTCTTTTTCCGATTGGCAGGCAGTGACTAGTAGGGTTCTGTAGGGATCTGAACTGAGACTCCAACGTCACATTATATATCAATGATTTGGAAGAGGGAACTGAATGTATAATTTCCAGATCGAGTCATAGAGGTTTACAGCATGGAAACAGGCCCTTCAGCCCAATATGTCCATGCCGCCCCTTTTTTTAAAAACCCCTAAACTAGTCCCAATTGCCCGCATTTGGCCCATATCCCTCTATACCCATCTTACTCATGTAACCGTCTAAATGCTTTTTAAAAGACAAAATTGTACCCCCTCTACTACTACCTCTGGTAGCTTGTTCCAGACACTCACCACCCTGTGTGAAAATATTGCCCCACTGGGCCCTTTTGTATCTCTCCCCTCTCACCTTAAACCTATGCCTTCTAGTTTTAGACTCCCCTACCTTTGGGAAAAGATATTGACAATCTCGCTGATCTATGTCCCTCATTATTTTAAAAACCTGTGTCCGATCACCCCTAAACCTCCTACGCTCCAGAGGAAAAAGTCCCAGTCTATCCAGCCTCTCCTTATAACTCAAGTCCTGGTAGCATCCTAGTAATTTTTTTCTGCACTCTTTGAAGTTTAATAATATCCTTTCTATAATAGGGTGACCAGAATTGCACACAGTATTCCAAGTGTGGCCTTACTAATGTCTTGTACAACTTCAACAAGACGTCCCAACGTCAATGTTCTGACCATGAAACCAAGCATGCCGAATGCATTCTTCACCACTCTGTCCACCTGTGACTCCACTTCCAATGAGTTTTGAACATGTACCCCGAGATCTCTTTGTTCTGTAACTCTCCCCAATTCCCTACCATTAACTGAATAAGTTCTGCCCTGGATCATTCTACCAAAATGCATCACCTTGCATTTATCTAAATTAATTTAAATTAATTTCAATGTCATTCATCAGCCCGCTGGCCCAATTGATCAAGATCCTGTTGCAATCCTAGATAACCTTCTTCACTGTCCACTATACCACCAATCTTGGTGTCATCTGCAAACTTACTGACCATGCCTCCTATATTATCATCCAAATCGTTAATATTAATGACAAATAACAGTGGACGCAGCACTGTTCCCTGAGGCACACCACTGGTCACAGGTCTCCAGTTTGAAAACAATCCTCTACAATCACCCTCTGGCTTCTGTCATCAAGCCAATTTTGTATCTATTTGGCTACCTCACCCTGGATCCCGTGAAATTTAACCTTAGGCAACAACCTATCATGCGGTAACCTTGTCAAAGGCCTTGCTAAAGTCCATGTAAACAACATCAACTACATATATACACACAAAGCATACCGAGAAGGAAAGAAGCTTGTCGGGCAATTGGAACGAGCTTAGGAGTTTAAAAAAAAGGCGGCATGGACAAGTTGGGCCGAAGGGCCTGTTTCCATGCTGTAAATCTCCATGACTCTATGGCCCTCATATGCCTTCTTGGTTACCCCTTCAAAAAACTATCAAATTTGGGAGACATGATTTTCCACTCACAAAGCCATGCTGACTATCTCTAATCAGTCCTTGTGTCTCTAAATGCCTGCAGATCCTGTCTCTCAAAATATCTTCCAATAACTTACCAACTTCAGATGTGAGGCTCACTGGCCTGTAATTCCCAGGCCTTTCCCTGCAGCCCTTTTTAAATAAAGGCACAACATTTGCCACCCTTCAATCTTCAGGCATCTCACCTGTGACTATCAATGATTCAATATCTCTGCTAGGGGACCCGCAATTTCCTCCCTAGCCCCCCACAATGTCCTGGGATACACTTCATCAGGTCCCGGGGATTTATCTACCTTGATGCGCTTTAAGACTTCCAGCACCTCCTTCTCTGTAAAATGTACACTCATCAAGACATCATTATTTATTTCTCCAAGTTCCCTAACATCCAGCTTTTCTCAACAGTAAATACTGATGAGAAATATTCATTTAGGATCTCACCCATCTCTTGTGGATCCGCACATAGATGACCTTGTTGATCCTTAAGAGGCCCTACTGTCTCCCTAGTTACTCTTTTGCCCTTTATGTATTTGTAGAAGCTCTTTGGATTCTCCTTTGCCTTATCTGCCAAAACAATTTTGAGTCCCCTTTCTGCCCTCCTGATTTTTCTCTTAACTCTACTCCTCCACCCTCTATACTCTTCAAGGGATCCACTTGATCCCAGCTGCCTATGCATGTTATGTACCTCCTTCTTCTTCTTGACCAGGGTCTCAATATCCCGAGTCATCCAGGGATCCCTACTTCCACCAGCCTTGCCCTTCACTCTAGGAGGAATGTGCTTACCCTGAACCCTGGTTAACACACTTCTGAAAGCCTGCCACTTACCAGATGTCCCTTTGCCTTCCCACAGACTCCCCCAATTAACTTTTGAAAGTTCCTGCCTGATACCATCAAAATTGGCCTTGCCCCAATTTAGAATTTTAACTTTTGGGCCAGACATATCATTCTCCATAGCTATCTTAAAACTAATAGAATTATGGTCACTGGTCCCAAAGAGATCCCTCACAGATTTGCAGATGATACAAAGTTGGGTGGGAGGGTGAGCTGTGAGGAGGGTGCAGAGAAGCTCCATCTTGGGCAGGCTGAGTTTGTGGGCATGTGCATGGCAGATGCAGTATAATGTTGATAAATGTAAGGTTATCCATTTCGGTAGCAAAAATAGGAAGGCAGATTATTATTTGAATCGGTGTAAATTGAGAGAGGTGGATATTCAATGTAACCTTGGTGTCCTTATGCATCAGTCGCTGAAAGTAAGTGCGTAGGTAGAGCAGGCAGTAAAGAAGTCAAATGGTATGTTGGCCTTCATAGCGAGAGGATTTGAGTATAGGGATAGGGGTGTTTTACTGCAATTGTATAGGGTGTTGGTGAGGCCACACCTGGAATATTGCGTACAGTTTTGATGTCCTTATCTGAGGAAGGATGTCCTTGTTATAGAGGGATTACAGTGAAGATTTACCAGGCTGATTCCTGTGATGGCAGGTGTGTCATATGAGGAGAGGTTAAATCAGTTAGGATCATATTCATTGGAGTTTAAAAGAGTGAGAGGGTATCTCATAGAAACTTATAAAATTCTAACAGGCTGAGACAGGGTAAATTCAGAAAGAATGTTCCTGATGGTGGGGGAGTTCAGAACTAGGGGTCATAGTTTGAGGAGAAGGGGTAAACCTTTTAGAACAGAGGTGAGGAGAAATTTCTTCACCCAGAGGGTGGTGAATGTGTGGAATTCACTGCCACAGAATGTAGTTGAGGCCAAAACGTTGTCTGATTTCAAGAAGAAATTAGCTATAGCTCTCAGGGCGAAAGGGATCAAGGGATCTGGGGGGGGGGGGGGGGGGGTGGGGGGATGCAGAAGTTACGAGGAATCACCTCAGAAATTTTATTTAATTTTTCCAACCCAAAACAAAATCCGGCAATTTATGTTGAAAAGTAAACACCAACAGTAAAAATCACTGGGTAACTTCAAAGCCAGTCTACTCTATTTTAGATTTGCATATGTGCTGCTAGCTCCCTGACAATGTTGCTGCCACCTCCCAGTGAACAGAGGGTATGTCCAGTGACCCACACATTATGAAGTAATGTGCAAGTTTTGACCAGTGGCTCTCCACACAGTGCATGCTGCAGCATCAAGAGTGGAATTTTCCAGTCCTGTCACATAGTGACATAGAAACTAGAAGCAGGAGTAGGCCATTCGGCCCTTCAAGCCTGCTCCACCATTCATTATGATCATGGCTGATCATCAAATTCAATATCCTGATTCCCCCCTACGACAGGGGGGCAGGGCCATAAAACACGGCAAGACATTCAAAAGTCCATTAGCTTCAGTTGTGCCGTGGAATCAAACACAGACAACATGTAGAGACTTACCGACCCAATTTGATTGCCAGGGGTCCTCCTAGCCATGCCCCCAGAAAGCCACCCAGGGTAAACGCCGAAACGATAATGGACCACAGAAGTCTCAGCAGATTTCTGTCCACATCACTGCCATATCGAATCTCCCACGTCTCATTAATGAATTTCTGTACATACTGGAGATTTGACACAATACAAACAATGGGAACAAGATCCATCACCACACACCAGTAACAGCAATGCAGAGGAGAAATCGATAAAATGGTTCAGCCCAACACTAATGCTAACTTTGAGCTTTTTATGAACTTTGTCCTGTGTCATCCATTGAAAGAACTTAATTCTGTTAAAATCTTTCGATCAGAAATACTTTGCACTGTATTTAATTCAACAGCAACAGGGAACGTGCCTCTTTGATAGCTTTAGTATCATAGGAGCTACTCCACCATTCTTCAAAGTAATGCCATATGAACAGTGATGGGCAGAAAAAGACTCCCCACCAGCGGTCCATCCAGCCTGTCCCAAGCAGCCTGTCTCACACTCTCCATCCCACCTCAAGGGTGGCATGATGGCACAGTGGGTTAACACTACTGCCTCACAGCGCCAGAGGACCCGGGTTCGATTCCCGGTTTGGGTCACTGTCTGTGCGGAGTTTACACATTCTCCCCGTGTCTGCGTGGGTTTCCTCCGGGTGCTCCGGTTTCCTCCCACAAGTCCGAAAGAAGTGATGGTTAGATGCATTGGCCGTGCTAAGTTCTCCCTCAGTGTACCCGAACAGAGTGTGGTGACTCGGGGATTTTCACAGTAACTTCATTGCAGTGTTAATGTAAGCCTTACTTGTGACACTAATAAATAAATAAACTTTAAAAACAATGTCACCGAGTCAAAAAAGAGAAAAACCCAAGATCCCTTCATCGGGGGATGGGGGAAGGAAATCTGGGAAATTCTGTTTTAATATCTGGCAAGGTGGCTGACGAGGCTTTCCTCGTGAAAAGGTCAACTTTTGGAGCCCAAATGTTTAGGCAAAAAAGTGAAGGGTGGGAACAAATATTCAGCCAGGATTCCTATTCCTGAGCATCATTCAATAATTGGAAAGTTTGACCAGATATTCAGGATGTGATGGTGATCGACTAGCTCACTGGAGGAACTTGTTAAGGTAGTAGACAGCTACCAGGAATTGCACAACTGCCCACTGAAGGCGGAACACATAAAGAGTTGTAACATTCGATGTTGCAGCAACATCTGATGGGCTCTTGCTGCTTCTCACTAGGTCGACTCGCCACCACCTGGTAAGTTGCCAAGTCGCTGTTAATGAATAAAGGGCCCACGTTGTGCCAACTCCGACCAAGCTGATCGGGTGCCAATGGCAGAGTCTAACTAAGCAGCAGCTCCAGACAGAAGCCATATTTAATATCTGTGCACGGACAAGATGAAAATACATTAAAGCTGGGACTTACCATAGTGGGAGCATTAATGACGGATATATTGTATCCGTACTGAAACGTTCCTCCAATACCTGTGGAGAGTACTGCCAGGAAGAGGGTAGCAGATGGAAGCTGTAAGACAAAATTTAGTAAGAAGTCTAACAACACCAGGTTAAAGTCCAACGGGTTTATTTGGTAGCCCAAATTTATTTTATTAAGTTTAATTAAGTTTATTTGGCTACCAAATAAACCTGTTGGACTTTAACCTGGTGTTGTTAGACTTCTTACTGTGTTTACCCCAGTCCAACGCCGGCATCTCCACATCAAGACAAAATTTAAGCAGACAATTTTTCCCAACCAAGGTACCAGGTAAAGAAGGAGCAGATAATCTTTTCCATCATTTCAAAGGAGATTTCAAAATAGTAACTATCTCTGTCATCCCTTTGTTGCCATTTTATTGGTACCAGTGTCCCACATTCTGGATACTATTAATTACTATGCATTATTAGTGCTTAAAGCATAGGAAATAAAATTGAATGATTAAATTCATCTTTTTCTCACTGAAGTTCAGGCAAATCCGCTGACAGCATATTCACACAAAAATCAGGAGCAGGAGTGAGCTATTCAGCTTCAATTCCACCGTGCTATCTGCTGTTCCCACAAACATACAACTTTGATCGGATCTTCATTTCTACAATGTGGTAAACCACTGTTAGCTTATTACCTGTATATGTGACATGCCTGGACACATCCCTGCCGGCCCTACCCGAGACTCCTCCCCCACCGGTCCAGGTATAAAGGCGACTGCTCCCCACCCCCACTGCCTCAGTCTGGACCAGTTCATCGGCATGGGTGTGCTCCAAGTCTTTTGCTAATAAAAGCCTATTTGTTCTTGCATACAAACTAGTCTTTGCTCGCTTGATGGTACATCATACAAATCAACCACAAATTGGAATAAAGGACGAAATTTCATTTTTCTATTCAACACATCAACTGGTATCCATGGTGATGGTGAAGAAGTGAACAAACGATGCCCCAGTGCTAGCCACTTGCTCAAGATAAGAGGTGGGATTTTCTGCCGCACTCCCACCACCCCACATTGGCCTGCGGCTTTCCAGGTGGCACAGCCAGTGAGCCATTGAGGGTGCCAGTGCCTTCAGCGGGACCAGAAGATCCTGCCTATGGTGGGTCACCTCCACTACTGGATAGACTGGGGTTTTGGCGGGGGGGGGTGAACCCAGCCATGGGTTCCAATAAAGTCAGTAAAGATTGGCAGATTATGGAACTGCAGTAGTCAGTGATGGTCTCTTTGAATCACAGAATCCCTGCAGTGCAGTCGGAGGCCATTCGGCCCATCAAACCTGCACCAAAAACAATCCCACCCAGGCCCTACCACTGCAACCCCATGTATTTACCCTGCTAATCCCCCTAACACCAAGGGGGGAGTTTATCATGGCCAATCAACCTAACCTGCACATCTTTGGACTGTGGGCGGAAACTGGTGCGCCCGGAGGAAACCCACACAGACATCCGAGGTTGGAATTGAACCCTGGTCCCTGGCACAGTGAGGCAGCAGTGCTAACCACTGCGCCACCATTCCACCCTTTTGGGAAGGAATTTATGGCCATCCCCGGCAGGGGGATCTTCTGGTGCTGCCAAACCCCCGGGGTGGGTTTTCCGGCGGCGGGATGGGTGAAGCTCACAAAACGCCATTGACAATGGTGGGACTGGAAAATCCTGCCAGCGGGCAATGGCAAGACGCCTCTGCTGCCGGGAAATGCCGCCCTTTATCTACACTAACACTGTGGTTGGTGAGTGTCCCTCATCCGTGGTCATGTGATGGGTGGCTATCAAAAACAATTCCCACTTTATCCAGAGAGATTTAATACTCAATGATATTAATATATACAGATCTAGGAAGGGATAGATTTTTAGTCTTTTGTAAATCTATCAAAACAAATTGGTAAAATGTTTCGGAGCTGCATTCACTGCTGAGCGGACTTCATTCTCAATGGATCATCCACTGATATCTACATTGTTTCCATCTGTTTTAATCCTGTGGCAGGTAAAAAGTACTGAACAAAATGGGACCTCATTGTAAGGAGATTGATGTTTAATAATTCATTTTAGTCTAGTTTACAAAGTAACATTAATCGATCGACTTGACAGTATGCTATCCTTTCAAAGGTAGGGGACTTCAGCATTTGATATTTAGCGGGAAATTTACACCTTCTGAACATAATGTGGGTCTGTCGTGCCAGTCCAGTTAGCAGAGGGTGATGTGAAAATCGAGGACAGGAAAGGGAAGGTCGAAACCGATGCCACTTTCTCAGGCAAGTGTTCAAAGTTAGGTGGCGGAGGGGAAAATGGCTTGGTAGTTACCCACACATACCAGTACAACAATGCGAGGTACAAGATCGTACCTTTCATATTGGAGGCATTCCTCTCTCAGGGGCTGTGCCCACCAGAATATCAGAAATATTGTGGCCAACTGGTAGAGAAGATGGTGACAGGCTTTACCTTAGTGCCAGCTCAAGGCACATTACCAGTCGCTGTCCCACACACATCTTCATTTCCACTGCGGGCTGTGCCCTCATCCTGCCCATGGCCCTCAATCACCAAATACACATGCCAAGCAGGCGACCTGCTGGCATTCTGTCCACCTGTCTTCATTCAGGACGGGCTGGCACCGCACAGGAGGGAGAGACTGATGGAGGAATGGCTGAACTGAATGTCCTCATGGGTGGCACGGTGGCACAGTGGTTAGCACTGCTGCCTCAAAGCGAAAGGGACCTGGGTTCAATTCCTGGCTTGGGTCACTGTCTGTGCGGAGTTTGCACTTTCTCCCTGTGTCTGTGTGGGTTTCCTCCGGGTGCTCCGGTTTCCTCCCACACTCCAAAGATGTACAGGTTAGGTTGATTGGCCATGCTAAATTGACCCTTAGTGTCAGGGGGATTAACAGGGTAAATATGTGAGGTGACGGGAATAGGGCCTTGGTGGGATTGTGGTCGGTGCAGACTCGATGGGCTGAATGGCCTCCGGCACTGTAGGATTCTCTGATTCTATGAGTGAAAGGCAGAGCCGGGGCGGGTGTGGGCCTTTCCTGTGCTGATGGTGAGGTTAGCGGTGTTGAATCAAGTGAGCGTCCAGCACTGCAGCATCCATCAGACAATCAGGCTGAGTGATAGCTCCTGTTTCTCAGGCCCCTGCACTAAGCAGCCCAGGGATTCCACCAGCCAGATCCTTGACTCCAGCACCAAAACAGCACGGAGGATGGCAATGGATTCCACATCACACATTGATCAAATCTTTGCCTGCACATCATCACTTCTTCTTTCCTCAATTAGAATCATAGAATCCCTACAGTGCAGAAAAGGCCATTCAGCCCATTGAGTCTGCACTGCCTCTCTGACAGAGTATCATACCCAGGCCCTCTCACCTGCCCATATCCCCATAACTCTATACATTTACTACGGCTAATCCACCTAACCAGCACATCTTTGGACTGTGGGAGGAAACCCACGCAGACATGGGGAGAATGTGCAGATTCGGCACAGACAGTGACCCAAGCCAGGAATCGAACCCGGGTCCCTGGCGCTGTGAGGCAGCAGTGCTAACCACTGTGCCACCGTGCCGCCCCTCGTTATCTTAACTCTGTACCCCCTAGTTACCAGTCACTCTGGCAAATAACCCACCTGTACAAATATATTATTTAAAATAGCCGACTCAAATCTCCCTTCTCCTAAAGCAGACAGACCCAGCTTGTAAAGCTGATGGCAAGAGAGGAACTATTTCCCCCAGGCAGGGTTTCAGAACAAGGTGCAGATCCTTTAGATTAGAGTGAGGCCTTTCGGAAGGCAATGTAACAAAGCACTTCTGTGCACAAAGTATAGCGGTGATATGGAAATGTAACTCCAAAACACTACAAAGGTCAAATAAAAATGTCAAAACTGAGGTCGATAGATTTTTGTTAGGTGCAAGACGCAAGGCTTAAAAGGTCAAGGTGATTCATGATTGAGACCAGGCCTGGCTTAACTGAATGGCACTACAGGCTGGAGTGACTGAATGGCCTGCAACTGTTCCTAGTTTTTGAAGTTAATTGTATTCTGATTAAAAGGCTAACATCCCACAGAAAGGATGAGAGGTTATGATTTTTCTTGAGAAGCGAGATGGAGTGGGATGCACTCCATTCCTTGACTAGAAAATAAATAATCTCACAATTTACATCTCATCAAGTTTCATAGTCTGATTGTGAAAAGACATTTTGGCAAAGGCATGGGAGGGTACACGAGAAAGGTACAGTGAAGCTCTCATTATCTTCAATCGAAACAAAACTTGGGTGGGATTTTAAAAAGACTCATTGTTGATACAATATTGGGTTTTGTGCCGATTACACCCATTCAATCTAGTTCTGGGCACAGAGAAGTTTCATTGTTAAGTACTGGTATAGGTGTTAAGTATAGGTGGTTAGCACTGCTGCCTCACAGCGGGTTCGATTCCCGGCTTGGGTCACTGTATGTGTGGAGTCTGCACGTTCTCCCACGTGTCTGCGTGGGTTTCCTCCAGGTGCTCCAGTTCCTCCCACAGTCCGAAAGACGTGCTGGTTAGGTGCATTGGCCATGTTAAATTCTCCCTCAGTGTACCCGAACAGGCGCCAGAGTGTGGCCACTAGGGGATTTTCACAGTAACTTCATTGCAGTGTTAATGTCAGCCTACTTGTGACGTTAATAAATAAAGTTAAAACGTTAAAGTAATAACCCACAAAGGGAAGCGACTTGGAAGTTCTACAATTCTTCCAAATATTTGATTGCCTCAGTCCAAACATCATTATAAACATCTATTCTTTCCTCTCAGTCAACAATCAAGTGATTTGCTTTCTGTAAAAACACTTGGCTCCTGCGGCTTATCATTGGCGTTATTTCACATTCTGAGTAGAGTCGCACATGAACAAAAAACTCTGAACCTAAAAACACTCGTGAGGAAAATATATTAAATCTGGGCCACATGACATCAATCAGACCTTGTATTGAGAGAAATATGACGTGGTATTTGTCCACAGGAGACACCACATGATATTCACTCGAGGATTCAGTTCTCTCTATTGCATGTACTCATGTGGTTTGCAGCTAGGTTTAGTTTGATAATCATGAGGATCCTCCAGTTCTTAACAACAAGGCAGTTATAGACCATTATACATCTAATCTGAACCAGGAGGCCATATGATCTTGCTTCTTAGCCTATAATTAGATGAGAAATGTGACCTGACAAATGATAAAGGAATATTGAATGCATAGAACTTTGCACAGATAAAATAACAATGTACAGTATACAAAGAGATTAGTTTCAAGCAAATTGCCCAACAAAGTAGTTTTGTGATTTAAAACTTATATAATCTTGGACTGGTATGTGACCCATTGGCAGTAAGGAAATACAGAATCTAATGTATTCCTCAGAGAACAGAGAGGATAAACTCGTGGCTGACTTCAAGAATTCTAAAGCCTGAATCACACGAGAGTGCAAAGTTCAGCATAACAGTAACAGCAGCTTCGTTTTCCTACCATTAATATTCCCTGATGGAAGACTGTGCTGAGGGAAGTTCAGGTTATATTTCAGTGATATACAAAGCTCAGAGTGCACCCGAAACCAGTGAAGTTCTAAGCGTCATGATTCCGATTCCTTTTTTTAAAAAAAAAGTTCCACCAGTTTTCCTGCTCGATGTGGATGTGACCTCAACCTCTCTCTGCCTTCAACAGCATCCCCGAATTTTACTCCTTCATCAGTCATTAAATTGCACTCTTTTGACTCGAGACATCCAGACTCGAAACACTCTCTCCACAGATGCTGTCAGACCCGCTGAGATTTTCCGGCATTTTCTGTCCCTGTCTCAGATTCCAGCACCCGCTGTAATTTGCTTTGAATTTATTTTGATTGTTTCCTGTGATGGTGCTTTTGTTGAGATTAAACATTGGGCAAAATCGTCACTGCCAGTGGGGAGAGGCTGTGGGAGTGGACTCATGTGCATGACGGGTGAGTAAGGTGGGCACAGGGGGTGTGGGTGGTGGGGGAGGGGGGGTTCCTGATACCATCCCACTCACTTGTGGGTTTCATACTGGCGGGTTAGTTCGCGAGTAGAGAAAACCCCTTGGAGCTGTCGAGTAGGAATGTAATGTCCAAATGGGTAATTAACTCCTATTTTAACCAGACAATCTGGCTTTGACAGCCATTGTCCGGATTTCCTGAACTGTCTGCCACTCGCCCAGTGGTGAATGCTTCTTCAGTAATACTGAAGGGTTCCAGCCCTTTCCAGGTGAAAGGCTGATATCCGACAGTATTTGGACTGAGAATGTGCTTTCACTGCTTGACCAGTGATTTCTAGCTTCTTGGAAGACAGGCTAACCTGCCTTGAACTTTATTGACCTTGATCTGCATTGCCTTGTTGCCAACTTCATCACAGCGAGGGAGCAGCTGCACCTTGGAGTGCGGGTAAAGTACAAGAGGGGCAGCAGCAGCACAAATAACAACAGCTAGGGCAACACCAGCTCCATCTTCTTCTCCTCACCCATAGGCTGCTCCGCAGAGTGGGCTGGACATTGAGTTCCAGCTCTAAGCAGCTCAGGCCCTCAACCTTAGGCCATGGCCTAGTGGCATTATCACTGGACTATTAACCCAGAAACTCAGCTAATGTCCCGGGGACGCAGGTTCAAATCCCGCCACGGCACATGGTGGAATTTGAATTCAATAAGAAATATCTGGAATTAAGAATCTACTGATGACCATGAAACCATTGTCGGAAAAACCCATCTGGCTCACTAATGTCCTTTAGGGAAGGAAATCTGCTGTTCTTACCAGGTCTGGCCTACATGTGACTCCAGAGCCACAGCACTGTGGTTGACTCTCAGCTGCTCTCTGAAATGGCCGAGCACACACTCAGTTCAAGGGCAGCTGGGGATGGGCAATAAATGCTGGCCTAGCCAGCGATGCCCCCATGTCCTATGAATGAATAAAAAAAACACAGGCTCTACAAACAGGTCAGCTCTTTCCCAACATGTCTGAGCACCAGTGCCTTAGGAGTCTCGCCAGTTTAAGGCAGGTCGCTGCTGGTACCTGTAGCCTCCTGAAACAAGGCTGCCTTCCCAATGCAGCAGGTGGGTATGCTTCATCAGTATCACTGCAGGGTCACCCCTATCGTCACCCCCCCTCCATTCCTCCCCAACCAATCTCTGCCTCTCTCCAAGGTTCTAGGCCGGAATGGTACGACCATTCACGCCAGCAGAATTTTCCCATCAGGCTGCAGTGAATGGAGATTTGGATGGGCGCTGAATTCGCCCGACTCACTGCAGGGGGAGCGTGGTGTGAACAGCTGGTAAGATCACACCCATTGTCTTCTTCGGCAAGGAGAGAAAGCAGAGAGCTAAATGTGCGAGGAATGGATTGTGTGGAAAGGAGGGGTGACAGGGTGACGGCGAGGCACGGGCACACAGACAAAGGTATGTGCTGGCTGCTCTGATGGGGATTCGAGGCGATGCCTGGACAGAGGGATGAGTGGAGTGCGGGATGTGGCTGTCTGAGGAGTGCTGAGCTGGGGAAAGTCAGAGGAGTTTTTAATCCTGCGATGGGGGTCTCACACCTGCTGGAGAGTCAGTAGGAACTCTGTGTCACCTCCTTTGGGGAAGGTCCACCGTTTTGTGTCAATCAGGTACTGATTGTGGCCGGCAGCCTGGACAGTCCTAGAAGCTCCAGTGCACCCACCACAGGCCCAGGATCAGTGAGGGACCCCAGCTCCAGGGGCAAGATCCCTTTTCCAATAGAGACCTCCCCCTCTAGCACTGAATGACAATGAAGGACCCCTTTGAGAGGCTGAAAGCAAAGGTGACATGCCCCCCATACCCCCATCCATGATGCCACCCCACCCCCACCTGTGGCTATGTTGAGTGTCACTTTAAAGGTCTCAATTGGCCACAGGAGAGAAAGGCAATTGGTGAACTTTCCCATCTTGGGCTTAATCAGGGCAGAGGCAGGAAGGCTCCCCACCTGGCACCATCCTGCCTAATTAAATGCCCCCTCCTCCTCCAAACATGCCTTGGCGATGGACATTAAATTCTGCCCAGGGTGTGAGGCCTGGCACTTGAAAGTGCTGTGCCATCTACACCTTCTGATGTCCTAAAACATCTTGGGCCAGATAACAGGTTAAAGGGACCCATGCTGCTCTTCCACATTTACTTGGCCTCTCCTATGTACATGTGAGCAATTGGTCTCTCCCTCTCATCCTTGGCAAAGAGCACCGGGCAAATACTTGGCAGATGCAGTATTACAAGGATAAGTGTGAAGTAATCAACTTCAGAAGGGGAAATGGAATAGCAGAGTATTATTTCATAGAAATCATAGAAACCCTACAGTGCAGAAGGAGGCCATTCGGCCCATCGAGTCTGCACAAACCACAATCCCACCCAGGCCCTAACCCCACATATTTTGCCCGCTAATCCCTCTAACCTACGCATCCCAGGACTCTAAGGGGCAATTTTTTAAACCTGGCCAATCAACCTAACCCGCACATCTTTGGACTGTGGGAGGAAACCGGAGCACCCGGAGGAAACCCACGCAGACACGAGGAGAATGTGCAAACTCCACACAGACAGTGACCCGAGCCGGGAATCGAACCCGGGACCCTGGAGCTGTGAAGCAGCAGTGCTAACCACTGTGCTACCGTGCCGCCCAATGGTGATAGATTGTCTCAATGGTGATAGATTGGGAAATACTCACCTGGGTGTCCTGGTACACCAGTGATTGAAAGCAAACATTCAGGTACAGCAAACAGTTAAGAAGGCAAATGGTATGTTGATCTTTATTACAAGAGGACGTGAGTACAGGAGAAAGAATGTCGAAATGCAGCTGAACATGGCCTTGGCAAGATCACAAATGAAGTATTGTGTGCAATTTGTCTCCTTATCTAAGAAACGACATACTTGCCATAGAGGGAGTGCAGTGAAAGTTCACCAGGTTGATTCCTCGGATGGCAGGAATGTCATATGAGGAGTGATTGGGCCGTCTGGGTCTGTATTCACTGGAATTTGGAAAAATGAGAGAGGATCTCTTTGAAATGCATAAAATTCTGACAGTGCACGGCGGCATGGTAGCACAGTGGTTAGCACCGCTGCTTCACAGCTCCAGGGACCTGGGTTCGATTCCCGGCTTGGGTCACTGTCTGAGTGGAGTTTGCACATTCTCCTCGTGTCTGCGTGGGTTTCCTCCGGGTGCTCCGGTTTCCTTCCACAGTCCAAAGATGTGCGGGTTAGGTTGATTGGCCAGGTTAAAAATTGCCCCTTAGTGTCCTGAGATGCATAAGCTAGAGGGATTAGCGGGTAAATATGTAGGGATAAGAGGGTAGGGCCTGGGGTGGGATTGTGGTCGGTGCAGACTTGATGGGCCAAATGGCCTCTTTCTGCACTGTAGGGTTTCTATGATTTCTATGCTGGACAGACTGAATGTTTTGAACAAGGGGTCAGAGTCTCAGGGAGTGTGATTTACTGTGGGTCTGTGGGGTGGTATGGGGAGTGTGTGTGGCTGAGGGGTCTGTTTGGGGGGGTATGGGGAGTGTGTGTGGCTGGGGGATCTGTTTGGGGGGGGTATGAGGAGCGTGTGTGGCTGGGGGGTCTGTTTGGGGGGGGTATGGGGAGCGTGTGTGGCTGGGGGGTCTGTTTGGGGGGGGTATGGGGAGTGTGTGTGGCTGGGGGGTCTGTGTGGGGGGGGTCTGGGGAATGTGTGTTGCTGGGGGTGTGTGGAGGGGAATGGGAAGTGTGTGTTGCTGGGGGACCATGGGGGGGGGTATGGGGAGTGGGTGTTGCTGGGGGTCTGTGGGGTGGGGAGTGTGTGTTGCTGGGGGTGTGTGTGGGGGTATGGGAGTGTGTGTTGCTGGGGGTATCTGCGGGGGTATGGGGAGTGTGTGTTGCTGGGGTGTGTGGAGGAGCATGGGGAGTGAATCATAGAATCATAGAAACCCTACAGTGTAGAAAGAGGCCATTCAGCCCATCAAGTCTGCACCGACCACAATCCCACCCAGGCCCTACCCCCATATTCTTACATATTTACCCGCTAATCCCTCCAATCTATGCGGGGGCGGGGTATGGGGAATGTGCGTTGCTGGGGGACTGTGTGGGGGCGGGGTATGGGGAGTGTGTGTTGCTGGGGGACTGTGTGGGGGCGGGGTATGGGGAGTGTGTGTTACTGGCGGGTGTGTGGGAGGGGGTATGGGGAGTTTGGGTTATGGGGGGACTGTGTGTGGGGGAAGGGGTGAAGGGGAGTGTGTGTTGCTGGGTATATGTGGTGGGGAGTATGGGGAGTGTGTGTTGCGGGGAGACTGTGTGAGGGGGGTATGGGGAGTGTGTGTTGTTGAGGGCCTGTGTGTGGGGGGTACGGGGAGTGTGTGTTGCTGGGGGTGGGTGGGGGGGTATGGGAAGTGTGTGTTGCTGGGGGATGGTGGGTGGGGTATGGGGAGAGTGTGTTGCTGGGGGTGTGTGGGTGGTATGGGTAGTGTGAGTTGCTGAGGGACTGTGTGGGAGGGGGGTATGGGGTGGCGTGTTGCTGGGGGATTGTGTGTGGGGTATGGGGAGTGTGTGTTGCTGGGGGACTGCGTGGGGATGTGGTCTGGGGAGTGTGTGCTGCTGGGGGACTGTGTGGGGGGGTTTGGGGAATGTGTGTTGCTGGGGGACTGTGTCAGGGGGTTATGGAGAATGTGCGTTGCTGGGGGGTGTGTGGGCGGTCTGGGGAGTGTGTGCTGCTGGGGGACTGTGTGGGGGGATATGGGGCATCTGTGTTGCTGGGGGACTGTGTGGGGATGTGGTCTGGTGAGCGTGTGCTGCTGGGGGACTGTGTGGGGATGTGGTCTGGTGAGCGTGGGCTGCTGGGGGACTGTGTGGGGGGGTTTGGAGAATGTGTGTTGCTGGGGGGTGTGTGGGTGGTATGGGGAGTGTGTGTTGCTGGGGGTGTGTGGGCGGTCTGGGGTGTGTGTGTTGCTGGGCGGTTATGGGGGGAGTTGGGGAGAGTGTGTTGCTGGGGACTGTGTGGGTATGTGCTCTGGGGAGTGTGTGTTGCTGGGGGTGTTTTGGGGGTGGTGTTATGGGGAGTCTGTGTTGCCAGGGGACTGTGTGGGGGGTCAGAATGGGGAGTGTGTATTTCTGGGGGTCTGTGGGGGGTATGGGGAGTGTGTGTTGCTGGGAGTCTGTGGGGGTAGTATGTGTGTTGCTGGGGGTGTGTGGGGGGTATGGGGAGTATGTGTTGCCAGGGGCCTGTGGTGAGATATGGGGTTGTGTGTTGCTGGGGTTGTGTGGGGGGAATGGGGAGTGTGTGTTGCCGGGGGTGTGTGTGGGGGTATGGGAGTGTGTGTTGCTGGGGGTATCTGCGGGGGTATGGGGAGTGTGTGTTGCTGGGGTGTGTGGAGGAGCATGGGGAGTGAATCCTAGAATCATAGAAACCCTACAATATAGAAAGAGGCCATTCAGCCCATCAAGTCTGCACCGACCACAATCCCACCCAGGCCCTACCCCCATATCCCTACATATTTACCCACTAATCCCTCCAATCTACGCATCTCAGGACACTAAGGACAATTTTTTTTTTAGCATGGCCAATCAACCTAACACGCACATCTTTGGAATGTGGGAGGAAACCGGAGCACCCGGGGGAAACCCACGCAGACACGAGGAGAATGTGCAAACTCCACACAGACAGTGACCCAAACCGGGAATTGAACTTAGGTCCCTGGAGCTGTGAAGCAGCAGTGCTAACCACTGTGCTACCGTGCCGCCCAAAGGAGTGTGTGTTGCTGGGGGTCTGTGGGAGGCATGGGGAGTGTATGTTGCTGGGGTCTGTGGGGGGGGGGGGGGGGGGGGGAGTATGGGGATTGTGTGCTGCTGGGAGACTGTGGGGGTATGGGGAGTGTGTGTTGCTGGAGGACTGTGTGTGGGGGGGGGGCAGTATGGGGAGTGTGTATGGCTGGGGGACTGTGTGGGAATGTGGTCTGGGTAGTGTGTGCTGCTGGGGGATTGTGTGTAGGGTATAGGGAGTCTGTGTTGCTGGGGGACTGTGTGGGGATGTGGTCTGGGGAGTGTGTGCTGCTGGGGGTCTGTGTCGGGGGGTATGGGGAGTGTGTGTTGCTGGGGGACTGTGTGGGGGGGTATGGGGAGTGTGTGTTGTTGGGGGTGTGTGGAGGGGGTTTGGGGTGTGTGTGTTGCTGGGGGTCTGTGGTTGGGGTATGGGGAGTGTGTGTTGCTGGGGTGTGTGGGGAGAGTATGGGGAATGTGTGTTGCTGGAGGACTGCTTGTGGGGGTATGGGGAATGTGTGTTGCTGGGGGACTGTGTGGGTGCGGGGTATGGGGAGTGTGTTACTGGGGGGTGTATGGGAGGTGTGTGTTCCTAGGTGTGTGTGGGAGGTGTTATGTGGAGTTTGGGTTACAGGGGGACTGTGTGTGGGGGAAGGGGCGAAGGGGAGTGTGTGTTGCTGGGGGACTGTGTGGGAGGTGGGTATGGGGAGAGTGTGTTGCTGGGGAACTGTGCCGGGGGGAATGGGGAGTGTGTATTGCTGGGTGTATGTGGTGGGGGATATGGGGAGTGTGTGTCGTTGGGGGCCTGTGTGTGGGGGGTATGGGAAGTGTGTGTTGCTGGAGGACTGTGTGGGGGAGTTATGGGGAGTGTGTGTGCGGTATGGGATGTGTGTGTTGCTGGGGGGTTTTGGGGGAGATGGGGAGAGTGTGTTGCTGGGGACTGTGTGGGGAATGGGTATGGGGAGTGTGGGTTACTGGGCGTGTGTGGGGGGGGATATGAGGAGTGTGTGTTGCTGAGGGACTGTGTGGGAGGGGGGTATGGGGTGTGTGTGTTGCTGGGGGACTGTGTGGGGGGCTATGGGGAGTGTGTGTTGCTGGGGGATGTGTGAGGGGAGGGTATGGGGAGTGTGTGTTGCTGGGCGTGTGTGGTGGGGTTATGGGGAGTGTGTGTTGCGGGGGGACAGTATGGGGAGTGTGTATATTGCTAGGGGACTTTGTGGGGGGCTATGGGCAGTGTGTGTTGCTCGGGGTATGTGCGGGGGTATGGGGAATGTGTGTTGCTGGACGACTGTGTTGTGGGGGTATGGAGAGTGTGTGTTGCTGGGGGTCTGTGTGTGCGGGGTATGGGGAATGTGTGTTGCTGGGGGTGTGTGGGGGTGGGGTATGTGGATATTGTGTTGCTGGAGGTCTGTGGGGGGTATGGGGAGTGTGTGTGGCTGGGGGTGTGTGGCGGGGTATGTGGAGTGTGTGTTGCTTAGGGGACTGTGTGTGGGGGGGCAGTATGGGGAGTGTGTGTTCCTGGGGGTGTGTGGGGGGGGTATGGGGGAGTGTGTGTTGCTGGGGGGGTGTGGGTGGGGTATGGGGAGTGTGGGTTGCTGGGGGTGTGTGGGGGTGTATGGGTAGTGTGTGTTGCTGGGGATGTGTGGGGGGTATGGAGAGTGTGTTGCTGGGGGAATGTGGGGGGTTATGTGGGGTGTATGTTGCTGGGGGTCTGTGTTGGGGGGTTATGGAGAGTGTGTTGCTGGGGGGTGTATGGGTGGTATGGGGAGTGTGTGTTGCTGGGGGATTGTGTGGGGAGGTCGTATGGGGAGTGTGTGTTGCTGGGGGTGTGTGGCGTGGGGTATGGGGAGTGTGTGTTGCTGGGGGACTGTGTGTGGGGTGTGGGGAGTGTGTGTTGCTGGGGGACTGTGTGGGGGTGGGGTATGGGGAGTGTGTGCTGCTGGGGGACTGTATGGGGTGAGGTCTGGGGAGTGTGTGTTGCTGGGGGACTGTGTGTGAGTGGGTGTCTGGGGATGTGTGCTGCTGGGGGGTGTATGGGGAGTGTATGTTCTGGGGGTGTGTGGGAGCGGGTATGGGGAGTGTGTGTTCCTGGGGTGTGTGTGGAGGCGGGGGGGGGGGGGGGGGGCGTGTGGGGGGGAGCGGTTTGGGGAGTGTGTGTTGCCGGGGGAATGTGTGTGGGGGAGGGGGTGTGGGGAGTGTGTATTGCTGGGGTGGTATGGGGAGTGTGGGGTGGGTATGCGGTGTGTGTGTTTCTGGTGGACTGTGTGGGGGGGATATGGGGAGTGCGTGTTGCTGGGGGTCTGTTACGGGGGTATGGGGTGTGTATGTCATTGGGGTCTGTCGGGGGGGATGGGGAGTATGCATTGCTGGGGTGTGTGTGTGTGGGGGCATGGGAGGTGTGTGTTGCAGGCGGTCTGTGGGGGGTAATGGGGAGTGTGTGTTGATGGGGGTGTGTGGGGGGGATATGGGGAGTGTGTGTTGCTGGGGGACTGTGTGGGGGGCGGTATGGGGAGTGTGTATTGCTGGGGGACTGTGTGTGGGGTATATGGGGTATGTGTGTTGCTGGGAGACTGTGGGGGCGGCGGGCATGGGGAGTGTGTGTTGCTGGAGGTGTGTGTGGGGGGGTATGGAGAGTGTGTGTTCCTGGGGCACTGTGTGCGTGGTGGGGGTACGGGGAGTGTGTGTTACTGGGGGACTGTGTCGACGGGGTATGGGGAGTGTGTGTTGCTGGGGGTTGTGTGGTGGATATGGGGAGTGTGTGTTGCCGAGGGTGTGTGGGGGCGTATGGGGAGTGAGTGTTTCTGGGGGTGTGTGGGGGGGGGGGTGGTATGGGAAGTGTGTGTTGCTGGGGGTGTGTGGGGGGATATGGGGAGTGGTTGTTGCTGGGGATCTATGGGATGGGGAGTACGTGTTGCTGGGGGGGCTGTGGGGGCATATGGGGTGTGTGTGTTGCTGGGAGTATGTGGGGGGGTATGGGGAGTGAGTGGGGGGGGTTAAGGGGAGTGTGTGTTGCTGGGGGATTGTGTGGGGAGGGTATGGGGAGTGTGTGTTACTGGGGGTGTGTGGGGGGTATGGGAGTGTGTGGGGGGCGGTTATAGGGAGTGTGTGTTGCTGGGGGACTATGTGGGAGGTATGGGGAGTGTGTGTTGCTGGAGGTGTCTGGGGGGTTATGGGGAGTGTGTGTTGCTGGAAGTGTGTGGGGGGGGGTATGGGGAATGTGTGTTGCTGGAAGTGTGTGGGGGGGGTATGGGGAGTGTGTGTTGCTGGAAGTGTGTGGGGGGGGGTATGGGGAGTGTGTGTTGCTGGAAGTGTGTGGGGGGGCTATGGGGAGTGTGTGTTGCTGGAAGTGTGTGGGGGGGGTATGGGGAGTGTGTGTTGCTGGAAGTGTGTGGGGGGGGGTATGGGGAGTGTGTGTTGCTCGAAGTGTGTGGGGGGGGGGGGTATGGGGAGTGTGTGTTGCTGGAAGTGTGTGGGGGGGGGTATGGGGAGTGTGTGTTGCTGGAAGTGTGTGGGGGGGGGGTATGGGGAGTGTGTGTTGCTGGAAGTGTGTGGGGGGGGGGGTATGGGGAGTGTGTGTTGCTGGGGGTGTGTGGGAGGTATGGGGAGTGTGTGTTGCTGGAAGTGTGTGGGGGGGGGTATGGGGAGTGTGTGTTGCTGGAAGTGTGTGGGGGGGGTATGGGGAATGTGTGTTGCTGGGGGTGTGGGGGGAGGGGTATGGTGAGTGGGTGTTGCTGGGGGTGTGTGAGGGGGTATGGGGAATGTGTGTTGCTGGGGGTCTGTGAGTGGGGGGGGGGTCCTCAAAAGGCGGTTCAGGTGCATGGACCAGTCTAGCGGGGCCCTCCAATGTAGCCCCCTGATATCGTCCCACATTGTGGTGGTGTGCTGCACCCTACACAACCTGGTGCATCAGCAAGGAGATGTTTTGGAGGAGGAGGACGTAGAGGCTGACCAGCCGGGCACTACTGGGGAGGAGGCTGGCTCGCAGGAGGAGGAGGAAGAGGAGGACAACAATGAGCAACACCAACCACCCAGGCGTTGGAGGGCTGGCGACAGCAAGGATCAGGCATGCGAGAGAGGCCCTGATCATCATGTGCTCCTCCTCCTCAGCTCCATAATATATAATGTGAACAGTTTGGGTCCTCGCACAGATCCCTGTGCTACCCCAGTAGTCACTGCCTATCCATTGGAAAAAGACCCATTTATTTCAACTCTTTGCTTCCTGTCTACTGACCAGCTTTCTCCATCTCGAGACACTATGTTACATAAAACATTCAGCAACGTCTATTTTGAATTGATCCCAATGGGACTGGGTATCTTTTGATGCTACGTTCCCACACTCCTGCTATGAGAATAAGATCAAATCATCATTGGTACTGGAACGTCCCCTTTTCAAGGGCAATTAGGGATGGGCAAGTAAACACCGACTTTTCCAGGGATTCTCACTTGCCATGAATTAATAAAACACGATCCTATTCCAGTAAAGTCCAGCTTGCTCCATAATTAAAATAATGTGTATACAATGATACCCACTCCATCGTCTTCGGCTAGAAGTCACGCTGTTTTACATTCCTGATTTCCCTGGAGCGAGGTGTCTCTGTCTTCCCAGGCACTCTCATGGGGTTAGGCTTTGCTCAACCTCACCATATACTTTTGTCTATCCCAGCCTCTCCCTCTACCCTAGCCATCTACATCCTAAAGTCAGGCATCTTGCTCAATCCATTTTTTAAAAAAGTCAGACATTGCAGATGTTGTAAGTCCGAAACGGATACAAGAATGATGGAAAGATCCAGCAACATCTGCGGTGAAAAAGACAAATCGAACTTTCATATGTGGGTCTCAACCCATTCATCATTTCCCACTGCCTGACCTGCGCTTAACTTCCTCTGGCAGTGAAGAGCCTCTCCTCACTGAACTCTGCTAATTCTCTGTAGCTAGTACTGTTAGAAGTCAGGTGGGTGGGAGTTAACCCACCTGACGAAGGGACAGCCTGTTCCGAAAGCTAGTGGCTTTTGCTACCAAATAAACCTGTTGGACTTTATAACCTGGTGTTGTTAGCCTTCTTACTGTGTTTACCCCAGTCCAACGCCGGCATCTCCACATCATCGCTAGTACTGTTGGCAGAGAGATCTGGGTGCCGTCGCTCTGGTTCTAACCTTTGTCAAGAGGACACTTCGCAGCCAAAGGCATGGGTTTGACTCTATTCCAAATGTTTAATTGATCGAAGCTTTTACAGCTTCGCGATAAACTACTGCTGTGTAAAACTTACAAATTCTGATATATTGCTTATAAAATAACGGTTGTTATTTTTTAGGATAAACAGACACGACCAACACTCTACAATAATCAAGAGTCCGGCGGACACTTGCACCCTTGGTAAAAGTGAAAAGTCCCCACGAAAGGAGATATCCAGATGTCACTGTGAGCAGCCATGTGGGGAGTTCTTACTATCTAACTCACCCTGACGATGTCCTCTTCACTGCTCTTCAGCAGAGGTTGCCGTTCCATTGCTTCAATCTCTGCGAGCTGTTTCCTCGCCTGCCCAATTCTTCAACACGCCAGAAGCCGGGCACTGTGCCTTCGCCTCGCTATAACCTTCTGCGCATTCTTTATTTATTGTTTATTTCAACAAATTTGAACAGTAACTTTTTTTAGCTCGCCCATCACTGAGATAATCGCGCCATTCATCGCCCGAGCGATTGCACAGCGAGTGGAAAGAGCCCAGCACAATCTGACAGTTATTTGTATAACTGAGTTAGATGACCCCAGCCCATCAAACATAGCACATGTCTCTCCACTCAGAAATATTAGTCAGAACAAAAGAGCTTTGATCAACTTGTTGCAAATACATTCAACTCCGCACGTTCGCCACTTTCTCAATTTATTTTTTTGCCAATAAATGTTGGAGACCCAGTACCTTTCTCCAGTGAAGATGCGGTTCACCTTCACGCAATTTCTCTGCTGTCGCCATTGTCTGGGGATCCAGAAGTTTGATTACATGTTATATATCATACTTTTCACCCCCGCGATGCAAACAACACTCCCCCTGGTCACGATTGGACCTCAGACTGAACAAGCACTTGTCACGCAAACCAAACAGCAACCAATGTGAACTCTCCCAGTGAGAGTCGGCCCAACCTGGTGAGCTGTTAAGAAGCCGCTTTGCATCCTCAGCAGATATTTGACATATTTGCATTGATTTGGCGCCTTCTGTGACCTCAGGTGACGGCATCCCTTGGCAGTGTAGTGACTGGTGTAATGTAGGATAGGTGGCAGACGATATCCAGCCAGCAAACTCCCAGCAAATCTCTGTGTGAAACAGACATATTAGGCACAACAATCTTGCAAATAGTGCAGTGGGATCTATTACCCGAGGCAGCAGACAGGGCTTCAACTGAACCTCTCATCTGAAAGGCAACAGTGTTGAGGTGGCTGCACTCCCTCAGTACCACACTGGAGTGTGGGCCTAGGTCACAGAATCCCAAAGGTGGAGAAGAGGCCATTCGGTCCACCGTATTACTGCTTGTTTGAGACACACATTGGGGACCTGTGATTGCAATTAGCATCCTTCCACCTCCTGACCGATGCTTTCCCTGGAGGGAGTGTATCTCTACACACGATGAGAAAGAAACTTCCCAAACTGTCGAGACTTGTAAGCCAAGACAAAAGACCTGTCCCGGTCAGAGAACTTCTGTAAAATGGTGATGCTGCACTAGTTTCCCAATCAGGGGAGGCGATGGCCTAGTGGTATTATTGCTAAACTATTAATCCAGAAATTCAGCAAATGTTCTGGGGACCCAGGTTCGAATCCCGCCACAGCAGATGGTGGAATTTGAATTCAATAAAAAATATCTGGAATTAAGAGTCTACTGATGACCATTGTCGATTGTCGAAAAAACCCATCTAGTTCACTAATGTCCTTCAGGGAAGGAAATCTGCCGTCCTTTCCAGGTCTGGCTTATATGTTACTCCAGAGCCACAGCAATGTGGTTGACTCTCAACTGCCGTCTGTAATGGCTTCGCAAGCCATTCAGTTTCAAGGACAACTAGGGATGGGCAATAAATGCTGGCCCAGCCAGCAATGCCCATGTCCCATGAATGAATAAAAAAATGACCAGCTACGGTAGAGAAGAGGCCATTTGGTCTGCACCGACTCTCTGATAGAGCATCTTACCAAGGCCCTCTCCCCCCTGCCCTCATCTCTGTAATCCCACACAGTCAGTCCCTGGCCTGGGATTTGAACGCACAGTTCTGACTCCAAGGCAAAAAGATCACCAGTTGATCCATGGCTGAAAGAATACGCTCTTTGAGGGACTAATATCAATAAATTCTTCATATAAGGAGTAAATGGATGTAAGTTATCCCTGGACATGCAAATGCGGATGTTGGCCTTGCCCACATCCCAAGAATGAATTTAAAAAACCCCAAAAGCCAATTTAAACCTCGCTTCCTATGTAGTTAGGGCACTAAACAAGCTCATTTGTTGTCAATCATACACAACCCAAATGCACAAGTGGACACAATATTGATGTCCCCCACGCCATGCGGGAGATCTTCAGCAAGAAGCAGTTAATCTGTCACCATCAATCCAAATAAGCAGAATTTGCAGTCTGCTCCCAGTGGTGTGTTGTTGGCTCTGATCACAGGCAGAGACTTTACGCTCTGTCCCAGAACTACTAATGGTGAGGGAAGGGGAACATGATACAAGCATGAGACACACAATCCATGAGCCTTTGGAGCTGGTCACTTGATTGGGAAACTAGCACAGCATCCCCAGCTTACAGGAGTTCTCTGATCGGGACAGGTCTTTTGTCTTGGTTTCCAAGTCTGGACAGCTTGAGTAGTTTCCTTCTCATCATGTGTAGAGGTATACTCCTTCCAGGGAAAGCATGGGTGAGGAGATGGAAGGATGCTAATTACAATCACAGGTCCCCGATATGTGTCTCAAGCAAGCAGTAAGCTTTTTGCCTATGCATTGGTGGACTGAACACCATTTAAAGATTCTTTTTTTGAAGTGTGTTGTGTCAGATTGCAGCTTGAGTCTCGGGATCACTGCATTGAAGCAGTCCAAACCGTAGTCATTTACTAACCTGAATGCAGAACCAGGAGGAACCTGGTGCTACTTGAAATCGCGGATCCTGCTGCTGCTCACCACCTCCTCTTCCAATCTTCTTCCTTTCCCAGATGTACCACTTTGGTCTAGTCCTGGCATCCCTGCTGGTCAGGATCAGCACAATGCTTTCTGGGAACACTTCCTGACACTCCGTGGCCCTCCACTGATCACTCCTGGGCACCAGTTTCACTGCAGTGATCCTTTCAGGCACAAACTAATTGTTACTTCTTGGAATAACTAAAGGAACAACAAAATTTTCTTTTGCTACAATTGAAGCAGCAACTGCTAACTCTTGCTAGCTTTGACAAAGGGTCATCTGGACTTAAAACATCAGCTCTTTTTTCTCCTTACAGATGTCCTTGTTCCCAAATTTCCCATCCTTGTTCCCAAATCCACCTCAGGACAGCACCTCCTAGCTTTCACTGGACAGTGAAAACGCTGGAAAATCTCAGCAGGTCTGGCAGCATCTGTAAGGAGCAAAAAGAGCTGACGTTTCAACTCCAGATGACTCTTTATCATCTGGACTCAAGGTCAGCTCTTTTCGCTCCTTACAGATGCTGCCAGACCTGCTGAGATTTTCCAGAGTTTTCTCTTTTCATTTCAGATGCCAGCATCTGCAGTAATTTGCTTTTATTAACTGTTAAATCTTTCTGGCTGAACCAAATGTTTTTTCTCATTTGTATTTAAAGTAAAGTTTATTTATTAGTCGCAAGTAAGGCTTACATTAACACTGCAATGAAGTTACTGTGAAATTCCCCTAGTCGTCACACTCTGGCGCCTGTTCGGATCAATGCCCCTAACCAGCACGTCTTTCAGATTGTGGGAGGAAACCGGAGCACCCGGAGGAAACCGTCAGGTGATGAAGGAGCAGCACTCCGAAAGCCTGTGATTCCAAATAAACCTGTTGGACTTTAACCTGGTGTTGTGAGACATCTTACTGTACCTTTGTGGTGAACCACTGTTACTACATGTATGTGCCTGGACACACCCATGCTGCACCTGGCCCGAGACTCCTCCCTTTCCACCTGAGACCCCTCCCTTTCCACCCAGAGTGGGGTATAAAGGTGATGGTCCCTCCTCCTTGCCTCAGTTCAGACCAGGTCAGCTACAAGGGTGTGCTCCTGTTCTCAGTGAATAAAAGCCTATTAGTTTTCCCTCACTCCCAGAAGTCTCTGCGTCGTAATTGATAGTGCATCAATTTTATTCACTGAGGAAAAAAAACAGGATGGAGCAGCTTTTAAAGCCCGACACTCTAAATTTGGATCCGCAAGCGCCCGGGGCAGCCAACAGCTTTAATCACTGGCTGAAGTGCTTCGACGCCTTCCACGGAGCTTCCACGGTTGTCCAGTCCGATGCAGACAAGCTACACGTGCTCAACGCCCGGGTAAGCGACGCAGTTTTCGCCACCATCTGTGACACAGAAACGTACGCTGATGCGCTAGCGCTCTTAAAGAGCCAATACAGCCAACAGACGAATGAAGTCTGCGCCAGGCATCTGCTAGCTACCCGTAAACAACGGCCGGGGGAATCAAATGCACAGTTCCTCCGCGAACTCAGTGCGCTCGGCAGGGCTTGTAACTGCAAGGCCGTATCCGCTGCGCAGTATACAGAGGACTTGATCCGTGATGCCTACGTTACGGGCATCGCATCCAACTACATTCGACAGCGCCTGCTAGAACAAGGTGGGCTACATCTTCCAAAAACCGTAGCGCTCGCTGAATCCCTCGAAATAGCATCACGTAACCTCGAGGCGTACTTGCCCGACCACGCGACATCGTGGGCCTCACGGCCACTATCATCCCAGTACCTAGGAGGGCCTCCGACTTATGCCACACAGCACCCCACCAATGACTCAATGGCCGCGGCAGCCCCAAAGTGTTACTTTTGCGGCCTAGTGAAACACCCCCGACAACGCTGCCCGGCAAGGGAGGCGTTCTGCTCAGGGTGTGGAAAGAAAGGCCACTACGCGAAAGTCTGCAAGGCAAAGCCGAAACCGAATAGCGCAGCATGCGACCCAAGGGAACAGAAAACACGATCGCCATCAGCCGCGTGGGAATCAAGGGGGCCGCCATCTTGGACACCAGCGACCACGTGTGAGCCCGGGGAGCCGCCATTTTGGACGCCATCGGCCACGTGGGAGTCAAGGGGGCCGCCATCTTGGACGCAGCCGACCGCATGCGAGACAGGGGAGCCGCCATCTTGGACACCGGCTGATGACTCTTCGGGATCTACGGTGGCAGCAATCCAGCTGGACCAGTCTCGTCCACATCAGCTCGCCAGGTCTATGATGGACATACAGGTAAACGGCCGTGCGGGAAATTGTTTGTTTGACAGTGGGAGTACGGAGAGCTTTATCCACCCCGATACTGTGCATCGCTATGCCCTTTCGGTACGGCCAGTCAAACAAACCATTTCCTTGGCCTCAAAGTCCCGCTCGGTGGATGTCCTCGGGTACTGTGTGGTGACTCTTACGGTTCGGGGGACCGATTACGCAAATTTTAAGCTCCTGGTGCTCCCACACCTCTGCGCTCCCGTACTCTTAGGCCTCGATTTCATGACACATCTTAAGAGTGTCACGCTACAGTACAACAGGCCCCTTTCCCTGATCTCGGTCTGCAACCCTCAGTTCCTGGACTACCCACCGCACACCACCTGCGGCCTTTCGACCCTCCAAGTCACCCCCCCACCGCTATTCGAACACCTCACCCCCGAGTGTAAGCCCATTGCCACTAAGAGCAGACGGTACAGTGCAGGAGACAGGACCTTCATTAGGTCCGAGGTCCAGCGGCTCCTGAAGGAAGGGATCATTGAGGCGAGCACCAGCCCTTGGAGAGCGCAGGTGGTAGTGGTCAAAACTGGGGAGAAACACCGGATGGTCATCGATTATAGTCAGACCATCAACCGGTACACGCAGCTGGATGCGTATCCCCTTCCGCGCATATCCGACATTGTCAATCGGATTGCGCAATACCGGGTGTTCTCCACGATCAACCTCAAATCGGCCTACCACCAGCTCCCCATCCGCCCAGAGGACCGCAAATATACGGCTTTCGAGGCGGATGGCCGCCTCTACCGCTTTCTTAGGGTTCCCTTCGGTGTCACCAATGGGGTCTCGGTCTTCCAGCGCGAAATGGACCGAATGGTGGACCAGAACGGGCTGCGGGCTACCTTTCCGTACCTGGATAACGTCACCATCTGCGGCCATGATCAGCAGGACCACGACGCCAACCTTAACAAATTCCTCCGTACAGCCGCTCTCCTAAATCTGACCTATAATAAGAAGTGTGTCTTCCGCACTCACTGCCTCGCCATCCTGGGATATGTGGTGGAAAACGGGGTCATCGGCCCCGATCCCGACCGCATGCGCCCCCTTATGGAACTCCCCCTCCCGACCACGCTTAAAGCACTGAGGAGATGCCTGGGCTTCTTCTCATACTACGCCCAGTGGGTCCCGATTTACGCGGATAAGGCCCGTCCGCTTATCAAATCCACCCTTTTTCCCCTGTCGGGAGAGGCCCGCTCGGCCTTCAACCGCATCAAGGCGGACATCGCAAAGGCCACAATGCACGCTGTGGATGAGACAATCCCCTGTCAGGTGGAGAGTGATGCGTCTGACTTCGCCCTGGCCGCCACCCTCAACCAGGCGGGCAGACCCGTCGCCTTCTTCTCACGAACCCTTCAGGGCTCGGAAATCTGACACTCCTCAGTCGAGAAGGAGGCTCAGGCCATCGTCGAAGCAGTGCGACACTGGCACCACTACCTAGCTGGCCGACGGTTCACCTTGCTCACGGACCAACGTTCAGTGGCTTTCATGTTCAACAACGCGCAGAGGGGCAAGATTAAGAATGATAAGATACTGAGGTGGAGGATTGAGCTCTCCATCTACAATTACAATATCTTATACCGACCCGGGAAGCTCAATGAGCCTCCAGACGCCCTGTCTCGCGGAACATGTGCTAGCGCGCAGGTGAACCAACTACAGACTCTCCACAATGACCTCTGTCACCCGGGGGTCACCAGGCTCTACCATTTTATTAAAGCCCGTAATCTGCCCTATTCTGTTGAGGACGTCCGGTCTATAACCAGACACTGTCCAGTCTGCGCAGAATGTAAGCCGCACTCCTATCGGCCGGACCGGGCACACCTCATAAAAGCCACCCGCTCTTTTGAACGCCTCAGCGTCGATTTCAAAGGGCCCCTTCCTTCTTCTGACCGCAACATCTATTTCCTCAACGTGGTAGATGAGTACTCCCGATTCCCCTTTGCCATCCCCTGCTCGGACATGACCTCGACCACGGTCGTCAAGGCCCTGCACGGCCTCTTCACCCTGTTCGGGTACCCCAACTATATCCACAGCGACCGGGGATCCTCATTCATGAGCGATGAGCTGCGTCAGTACCTGCTCTCCAAGGGCATAGCCTCGAGTAGGACTACCAGCTACAACCCCAGGGGTAACGGACAGGTGGGGAGGGAGAACGCGACAGTCTGGAAGGCCATTCTACTAGCCTTCCAGTCTCCCGCTGGCAAGAAGTACTCCCCGATGCACTACACTCAATCCGGTCCCTCCTGTGTACAGCCACCAACGCCACCCCCCACGAGCGGATGTTTGCTTTCCCGAGGAAGTCCTCCTCGGGAATCGCACTACCGTCGTGGCTGGCGTATCCAGGCCCAGTTCTGCTCCAGAGGCATGTACGACCCCATAAGTCGGATCCCCTAGTTGAAAAAGTCCAGCTCCTCCACGCCAACCCCCAATATGCCTATGTGGCAAACCACGATGGGCGGGAGGACACGGTCTCTATCCGGGACCTGGCGCCTCCGGGTGCCCAGGAGCCCACGATGACCCCACACCCCTAAACCCCTCTGTTCAGGTAGCACCAGGTCCGCTTACATCTTTGCCCCTTGTACGCAGCTCGCCTGAGCCCCCGGAGTCACCACGCAGGACCCGACCAGAAGGGACGACAGCGGATTCGAGCGGCTCCACCCTGCCATCGGGAGCAACACCCCAACCGGTACTGCGGCGGTCACAACGACTAGTCAAGCTGCCCGACAGGCTGAACCTGTGAAGGGACGACGCCTCACCTCAGCTTGGGACTTTTCTATGTATATATACTCCTGTACATATGGTTCCACCCATCCTGCCGGACTCTTTTTTAAAGGAGGGGTGAATGTGGTGAACCACTGTTACTACATGTATGTGCCTGGACACACCCATGCTGCACCATCCCGAGACTCCTCCCCTTCCACCTGAGACCCCTCCCTTTCCACCCAGAGTGGGGTATAAAGGTGATGGTCCCTCCTCCTTGCCTCAGTTCAGACCAGGTCAGCTACAAGGGTGTGCTTCTGTTCTCAGTGAATAAAAGCCTATTAGTTTTCACTCACTCTCAGAAGTCTTCGCGTCGTAATTGATAGTGCATCAACCTATGTGACTGATAGGTCCCATTCAATTTTTGAAGGGATAAGTTCCAGGATTGCAGAATACATTTTTGTCTTAACATAAACAGTTCGTTAACACTGAACAATGGGTGGTTGGAAATTTCACTGTGCTCTGAAGGAGGAACCATCACCATCAAAATTGCTTACATTTGTATTACACATAAGTTTTGAAGCAGTGGTAAGCCATTGAGCACCTCCCCAAGCAGTTTACAATGTCCATTCAAATGTTTTTGATTCAATGAGCCTTGTCGGATTTTATTTTGCTCCTCAGGTTGTGGACAGCTGCAAGGATTTTCTTATTATTATTTCCTCTCCCTGTTCCCCTGATAATGCTATGGCTCACTTCAGAGGGCATTTAGCTCAGCTGCACAGTGTGATGCCAGAGCCACATGTAGGTCCGAGTGTGTAGGAATGATAGGTTCTCTCCGCTGAAGGATGTCAGTCAACAAGTTAGGTTTTAACAACAAGACAGTAACTTTCATGGACATTTAATTAAATAGGCAGTGCTCTTACAACAAGGGACATGGTTAGGAAAAAAGGAAATAGTAAGCCATTCAGCCCCTCAAGCCTGTTCCGTCATTTAAGTAGATCGTGGTTGATCTTTTACTTCAAAATCATTTTCATAGAATCTCTACAGTGCAGGGAGAGGCCATTCGCCCCATCGAGTCTGCACTGACAACAATTCCATCCAGGCCCTATCCCCATTACCCCACGTATTTAGCCTCCCTGACACTAAGGGGCAATTTAGCATGGCCAATCAATCTAACCCACACATCTTTGGACTGTGGGAGGAAACCGGAGCACCCAGAGGAAACCCACGTAGACACGGGATGAATGTGCAAACTCCACACAGACAGTCATCCAAGGCCAGAATTGAACCCGGGTTCCTAGCACAGTGAGACAGCAGTGCTAACCACTGTACCACCGCACAATCCCCAAATCCCTGGATATCTTTAATATGTAGAAATCCATCAATCTCTGTCTTGAATATACTCAATGACTGAGACTCCCTAGCCCTCTGGGGTAGAGAATTCCAAAGTTAAACACCCTTTGAGTGAAGAAATTCCTCCTTATCTCAGTCCTAAATGGCCTGCCTCTTGTTCTGAAACAGTGTCCTCTTGTTCTAACCACCCTGCCCCGTCCCCCCGTCCCCCCCAGCCCCGCCATCCAGGGGAAACATCCTTCCTACATTTACTCTGTCAAGCCCTGTAATAATTTTGTATGCTTCAATGAGATAGAGGTAGGCCATTCTCATTCAAGGTGGTAACCTCGTTTGTCAGCTGAGAGAGCAACTTCTCAACACACCCCTTGATGGAAAAGATCTCCCTTTCTGGTCTGTCAGAGGAAAGATGAGAGGCTCCAGTCTGCAAAATAAACACAGACAATCCATGACTAGGGTTGCCAACCCTCCAGGATTGACTTGGAATCTCCGGGGATTGAAGATCAATTCCGAGGACACTGATGTGTGCAATCTTGGAGAAACAGCATGTGGACATTAGAAATGTATATTTTTTCATTTTCTTTGAACATTTCTCTGCACCAGATATAAAAATGTTGAAAACGGAGGGAAAAAGCTATTTAGCTGACAGACAAATATCATGCAATTGAGTAACGAGTGTTTCTGTTTTCCAGTTGGCATGGTAGCACTGCGGTTAGCACTGCTGCATCGCAGCGCCAAGGACCCAGGTTCAATTCCCAGCTTGGGTCACTGTCTGTGTGGAGGTTGCATGTTGTCCCCGTGAGTGTGTGTGTTTTCTCCGGGTGCTCTGGTTTCCTCCCACAGTCTGAAAGACGTGCTGGTTAGGTGCATTGACCCGAACAGGCACCGGACTGTGGCAACTGAGGGAATTTCACAATAACTTCATTGCAGTGTTAATGTAAGCCTTACTTGTGACTAATAAATAAACTTTAAAATACCTTTTTAAAAAAGTAAGTACATCACAGGAATGGATGTGTGGGTAAGTCAAATGATGAAACTTCCAGGTGGCATGGGGCACAGTGGTTAGCACTGCTGCCTCACAGCTCCAGAGACCCAGGTTCAATTCCAGCCTTGGGTGACTGAGAGGACTTTGCACGTTCTCTCTGTGTCAGTGTGGGTTTCCTCCGGTTTCCTCCCACACTCTAAGGATGTGCGGGTTAGACGGATTAGGGTGCGGGAAAGAGGGTCTGGGTAAGATACTCTGTCAGAGAGTCAGTGCAGACTCGATGGGCCAAATGGTCTCTTCTGCACTGTAGGGATTCTATGTTTCTATGGCATTTACTCACAGTTGGCAACCCTCCCACGACAGAACAGTTCAATATGAGTTAGCTCGAAAACTACTGACTTGTAACTAATTGCATATTAATTTCTAAAGGAAAAGGGTGACACTGACTGTGAAAAGTCTTTTTGTTCATGAATATATTTAATTTAAAATGAATTAGTTTGTTGGTTTAAGATTGACCCCAGCCCACCCGAGTGCTGTTCAGTGCATCTTCGAGAACACAGTACACAGCATATACAGAAAGATACACTCCAGATTGTAAGGCCACCGAGAGGGTGGCTGGTGATGCTGATCTGAAACAAAATCTGCTGCAGACTCATACATTTGTGGCATGCGTCCTCCAAACTTACTAAAGTGCTATTTTATAATTCTCAGTTCTAATTTAGGGTCATGATGTGGAGATGCCGGCGTTGGACCGGGGTGGGCACAGTAAGAAGTCTCACAACGCCAGGTTAAAGTCCAACAGGTTTATGTGGAATCACGAGCTTTTGGAGCGCATCTCCTTCATCAGATGAGTCACCTGATTTGCCCGATGAAGGAGCAGCTCTCTGAAAGCTTGTGATTCCAAATAAACCTGTTGGACTTTAACCTCTTGTTGTGAGACTTCTTACTGTGCCTAATTTAGGGTCATATTGGAATAACATGCAGTCAATTTTGGAAACTTCATACATTTACATAATCCTAGCTGGATATATTTTTATACAAATTTGATCATGATTTGGGTAAGGATTTGCGTCACCACTGAGTAAATGCAAATGGTCTTGATGAAGAACTCTGACGAAGGGTCATCCAGACTGGAAGCGTTGGCTGTGTTCTCTCTCCACTGATGCTGTCAGACCTGCTGCGATTTTGCAGCATTTTCTGTTTTTGTTTCAGATTCCAGCATCTGCAGTAATTTGCTTTGGTCTCATATCTTAATGGAAAAAGAATTTGTGATTCCCAAATGCCTCAATGAATCACCCACCCTGCAGCAGCCAACTAAGTAGATCTGGGAACAAGACTATCCCTATCCCAATGCTCAGAACCCAGTCAGGGTCACAACGAACTCCATGGGCAGATAGAGGATGAGGAGTGGAGGGTTTGGGTCGGAGACGAATCCAGATCAGGCCTGGTGCTGAGAGACAATACCTGTGCTACTGAGTGTGAAAGCACACGAATCCAAGGGCAGAATGCACCACAGGAATAAGTCCCAATGGAATTTTGGTGCAGATCCCAACCCCCACCTCCTCTCCCTTTCAGAGAACGGTCAGTGGAAAAGGCAAACCAGTCAAACACAAATCAACCACCTCAGAGAGAGAGAAAGGATGGAATTTTATTACGAGGGATGGAAGGAGGGCACTGGTTGGTGGTCTGTGGATGCGCGCAGAGGGTCAGTGTGTCAGAAAGCCATCCACTCCCTTCCTCATTTAACCAGTGCAGAAGACCCCTGCATGGCTGGCAGGTGAGCAAACGTAATATGAAAACTATGAAGTCCGCGTTCTGGCTAGAACTGCCAACTGGACAGGTTTCTTGAGCTACCTAAAACCTCACTGGGTCAACAAGGTGAGCACACAGCTGGCAGCCATAGCTTTGTGAAACTGACACATTGAAATTCCTTTAAATTCAGAACTCGGGCAGCCCTTTCCTTGTTTAGGTTGGTCAGAGGCTGACAGAACCTATCAGCTTTCAATGTCTTTCCAGCACATTGGAGATCATTTCCACAACTTGGGTCTTTTTGATTTTGATCTGGGCTTCCCCGCTTGGCAGCCTTCACTGTGTCACAGGAGCAGCTAATCCAGCTTTATCTTGGACTTCCTCTACCTGAGGAACTGCTCCAGGAGCAACACCAATAGCAGCTAACTCCTCCAAAGGCACCGGTTGGAACAAACACAGAGCTCCAATGGAGGCAATACACCCAACATAAGGTATACAGACAAAAAGGATCATATCTCTGGCCATCATATCTCAGGGGCCTCAGTCTTTGTCAGGAGGTCATTGCTGACATCTGCAGCCTTCTAGAACATGACCTTCTGCCAAGTGGGCCAGGTGGTCACCCATTGCCAGTGGCGGTCAAGATCACGAGAGCTCTGAGTTTCTTCACTACCAGCTGCTTGGAAGGATCTGCTGGTGACAGCTCCAGGATTTCACAGCAGCAACTCCCAGGTGAATGTTACCAAGTTGGCCAGGGTTGGCTACTGATGAGGACTGTCAGAATGAGAAAGTTCTCACATTTACTGCAATGGCTGAATTCCCACAGCTAGAGGGGGCCACTGATTGTACTGGTGCAGTAATCAAAGCATACATAGATCATCAAGGAGCATTCATCATGTAACCCACTGGGAAATATCCATAACTGTCTATGCAAGATGTACTGAAAGCAGGTAGGATGACCTAATTCTGCCTCAGTGATATCTCCCACAGATCTTCATAACTTCAAACAGAGTCAGCATGTGGCTCCTTGGAGATGAGGGCGACCTTCCAAGAACATGACTAATGAAATTGTGAAAAACCTGACAACTAATAAGCAGGAAAAGTACAACCAGTGGTAAATGAGCACAAGGGTGGTCAGAGAATAACTATTTGGGTTGCTGAAAGTGCAACTGAGGTGCCTGGACAGATCCAAGGTACCCCTGACTGGGCATCAACAAGGATATCCTGAATGGTAGAGGTCTACTCTACCTTACACAGCATAGTGCTGCAGAAAGGACTGGAGCTGCAGGAGGAGGAAGGTGAGGACTGCTCCGCATCTTTGGAGGATGTGAGCAGGGTCTCTGCTGTCACTCACCCAGCTATGAGAGATACCCTCAACAAACTCATATAGTCATGATTCAACTGACCATATATAGCACATAGATGCTGAATTGACTGGCCCCCAACACTTGCCAATACCACATTCCCACAGTAAGTAATCCTTCTGTTTCCTTGACACCTGTTGCCTGTTATGTACTCTAGCTGTACTATTTTTACTTGAGGCTGGTGCTCATTTGACAGGTGAGAGGCAACAATGAAGATGACTGAACAATGGAGACTGTAGCATAAGGCTCTGGCCCATACAGGGCTAATGTGTGACTGAGTACACCCATATAATGATGTAAGACGATACATGATCCAGATATCAATGTGGTGTGTAGACCTAAACATGGAGATAGCTCCCAGCCTGCACCCTTTTAACGTATACGTGTAAATAGTAAATAATTAATAAAAACATTTCATTTACCTACTGAAAGTGATGAAGACACTGATTTGTAACCAACATGGTGGCAGAAGGAGATCAAAACCCACAGTTTAACTAAAATGCTGAAAGACAAATAAAAACTTCAACAAAGCTTTCTGACTTGATAAAAGCTCTCATATGAAGCAGAGGTCTTAGAAGAAAAATCACCAGAAAATGTTCCAGAGAAAAGGCCTGGAAGATGAAGACAGAGATTCTCACCTCAGCAGAAGCTTGCATTGCATCTCCCTTGGAAATCCCGCTTCAGAGCAGAGTCCACAGAGCCTGCAGGGGTGAGCTAAATCTTTTAACATTCCAGGCTGCAGCTAGTCATAGAGGTTTACAGCATGGAAACAGGCCCTTCGGCCCAACTTGTCCATGCCGCCCTTCTTTTTAAAACCCCTAAGCTAATCCCAATTGCCCGCATTTGGCCCATATCCTTCTATACCCATCGTACCCATGTAACTATCTAAATGCTTTTTAAAAGACAACATTGTACCCGCCTCTACTACTACCTCTGGCAGCTTGTTCCAGACACTCACCACCCTCTGTGTGAAAGAATTGCCCCTCTGGACACTTTTGTATCTCTCCCCTCTCACCTTAAACCTATGCCCTCTAGTTTGAGACTCCCATACCTTTGGGAAAAGATATTGACTATCTAGCTGATCTGTGCCCCTCATTATTTTATAGACCTCTATAAGATCACCCCTCACGCTCCAGAGAAAAAAGTCGCAGTCTATCCAGCCCCTCCTTATAACTCAATCCATCAAGTCCTGAGAACCCTTTAAGTAATTCAGTGTTAGAAGCACCATTTGAAAGAAATCGTTGCTAAAACCCAATCCCCAAGTCGGAGCCTCAACCAGTGACCTCTGAGCTCACCAGGGAAAAAGAGAGAATTAATTAAATAACTCAAGAACGTCGCAACTGTCCAGCTCGGAAAACAGCAAGCATAAGTTTAAATTTGACTTCTTCATTATTTGGCAAAGCAAACCACTGAATAAAAGGAATTGGCAATGTTACAAAAAATTCCAAGTAACGCACCATCGCCATTTTGTGGAGCTTGCTAAAACTGACAATCGTGGCAAATTCCTTTGTCTCTGAGTGACCAGCTATGCCATCTTGAAAACCAGGAAAAACTCCAGAGAAAGTTTAAAAGAAAGACACAGATGTCAGGGTAAGAAATCACCTTCTGGCACAGTTCTCAGATTAATCCCAGTAAGTCTGCCATCTTGATACCTCGCCGCCGACCATTTAATTCAGCTATTACTTTTCACCATCAGATCCTGATATTCCCACTCTCACGCTACTCAGTGGACCCCTGTCACCAATCCTACCTTAGTGGGTTGAATTGAAATTTTGCCCTAAATGGTTAAAGTGTTCATGGTACGAGTCCAAGGGGAGCAGTAATGGGACAGGTAAAGAAATAGAAGATGTGTCTAAAGGAGGTGCGAGCGGTAGAATGAGGAGCGGCTGCCACCTGACAGCAAAAGGGAAATAGGATCAAAACAAGAGAGAAAAGCCAAAACCAGCAAAGAGAAAGGAAACAGAATGGGCAGAGGTTGCAATGTAAAATTATTCAACACAATGATGAGTCCAGAAATGCTGTAAGAAGTGCCCAGGAGAAAGATGAGGTGCAGTCTTGCACACTACCATTGAGCTTTTAAGAACATAAGAACTAGGAGCAGGAGCCTGCTCTTTCAATCCGATCATGGCTGATCACAGCCTCAACTCCACTTTCCCACCCATTCTCCATAACCCTTTATCCTATTACTAACTAAAAATCTGTCCATCTCCTCCTTCAATTTTCATCCAGAAGTTACCAGATCGCTTATTTGTGTTCTCCTTAGTTTCTCAGAAAGTGGTTTCAAAACGATTTATTTCCCTCTCCCAATTTAAACAGATAATAGGGGTAAGGCCATTTGGACTCTGGAGCTCTTCCACCACCCAACAAGGTCATGGCTGATCTCCTGCCTCTGCTCCCCCCTCCTGCACTATCACCATGTCCCTTAATTCCCTGAACTCTGTTGATCTCAGTCTTGAGCATACTCAGCAGTGGAATTTGTACTCCTCTCTGGGATGGAGAACTCAGAGTCACAACCCTTTAAGAAGAGGAATAGAATCATAGAGTCCTACAGTGCAGAGGAGGCCATTTGGCTCATCAGGTCTGTACTGACTCTCAGACAGACTATCTTACCCAAGCCCACCCCCACCCTATCCCCACAACCCCATGCATTTAGCCTGCTAATGCCCCTAACCTACACACCTTGGGACACTAAGGGGCAATTTAGCATGGCCAATCCACCTAATCTGCACATTTTTGGACTGTGGGAGGAAACCAAAGCATCTGGAGGAAACCCTCGTAGGCACGGGGAGAATATGCAAACTCCACACAGACAGTGATCCAAGGCCAGAATCAAACCCGGGTCCCTGGCACTGTGAGGCAGCAGTGCGAACCACTGTGTCACCGTGCCGCCCAAATGTCTAATCTCAGCCCCAAATGGCTGGCCCCACCCACACCATTCCGAGACCATGACCCATGTTTTCTTAAGACTTCCCTTGGGAAACATATTTCTCAGCATCCACATTGTCAAATCTCTGAATGATTTTACATGTTCCAACAAATCACCTCCCACTCTTCCAAGCTCCCGTGAATGCAAATGCTTCATTTCCCTTCATAGGATAATCGCAGGAATTTGTGGGGATTTGATTGTATTCCTGTTCCTTTTACAACAGGCAACACACAATGGTTTTCCATCAGAGTAATATTCCCATGTCAATTGACATCCCAATTCTAATGATTTCCCACCAGTTAATTCGGGATTTCCTGCTGTTCCTGGAACAAATACATCCCACCAATGATGTGCCCCAGTTGTTTCAATCTGGTGGCAGTCTGGGTAGCTACGTTCACCCGTATTCGTCCCTTATGGGTCTGTTCATTGGAGTGCCTGACATATCCGTGAGCAATATCTGTAGTCCTCTGCATGGTCTGTCGAATCGCCTTTCCTGGGGTTTCATCAATATACAATCTGTCTTCCCACCTCCTGCAAAGTACCTGAAGTTTTCCTGGTGGAATTCCCCCATAATCAGTAAATCGTACAGACAAAAACTGTGATTCACAAAGTAAGATTATCTCTGTCTCCAGTGTGATGAAGCACCACTGGGTGGGGCCCACCTGTACCACTTTAAATGCCTCAGTGGCATAATACCAATGGTTACCTTCCTGTTGTTTTGTAGAGGCTCTAGGGTCTGACTGATTCTGAGCAGCATTCCGCAGTGCTCACATATGCCAGGCCCTCCTTCTGGGTTATACATCCTATAAACCCAACTCAGTAAACCCAATCCCCTTCCTCTGTCTCCAGTGATTCAAATTGGGGGAGAGGGCCTGGGTAAGAAACTGTTAGAGAGTCGGTGCAGACTCGATGGGCTGATTGGCCTCCTTCTGCAATGTAGAGATTCTATTCTATGAAATCTGTAGCTATCCTTAAAGGTCCGGTTGGATGTACTCTCCTTTGGTACTGCCATGATGAATGTTAGTGCTCCTTTTACCCGGCCCCCACCCAATTGAGTAACTAATTCATGTCTGTCTCAGCGAACGTTCAGAAAAGTTAGTTTGTACAAGGAGACAAATAAATGTTGGGGAATAGTTTCATATCTCAAATCCTTAATGTCAGACCTAACCTCATCTATCAGGTCTCTGGCGAGACTATCGCACGCCCATCCTTTGAGTTAGGCCCCTGTAGGTCTACAGCAGTCAGTGCATACTCGGTTCCATAAGCTCCATACCATAGCCTTTTTCCCGTTTCTCTGGAGACCCAGGAGGAGTTGTCCAGTTTGGACAGTTGCACTGAATTAACTGCTGAGTTTGCATTTCCAAATAATCCCCCAATATCACCCAGTATACTCCTTTTATTTTGTATCCGTGATTCAGGAGCAATTCTGTAGAATAATCATAATTATCCTCTGCATGTGGACTTTAGCCCATTTAACAACATTGGGATGATCATAACATGTAGAATGTAAGATCTTTAATCACCTGGAAATATTAAAGCTTACCCCTACCTAACCCCCACTGCTTTCCCAATCCTGACTAATCCATCTTGGGGGAACTTTATCCTGTTTGGACATTAGGTAGGTTTTTGATAACCACAGGTACTAAGATTATAACATCTAACATCACACAACCAAGTCTATCTATCAAATGTGTACACAGTTCTTGACAATACTGGCCCTCAAGGCCAGGTTCCGTGACATTGCATGAATATCTCCACAGACCCAGTATTTGCAGCGTATATTCCTTTAATACCCAAATGCCCTCTGAGTCTTTTTTAGTTCTGAGTCTTATCTTGGAGGGTTTTACGAACAAGCTGCCTCTTTTTAAATCCCTATTGAATTGCTGCCCTATGGGGAAGGCTACAGTACCAGGTTCCCAGATTATTCTCCTATCCCATCGTTTCTAAGACCATCCACAATCTAGATCAACAATTCGGATTGGCATTCCTGGTCTCTCTAAGGACATGGAAACCATACGCTGTCATAGCTCCTTCCCACAATGGTGTGGTTACTTGCGTCCAATGACTGGTGAAAGTTACTCAATCCAATATCCAGATGTTTGGTTTTTTGGTCCATTCTCCTGTTCCTCAGGTGGGTAGCTGAACATCCCGTCCGGGAAGCAGCATGTGATGTTCCTCACGTTCACCGTCGGTGCTTCCTACTATTTCACAAATGCCACCAGAGTGAATAGGAACCTGTGAAAACATTAATATTGATTCCCACGAATCAGGTGGTCGTTAGGTTTGTTAGGGTCCTTGTATATTTTTTAATTGTGTATAATGTTTGCACCAACTTCCCATCTTTGTATCGACGAGTGTTCACATATCACCTGTCCCAATTACCACGTATAGTCCATGCCACCATGGTTGGAGACAGCTACGCTCCGGTCCCACCTTTACCATTACTCTATCGCCAACTTGTGACTATTATATTAATATTCTATTGAATGGTGATCTCTGAATAATTAGGTTAATGCTCCTTCCTCTCTGACACTCCCCACCGACAGATCACCTCACTCAATTTCATTCAAAATACCATCAAGCATGGACATAAAATATTCTCCAGCTCTCCATATTACTCACCAGGTTTACTCACTACTTTTTGATTTGATTCCAGACAGTAACATATTTTGATCGCTTGTTCTTTGTCTTAAATTACATCATATTTAAAGATAATTTACTAACAGCATATTTTTCACATTTCAGAATTGTCACAAATTCAAACAACAGTGTTGTTGGCTTTCAGATGCCCATTAATGTCTATCTCATCATTCTTCAAAATATACTTTGTTCCTATATCCATAGCAACCACCTAAACTGTGTGCATGTCTTTTTTTCTTCTTAGAATCTCTTTAAAAGTCCTATCCTGTTCAACTATTGCCCATCCTGTTCTTGGCTGTCCATTCGCTCCGTCGACAAACAGGGTCACATTGCGCCCCCCCTCAACAGCTCTTCTCTTACCTTGTTCACTTCCTCAACTCTCATCTGCACATGAGGGCGGCACGGCGGCACAGTGTTTAGCACTGCTGCCTCACAGCACCAGGGACCCGGGTTCAATTCTGGCCTCGGGTCACTATCTGTGTGGAGTTTGCACATTCTCCCCGTGTCTGCGTGGGTTTCCTCCGGGTGCTCCGGTTTCCTCCCACAGTCCAAAAGATGCGCAGGTTAGGTTGACTGGCCATGCTAAATTGACCCTAGCGTCAGGGAGATTAGCAGGGTAAATATGTGGGGTTACAAGAATAAGGTCTGGGTGGGATTGTGGTTGGTGCAAACTTGATGGGCCAAATAGCCTCCTTCTGCACTGTAGGGATTCTATGGTAATCATATACACAGTCCTTTCCTTCAATGTTGATATATCCCACTGGGTTATTTCCCTTGTCCCTATATATAGTAATCTGCCCATCTGTGGTGAGCGGTAAATCTTCCCATTGAAAAGTTGTTTAACAGTGGTGAGTGCAACCTCGCACTCCCCCGTCCATTCTGTCTTTTGTAACTCCTCACTGGATGCCCTTCATCCTTTCATTAGATTTTGATTGAGCTGACTACAAATAAATTCTCAAATGTCTTGACGCTACTGCAAATCCTGTTCCATTTGCAGTTACCTGTCACAAAAAAATCCATCCTGTATGGGGTATAATGGGTTAACTCATCTGAACATTCAAAACCTTAACATTTTGTAATTAACAATTGCTGCAAAAATAAATACATCTTCAGCTGTTAGAAGACAAGAGTTAATTCTCTGCTAGTTTGAAAAGGGGTGGAGTAAAAGTTCTCAAATGGAGGTCACCTTTCTTTTGTTTTAATCTAACAAGCACATGGTCCGGGACTCATTTTAATTTAGCAATTTTTCCTTTTAAACTCTTTCCCTCGGTATCCAATCCTAGAATTTTCCTTTTCGTTGAGCCAATTGTGTCAGGAGTATATCTTTTGACCTGACAAGAAGTTTTGACCCAAGACCAATCCAATATCAGATTTGATTTGATTTGATTTGATTTATTATTGTCACATGTATTAACATACAGTGAAAAGTACTGTTTCTTGCGCGCTATACAGACAAAACATACTGTTCATAGAGAAGGAAACGAGAGAGTGCAGAATGTAGTGTTACAGTCATAGCTAGGGTGTAGAGAAAGATCAACTTAATGCAAGGTTAGTCCATTCAAAAAATCTGATGGCAGCAGGGAAAAAGCTGTTCTTGAGTCGGTCGGTACGTGATCTCAGACTTTTGTATCTTTTTCCCGACGGAAGAAGGTGGAAGAGAGAATGTCCGGGGTGCATGAGGTCCGTAATTATGCTGGCTGCTTTGCCGAGGCAACGGGAAATGTAGACAGAGTCAATGGATGAGAAGCTGGTTTGCGTGATGCCTTGGGCTACATTCACAACCTTTTTAATTCCTTGCGGATTTGTCAGAATAATTTCAAATATCCCAAATTTTAGTTAACCCTACCAAATTAAATCTATCTCAATATCACAAGATGAATATAAAATCACAATATCAGACATAAAATATTAAAGTTTTAAACATACAACCCACAATGATCATCCATACACAAGCAGATAAACATAGCATGTGCTTTAAAAAATAATAACCAATATGAATTCCGGAAGCATTCTCGTGGCTCTGTTTTTAACCTTCCAAATTCCTGTAATTAAAAACTCAAGATAAGGTTAATTCCCCGGAAAGAGAAGTCTTAACAAATGTAGCCCTAAACAATGATAAAACAACTCTATAAATGTCCAGATAAACCAAGCAGAACACACTGGGTCTCGCAGCTCGTAAATTTCAAACAAGTAATACACAGCATTCTTTCGCAAATATAGCTTCTTAAAGTGACAGAGCACTACAACTCAAAACCCCTTGATTAAAATAAAATGGTTGGATGTGACAACACGATAAAATTCTCACACTTATTCCAAATTCTTCCAGCCTATGCTTAAAATTTCCACATTTAACTGGTTCCCATTAATCCACAAATACAAACTAACATAGACACACACATAATCCTAGACACACAAGTCTCCAGTCTGGAAAGTTCAGATTGGATTGCTGCCAAACTACAAGCTTTCTCTGACCTTACAACTTAGAATCATAGAATCTGTACAGTGCAGAAGGAGGCCATTCAGCCCATCGAGCCTGCACCGGCTTTATGTATACTTCCACCTCAAATTTTTAAAACATTCCGAATTTATTTTAAAAGGATACTCATTTATTATATTTTAACTTCAATTGACTCAATAATCACAATCATGTCGTGTTATTTCACATTTTAAATTGTTCCTAGGTCAGCTGCAGTAATATGCATCACAGCTAGGGGAGCTGCCCTCCCCATAGAGGTCAGAATGAGCTAAGCACAAGCGTGAGATAATCTTTCTCAGCTTTTGTTTGAGGCTTCCAGCGTCTTTACTGTGTAGCAAGGTGTCTGTTGGAATCCATCCCATTTTTGCATTTTGCCAATTGATTTATTTATAGTGTTTCAGGGTGAGGTAGAGGAATTTTATTCCTTCTCCTCCCCATTCAGTAACTAACCTGAGTTCAGCTTTTCCTAGTTTTGATGTCTACTTTATTTAAGGTATCTAAAAAGTGCTAGAAGATAAATAGAAACAGTTGGTGCGAACTTGGGGCATCTTCCTTGCAGGAAACTACATCAGGGTACTTTGTTTCCCCACACGTGCTCGGGAGAGATAGTGACTAACTGAACTCCGTTCCCTCTTGCTCCTCAGGTGGCTCATCCTGATTCAAGAATTGTCCAGACATTTCTAGTTAAGATTCAATTACAAGAAAATAGCATATACCAATCAAACAATGTGCATTTGAAACAAGAGGTATCTATATCCACTCACAATTAACAAATGGGATTACATAATGTAAAATGTATAGGTACAGTTGTCCAATTACAACTTGTGCATGTACACCTAATTATAATATCACCAAGTATGTATTTCTTTCTTTACATATTACCTTCCAGACATGATTATGGTAGCTATATTTCTAACCAGTGGTATATCGACCCCTCACGTCCTCCCGTGTTCATTGTCCTTTGTTGGAACTTTGTTACTTATGCATAATTCAATGGAGGCCTTGTGTGTATGCTGTGTGACTGAGGCCTTCCTTGTAATGAGGGGTTTTATGGTCCTTGACTCGTATCTCAGTCTGCTTTAATCAAGACCTGTGGTTTTTCACGTGACTGAGTTTAATAGCTTGCAGCTTATGTGATTTTTAAACTTCTGTGATTATTAACCCTTTCGGTGACTGACCTCCTGTTCGAGCCCTAAGGGTTTGCTCTCAGAGACATATAACTGTTCAGTGAGTCTTTCCTATTTGAGGGGTCAGCAACAATCCTTTTCTAAGTATCTGAGCCTCCCACAGTTATGATGTGAAGATGCAGGCGTTACAGCAGGGGGCCTATCTGCCCTCTGTGAGGAAAATGCTTCTCTCCCTCTACTACATGGCAGAACCCTTAAGAGTATTGATAGGCAAAGGGACCTGGGTGTACAGTTACACTGGTCACTGAAAGTGGCAAAGCAGGTGGAGAAGGTAGTCAAGAAGGCATATGGCATGCTTGTCTTCATCGGCCGGGGCATTGAGTTTAAAAATTGGCAAGTCATGTTGCAGTTTTATAGAACCTTAGTTAGGCCGCACTTGGAATATAGTGTTCAATTCTGGTTGCCACACTACCAGAAGGATGTGGAGGCTTTAGAGAGGGTACAGAAAAGATTTACCAGGATGTTGCCTGGTATGGAGGGCATTAGCTATGAGGAGAGGTTGGAGAAACTTGGTTTGTTCTCACTGGAACGACAAGGGTTGAGGAACGACCTGATAGAAGTCTACAAGATTATGAGGGGCATGGACAAAGTGGATAGTCAGAAGCTTTTTCCCAGGGTGGAAGAGTCAATTACTAGGGGGCACAGCTTTAAGGTGCGAAGAGCAAGGTTTAAAACGAGGCAGATTTTTTATACAGAGGGTGGTGGGTGCCTGGAACTCGTTGCCGGGGGAGGTAGTGGAAGCGGATACAGTAGTGACTTTTAAGGGGCGTCTTGACAAATACATGAATAGGATGGGAATAGAGAGATATGGTCCCTAGAAAGGTAGGGGGTTTTAGTTAAGTCAGGCAGAATGGTCGGTGCAGGCTTGGAGGGCCAAAGGGCCTGTTCCTGTGCTGTAATTTTCTTTGTTCTTTCTTTGTTCTTTGTACAGCCATTGATTTCCTTGAAGGGGCCTCTCCAGGTGGTTGAAATTGAATTCCTCTCCTTGACCATGCCCCATGGGTCTTAGCTTCCACCTCTCCATCGAATGAGTGGATACACTCAAGGCTGCCTTTACTAAAGGATGGAATTGATCTAAGAATATCATCTTAAGCTGCAGGCTGGAGCTGCAATAGCTGATGGAAATCACACTGGCGATTTGCGAGGATCATTGCGGACATATCAATACGCTGTTTAATTTGCCCTATTACTGCTACCAGATTCAGGTTAAGGATCCCAAGGAATGAAAGGATAATTGTGAGGAGTTCAGCACTTATCACATTTAGCCTTGTCCAGTAGGTCTGATTTTAGGTTACTCAAGCATGCTATCAAAAGTAGACATCTTAAATCTAAATCATCCAATTCAATGTGAGCCCTTCAGTCGCCCCACCTTCTGTTAGCTTTGATAGGGTCAAACCCCATGTAACAGTTCCTAATTCACACTCTAGTACTTAAACTTCGCCTGGAACCTGGAACTCTGTATTCTAAATATTACTCTGCTGGTCATATGTAGCATGCAAAATCACAAGAGCAACTGAAAGGTTAACCTGCAGCTCAGGGAATTACGGCGGTTGGCAAGCCCCATCCTGTCACCATGCCCAAATGTTTCCTCACTCGATCAACCACAATCAGTGTTATCTTTCTGAATTACTCCCCTGGAAACATTCGTAGTCATAGAGCTTTACATAACAGAGAGAGACCCTTCAGCCCCTCGTGTGTGCGCTGGCCATCAAGCACCTATCTATTCTAATCCCATTTTCCAGCACTTGGCCTGTAGCCTTGTATGCTGTCATGTTCCAAGTTCATCCAAATGCTTCTCAAATGTTGAGGGTTCCTGCCTCTACCACCCTTTCAGGCAGTGAATTTCAGATTCCCACCACCCTCTGGGTGAAATAGTTTTTCCTCAAATCCCCTCTAAATCTCTTGCTCCATACCTTAAATCTACGTCCCCTAGTTATTGACATCTCTACTAATGAGAAAAGTTTTTTCCTAACTACCCTATCCATGTCCCTCATAATTTTATACACCTCAATCAGGCCCCCCTCAGCCTTCTCTGCGCCAAGGAAAATAACCCCAGCCTATCCAGTCTCTTCATAGCTGAAACGCTCCAGCGAATTTCCTCTGCACCCTCTCCAGTGCAATCACATCCTTCCTATAGTGCGGCAACCAAAACTGCACACAGTACTCAAGCTGTGGCTTAATGAGCGTTTTAAACAGATCCACCATAACCTCCCTGCTCTTATATTCAATGCCTCAGGTAATGAAGGCAAGTATCCCTAATGCCTTCTGCTGCCACTAACATCTGCTGTTTTTCCAATTTCCCTTTTAGCTCCAATATCTGAAGTTTACATAGTGATTAGCTTCTTGGTGAGGCTGCTTAACAACTTCCCCTAATGCTGCTCTGGCATCACCCAGCTCCTGTGTGAGCCTCGCATTTGCCTTGTTCCTTGGTGTGAGCTCCTGTCTGAGTGGCTGTACCTCAACCAAGGCAGCTTCTGCATGTAAACTAGATGTACACTGCTGTTACATTATAGTAGCTGAGTGTTCAACTCCTAACTCTAAGGTACGGACCTGTCTCTGTAAACCATCTATATCCTGATCTTTTTGCTGGACTTGCTTTCTCAAAGTCTCCATCTCGTCCTAGTTCTTTTTCAAAACCCCATCAGCTTTCGGAGCGTGGCAATGTGCTCCATAAGCAAAAAGACCCACTGGCTCTTCAGCTCTTCTTCTTGTCCATCTGTTTCTGGACAAATGCAACTATCTCTTCAAATGGCACTCTTTCCCCCTTCTCTGAACATTTTGCCTTTGCTAGGCAACTTCTCTAGCCTCTCTCAACAGAGAGAAAAAACTGTTTTAAATGACATCTTGTCAGTAGTACCAGGAATCACTTTGGGTTCACAATGATCCCATAACCTCTAGGTCTTCTTCCTGATTGCACTGTTGGTCTGACAAATACATTGAGATCCTTTGTCACAAAACCAAGTGTTCCCATTCTGTCTCAAATGCCTGGGGGTACTAATTTGTAAGCTCTAGGTACTATTTGAACTTATATTCCAATTATGTTCGTTTGAGACTACCCTTACTGGCAACAGGAGCCCATTTGGTGAAGTGATTTGGGAAAGTTTAATAAGTTGTAGATTAATACTTACCGAAACAAGGCAGGACTCAACTCGTGTACCACAGCTCAGCTTTCCAGTTGAGCCTTGGGCACAGGTTAACACTGGGTCTCTGTTCTCTCTCTGTAACTTCTGCTTCCCTGTGGACAGCAAGCTCAGAGGACTTCGGTTTCAAACTTGTTACCTTGGTGAAAGATTTTGCATATTGACTATTTCCTAGCGACAACACACAGCGTGATCAATGACGTTATTGCATTCTGATTGGCCTAAATGGGGCGAGGATATTTCCTAATTCCAGCCTCGGGTCACTGTCTGTGCGGAGTTTGCATGTTCTTCCCATGTCTGCGTGGGTTTCCTCCGAGTGCTCTGGTTTCCTCCCACAGTCCGAAAGACGTGCAGGTTAGGTTGATTGGCCATGCTAAATTAACCCTTAGTGTCCCAAGATATATAGGTTAGGAGGATTAGCTGGGTAAATATGTAGGGTTATGGGGTAAGCCTGGGTAAGAGTCGGTGCAGACTCGATGGGCCGAATGGCCTCCTTTTGCACTGTAGTGATTCTATGATAATTGGCCTAAGTGGTGCATGATCAATCTGTGATTGGCCTAAGTGGTGCATAATCAGATTCTAATTGGTTTGTCAAGGCTGATGGGCATCGAATGATTTCATTTCCCTTTGTCCCCTGACTGACCCTCTTAAGATGTCAATTACTCATAGAACCAACCTCATCATTAAAGTTAGTTTCTGGTACTTTACTTCATACTAAGATAAAAGGATGTTTTATGGTATCTCCCTTGCTCATTTATTTAGCATAAGGGAAATATGACATCCTGCCCCCATGATTGATACACATCATTTCAGACTTGCTTAATTGGTGCATGATCCTTCTCAAGTCAGTCCGTGACTAGAACAGGGGAAGCTGGAAAAACTCAGCTAGCATCCATCAGGCGAGAAACACGGTTAATGTTTTGGAACTGAAAGGGGGAAGAATGTTAGAACAAAAGTAACTGCAACAAAAAGTAGAAACTTTAAGAACAAACGACAGATGGCCTGGTGTGAGACGGGGTGGGTCTGTTTTGCATTGAGGCAATACATGTATGGGATATTTTAAAAAAGCATTTTAAGATGGTCAAAATCTAAAGCTGTCGAACTCAACATTCAGTCCTGAGGACTGCAACCTGCCCAACTGGAAGATGAGATGCTGCTTCTCCAGCTTGCACCGGGCTTCACTGGAGCATTGCAGCAGGTCAAGGATAGCTATGTGGGCATGAGAGCAAGGTGCTGAGTTAAAATAGCAAGCAACAGGAAGGTTGGATCATGCTTGTGGGCTGAGCGAAGGTGGTCCGCAAAGCGGTCACCCAGTCTGCGTTTAGTCTCCCCAGTGTAGAGGAGACCACATTGAGAGCAGCGAATACAATAAACCAAATTGAAGGAGGTGTAAGTGAAACACTGCTTAAACTGAAAGAAGCGTTTGGGACTTTGATTGGTGAGGAGCGAGGATGTAAAGGGGCAGGTGTTACACCTTCTAGATTGAACTGGAAGGTGCCGTGGGATGGGGAGTTGGGATGATGAAGGAATGGATTAGGATGTCATAGAGGGAGTGGAATATTAGTGAAGGGGGTGGGGGGGGGGAGGGGGGTGGGGTAGGTGTGCTTAGTGGTGGCATCATACTGGATTTCGCAGGAATGATGAAGGATAATCCTTTGAATGCAGAGGCTAGTGGGGTCAAAAGGGGGGGGGGCGAGGAGGAGCCTATTCTGGTTCTGGGGGGTGTGGTGGGGGTGGGGGGGGGGAGGTGGTGAAGGCAGAAGTGCAGGAAGTGGGTCAAACCTGGTTGAATGAACTTAAGAACATAAGAACTAGGAGCAGAAGTAGGCCTTCTGGCCCCTCGAGCCTGCTCCGCCATTCAATAAGATCATGGCTGATCTTTTCGCGGACTCAGCTCCACTTACCCGCCCGCTCACCATAACCCTTAATTCTTTTACTGTTCAAAAATTTATCTATCCTTGCCTTAAAAACATTCAATGAGGTAGCCTCAACTGCTTCACTGAGCAGGGAATTCCACAGATTCACAACCTCTGTGTGAAGAAGTTCCTCCTCAACTCAGTCCTAAATCTGCTTCCCCTTATTTTGAGGCTATGCCCCCTAGTTCTAGTTTCACCCGCCAATGGAAACAACTTCCCTGCTTCTATCTTATCTATTCCTTTCATAATCTTATATGTTTCTGTAAGATCTCCCCTCATTCTTCTGAATTCCAAAGAATATAGCCCCAGTCTACTCAGTCTCTCCTCATAAGCCAACCCTCTCAACTCCGGAATCAACCTAGTGAATCTCCTCTGCAGCCCCTCCAGTGCCAGTATATCCTTTCTCAAGTAAGGAGATCAAAACTGTATACAGTACTCCAGGTGTGGCCTCACCAGCACCTTATACAGCTGCAACATAACCTCGCTGTTTTTAAACTCCATCCCTCTCACAATAAAGGACAAAATTCCATTTGCCTTCTTAATTACCTGCTGCACCTGCAAACCAACTCCTTGAGATTCCTGCACAAAGACCCCCAGGTCCCTCTGCACAGCAGCATGCTGCAATTTTTTACCATTTAAATAATAGTCCATTTTGCTGTTATTCCTACCAGAATGGATGACTTCACATTTACCAACATTGTTCTCCATCTGCCAGACCCTCACGCATTCACTTAGACTATCTATATCCCTTTGCAGACTTTCAGCGTCCTCTGCGCACTTTGCTCTGTCACTCATCTTAGTGTCATCTGCGAATTTTGACACACTACACTTGGTCCTCAACTCCAAATCATCTATGTAAATCGTAAACAATTGCGGTCCCAACACTGATCCCTGAGGCACACCTCTAATCACTGATCGCCAACCAGAAAAACACCCATTTATCCCCACTCTTTGCTTTCTGTTAGTTAACCAATCCTCTATCCATGCTAATACATTACCCGTAACACCTTTATCTTATGTGCTGTATCAACCACAGGGTTGGGGGAACCTCAGTTAAGGAAATAAGCAGGCATGTCAGAAGCACCATTTTTGAAGGTGGCATTATCAGAATAAGTATGATGGAGACGGAAAAACTGGTTGAATGGGATGCAGTCCTTACAGGGTGGGGTGGGGTGTGAGGAGCTGTAGTCAAGGTAGCTGTGGGAGTCAGTGGGTTCATGATGAATATTGGAAATTTCTGCCCTCTCGCACCTTCACACGGTCCATCTCAAACAATTCACTTCCTTGTCCTCTCTGTTGCCATTTTCAGCGATAGACTGACCACCAATACTCATTTTTGTTGCAGTTTCATTTGCTCTAACATCTTCCCTCCTTTCAGTTCAAATGAAGGGTCCATGACTCGAAATGTTAACTGTGCTTCTCGCCTGATAGATACCGGCAGACCTGCTGAGTTTTTTCAGCTTCCTCTTTTCTTGTTTCAGATTCCAGCATCCGCAGTATTTTCCTTATTATCCTTATCAGTGACTCTTTCTTTTGTACGGGTTACTTGATGGGTGATGTTATTTCTCTCTGTGGTTACTTGGAATGAGTTACTTTGGCTGGAATTTTCCAACCTCGCTTGTGGCTGGATTCCCCGCTGCAGTGGATGGAGTTCTGGCTGAGCGCCAAATTCTCCGTTCTCGCTGGCAGCAGTGAAGTGAATGAGATTAGAGAATCCTGCCCTTCATCTCTGAAACAAAGGATAAAGTGGTAAAATTGTTTATAATCCTCAAAACTAATAAAGAAAGTTACAAAGTGCTAATATGAAACATTACAACATAGGTAATACTTAAGAATTATACAATGTGTATAAAATACAGGTGCATAGCAGTAATCAGTGTTTAAAACATAAGGCAGTACAGTCTCCTTATACATTGTTAATCCAATCTTGAGCGATAAATTCTAAAAGGATTATACAGTTACAAGTCCAGCCATGCACTATTACAAAAATTAACTCTAATATAAGGAATGCATTTCGTCAAATGCAATTGTTTCCCCCCTGAAATACTACAAATTAAAACTAACTTAATGAAGAGCACAACTGTTATTATTCTTTCCTTTTTCCCACCTGATAAATTCCTCTAGCTTTCCTTTGATGAAAACACCCAATTCCGATAAGGTTTTACGAGGTTCCAAGATGTAAGCTTGCTTGCTCAACCATGAAGGCAACAAGTTCTCACAATATAGCTCTGTGATATGGAAATAAGTACAACAGAGGCCTCTTCAGCCGTTGTGCTGTAATTAACTCACTAGTATATTCATCTAAGCTTGTCTAAAATCCCACGCTGACTTTCTCTGTCAAATGAAGTGAAGCAGTCCCATGACAGAAAATGCCCAAATCCATCATTGGTCACAGTTTAAAAAGGATAATATATTATTAGCTTGATTGATTAATATACTTTGTGTATAAATTAAACTAAATCTAGAATCGTAGAATCCCTACAGTGCAGAAGGAGGCCATGGGTGGCACGGTAGCACAGTGGTTAGCACTGCTGCTTCACAGCTCCAGGGACCTGGGTTCGATTCCCGGCTTGGGTCACTGTCTGTGTGGAGTTTGCACATTCTCCTCGTGTCTGTGTGGGTTTCCTCCGGGTGCTCCGGTTTCCTCCCACAGTCCAAAGATGTGCGGGTTAGGTTGATTGGCCATGCTAAAAATTGCCCTTAGTGTCCTGAGATGCGTAGGTTAGAGGGATTAGTGGGTGGATATGGGGGTAGGGCCTGGGTGGGATTGTGGTCGGTGCAGACTCGATGGGCCGAATGGCCTCTTTCTGTACTGTAGGGTTTCTATGATTCTATGATTCAGCCCATCTAGTTTGGACTGACCACAATCCCACCCAGCCCCTATTCCTGTAACCCCAAATATTTACCCTGTTAATCCTCTGACACTAGGGTCAATTTAACATGGCTAATCAACCTAATCCACACATCTTTGGACAGTGGGAGGAAACCGGAGCACCCGGAGGAAACCCACACAGACACGGGAAGAATGTGCAAACTCCACACAGACAGTGACCCGAGGCCAGAATTGAGCCCGGATCCCTGGCGCTGTGAGGCAGCAGTGCTAACCACTGTGCCGCCCCTTCGTCTAATCATTAAACATCATTGCTGTTTCATTTGATGTTTAAAGGAAAGTTTTTAAATGTTTCAAACTGCTGGATGTCTTGCTGCATAATGAATATTCATGTCAACCTGAAAATCATCACCTGTTAAAAAGAGTTGATTTGTCAAAATCACTTTCCATTTAGAAACCTACTACATTTTAAAATTCCCAATAAACAAATTAAATTCAGCAATAGAAAAGTTGACACAAGGCAAATTAAGTAAGAAAAACAGATGTCAATGTTACGTTCTTAGTCTATGCATCTTCATTTAAATTGTACAAGCATTGACATTTGGTTTAAATCTAGTCCAATTAAAGAGGTACTTTCTGAAGTTCAAATTGAATCTGCAATAGGCGTGTAATTACAAGCCTGAAAATTATCTTTTATGAAACAAATTCTTCAGTGCCTTTCACAGTTGCACAAGTGCATTTCAGTCAAAATAAATCCACATCAGCGTCTATAATGGAAGTAATTTTATTAAATTCCAATTCTGGGTGTATAATCTTTAGCTGAAATGAACACACGATCACATTCATATGACTCCATGAATCTCTTAAACTTCCACAAATTTACACACTGTCACACAAACTCAAATCTTGGCACCAAAATTCCTTTGATTCTGGAACATGCCCAGCAGATTGAAAGTCAGCAACGGTAACTTTGCTGTACAAGAAAGTGAGAGAGAAAACAGACATGTTACCCTGACACCAGTCGTTGGGAAAATTATAATATATTTAGACAAAGTCAACATGGATTTACAAAAGGGAAAAAAGTAACGTTTGAGAAATTTATTAAAGTCTTTTGAGGATGGTAGATAAAGGTGAGTCAGTAGATGCAGTATACTTGGACTTCCAAAACGCACAACGCCAAATGTCATTCAAAAAGATAAAGGCTCATGGAATTGGGGGCGATATGTTAGGATGGACAGAAGATTGGTTAATGGACAAGAGCACAGAACAGGGATAAAAGAGTTAACTTCAAGTCTCAGGCTGTGATTAATGGAGTGCTGCAAGGATCGATGCTTGGACCTCGGCTATTAATCTATATTAATTAATTAGATGAAGAAACAGAGAGCAATATATCTCAGTTTGGTGCTGATACAAGACCAGGTTGGAATGCAAGCTATGAGGAGGACACAAAAAAATATAAGCAGGTTAAATGAGTGGGCAACAGCATAGCAGGTGGAGTAGAACATGGCAAAGTGAGAGGTTAAGAGAATAGAATAGCAGAATATTTTTTAAGAGGCATAAACTTTTGATTTTGAGAGATACTTGGGTGGACTTGTACAAGGGACACCAAAGTTAGCGTGCAGGTGCAGCAAGCAATTAGAAAGGCAAACAGCATGTTGGCCTTTATTGCAAGGGGATTGGAGTGCAAGAATAAATGACTCTTGGTTTTGGTGAGACCACACTTAGAATATCATGTGACGTTTTACTCTCCATAGTCATGGAAGGATATTCTTGCAATGGAGAGGCAGTGCGGCAAAGGTTCACTAGACTGGTTCTTGGGTGTAGAGGATTGTCCTATGATACAAGGGTGAGTAAACTGGGTTATATCCTCTGGAGCTTAGAAGAATGAGAGGTGATTTCATTAAACCATACAAGATTCTGAATGAGTTTGACAGGGTCCAAGCTGAGTGGTTGTTTCCCTTGGCTGGGGAATCTAGAGCACGGGGTACAGCCTCAGTATAAAGGGATGATCATTTAGGACTAAATTGAGGCGAAATTTCTTCACACAAAAGGTTGTAAGTCTTTGGCATTCTCTATCCCAGAGGGTTGTAGAAGATGCATCATTGAAGATGATTAAGGGTGGGATAGACAGAGTTTTGGTCTTTCAAGGAATCAAGAGATGGGAGGGGGGGGGGATGCTAGTGGGAAAGTGGAGTTTGAGCATTTTGAATGGTGAAGCAGGCTCCTCTGGCCAACTCCTGCTCCGATTTCTTCTGTTAGCATACTGGAAGGTTTGCTTTCACTCAATAATTTTAATCTGTATTTTTTATCAGCTCAGAAATTGACAGTATTTTAGATTAAATTCCAACTGTTTCCAAACTTTTCAACTTCTTCCTCAAATCAATTTTTCAGTGCCTGATGTTTGTGAATAACACCCTGCTTTAACAATGACTTGACTGTGGTTTGAATATATGGTATACTGTCAGCTGCGTAGAGTATTTACTGCTTCAAGGAAGTATGTACCCGTCTGCTGATTTCTTCAGGTTGGATCACGTTTCTGGAATATGAACACACCCAGCACACACTTGAGAATTGTCTGTACCTCTGGGTCATCAGAACTGGCTGGTTCACGTTCCTCTGCAAAGCCTGATAAAACTGTGGGCTATGCAATTCATTGGGTTAGAGCAGGAATCATGAATGATTGGGGCAGAGTTGGACTCGACTAACATTAATTGTTGATGGCCTCCAAATCAACAGTGAACACTAGGGGTCTCCCACCATCACCGCAGCAGAGAGGGCGAAACCAGGCGAATGAAAGGTGAGCTGGAGTCATATAGGGGGTCTGGAGCCACTTGCCCAGGTACCTGATGAACTGCAGCAACTGATTGAATCTGCATGGCCTCTGTTGCTACCTCCACCCTCTCCTGCCACTGGTTTACAGGGAAGGAGGAAAGCAGGACTCATTCTCTAGAATTGTCTGTTGTAGCAGTCATGGACATTGCAGCCCATCCATTTGCTGTTAAAAATGACGCATTGGGGCATCCCTTCTGTTCTGGTGTGGCCCTAATCTCTGGATGCAAACAAGCTTAGTGCTTTCCAGAGGCCAAAACCCTCTCTGGTTTTGGAGACAGCAGGCACTAATACTAGCTGTTGGACGATTTGTACCTGAAGCTGTTGGATTTTGACTAACATGAACTCCTGCCACCGACCAGAAAGACAGCAGGAAGAGTTGTGAACGTTGCGAATGTGCATTGGCCAAAGTTGCTGCCACCAGCGCATATGCAGATTCTCCCACCAAGATGGTGGGTGCACAGCCATTTTACTCCCAGGCCAGTTTAACACTGCAACTACCAAATAATATCTTCCTTTTTGATTTATTGGAACAAGTTTGAAAGGCCTTGTGCAGGGAGTTCCTACACAATGCAGAGGATAATGGAAATTTTGATCTCAAGGTCATGGTTTCGAGCCTCACATTAGATGATGATACTTTTCTTAAATCTTTTTAATATGTATATTTTTAATTATTTACCAATGGTGAAACTCCAAAATTAAGAGTATATAGTTTATAAGGCGCCGGGATGTGGCAACTAGGGGATTTTCAGAGTAACCCAATAAGCCTACTTGTGACGCCAATAAATAAACAAAAGGGGGGGGGGGGGAGGAGGAGGAGGAGAGGAGGGACACACACATCTGTTTTACCACTACAAGAATGTGAAAGTGGCTGCTACAAGTAGCTGCAATTGTTTTCCTTTAACTGATTTTGTTGTAGACAGTTACAAGATACCAGCTTGAAAACAAAATGCATTATTCAGAGAGAAAGCAGATCTGAACTTAAAAGCATCTCACACTTTAAAGAGCCTGACACTGCCTCTGCGCAGGCTTAGAATCCTTCCCTCGTGTTGTTGCGCAGATAAACAGTCAATGGGGAGATACTCATGCTTTGTTTGAATATTTCTGAGAGACAATTATGCGAAGGGTACCCCAAAGCAGTAGGGAGACAGAAGAGAAGGTTGAGGACAGCATGGAAGTTAAAAAGAGCACATTAAATAGTCAAGGAAGTGTCAGTAATCCAAGTACTAGACAGGTCAGGCAACGGCAGGGCAGAGAGCAAGGGAAGTCTAGATTAAATTGCATTTATTTCAATGCAAAAGGCCTGATGGGCAAGGCAGATGAACTCAGGGCATGGATGGATACATGGGACTGGGATATTATAGCAATTAATGAAACATGGCTAAGGGAGGGGCAGGACTGGCAGTTCAATGTTCCAGGGTACAGGTGCTATAGGAAAGATAGAACATTAGGTAAGAGAGGAGGGAGAGTTGCGTTTTTGATTAGGGAAAACATCGCGGCAGTACTGAGGGGGGATATTTCCGAGGATTCGCCCACTGAGTCTATATGGGTAGAAGTGAGAAATAAGGAGGAGAAGATCACTTTGATAGGATTGTACTATAGGCCCCCAAATAGTCAGCGGGAAATTGAGGAGCAAATATGTAAGGAGATTACAGATAGCTCCAAGAAAAATAGGGTGTTAATAGTAGAGGACTTTAACTTTCCCAACATTGACTGGGATAGCCATAGTATTAGGAGCTTGGATGAAGAGAAATTTGTTGAGTGCATTCAGGAGGAATTTCTCATTCAGCATATGGATGACCCGACGAGAGAGGGGGCAAAACTTGACCTCCTCTTGGGAAATAAGGAAGGGCAGGTGACAGAAGTGTTCGTGAGGGATCACTTTGGGACCAGTGACCATAATTCCATTAATTTTAAGATAGGTCAGGTCCAAAAGTTAAAATTTCAAATGGGCAAGGCCAATTTTGATGGTATTAGACAGGAACTTTCAAAAGTTGATTGGGGGAGTCAGTGACTAGTGGTGTGCCTCAGGGGTCAGTGTTGGGATCACAGCTTTTCACAATATACATTAACAATTTAGAAGGAACCGAAGGCACTGCTGCTAAGTTTGCAGATGATACAAAGATATGTAGAGGGACAGGTAGTATTGAGGAAGCAGGGGGGGCCAGAGAAGGACTTGGACAGGTTAGGAGAGTGGGCAATAAAGTGGCAGTGGAATACAATGTAGAAAAGTGTGAGATTATGCACTTTGGAAGGAGGAATGGAGGCTTAGACTATTTTCTAAATGGGGACATGCTTAGGAAATCAGAAACACAAAGGGACTTGGGAGTCCTTGTTCAAGATTCTCTTAAGGTTAACATGCAGGTTCAGTCGGCAGTGAGGAAGGCAAATGCAATGTTAGCATTCATGTCGAGAAGGCTAGAATACAAGAGCAGGAATGTACTTCTGAGGCTGTATAAGGCTCTGGTCAGACTCTAAGGAAGGATGTGCTGGCCTTGGAAAAAGTCCAGAGGAGGTTCCCTGGAAAGATCAGCTTAGGTGATAGGACCATTCAAAAATCTGATGGCAGCAGGGTAGAAGCTGTTCTTGAGTTGGTTGTTTCATGTTTTCAGACTTTTGTATCTTTTTCCCGATGGAAGAAAGTATATCTGGGGTGCGTGGGGGCCTTGATTATGCTGGTTGCTTTTCCAAGGCAGTGGGAAGTGTAAACAGAATCAATGGATGGGAGGCTGGTTTGCGTGATGGACTGGGCTGCGTTCACAACCCTTTGTAGTTTCTTGTGGTCTTGGTCAGGGCAGCAACCATACCAAGCTGCATTACATCCATATAGGATGCTTTGTATGGTACATCTGTAAAAATTGGCAAGTTATACTGGACATGCCGAATTTCCTTAGCCTTCTGAGAAAGTAGAGGTGTTGGTGAGCTTTCTTAACTATGGCGTCAACATGGAGGTACCAGGACAGATTGTTGGTGATCTGGATACCTGGAAACTTCAAGCTCTCAACCATCTCCACTTCTTCACCATTGATGTAGCATTACAGCTGGGAAACATTTGTGGAGTGCAAAGAGCTTGCCGTATGAGGAACGGTTGAGGACTCCGGGTCTGTACGCATTGGAGTTTAGAAGGATGAGGGGGGCTCTAATTGAAACTTACAGGATACTGCAAGGCCTGGATAGAGTGGACGTGGAGAGGATGTTTCCACTAGTAGGAAAAACTAGAACCAGAGGGCACAACCTCAGGCTAAAGGGACGATTCTTTAAAACAGAGATGAGGAGCAATTTCTTCAGCCGGAGAGTGGTGAATCTGCGGAACTCTTTGCCGCAGAAAGCTGTGGAGGCCAGGTCACTGAGTGTCTTTAAGACAGAGGTAGATAGGTTCTTGATTAATAAGGGGATCAGGGGTTATGGGGATGAGAAAAGTATCAGCCATGATTGAATGGCGGAGCAGGCTCAATGGGCTGAGTGGCCTAATTCTGCTTCTATGTCTTATGGGTTTATGGATATGGGCCAAACACAGGCAATTGGGGCTAGCTTAATGGTAAAACCTGGGCAGCATGGACAAGTTGGGTGGAAGGGCTGTTTCCATGCTGTGAACCTTTATGACTAACTGAAACTGATGACTTTTCAGTGCTAGCTATTACATTCAGTGATAACTGCCTTTACTCCATTTGTAAATCTCATTCTAAATAATGTGAACACTGAGCAAAAAGGCAAATTTGAGAAATTATTCATCACATTTAGACAAGAATCATATAAACATTTGTGATCAGACTTGCACATTACATAAAACCATTGACAGATTTTGCAGTGGGTATGCGAATGGAGGTAATGAACAATGTTCCATATTTGATTTGATTTATTGTCACATGTATTGGGATAATGAAAAGTATTGTTTCTTGCGTGCTATACAAAGCATACCATTCATAGAGTACAAAGGGGAGAAAGAAAGGATAGGGTGCAAAATATAGTTTGCAATTACAGGTAGGAGAAAGATCAGCTTAATATATGATAGGGCCATTCAAAAATCTGATGGCAGCAGAGTAGAAGCTGTTGTTGAGTTGGTTGTTTCATGTTTTCAGACTTTTGTATCTTTTTCCCGATGGAAGAAAGCATATCTGGGGTGCGTGGGGGTCCTTGATTATGCTGGCTGCTTTTCCAAGGCAGTGGGAAGTGCAAACAGAATCAATGGATGGGAGGCTGGTTTGCGTGATGGACTGGGCTGCGTTTACAACCCTTTGTAGCTTGTTGTGGTCTTGGTCAGGGCAGCAACCATACCAAGCTGCATTACATCCATATAGGATGCTTTGTATGGTACATCTGTAAAAATTGGCAAGAGTTATACTGGACATGCCGAATTTCCTTAGCCTTCTGAGAAAGTAGAGGTGTTGGTGAGCTTTCTTAACTATGGCGTCAACATGGAGGTACCAGGACAGATTGTTGGTGATCTGGACACCTGGAAACTTCAAGCTCTCAACCATCTCCACTTCTTCACCATTGATGTAGCATTACAGCTGGGAAACATTTGTGGAGTGCAAAATGCCAGTTTGTATCTCAGCTTCTTGAACATGAAAGCCAGTTTATTTTTAATTGGGTTGCTTGTTTTTTATCCAGCCAGCTTAGTGGGAGGCAGTGGCACAGTGGTTTCATTAGTGATCCAGAAACCCGAGGTAATGCTCTGGGGACCAGAATTCGAATCCCACCTTGAAAGATGATGGAATTAAAAGCTCAATAAAATATCTGGAATTAGAAGTCTAACAATGACTATGAAACCATTGTCGATTGTTGTAAAAACCCATTCACTAATGTCCTTTAGGGAAGGAAACTTGCCATTCCTATCTGGTCTGGCCTATATGCGATTCCAAACCCACAGCAATGTGCTTGACTCTTAAATGCCCTCTGCCATGTATCGGGCGGGACTCTCCGGCCGTGCGCATCCCAACACCAGAAATTCCCGCCCGAGCTCAATGGATATTTAAATTGTCTGTTTTCTGTCTCACCCACTACGTTTCCCACAGCAGGTGAGACGGGAGAGTTCCAGCCATTGTATGCAATCGCTACAAATGGAACAAAAAGGAATGAAATCGGACGGACCACTCAGCATCATCATAGGCAGTGATGTGCACATCCCATAAATGAATTTTTAAAAATTATTGAAACAGACATCGCGTTTCTTTAACTTGGCTTAAATGGCGAGGACAATTTGGAACTCCTTTAAGCTTTGTTGCCCAGCACAGTGTCACATCATCAGTCAGTTCAGAGAGAGACAAAAATTCAGATGGACAAATTAGCTAAATGTCTAAAGCTATGTATCTAACCTAACCGACTCCTGGACAGAGGCTGGATCTCTCGCTCTCCTCCCTGCCGTCTTGACCCGAAGGCAGAATCCATCGGAGTTGACAGCTCTCCAGTATCCCATTCTAGATGTCATGCTTCATTACATGAGCCCAGAAAGGAAGTTTACAAAGAACATAAGAAATAGGAGCAGGAGTAGGCCATCTAGCCCCTCGAGCCTGCCCCGCCATTCAATAAGATCATGGCTGATCTGACGTGGATCAGTACCACTTACCCGCCTGATCCCCATAACCCTTAATTCCCTTACCGATCAGGAATCCATCCATCTGCGCTTTAAACATATTCAGCGAGGTAGCCTCCACCACCTCAGTGGGCAGAGAATTCCAGAGATTCACCACCCTCTGGGAGAAGAAGTTCCTCCTCAACTCTGTCTTAAACCGACCCCCCTTTATTTTGAGGCTGTGTCCTCTAGTTTTAACTTCCTTACTAAGTGGAAAGAATCTCTCCGCCTCCACCCTATCCAGCCCCCGCATTATCTTATAAGTCTCCATAAGATCCCCCCTCATCCTTCTAAACTCCAACGAGTACAAACCCAATCTCCTCAGCCTCTCCTAGGGGACCAATACTGCACACAGTATTCCAGCTGCGGCCTCACCAATGCCCTGGACAGGTGCATCAAGACATCCCTGCTTTTATATTCTATCCCCCTCGCGATATAGGCCAACATCCCATTTGCCTGTTGTACCTGCAGACTGGGCTTTTGCGTCTCATGCACAAGGACCCCCAGGTCCCTTTGCACGGTAGCATGTTTTAATTTGTTTCCATTGAGATAGTAATCCCATTTGTTATTATTTCCTCCAAAGTGTATAACCTCGCATTTATCAATGTTACTCCATTTGCCATATCCTCGCCCACTCACTCAGCCTGTCCAAATCTCTCTGCAGATCTTCTCCGTCCTCCACACGATTCACTTTTCCACTTATCTTTGTGTCGTCTGCAAACTTCGTTACCCTACACTCCGTCCCCTCCTCCAGATCATCTATATAAATGGTAAATAGTTGCGGCCCGAGTACCGATCCCTGCGGCACGCCACTAGTTACCTTCCTCCAACCGGAAAAACACCCATTTATTCCGACTCTTTGCTTCCTGTCGGATAGCCAGTCCCCAATCCACTTTAACACACTACCCCCAACTCCGTGTGCCCTAATCTTCTTCAGCAGCCTTTTATGGGGCACCTTATCAAACGCCTTTTGGAAATCCAAAAACACCGCATCCACCGGTTCTCCTCCATCAACCGCCCTAGTCACATCTTCATAAAAATCCAACATGTTCGTCAAGCACGACTTTCCCCTCATGAATCCATGCTGCGTCTGATTGATCGAACCATTTCTATCCAGATGCCCTGCTATCTCCTCTTTAATAATGGATTCCAGCATTTTCCCTACTACAGACGTTAAGCTGACCGGCCTATAGTTACCCGCCTTTTGTCTCCTTCCTTTTTTAAACAGCGGCGTAACATTAGCCGTTTTCCAATCAACCGGCACTACCCCAGAATGCAACGAGTTTTGATAAATAATCACTAACGCATCCACTATTACCTCTGACATTTCTTTCAATACCCTGGGATGCATTCCATCCGGACCCGGGGACTTGTCCACCTTCAGTCCCATTAGTCTACCCAGCACTGCCTCTCTGGTAACATTAATTGTATTGCTGGAAATCTGAAATAAAATCAGAAAATGCTGGAAATACTCAGCAGGTCTGGCAGGGAGGGAGAAAATGTGCTAAAATTTCTGTTTTCCTTACTACCCTGCTTGACTTTAATCCCACCAGACATCTTTGAACAAGTAACATGTGCTGCGTATAAAGGGGAGAGATGTACTGTACTTAGATTTCCAAAACAAATTTGTAAGTTGCCACATCAAGGTTATTGCGGAAAATAAAAGCTCATGGTATAGGAGTGACATATCGACATGGATATAAGGTTGGCTAACTAACAGGAAACAGAGTTGGTATAAATAGGCCATGTTCTGATTGACAAGATGTAACAAGTGGTGTGCCACAGGGTCTCAAATTTACCAATCCAAATAAATGATTTGGATGAAGGGGCTAAAGGTATGGTTGTTAACATTGCTGATTATACAAAAGATAGATAGGAAAGTAAGATGTGAAGTGGACATAAGGAGGCTACAAAAAGATATAGAAAGGTTAAGTGAGTGGGCAAATATCTGGCAAATGGAGTATAATGTGGGAAGATGGGAAATTTTCCATTTGGCAGGAAGAATAAAAAAGCAGCATATTATATGAATGGTGGGAGATTGCAGGGCTCAGATGCAGAGGGATCTGGATGTCCTGGACCACAAAAGGCCAACTAATTAGGAAAGTGAATAGAATGTGATAATTGAATACAAGATGAATTGAATACAAAAGTAGAGAGCTTATGCTTCAGTAATATAGAGCACAAATGAGATCACATCTGGAGTATTGTGTACATATTGGTCTCCTTATTTAAGGAAGGATTTAAATGTGTTGGAAGTAATTCAGAGAAGTTTCACTGGACTAATGCCTCGAATTGGCGGATTGCCTTATGAGGAAAGGTGGAACAGGCTAGATCTGCTGGAGTTTAGAAGAAAAGGAGGCGACTTGATTGAAATGTACAAGATTCTGGGGCTCTTGGCAGGGTGGATGTGGAAAGGATGTTTTCCTTTTGTGGAAGAATTTAAAACTAGGCATCACTGTTTAAAAAAGCGGTCATCCACTTAAGACAAAGGTGAGGAGAAATCTTTTCTCTCAGAGGATTGAGTGTCTTTGGAACTCTCGTCCTCAAAAGATGGTAGAAGCAGACCCTTGAACTATTTTCAATCGCAGCCAGTAGATTTTTGATAAGAAATGGGATGAAAGGTTATGGTGGGGGGGAGGGGGTGGTGAGAACGTGGAGTTGAGGTTACAATTAGATCTTATTGAATGGCAAAGCAGGTTTGAGGGGCTGAGTGCTCCCATTTTGTACACCCACAGAAACCATCAGATCACAAGTCAGGCCCAGGAAATCTGTCTAGGTCTCACCTCTTCCTCTCATTCCTGGTTTCATGATAGGGTTCCCCATATTTTTATCTTCCACCATATCAGCCTCTGTATTCAACAGATCATTCTCCATCATTTTTGCCATGATTCCATCACCAAACACATCTTCTCCTCTCCTTTCAGCATTCCAAAGAGACTGTTGCCTCTGCAACAGACTATTTCACTCCTTCATCATCCCCAATACACCAATCCCCTTGCATGAACCTTTTCCATGTAAGTGTAGGAGATGCATTTTTACCTCCTCTCTCCTCACCATCCAAGGCCCCATGTGTGTCCTCCAGTAGAAACAATGATTTACATGCACTTTTTTCAATTTAATATACTGTACTCACTACTCACAATGCAGCCTGCTCTACACTATGGAGATAAAATGTGGATTTGGTGACTGCTTTGCAGAAACACCTCCATTCAGCCTGAGCTTCCGATGTCCTGCTATTTTAATTCTCCACCTCGCTCTCGCGCTGACCTCTGTCCTCAGCCTGCTGCCCTGCTCCACTAAAGCTCAATGTAACGTCGAGCAACACTGTGTCTTTTGGCACTTTACAGCCTTCATAACTCAATATTGAGTTCAACAAGTTAAGGGCAGAAACCAGGATTATAGACCATCAAAACAAGATAATGCATTAACCTTTCTGATCGAGAAGCATGGGGAGGTGGGGAGAGAATTCCACTGTATTACTCATCAGAACCCTTTAAAGTAACATCCTTTCAATTTAAAGAACCCTCTCTATATCGGACTCAGGAAAATTTTTGAATACTTTCCCCCTATATTCAGCCTTTTTAAAAAAAGGTCATTTAACATTACTGTGGGAACAATCAAGCTCTTTTTCTTTCTCCCATGATATGTTTGCCGGCTGATATATATGCTGATGGGAGTGTGGTCAACATTTTGCTAAAAGGCTCATAACCTGGTTTGAGTTTAGCTGGATCTGGAACCCAGAATTTTCTGGTTATATAAATTTGCTTAGAGCCCACATCACAGGTGAAGAAAAGAAGAACTTTTTGTTGTAATTTGAGACAATTTCTCAGGCCTCATTTATCCAAGTGCACTCAGCTCTGAAAAGAAAGTAAAACCAGACGCTTGCCTTGTAAAGATATGTAAATTAGTGTAGAATTTAATTAAGCACTTTTATGGAAAATGAGTCACCAGAAATGCGACTCTAAAGTCTTGCTCTCACGCATTGCATATTCACAAATGACAGGGTACAAAGAGAAAAAAAACAGTAATATCACAAAATTAGGAATGCACTTTAGAACTGGGAAGTCTTCAATACAGGTCAGTGAAATATAGTACAAAAGACTGCAGTAAGTTGTATTTGAACGAATGTCTGTACATCCAGGACAAAGCAGCAGTGCAGTACAGAGGGAAAAAGGGATTGAATAGCAAAAAGCTATAGATTATTACAAAATATATATTCAGTCCTGCTGCAGTTCCAAGTTCAGATTCCCTTCATAACCATTATATAAAATTCAAGTAATGAACTGTGTACAGTTAAGCAACCAGTCCGCATCGCTGGGTCAAACATCGATTCTCCATCTACACTCACAACATGTAGCCAAACCCTCACCGGAGAGGATTAAGAGCCTCTGCTGTCAAAATGAGTGATCTCACAAGATGTAGGGAATTCTTTCCCATTTTGTAGATCCTTCCCCTACAAGTAAATGAATCATCTTATATATAAAAACAGGTTATCACCCACATTCCCAATAGCCAATCATAAGATAGCTTGCGAGCAGCAGACAGTTTAAAATTTAATACTGCGATCCCCACACCCCCCACAAAATTTCCCTTAGTGACTAAAGCAAACAAATGTGCATACAGTTTTAGTGTATTGTGTGGATCTCCTTAGTTTTGAAAGCGATTCTCCCAACTGTTGAAAGAGTAGAATGCACATGCTCGGTACATGCCTCTTCATCTGTTGGGTGATGCTGGATTCACACAGCAGACTGGTCCCAGGTCTGGATAACATAAATAGATGGTGTTAATACTATTCATTATTTAGATAAGTAACACAGGACAGAGGATAATGAGTGTACTTCTAAGCATTGAATCCTAAATTACAATTAGTTATATGGAAGGTACCTTGGTAACTGAGGCCCTTGAGGATCCTGGAGGTAAACGGATGCCACCCCCTCTGTTTTCATCCAATATCCTCCCTGGTGACCTCTCCCTGCTGGGGTCCAAAGGTCTGCCTGGAGATTTCTCCCTCTCCAAGGCTCTCCGTGGTGATTTGTCTCTTCTCACCTCCTGTCTACCTTCTCTGTACCTGACAGATCTGTTCAAATCCTGAGGTGAATTTTCCCTTGGGCAAGGTGCCAACTTCTTTGACATATGCTCGTTGTAGGAGGGAAGGCCCCGTTTGTTCGGACTGCTGCTGGCCACACAGAGGGAGAAAGGAATTCTGGTTAGGAATAAAACATTTCAAGTTTCAACAACACAAAAGACAATACATTAACATGGGCACCAGCAGATTCAGATTGTTCCAATGACTTGCGAAGGAAATAAAAGCCAATCAGGCACAAAAATAATCGATAATTGAATAGAAAAAAGTGGCTGTTCTAGACAGAACTCAAAATTACTCTCTGAACAAGTTGTTTTGTACCAGATGATCAGCTCTGCAGGAAACACCACAATTTTCAGGGGTTTTGGTTGATGGAAGGAAAAGAGTAAATAAGAAAACACATTTATAAACCTGATATAAGTTAGTGAGATATTAATCCTTGTACATATATGTCAACCGGCACAGTGGTTCGCACTGCTGCCTCACAATGCCAGGGACCCCAGGTTCAATTCCTGGCTTGGGTCACTGCCTGTGCGGAGCCTGCACGTTCTCCCCGTGTCTGCATGGGTTTCCTCTGGGTGCAACTGGGGGATTTTCACATTAACTTCATTGCTGTGTTAATGTAAGCCTACTTGTGACACTAAGAAATAAACTTTAAAATGTTAAAAAAAATAGTGAAAGAGTAGCCAAAGAAACGTTTGGACGATTAGGGACCAAAAAGGAGATCCTGTTTGTGGAGTCAGGAGGCGCAGCTGAAGTACGAAATCAGTGATTTTCCTCTGTCAGTGCGAGAAAGGCGCTGCCATTGTAGCAGTGAAGGGGAAAGCAATGATAATATTGATAGGATTAAAAAAACGGATCAAGAGGAGATATTTAAAGAGTTGTCAATCATTAAAATTGAAAAGTCAACCAGTCTAAATAGAATGCAGGCTAAGTGGAGGAAATAAGAGTGTAAATTAAGGAGGCTGGGCCACAATCTCCCAAGCCTCCTTGGGAGTTACGCCAGAGGACTGGAGCATTGCAAATGTTACACCTGTATTTAAAATAGGCGAGGGATAAATTCAGCAACTACAGCCAGTCAGCCTAAAGTCTTTGAGGGAAATTTTCCAAGTCCATTGGTTGCGGGATCAGAGCTGGGGGAGGGGTTGGGAAAATTTGAAAAAGTTCTGGCAAGACAGGTATCCCAATGTGTTTCCATCTCCTCCCACTTTTTCCAAGGTCAGGAGGCACGTGCAGGTGAAAACCTGCCAGTCAGTGGTGGAAAACCAATTTGTGGAGGAATATAGTAAACACTAAGAAAGTTAAGGAATTTTGTTGATGGTACAATAGTGCTGTTTCTGCAGCTCGTGGTAAGGTGAGACAGAGGACATCGAAGTGCCATGAGATTCATATGCAATAGTTACTTTAAAAGGACAAAATTGGTAACCTTTGGACTTACTGGTGCTGGGGAGTAGGTACAGAGGAGATGTCAGGGATACGTTTTTCACTGAGGGTGTGGGTGAGTGGAATCGGCTGCCGTCAGTGGTGGTGGAGGCAAACTCGATAGGGTCTTTTAAGAGACTTCTGGATGAGTACATGGAACTTAATAGGATTGAGGGTTATAGGTAAGCCTATATATAAGCCTAGGTAGGTAGGGACATAACCGGCGCAACTTGTGGGCCGAAGGGCCTGTTTGTGCTGTATTTTTTCTATGTTCTACTCCTGTCTACTTGTCATCTACAGACAGACCCACAGGATAGTGCAGGTGCAACCATGTGGAATTGGCTGCTGGTTCCATCAGCAATGAGGCATCTTCATCTTGTGCCACCCATTTCCCCTCCCCATTCACCTCAGCAGCACACGGCACTCACAGCAAATCTGCTTGTCATTTTGGGCACATTGAGACTTTAGGCCACCCCCAATCCCTAATTGGATGGCACTCCCAGAGGAGGATTCTTAATCGGCCTCCTCCTGAAAGATTATGCCCAAAGTCCCACCATATGTATGCCCAGGTTCATAACCCAGAAATCAGTTTGACATCGAGATTGTGACTCAGAGGGAAAGTTCAGCCCTTTGACACAATAATCCAGGACAAAATAAATTGGCATTTGGAAAAGTATGAGCTAATAAATGAGTGTCAGCACAGATGTGATAAAGAAATTGTGAAGGGTTAACTTGATTGAATTTTTGAATTAAGTAACAGAGACGATTGATAATGATAGCATGGTTGATGTTAATGCATTTGTCAAAATCCCACATAATAAACTTGCTCACAAAATTAAAGGCCATTTAATTAAACGAACAGTGGCAACATGGATACAAAATTAGCTAAGGGATAGAAAGCAGAGAGTAGTGCTGAATGGTTGTTTGTCAGATTGGACGGAGGTAAACAGGATTGTTACCCAGGGGTCGGTATTATGATCGCTGATCTTTTGGATGTATGTTAATAACCTGGACTTAGACATACACGCCATCATTTTAAGGTCGCACATGATGTGAAACTCAAATGTAGTAAATATTGGGGAGGATTGTAATAGACTTCAAGAGAATATAGACTGGTCAAGTAGATGGAACATGGCAGATGAAATTTAAGATAGCCATGATGTGGAGATGCCGGTGTTGGACTGGGGTAAGCACAGTAAGAAGTCTCACAACACCAGGTTAAAGTCCAACAGGTTTATTTGGTAGTACAAGCCACAAACTTTTGGAGCACGAATTGCTGAGCAGAAACTGATAGCCAAGTTCCGCACACATGAGGACGGCCTCAACTGGGGTCTTGGATTCATGTTACACTATCTGTAACCCCCACGACTTGCCTGGGCTTGCAAAATCTCACTAACTGTCCTGTCTGGAGACAATACACATCTCTCTCCACTCACAATGTCTGTACCTTTAAGACTTGATTACCTGTAAAGACTCGCATTCCAACCATTATCTTGTAAATTGAGTTTGTGTCTTTATATGCCCTGTTTGTGAACAGAACTCCCACTTACCTGATGAAGAGACAGCGCTCCGAAAGCTTATGGTATTTGCTACCAAATAAACCTGTTGGACTTTAACCTGGTGTTGTGAGGCTTCTTACTGGGATGAAATTTAACCCAGAGAAGTGTGAAGTGAAAAATTTGGCAGGAAGAATGAGGAGAAGAAATACAAGCTACATTGTACAATGTTAAAGAGGGTGCAAGAATAGAGACACCTGGGACCGTATATAAACAAATCTTTGAAGGTGGTAGGACAAGTTGAAAAAGCTTTTAAAATACATATGGCATCCTTGGCTTTATTAGTGGAGGAACGATTATAAAGGCAAGGACGTATGCACCGCTGAGGCCCCGGTTGGAGCACTGTGTTCAATTCTGGGCACACTTCATTTTATGAATGGTGTCAATAACTTGGAGGGGGTGTAGAGGAGACTTACTAGAATGGTAGTAGGGTTGAGGAAATTCAGTAATCTAGAGAGACTGAAGAATCTAGAGTTGTTCTCCATACAGCAGATAAACTGATAGAGGTGTTAAAAAATAATGAATGGTTTTGAAAAGTGTACCATGGGACATAAAATCCCTACAGTGCAGAAAGTGGCCATCCGGCCCATCGAGCCTGTACTGACTCTCTGAAAGAGCATCCCGCCCCTCCCTGCACCCTATCCTCTTGATCCCGCATGTATACCATGACCAATCCACCTAACCTGCACATCTTTGAACTGTGGGATTAAACTGGAACACCCGCAGGAAATTAATGTAGACATGGGGAGAATGCGCAAATTCCACAGACAGTCACCCAAGGCCGGAATTGATCCTGGGTCCCTGGCGCTGTGAGGCAGCAGTGATAGCCACTGTACCACCATGCAGGTGATTAGGATATTAGGAAAATGAAGAGAAATGATTTCCAGCAGCAGAGGGGTCAGTAATCAGAGGACACAGATTTAAGGTGATCAGTAGAAGAACAGGAAGTGTTCAGACTTTTTTTTTTAACACCACCACTTGTTATATCTGAATTGCACGCCCTGAACATGCAGTCGATGCATATTTAACAGCAACACGCAAAAGGAGAATTGGATAAATACTTGAAGAGGGCAATGGGGAAAGAGATGTGTAGAAATGGGGGAAAAGAGGTATGTAGAAATAATTGCATAGCTTTTCCAAAGAGCCAGTATAGGCACACTGGACCAAATGGCCACCCTGTGCATTATATTATTTTATGATTAAGCTTTGTTTTAATTTATTCCTGAAAACTGCGCACACTGCTGCTCATCCAAACAGTATGCAGCCCCATTTTAAATTGTATTAGCTTAATACTGCTTTCCCAGAGTCGGGCTATTTGTTCAGCTTAAAGTCCCCAGGAATGGAAGGAAGCAAAATGACCAGTTTTTGAAAAGGTAAAAAAATGCTATCCCTGCAACAAATAATATTAAACGGTTCACTTCTTGTGGTTTCCTTATGCGTTGAAAGAAGCTTAACTTTTTCTCCTTTTTCCAATTCCAAAACCAGGCAGGAGTAGGGAAGAGGTTGACTGGAGTGGAATGTTGTGTCAAGAACAAGTTAACTTGCATTCATTTAGCACATTATTACATCTTCAGGATGCTTTGAAGCACTTACAGCCAAAGAATTACTTTTGGTGCTTGGTCACTGTTGTTTTCCTGGTAAACACAGCAACCAGCTGGCACTTACCAAGGCAAAGGCAAAGTGAAACATTCAACTTGTTAATGTTATTGCTGGTGTTTGTTGAAGAACAAATGTTGGTCAGAACATCAAGCTCTTCTATTGGAATTTTTGTTTAAAATGCACCTGTATGTTTTCTCATCCAAAAGACTGTCTCCCTAAGCCCAGCGCTGCTTAGCTTTGCACTTGGAAAAAGGCAATAGTCATAGAATAAGGAAGACTTTACAGAAAAGTAAATCAACGATTACTTGCTGTTGGAATAATGTTGGAAATGGAGCTGGCTTTTGGTTTAGTGACAGCATTTTTGCCTTGAATTATGAGGATCTGGAGCTGGACATTACTCCAATTAGTCTTGACGAATGGAGACAGGAGCTCCAGCTCTGAATTCTGCATTTGCATCAGGGCGGGAAGGTGTGGCTGTCCCCTTCCCTCAACAGAGAAGTTGTGGGAACCCATAAAACCCTCAAACAGACAAACAATCCTATCAGCCTGCTGTAAAGGTGGAACATTCACATTGCTTAAGCAATGTTAAAAGCATTCACATTGTGGCTTGTCAGATTATTAATCAGCCTGTGAATCTTTCCACAATATTACATTCCTTATTTGGGGAACAGTGTGAAGTTACAAAAACAGTCTCTTGCACAGACTTTGCTTCACTCCCTTCACAGGATCTACGATCTGATGTTTGTTTTATTGCTTGTGACATTAATCGAATTCTTTATTAAAAAGAACAGCATACACGTCTTTCATCCACAAGTCATCCCAAAGCACTTCACAGCCAATTAATTGCTATATAGTGCAATCATTGTCAGGCAGAATGTCCATTTTTTCTACAAGGTCCCCCAAGTAGCAAATACGATAAATTCCAAATTAGTATGTTTTGGTGCGATTGGTTGAGGGATGAGTGCTGACCAGGACATTTTGAGAACTCCCTGTTCTTTTTGGAATCATGCCATGCGATCTTTTATATCCATTTGGATAGACAGGACTTCATTTTAACATCTCACTTGAAAGACCCACCTTTGCCAATCAGCACCACTCAGTGCTGCACTCCAATGTCACTCTAGATCGTGCTAAAGTCTTGGAGCAAGGCTTGAACCCACAACCTTCTTACTCACAACATCTTGCCTTATGATGCAAAGGCAGACTTTGTGCCCTTCCAGTGAGCTCGAGATGTATGGGGAGAGAAAGCTTCTAAAGCATCAAAAAGTTCCGACTGTTCCATAGTCATAAGTAACTGAAGCATTATGGAGTAAACATTCAATGCTACAAATGCTTCCAAAGACAGGAGATTCAACATTGACATGCACGAGATGATCGTAGACAGACCAGTACAATTGAAGGCACACAAATGACAGGTGCATGTTTTGACACAAACAAGCAGTTAGAATCTGCTCACTCACGTCAGGTTTGCTGTAGGTGGAACAGGGTCCATGTTGTGGGAAGGAGACCTAAAAAAAGAGAACATGCACTGCACATACCTCAGTTACTGCTGCAATCATGAGATGGAGAACATGCTTTGTACAGTTTTATATTAATCAGAGGACCTTTTAAAATGAGCTTTGACCTAGAAACGGACTACACTGCTAGGGCAGAATGGGTACATATACAAGTACAGGGAGCAGGAAAGGTAATAATCTCAGAAACTGAACCATAAGTAATGATACATTGAGGCCAGAAGCACTTATTCTGCTTTCATAGTATGCATTTTCTTTCTTTCATTTACTATAGAGTTTCTAAAACAGATGGCTGGGATACTTTGGGCTGCAAACTGGTCAATTGCTTCTGGTACTCTTATTCAATAAGAATATACTTGGCAGCTTTCCCCATTCTACCCCCTTTTTAAAATAAGCTAAGATAGCATGCAGGTTCAGCTGCCAAGCAAAACCAAAATCTGAACTCAGGCACACTGGATGAGAATCTACGAGTTTGCTAAATTTCTAATGATAAATAAAATGTGCACAGCTTTATGCTAATGACATTTTTATTACCTTAGGACTCAACTATTTCAATGGTCTACTAGCCAGCCTCCCACATTCTACAGCCTATAAATTTGAAGTTATCCCGCTGTCTATGTCCTTACTCACATCAAGTCCCATTTACCCATCACCCTTGTGCTCGCTAACCTACATTGAATCCAAGTGATACAACACCTCAAATTTTAAAATTCTCATCCTTGTTTCCAAATCTTTGTGGTTTTGCCCCTCACTGTAATCTCCTCCAGCCACACAGCCTTCCGAGGTATCGATCTTCTTGATATTCTAGCCTCTTGAGCATCCCCAATCTTAATCACCCTACCATTGCTGGCTATCCCTTCTGCTGGAAAGACCACAAACTCTGGAACTGATTCTCTAAACCTTTTCATCTCTTTACCCCTCTCTAAGTTGCCCCTTAAAAACTACTTCTTCGACCAACCTTTTGGTTATTTCCCCCAATATTGCCTTATGTGCTCAGTGTCAAAATTTGCTTTATAAAATCCCTATGAAGAGCCTTGGTACCTTTTATTACATTAACAACACTATATAAATACGAGTGCTTGTGACCGTTGAGGGAATCCTTCTTTTTATATTTTTGTATAACCCTCAAAGTGTTAAAGATGCAAGGTTGGAATAATTGTCTTTATTGTGTTACTTAAGAGATTGCACAACACTCGAACTATCTGGCAGGAAGTCACAAGAAAAGCAGCATTGGGGTTTTTGAGACATCACTTCTGAAAAATTTTCTGTTATTTCACTTCCTTTTATTTTAATTTCTTACTGTTTGAATTATTTTTCCTTGGATATTTTGGAACCTGGTGGTTGTGTTTTGTTACAATGGTTGCCAGTGGCGCTTGAGCCCAGATTAGGTCAAATTCCCTACAGGATTGAGAAAGAGTTACACTACTCCACCTCTCAACAACTCTAGCACCAGGTGTCTTTTTCTCCCTGGAGTTCACAGAATCCCTACAGGGCAGAAGGAGGCCATTCGGCCCATTCAGCCTGCACCCCGTAACCCCATGTATTTACCTTGCAAATCCCCCTAAGGGGCAATTTAACATGGCCAATCAACCTAACCTGCACATCTTTGGAATGTGGAAGGAAATCGGAGCACCCGGAAGAATCCCACGCAGACACGGAATATGCAAACTCCACACAGTTGCCCAAGGTTGGAATTGAACCCAGGTTGCTGGCACTGAGGCAGCAGTGCTAACCACTGTGCTACCGTGCCTCTGAATTGGTAAAACTGATCACACCACAGACCCTGGGGAAAAAGTGGTGCTCTCCTACTCCGGGTGGATAGGCATTCTGCTGAGCTGGCTTGGATCAAATTATTCCGTTCTGCTCTTGCACAGAGTGCGGTGATGATCAGCCCAGTGAAGTCCTATGAGATGTGCTGAGGTCAGCTGTCATTTCACGAGTACAGCCCCTATGGGATAGAAATACCGAGCTCTTCACTATCCAATTGATATAAAAGCAGAAAAGTGCTGGCAACGCACCAGGTCTGTTCACCTCTGGTAAAGATTAAAATTAGGCTAATATTCTAAAGCTTTTTAACTGAACACATTAACCCATCTTTTAAAATATTAGGAAAGAAGTTAAATCTTTGAAGTGGTAAATTATTGCAGACAGTTGAATTAATGGTTATTTTCTGAAGTATTTGTTTGGGAGGAGAATACCAGCAGGTTGTCATGTAACCCTAAAAATTGCCCAAGCGTAGCTATTTTGAAGTAAGAGTGTTCAAATTTCTGAGAGTTTCAGAGTAAACTTAGACCACTGTAATTTGGCCAAAGATTACTTGGTCACATCTTATTTACCTGCGGCTGTTGATTGCGCCCTGATCACTGCTCGCTTCCTTCACCAAGTTTCCTTTACAACAGATGATTCGCTGTTTATTCTGATAGGACGAGGCCATGTAAATGGCTCCAGATGAGATTGCAGGACCGAGATACCTGGGATTTGGGATGTCCAAGTGAGCACGACTCGGAACACTATAAAAATAAAATGAGCGTGTTATAGGACTTGGTTGCTTCCTTTCAGTTGTGCTGTATAATAATTGGAGATACAGCCAGGAGTCCAGCTTTCAAACACAGTGAATAACTATACTGGTTACATAATAGTCAGCGCAGCAATCAGGTAAATAACTTTGTTTCTCCCAGTCCCCACTACTTTTTATTTCTTCTTTCAAAAGAATGTTAATGAACATCTCGTGACAAGTATTAGTATAGGGTTGGATGGAGAGAAATTTGTTGAGTGTATTCAGGAGGAATTTCTCATTTAGTATGTGGATGGTCCGACTAGAGAGGGGGCAAAACTTGACCTCCTCTTGGGAAATAAGGAAGGGCAGGTGATAGAAGTGAGAGTGAGGGGTCACTTTGGGACCAGCGACCATAATTCTATTAGTTTTAAGATAGTTATGGAGAATGATAGATCTGGCCCAAAAGTTAAAATTCTAAATTGGGGCAAGGCCAATTTTTATGGTATCAGGCAAGAACTTTCAAAAGTTAACTGGGGGAGTCTCTGGGAAGGCAAGGGGATGTCTGGTAAGTGGGAGGCTTTCAAAAGTGTGTTAACCAGGGTTCAGGGTAAGCACATCTCTCTTAGATTGAAGGGCAAGGCTGGCAGAAGTAGGGAACACTGGATAACTCGGGATATTGAGGCCCTGGCCAAGAAGGAGGAGGCACATGACATGCATAGGCAGCTGGGATCAAGCAAATCCCCTGAAGAGTATAGGGGGTGGAGGAGTAGAGTTAAGAGAAAAATCAGGAGGGCAAAAAGGGGACACAAGATTGTTTTGGCAGATAAGGCAAAGGAGAATCCAAAGAGCTTCTACAAATACATAAAGGGCAAAAGAGTAACAAGGGACAGAGTAGGGCCTCTTAAGGATCAACAAGGTCATCTATGTGCAGATCCACAAGAGATGGGTGAGATCCTAAATGAATATTTCTCATCAGTATTTACTGTTGAGAAAAGCATGGATGTTAGGGAACTTGGGGAAATAAATAGTGATGTCTTGAGGAGAGTACATATTACAGAGGTGGTGGTGCTGGAAGTCTTAAAGCGCATCAAGGTAGATAAATCCCCGCGACCTGATGAAGTATATCCCAGGACATTGTGGGAGGCTAGGGAGGAAATTGCGGGTCCCTAGCCGAGATATTTGAATCATCGAGTCATAGGTGAGGTGCCTGAAGATTGAAGGGTGGCAAATGTTGTGCCTTTGTTTAAAAAGAGTTGCAGGGAAAAGCCTGGGAACTACAGGCCAGTGAGCCTCACATTTGTGGTGAGTAAGTTGTTGGAAGGTATTTTGAGAAACAGGATCGACAGGCATTTAGAGATGCAAGGACTGATTAGGGACAGTCAGCATGGTTTTGTGAGTGGAAAATCATGTCACAAATTTGATTGAGTTTTTTGAAGGGGTAACCAAGAAGGTAGATGAGGACAGTGCAGTTGATGTTGTCTACATGGACTTTAACAAGGCCTTTGACAAGATACTGTATGGTAGGTTGTTGCATAAGGTTTAAATCTCATGGGATCCAGGGTGAGGTAGCTAAATGGATACAAAATTGGCTTGATGACAGAAGCCAGAGGGTGGTTGTAGAGGGTTGCTTTTCAAACTGGAGGCCTGTAACCAGCGGTGTGCCTCAGGGATCAGTGCTGGGTCCACTGTTATTTGTCATTTATATTAATGATTTGAATGAGAATATAGGAGGCATGGTCAGTAAGTTTGCAGATGACACCAAGATTGGTGGCATTGTGGACAGTGAAGAAGGCTATCTCCGATTGCAACGGGATCTTGATCAATTGGGCCAGTGGGCTGACGAATGGCAGGTGGAGTTTAATTTAGATAAATGCAAGGTGATGCATTTTGCTAGATTGAACCAGGGCAGGACTTACTCAGTTAATGGTTGGGGAGACTTACAGAACAAAGAGATCTAGGGATACAGGTTCATAGCTCCTTGAAAGTGGAGTCACAGATGGACAGAGTGGTGAAGGCGGCATTCAGTATGCTTGGTTTCATTGGTCAGAACATTGAATACAGGAGTTGGGACGTCTTGTTGAAGTTGTACAAGACATTAGTAAAGCCATACTTGGAATACTGTGTACAGTTCTGGTCACCCTATTGTAGAAAGGATATTATTAAACTAGAAAGAGTGCAGAAAAGATTTACTAGAATGCTACCGGGACCTGACTTATCAGGAGAGGCTGGATAGACTGGGACTTTTTTCTCTGGAGCGAAGAAGGCTGAGGGGTGACCTTACAGAGGTCTATAAAATAATGAGGGGCATAGATCAGCTAGATAGTCAATATCTTTTCCCAAAGATAGGGGAGTCTAAAACTAGAGGGCATAGGTTTAAGGTGAGGGAGAGAGATACAAAAGTGTCCAGAAGAGCAATTATTTCACACAAAGGGTGGGGAGTGTCTGGAACAAGCTGCCAGAGGTACAAAGAACAAAGAAAATTACAGCACAGGAACAGGCCCTTCGGCCCGCCAAGCCTGCACCGACCATGCTGCCCGACTGAACTAAAACCCCCTACCCTTCCGGGGACCATATCCCTCTATTCCCATCCTATTCATGTACTTGTCAAGACACCCCTTAAAAGTCACTACCGTATCCACTTCCACTACCTCCCCCGGCAATGAGTTCCAGGCACCCACTACTCTCTGTATAAAAAATCTGCCTCGTACATCTTTAAACCTTGCCACTCGCACCTTAAACCTATGCCCCCTAGTAATTGACTCTTCCACCCTGGGAAAAAGCTTCTGACTATCCACTCTGTCCATGCCTCTCATAATCTTGTAGACTTCTATCAGGTCTCCCCTCAACCTCCGTCGCTCCAGTGAGAACAAACCAAGTTTCTCTAACCTCTCCTCATAGCTAATGCCCTCCATACCAGGCAACATCCTGGTAAATCTTTTCTGTACCCTCTCCAAAGCCTCCACATCCTTCTGGTAGTGTGGCGGCCAGAATTGAACACTATATTCCAAGGTCGTAGTAGAGGTGGGTACAACTTTGCCTTTTAAAAAGCATTTAGACAGTTACATGTGTAAGATGGGATATGGGCCAAATGCGGGCAATTGGGACAAGCTTTAGGGTTTAAAAAAAAAAGTGCAGCATAGACAAGTTGGGCCAAAGGGCCTGTTTCCACACTGTAAACCTCTATGACAATAAGAATCCAACTTGTGAAGTAATTTTTCTTGGGGGCTCTCGAACCCAAATGGGTTAAAATTGTCTCAAATTGATTTTACACAGAACCTTTACAGCTACAACAACTTGCATTTTTATGGTCAATTAAGAGCTTTTTCCTGCTCCTTCTGAATTCTTAGACTGGAGATAGATGACAGTTTGGGGGGGGAGGGGGGTGGGGGTGGATCAAATGAGGGCAGCAAGTAAGGGGTGCGGAATGCCTCTGGACCTCCTACCTCCCACCATAATATCCCTCAATCACACCCTGATGAACCCCCGGACATGCCCTACCCTCCCTGCCCTGGGATTCCTGCCACTTACCTGTCCTCTGGGACTCAATGGCAGGCCTGCAGTGCCTCGAGGGTGTCTGGAGAACTTCTTTTCATTCAATTAATTTCCACATTGTTGGAGAGCTGCAGGCTAATCCAATTGGCCAACAGTTCTCCAAAGCTGTACTTTTCCCTGAGGGAGGTTGGAAGTTCCACCTTATGCCAATCAACACTTGCTAGAGTGCAAATTGGCATCGGGGTTGCTGGATTTGGTGGGGATGTGTTCAGGCCTAGAGTATTATGAGCAGTTTCAGGCACCACACTTTAGGAAGGATGTATTGGCCTTGGATAGGGATGTGTATAGACTTACCAGAATGATATCTGGATACCAAGGGTTAAATTACATGGTAAGATTACACAAGTTAGGGTTGATTTCAGAAGATAAAAGGATGATTTCATCAAAGTTTTTGAGATAGGAGAGGAAATTGATAGGCATAGTCTAAAAATGAGACCAGACCTTTCAGGAGTGAAAGGAGGAACCACTTCTATACACAAGGGGTGACAGAGTTTGGAACTCCCTTCTGCAAATAGCAATTGATGCTAGATCAATTGTTAATTTTAGAACTAAGATTGTTAGATTTTTGCTAACCAAAGACAGGAAGGGATATAGGGCAAAGGCAAAGTGTATGGAGTTAGGTCAGATCAGCCATGATATTACTGAATGGCAGAACAGGCTGGAAGTGCTAAATGGATATTACTGTTCTGATGTTCTCTGGGACGATGACCAGAAACCACCATATTACAATGATGTACTGTAAATGGGTTTAGCTAACCCATTACCCTTAAGGGGGAGGGGGACCAGCCCCAAGTTGTGGTTCACATAGGCACTCAAGACATAGGTAGGAAAAGGGATGGGGATGTAAGGCAGAAATTCAGGGAGTTAGGGTGGAAGCTTAGGGCTAGAACAAACAAAGTTGTTATCTCTGGTTTGTTACCCATGTCACGTGATAGTGAGGAGAGGAACAGGGAGAGAGAGCAGTTGAACATGTGTTTACAGGGATGGTGCAGGAGGAAGGGTTTCAGATACCTGGACAATTGGGGCTCTTTCTGGGGTAGGTGGGACCTCTACAAACCGGATGGTCTGCACCTGAACCAGAGGGCTACCAATATCCTGGGGGGGAAATTTGCTAATGATCTTCGGGAGGGTTTAAACTAATTCAGCAGGAGGGTGGGTACCTGAATTGTAGCTCCAGTGTACAGGAGGTTGAGAGTAGTGAGGTCATGGATGAGGTTTCAGGGTCGCAGGAGTGTACTGGCAGGCAGGAAGGTGGTTTGAAGTGTGTATACTTCAACGCCAGGAGCATCCGGAATAAGGTGGGCGAGCTTGCAGCATGGGTTGGTACCTGGGATTTCGATGTTCTGGCCATCTCGGAGACATGGATAGAGCAGGGACAGGAATGGTTGTTGCAGGTTCCAGGGTTTAGATGTTTCAGTAAGTGCAGGGAAGGTGGTAAAAGAGGGGGAGGTGTGGCATTGTTAGTCAAGGACAGTATTACGGTGGCAGAAAGGACACTTGATGAGGACTCGTCTACTGAGGTAGTTTGGGCTGAGGTTAGAAACAGGAAAGGAGAGGTCACCCTGTTGGGAGTTTTTTTATAGACCTTCGAAAAGTTCCAGAGATGTAGAGGAAAAGATTGCAAAGATGATTCTGGATAGGAGCAAAAGTAACAGGGTAGTTGTACTGGGGGACTTTAACTTTACAAATATTGATTGGAAAAGCTATACTTCGAGTACTTTAGAGGAGTCAGTTTTTGTCCAATGTGTGCAGGAAGGCTTCCTGACGCAGTATGTAGATAGACCAACCAGAGGCGAGGCCACATTGGATTTGGTACTGGGTAATGAACCAGGCCAGGTGTTAGATTTGGAGGTAGGTGAGCACTTTGGTGACAGTGACCACAATTCGATTACGTTTACCTTAGCAATGGAAAAGGATAGGTATATACCAAAGGGCAAGAGTTATAGCTGGGGGAAAGGAAATTATGATGCGATTAGGCGAGATTAAGCTGGCATAGGTTGGGGAAGGAAACTGCAGGGGATGGGCACAATTGTAATGTGGAACTTGTTCAAGGAACAGCTACTACGTGTCCTTGATAAATATGTACCTGTCAGGCAGGGAGGAAGCAGACGTGTGAGGGAACCGTGGTTTACTAAGGAGGTTGAATCTCTTGTGAAGAGGAAGAAGGAGACTTATGTTAAGATGAGACGTGAAAGCTCAGTTAGGGCGCTTGAGAGTTACAAGTTAGCCAGGAAGGACCTAAAGAAAGAGTTAAGAGCCAGGAGGGGACATGAGAAGTCTTTGGCAGGTAGGATCAAGGAAAACCCTAAAGCTTTCTATAGGTATGTCAGGAGCAAAAGAATGACTAGGGTAAGATTAGAGCCAGTCAAGGACAGTAGTGGGAAGTTGTGTGTGGAGTCTGAAGAGATAGGAGAGGCACTGTCCCTCTCCAGTGTGAATACTGACGAAAAATATTCATGCACTAAATGAATATTTTTCGTCAGTATTCACACTGGAGAGGGACAGTGTTATCGCGGGGAGTGCTGAGATGCAGGCTGTTGGACTGGATGGGATTGAGGTTCATAAGGAGGAGGTGTTAGCAATTCTGGAAAGGGTAAAAATAGATAAGTCCCCTGGGCCAGATGGGATTTATCCTAGGATTCTCTGGGAGGCTAGAGAGGAGATTGCAGAGCCTTTGGCTTTGATCTTTGTGTCGTCATTGTCTACAGGAACAGTGCCAGAAGACTGGAGGATAGCAAATGTTGTCCTCTTGTTCAAGAAGGGGAGTAGGGATAACCCTGGTAATTATAGACCAATGAGTCTTACTTCTGTTGTGGGCAAAGTATTGGAAAGGATTATAAGAGATAGGATTTATAATCACCGAGAAAGGAATAATTTGATTAGGGATAGTCAGCACGGTTTTGTGAAGGGTAGGTCGTGCCTCACAAACCTTATTGAGTTCTTTGAGAAGGTGACCAAAGAGGTGGATGAGGGTAAAGCAGTTGATGTGGTGTATATGGATTTCAGCAAAGCGTTTGATAAGGTTCCCCATGGTAAGCTTTTGCAGAAAATACGGACACATGGGATTGAGGGTGATTTAGTGGTTTGGATCAGGAATTGGCTAGCTGTAAGAAAACAGAGGGTGGTGTTTGATGGGAAATATTCATCCTGGAGTTCAGTTACTAGTGGAGTACCGCAAGGATCTGTTTTGGGGCCACTGCTGTTTGTCATTTTTATTAATGACCTGGATGAGGGCGTGGAAGGATGGATTAGTAAATTTGCGGATGACACTAAAGTTGGTGGAGTTGTAGACAGTGCGGAGGGAAGTGGCAGGTTACTGAGGGACATAGATAAGCTGCAGAGCTGGGCTGAGAGGTGGCAAATGGAGTTTAATGCGGAAAAGTGTGAGGTGATTCACTTTGGAAGGAGTAACAGGAATACAGAGTACTGGGCTAATGGTAAGATACTTGGTAGTGTGGATGAACAGAGGGATCTGGGTGTCCATGTGCATAAATCCCTGAAAGTTGGCACCCAGGTTGATAGGGTTGTTAAGAAGGCGTACGGTGTGTTAGCTTTTATTGGTAGAGGGATTGAGTTTCGGACCAGGAGGTCATGCTGCAACTTTGCCAAAGGAAACACTATGCTATAAATTTGGTGACTGGTCCACAGGGGCAAGCACTTAATGCTTGAATATAAATCTAAGATGTCTGAGAGAATTAGGTACAGTAAAAGGATTAAAGGAGGGCGAATTAGTGTACCTACAACCATTCTCAGAATTCATCGGTATAGAAATATTTAGCATAGGCCCAGTCTATGTCCAATAATCAAGTTTCATCAGGCTGTCTGGCTGGAATATACGGTTGCTACCCAACCTAGCATCCTTCAGCCTGTGGAGGCTCACAGTTAAGCCATGTATTGTGAGCCAATTCAAAAACGTTATTTTACATGGGTTTCTCAACACTGACTGCAAACAATTTGACTTAGGACTTACCCGACTGAATTGCGACCCTGAATCTCAATAACCTCCACAGAGTTGATATGAGTTACAAATAAGTACGGTTCTCTGTAAGCTGAAACAGTCACACAAGAGTACAAGGGTTTAGAAGTTGAACTGCCCAGTTGGTTCACTTACAGAAAACTTGTGGAATAATAACAAGAGATTACTTTCCAGAAATCACTTGCAATGTAATGCTGTGTGAAATAATGCGACTAATTTCTGCTGTGAATATCAGTAACTTTACAGCCAATAAGCCTTGTATGCTAATAGGATAAAAAAATTGAGGCCAATGCATTAATCTTATCAATTTCTGCTAAATGTTGGTAAAACTAATAGTTACACATCATATTAAACATAACAGTCGTGAGTTTAGGGTAAATCGAGTAATCTATTTTGGAGCAGTAGATGGGTGATTTTAATATGTTAATGAGTTTGCAGTCATCAGATTTAATGCCTGCTAGGTTTCCCAAGATTCTGGAAACCCAGTAGTTGAAGGGAGACCAGAGCTGCCATGTAAGGCAGCTAAGTGGTTGTTCAGCATAGCTTATGGGCTAATAAGAGCAGGAGTCCTTCCCTCCAACCAATCCAACAAGATCTCTCACTCTCACCCTGACAATTCAATCTCTCACCCTAACACCTGATCTCTCATCTTGCTGCAAGGTTCCAAGTTGACTCCCCGCCAGAATTCCTCATTTTCTGGGGCCTGCTCCCAGATGTTGCCTTGAATTGCAGCCTTTTCTATTTAGCAACTGGCCAACCTGCTGAGTTGTCTATCTGCATCCCTGGATCCATTTTCTCCTCTATCCGATTAAGACTCATCCAAGCCTTCTTATTCCTCTTACCAATACATCATACTTATCTGTATTGAAATTCATCAGCAATTATAAGCTTATTCAGAAAGTTCATTAAAATCTTCTTGAATTAAATTGTGGTCTTCCTCACTATTTGCAATGTTTCCCAATTTGGTGCCATCTGCAAATTTTGAAAATATATTTACAATTTCCAAGTCCAAATAATTCATTGTTTAATTCATCCTAATCCTTGAACTATACCAGTTTCCACTACTTTGCTCTCAGAATCTCAAATGTACACATTCAGAAAGGCCTGTGAATACACACTCACCAAATGCCAAGGGCAAACGTCTCCACTTCAAGTCATCAGTGCGACTGCGCCTTCCATATGAATCAACAATGACTCCAAATTCTATTGTGGGTTAGAGGAGATTGAACAAAACAGCGAGATATAAAGTGGTGAAGCTACCCAAAAATCCTATTAAATGCTGGTGGCAGGGTGCATATTACAAGAATCTTGCATTGAACATCAGAATACTGTCCAAGGATGTTCTATACATGCTGTTATCTAACAAAATACTTGGGAGATGCGATTCCCAGTAAGCTGACATCTTGGAAGGATGCATTAGTATTACAACTTAGCACAAAAAGAGACAACATAAACTATATTGATACTGAAAGGGTAAATATAATGCAGAAAGCTACCACAAGAAGGATATTTACTTTCCTCCAGAATTTTTCTCTCACCTACTTGGGATTTAACTGGGATGAGAAAGATTTTTCATAAACGGACAATCAGTTGCAGATACAATAATATATATCAGGCTCAATCGCTTTTCTAGGATATAAACTGTTAAAGGCAGGTATCTTCCCAAAAGACAAAGGACACTTTATAGGTGCTTATTACTCACCATGGAAACAGAGCAGAAACTCGTCCTTTTGCCCACTGGTATTCACCTGAGCAATGGCAATTGGGAAACTGTAGGACGAAGCAGCAAAAATAGCAGAGGCCAGAGTCATGTCATTCTTATCCAGAAACTCTGCAGGGAGAAAGAGAGTCAGATTTACAGCTCTTAATGGTCAAAACCTATAGCCAGGTTCATCAGGACATTCATGGCTAGGTTCTTAAACGAACAGAAATGTATTAATGAAGTCAAGCTGGAGCATCTGTCTGCTTGCTATGATTAAACATTTCCCAGTACAACCGTAAATGCTGTCCAACTCTGCAAGGGAGGTTCTTTTTATTTTAAATATTTGAACATACAGAATGAAACAACACAGAGGCTCGTAGCTTATCAAGTTGTTGTTTTTCACCCAGTGAATACCACTCTGCTTACTCTCAGACCCTGCAATATTCCTAATTTTCAAGCAGCTATCTAAACACAATAAATCTGGAATATTAAAAGTCACTTTTAAATAATATCTTGGACTTTGAGGCTCTGCGGATAGTGTAGTGGATCAATACGATGGATGATGCAGTATGGAATTGTATGTTGGATGATGCAGTACAGAATTGTATTGGTGGGGAATGTTTCTCGCCTTTTCAGTTTATTGGTCTGAGCTGTGGGAGTCACGCATTTGGCCTCAGCATTTCCAGGCAAAGAAAAGGATGAAAAGAGCGAGCTAGTTAGGATTCCTTTTGATTGCAATCATTGCCTCCTGCCATAGCTTTGATTATAATGCTCCCACAATGCTGAATAGTGTGGCTGTAACCACATGCTCACATATGACAAACAGCCACTTGGAGAGAATACAGAGGAGATTTACAAGAATGATTCCAGGGATAAAGAAATGTAGCTCTGAGGATACATTGGAGAAGTTGGATTTGTTTTCCTTGGAGGAAAGGTGCTGAGGAGACTTGAAAGAAATATTCAAGATCCTGAGGGATATGGACAAGGTGAATAGTGAGAAATTCCCTCTCAAGAGAACATCAAGAACTAGAGGGCACAGATTGAAAATAATTGGTAAAAGGAGTAGAAGTGATGCGAGGAAAAATGTTTTCACCCAGAGGGTGATTGAAGTCTGGAACAAACTTCCTGAGAGGATGGTGGAGGCAGGTTTGAACAAGGTATTCAGAAAGGAATTGGTTACAGGGATAAAGCAGGGGAGTGGGACTGGTTAGAATGTTCTTTCAAAGAGCCAGACTCAATGGCCTGAATGGCCTCCTACAGATTCTGTGAAGTGAGTTATTGGAGGGTTATTGGTGCCCAGGAACAAACTGTAGTTGCAGCAGAAGTGTTAGAAAAATGGAAAGTTTAGGTAATACATTTCATCAATAATTTGTGTTGAATGGGAGGGAGATCAATAATGGAAGAGAAAGAATTCCAGCACATTTAGTATCTACTGTCAAGCACAGATGTTGTATCGGCAAAACTACTTTGCAACAGTCAATGCTTCCGTTACCTAGATGCCGTTCTTACCCTCCAGTGTATAGTGCTTCATCTCGATCTCATAAAACCTGTTGGTTCCAATGATGATGCTGTACCCAGTGAACTGGATACAACTGCAAGGTTCAGATGTTTCAATCTCCTGCACAGAACAAAAGGGGAATGATACTGGGTGACTCAGTTCATTGTCATTGTTTACAAAGGCCAAAAAAAAGTACTTTTCTCATTCATCAAATTTACCGATTCTCAAAGGTGTGCTATAAAGGCCAATTCAGATACTTTAAGAACGCATGACAGGCTGATAACAGTTGACATATGGGAGAATAACAAAGCAGAGCATGCAGCAGCACTGTGCAGCGGTTTTATTCTGAGCTTTAACAGGTTCTCTTGTGCACTGCAAGAGCACACTCACTTTGCGGATGGCGAAGCTGTCAAGCCCGTCATTATAGCGTAGGATGCACACTTTATTTGGCATTGCTGCACAGATCCACGGTCCAGCTTCAATCTGCAAGACACACAATTTCAAACGTGTCAAGGTAACATTAGTAATGCATGTCAAGCTGAAGAAAAGTGACATTGTTTCTAAACTTCTAGTTCCCCAGAAATACCCTTGTCACTGTCACATGGACGTGTTATATGCCATGTCAGAATTATGGTAGTGGTAGAGATTTGGTTGGAGGAATCCAAACCAGAAGCTGGTGGGACATTCACTAAATAGAATTCTTTAGAAAGTTTAAAACAAGCTTGGGACAACTAATTAAATGCATTGAGAAACAATGCCTCAATTTCAGAAAGACGTGCAAGGACTAACTCCAGTGCTAACTCCAGCCCTCCTCACTTACAGGAATCTGAGTGCAATGATGTTCAGTTTCTAAAAGGAGCAATCTTAAGGCAAACTGAAGATGTTCAAACAATTTGATTTTCTTTACAAGCAAGGTGCACCCTGAGCAGGTGCCTCAGGGTTAGTTGGTGTAAGATAATTTGGCATGGTAGGTCAGGCTTGTGGGGTTTAAGCTACATCATGTTGCTGAGTTTACAAGGAGATTCCTTTGCACCTGTCTACATATACCCTAGGTCCCTGGCTGTAACATACTCCAGATCTTAACTGAGGGTGAAACAATTGCTTTCTCCAAAAAAAAAATCCCTTCCTAATGTTAACATTTAACACAGTCATTTTAAATGTTCAGGTAAATGCCTCACTGTCAACACAGGAAACAGCTGATGGCACACATCCTTATTTATGCAGTCAGGTAATTCTTGCAACCACCCATGCATTGACTCATACATTAAGATGACTGTAAACCTTGAAGGGGATTACAGAATCTCACGGCAAACTCTCCATCAAGGTTAAAATAGATACTTAAAAATAAAACGGATTTAAGAGTTGCAGTGATGCTCACTTTCCCTGCTGCAAACAAGTGACATCCTTTTAAGCTGTCAAAGACTGTAGGTACCAGCTCCGGCTGACCTGGCAAGTGGGACTGAGCTAATGACTGTTTCACCTTCTTAACTTCCACCAGACAGAGGGTTCGTTCCTCTCCTGTCAAACAGACAAATGAAATTAGCTGCTAGAATGTCCCTGCTGTATGACAGGCATATAATGAGAAACTTCACAAGTACAATATAGAAAAGTCTGGTTAATAAAAGTAAAAACATTCAAAGACAAAGCTTATTGAGTGGAACTGCTTTTAGTCATTTGGCACAATAGTGAGTTTCTGAAGGTATTCGCCACGCTGTTTTATTGCTGGTTAACATATTGAAACAAATCCATTATAACCTGCAATCATGACGAGTCGGTCAAGCTCCTTTAGGATGTGAAGCTGGAACACTGACCCCATTCCAGGGATGTGAACCAAGGAGTTCTTCACAACATTCAATGAATATAGACCTTCCTCTGCCCCAACCAGAACAATCTGTGGATACATAAAATCATCTCCCTCAGATAAAGATATAAATATGTTCTCCAATAACTTACTGTAATTAGGTACCAATTTGAATTAAATACTTGATAAGAACATATCCCAAACCCCAACCTGTTTTCTCCCACCTGAAACAGAAAATTATGCGTACAGTCAACAATAATTGGAATTTATATAGCACCTTTTATGTAATCAAATATTTCAAAAGGTTGCAGCAAAATTTGACACAAAGGCACATAAGAGGACATTAGACTAAATGACCAAAAGAATGGTGTAACTGGCACTGGTGGAGCGATTAAAATGGGGAATGCTCAAGAGGTCAAAATTGGCACAAAAGCAGCTTGGATTTATATGGCGCCTTTCACAAACACAGGACACGCCAAAGGGCTTTACGATCAATGACGTATTTTTTCTGAAGTATTATCACTGTAATATCGGAAATATGGCAGCTGAATAGGTGAACTCCAGAAGTTGTTAATACCTATTTGGTGCAAGAGAGCGAAGAGAATTGTGGCCAAACTATGGCTTACATGGGAAATTAGGGATAATATCAGATTCAAGGAAGAAGCGCACAAATTGGCAAGAAAAAGCAAAAGGCTTGAGGTTTGGGAGCAGTTTAAAATTCAGCAAAGGAGAATCAAGGGCTAGATTAAGAAGGGAAAAATAGAAAATGAAAGTAAGCTAGCAGGGAACATAAAACTGACTGTAAAAGTTTCTACAGGTACGTAAAGAGAAAAAGATTGACAAAACAAATGTAGATCCCCTACAGTCAGAAATGGGAGAATTCATAATGGAGAATAAAGAAATGGCCAAGGAATTAGATTTGTACTTTGCTTCAGTCTTCACAAAGGAAGAGATGAATAATGTACCCGAAGTGCTGAGAGAAACAAGTTTTAGTGAGGAGCTGAAGGAAATCAGTATTAGTAGAGAAATGGTTTTGGGGAAATTGATGGCATTGAAGGTGGACAAATCTCCAGGTCCTGATAACCTTCATCCCAGAGTACTTAAGGAAGTGGTGCTGGAAATAGTAGATCCATTAGTGGTTATTTTCCAAACTTCTTTGGACTCCGTTCCTATAGATTGAAAGGTAGCAAATGTAAGCCCGCGATTCAAAAAGGGAGGGAGAGAGAAAACAGGGAACTATAGACCAGTGAGCTTAACATCGATATTGGGGAAGTTGCCAGAGTCCATTATCAAGGATTTCATAACTCAGCGTTTGGAAGGCAGTGGTATAATCAGACAAAGTCAGTGTGAATTTACAAAGGGGAAATCATGCTTGACCAATATATTGGAATTTTTTGAGGATGTAACTAGTAGAGTTTACCGAGGAAAAGCAGTGTATGTGGTTTATTTAGACTTACAGAAGGCTTTCGACAAGGTCTCACATAACAGACTACTATGTAACGTTAAAGCACATGGAATTGCAGGTAATGTCTTGAGATGGATAGAAAGCTGGTCAGCAGATAGGAAGCAAAGAATTGCCATAAATGGGTCTTTTTCTGATTGGCAATCAGTGACTAGTGGAGTTTGCAGGGATCTGTGCTAGGACCCTAACTGTTCACATAATAAATATATATATATATATATATATATATATATATATATATATATATATTTTATATATATATATATATATAGATTAATGATTTGGAAGAGGGAACTAAATGCATTATCTGCAAATTTGCAGATGATTCAAAGTTGGGTGGGAGGATGAGCTGTGAGGAGAATGCAGAGATGCTTCAGCACGATTTGGACAATGGTGAGTGTGTGGGCATGTGCATGGCAGTATAATGTGGATAAATGTGAGGTCATCCACTTTGGGAACAATAATAGGAAGACAAATTATTACTTGAATGGGTGTAAATTGAGAGGGGTGGACACTCAGCAAGACCTTGATGTCCTCGTGCATCAGTCGCTGAAAGTGAGCACACAGGTACAGCAGGCAGTAAAGAAGGCAAATGATGTTTTGGCCTTCATAGTGAGAAGATTTGAGTATAGGGAGGGGGATGTTTTGCTGCAATTGTATAGGGCATTTGTGAGGCCACACCTATGCCGTTTTGGTGTCCTTATCCGAGGAAGGATGTCCTTGTTATAGAGGGAGTACAGCAAAGGTTTACCAGGCTGATTCCTGGGATGGCAGGTCTGTCATATGAGGAGAGACTAAGTCGGTTAGGATTATATTCATTGGAGTTTAGAAGGGAGAGAGGGATCTCATAGAAACTTATAAAAGTCTACCAAGGTTAGACAGGGTAGATCCAAAAAGACTGTTCCCAATGGTGGGGGAGTACAGAACTGGGGTCATAACTTGAAAATAAGGAGTAAACCTTTCAGAACTGAGGTGAGGAGAAATTTCTTCACCTACAGGGTGGTGAATGTGTGGAATTCACTACCATAGAAAGTGGTGGAGGCCGAAATGTCTGATTTCAAGAAAAAATTAGATATAGCTCTTGGGGCTAAAGGGATCAAGTGTTATGGGGGGAGGGGAGGGGGAACAGGATATTTAATTTGATGATCAAAATGAATGGCGGAGCAGGCTCGAAGAGCCGAATGGCCTACTCCTGCTTCTAGTTTCTATGATTTGTAAATGGCAAGCTCCCACAAACAGCAACTGATAACGATCAGACAATCTGTTTTATAATGTGAATAGAGGACAAATATTGGACAGGACACTGAAGAGATAACGTCCCTATTGCTTCTTCAATACAATGCCATGGGATCTTGCACATCCACAAGAGAGGTGGATGGCATCTTGATTTAATGGACAGAAATTTCCATTTTTTTGACTATGTGCCAACCGAGGATGGAAAACAAAGTAGTATGGAGCCCGCCTGCTCCACTGTTGGCTTTTCCTACCATATTTGTTTTACACTTGGCCACTTTGGTGGGGCGGGGGTAGAAGGGGGTAATAGAATGGGTAAGTCTGGTAATGATATTACAATGTATGGTAATAAGGTTCCCAACCTTTCAAGGCGGGAACCTCATTATGGCATTGGGAGGGAATGGGGACAATCGAGCAGGGAAATCCTGTCAGTGCAAAAGCCATTTGGGGCCTGCCATTGGATTTCCACCCCCACTGTCATTCTAGCCCGCTGAAAACAGGGGCAGAAAATCCCCCCCAATGTCCCATCTGAAACATGGCACTTCAACCAGTGCAACACCACCTCAGCGCTGCATGCCAAAGTATTAAAACATGGCGGCGGAGCACTATTGGTGCAAATGCACGGCCTCATTTCCCTTATCTTTAAGGGGAACATACCAGGAGATCTCACAGAGGCTGTAATCATGACCAAGTTCAAGAAAGGTGACAAGTCTGACTGCAGTAACTACAGAGGAAATTCCCTGCCATCAACCACTGGGAAGGTCATCGCAAGAATCCTCTTTAATTGTCTTCTCCCTGTGGCTGAAGAGTTCCTCCCAGAGTGCCAATGCAGATTCCACCCAGTAAGGGGCACAACGGACATGATCTGCATCACGCAACAACTCCAAGAGAAATGCAGGGAACAGCATCAAACCTTGTATTTGGCCTTCTTTGACCTCACAAAGGCCTTCAACATTATCAGCCAAAAGTTTATCATCATCAATGGCATGCAAGCCGTGATCCTGACCAAAGGATCCACCACAGATCCAATTCACATTCGGATTGGGGTCAAGCAAGGCTGTGTCATTACACTGGCACTCTTCTCAATCTTCCTTGCTGCAGTGTTCCATTTCACCCTCAGCAAGCTCCCCCTGGAGTGGAGTTAAACAACAGGAATCTGTTCAACCTCCTGCAGGCCAGATCCAAAGTTATCCTATCCTCTGTCATTGAACGACATCATGCAGATGATTCATGCAGCTACGCACACTCGGAGGCTGAGCTCCAATCCATCATCAACACTTCCATTGAGGAGTACGAAAGCATGGCCCCCCCCCCCCCCCCCCCCCAGGCCACTGCCGCCATCAAAATCCTCAAAGACAATGTGGACTACTTTCTGTACCTTGGGAGCCTACAGGGTGGCACGGTAGCACAGTGGTTAGCACTGCTGCTTCACAGCTCCAGGGACCTGGGTTCGATTCCCGGCTTGGGTCACTGTCTGTTTGGAGTTTGCACATTCTCCTCGTGTCTGCGTGGGTTTCCTCCGGGTGCTCAGGTTTCCTCCCACAGTCCAAAGATGTGCGGGATAGGTTGATTGGCCATGCTAAAATTGCCCCTTAGTGTCCTGAGATGTGTAGGTTAGAGGGATTAGCGTGTAAATATGTAGGGATATGGGGGTAGGGCCTGGGTGGGATTGTGTTCGGTGCAGACTCGATGGGCCGAATGGCCTCCTTCTGCACTGTAGGGTTTCTATGATTCTATGTTAACAAGGGCAGACATAGATAGTGAGGTCTAGTGGAATACACCTCAGGTTCTAAAAGAGATAGCTGAGGAAATTGTGGGGGAATTGGTGGTGACCTTTCAGCAATTACTGGAGGCAGGGAGGGTACCACAGGACTGGAAAGTAACTAATATAACACCGCTGTTTAAGAAGGGAGGGGAACAGCAGACGGGTAAATTATAAGCCAGTTAGCCTGACTTCGGTCATTGGCAAGACTTTAGAGTCCATTATTAAAGATGAGAACGCAGAGTACTTGGAAGTGTACGATAAAATAGGACTGAGTCAGCACGGCTTCGTCAAGGGGAGGTCATGTCTGACAAATCTGTCAGAGTTCTTTGAGGAGGTAACAAAGAAGTTAGATAAAGGAGAACCAATGGATGTGATTTATTTAGATTTCCAAAAGGCCTTTGACAAAGTGCCACATAGGAGACTGTTAAATAAGTTAAGAGCCCATGGTGTTAATGGCAAGATCCTGGCATGGATAGTGGATTAGCTGACTGGCAGAAGGCAGAGTGTGGGGATAAAGGGGTCTTCTTCAGGATGGCAGCTGGTGACTTGTTGTGTGCCTCAGGGGTCGGTGCTGGGACCACAACTTTGCACAATATACATTAACAATTTGGAAGAAGGAACTGGGCACTGTTGCTAAGTTTGCAGATGATACAAAGATGTGTAGAGGGACAGGTAATATTGAGGAAACAGGGGGGCTGCAGAAAGACTTGGACAGGTTAGGAGAATGGGCAAAGAAGTGGCAGATGGAATACAATGTGGAAAAGTGTGAGGTTATGCACTTTGGAAGGAGGAATGGAGGCATAGACTATTTCTAAATGGGGAAATGCTTAGGAAATCAGAAACGCAAAGTGACTTCAGAGTCCTTGTTCAAGATTCTCCTAAGGGTAACGGGCATGTTCAGTCAGCAGTTAGGAAAGCAAATGCAATGTTAGCATTCATGTCGAGAGAGATAGAATACAAGAGCAGGGATGTACTTCTGAGGCTGCATAAGAACATAAGAAATAGGAGCAGGAGTAGGCCATCTAGCCCCTCGCGCCTGCCCCGCCATTCAATAAGATCATGGCTGATCTGAAGTGGATCAGTTCCACTTACCCGCCTGATCCCTATAACCCCTAATTCCCTTACCGATCAGGAATCCATCTATCCGTGATTTAAACGTATTCAACGAGGTAGCCTCCACCACTTCAGTGGACAGAGAATTCCAGAGATTCACCACCCTCTGAGAGAAGAAGTTCCTCCTCAACTCTGTCCTAAACTGACCCCTCTTTATTTTGAGGCTGTGCCCTCTAGTTCTAGCTTCCTTTCTAAGTGGAAAGAATCTCTCCACCTCTACCCTATCCAGCCCCTTCATTATCTTATAGGAATCTATAAGATCCCCCCTCAGCCTTCTAAATTCCAACGAGTACAAACCCAATCTGCTCAGTCTCTCCTCATAATCAACACCCCTCATCTCTGGTATCAACCTGGTGAACCTTCTCTGCACTCCCTCCAAGGCCAATATATCCTTCCGCAAATAAGGGGACCAATACTGCACACAGTATTCCAGCTGCGGCCTCACCAATGCCCTGTACAGATGCAGCAAGACATCTCTGCTTTTATATTCTATCCCCCTTGCGATATAGGCCAACATCCCATTTGCTTTCTTGATCACCTGAAGCACCTGCAGACTGGGTTTTTGCATCTCATGCACAAGGACCCCCAGGTCCCTTTGCACAGTAGCATGTTGTAATTTTTTTCCATTTAGATAATAAGGCTCTGGTCAGACCCCATTTGGAGTATTGAGAGCAGTTTTGGGCCCCGTATCTAAGGAAGGATGTGCTGGCATTGGAAAGAGTCCAGAGGAGGTTCACAAGAATGATCCCTGGAATGAAGAGCTTGCCATATGAGGAATAGTTGAGGACTCTGGGTCTGTACTCGTTGGGAGTTTAGAAGGATGGGAGGGCGGGGATCTTATTGAAACTGCGAGGATAGAATGGACGTGGAGAGGATGTTTCCACTGGTAGGGAAAACTAGAACCAGAGGGCACAACCTCAGGCTAAAGGGACGATCCTTCAAAATAGAGATGGAGGAATTTCTTCAGCCAGAGACTGGTAAATCTGTAGAACTCTTTACCGCAGAAGGCAATGGAGGCCAGGTCATTGAGTGTCTCTAAGACAGGGATAGATAGGTTCTTGATTAATAAGGGGATCAGGAGTTATGGGAAAAAGGCAGGGGAATGGGGATGAGAAAAATTTCAGCCATGATTGAACGCCAGAGCAGACTTGATGGCCGAGTGGCCTAATTCTGCTCCTATGTCTTATGGTCCCTCAGACCCAGCACCAAGCTCATGATCTACAGAGCAGTAGTGATAACTGTCCTCCTGTATGGTTCATAGACGTGGACTATGTACAGCAGGCACCTCAAAGCCTTGGAAAAGTACTACCAGCACTGCTTCTGTAAGATCCTTAGGCCAACATCCCCAGCATTGAAGTATTGACCACAAATGATCAGCTCCACTGGGCGGGCTACATCGTCCACATGCCTGACACGAGACTCCCGAAACAAGCACCCTACTTCGAGCTCCGACATGGCAAGCGAGCCCTAGAGGAAACACTTAAAGAGCTCCCTCCTTGAAAAACACATTAACCGCCTTGAAAAAGTGCAATGCCCCCACCGATGTTGGCAATCTCTGGCCTAAGATTGCCTGAGATGAATGAAAAGCATCCTGGAGGGAGCTGACCTCCGAGTTTTTTCATCGAGAGCAAGCTGAAGCCAAACGTCGACAGTGAAAGGAGTGCGTGGCAGCCCGGGTACCTCATCCACCCACTCCTCCAACCACTGTCTTCTCCACCTGTGACAGAGACTGTGAGTCACACCTTGGACTCCTCAGTCACCTGAGAACTCATTTTTAGTGTGGAAGCAAGTCATCCTTGACCCTAAGGGACTTCCGAAGACAAAGAACACTTCAAAAGCATTTCATTGGCTATAGAATTCTTTGGGACATCCAGAAGTTGTGAAGAGCGCAATATAACTTAAGTTGCTTTTCTTTTGTTTTTGCAGCAACTGGTTAAGTTGGGTGATATTAAAATGGAAAGTGGCAATCTTAGTGATAGTGCGAAAATGTGGTAGGAAGCTCACCTGGGGGTCAACTATAATAGCAATGCTGTGAACAGTCAATTCGGCCTCAGGTAGTTGCCAGTGAGCAGGGTTTATGACTGGCAATGAAGACAATGGTTTCTGTCTTCCCAATATTTAGTTGGAGGATCTATCTGCTGATCTGATAGTGGATGTGGAACAAGCAGTCTGACAGAAACAATGGAAAGAGGTGGGGGTGGGGTAGAGCTGGCTGTTGTCACCAAGGGGCAGCACGCAAATGGAAAATTGAAGGGGGTCAAAGATAGATCCGTGGAGGGTACCCGAGGTGACAGAGATCTGGAATGTGGGTGATTCACTGGTTGCAAATGGATAGATAATAGATCCAGGCAAGAGCAGTCCCACGAGCTGTAGACAGTGGAGAAATGTTAGATCAGAATTCTGTGATCAGCTATTTGTAAGGCTGTAGATAGGTCACAAAGGATGAGGAGGGATAGTGTACTCTTGCCACGGTTATATAGGATGCCTTTTGTGACTTTTACCATTTGGTTACAAGAAAGGGCAGAAGCTTGATTTGAGGAATGCATACCTGAAATTTTGAGAAAGATGGAGTTGGATTTGGGAGGCACCACCACATTCAATGATTCTGGAGAGATAGGGAAGGTTGGAGAAGGGGCAGTAGTTTGTAAGGATGGGAGGGTCAAACTTTTTTTTTTGAGGAAAGAGGTGATGACGGCAGACTTAAAGGAGAGGGGATCACCACTAGAGGAGAGACCATTAATAATAATCTATATGGCAGCCCTGTTGTTGCATTCTTCACCTATATAATCATAACGGCAAGCTTGTCCACCTTCAATCCCATCAATTTCCCCAAAACCATTTCTCTACTAATGCTGATTTCCTTTGGCTCCTCACCAAAACTTGTTTCTCTCAGAACTTCGGGTACATTATTCAAGCTTTTCCCACCTCATCCCAAAATAAAACCAGCCTAGAGTATTTATCTAACCAGATTTCTGTAGAGGAGATATATCTCAAGTTTCTGTTTAACCACATCTTCTGATAGACAAGCTCTGCCTATATTTCTACCATGTAACTGTCCACATGAAGAGAGTGGACCATGCACCAGCCACGGGAAGAATCTATTTACACTACTTCCCGCCATACCTGCTCAGTTAGTGGCAGAGTGCAGTTTATGTCCAAACGGTCATCTCCCTCCAATTTTAGTAACGAATTTCCCAATAACTTCTGTAGGAAAGAAAAGTAACATATGAGTGTGGGTGCACAAACACATACATTATTTACAGAATTTGTGCAATTCTTTGGGAAAATACTTGTTTGTAAAATATAATGAGAGGGAGGGGGAAGAGGAACAAAGAATATAAGTCACAGAAGTCATTAGCTGTTCTTAAACAAACAGGTATAGTCCATACAAACCTAGAAATGCAACTTTTAATTATAGGCAAGGATTGCATTCTTCCTAAATTAATCACTCTAGTATTTAGACAGTTCAGATACAAGGAAATTCGGGCAAACCAACAACAAGAGAATCTAGAGGATAGAGGTTATTTTGCATTAGATGCATCAAGCAATGGTTAGCACATCTTAGAAAACAAGCATTATGACAAATGTAAAAGCACCTGGTTAGAAACTCTGAAGCTCTTTCAAAGTTGCAATGAGCAAAAATGACCTTCTTCTACACAGCAAGATTCCCAGATTTTAAAAGGCTTTAACGGTTAGTGAAGTGCTTAAAAAAAAAAACACCACTCCAGTACAATGCATATCAGCTTATTCCTGACTTAAGTTTAAATGACTCAGTGTAACAATGAGTGCCTGTAGGCTATAATCTAAAACAACATCTTCTTTGTGGGGAGATAGGAAAATGAATATTGAGATCACTACAAAAAAGAGAGAGGTGAATTGGACCAAGGGTCTGTGCTCCACCCTCCACCACTAAAGTTGGAGACACTCTTGCCGTCCTTTGCCATGACTCCAGGATTCCTTTTGGTTCTGGCTGCAAAACCTTATGCTTTCTCCTGGCTCTCATGGTTTGCTGCTTTACTACCACTTTAAGTCATACGAGAGACAGGTTCAACAAGAGAAGAATTTCAGAAATGCCTGCAAAGCAAGAAGTTTAAGATTTGCGTCAGTGAATGAACACTGGCTTGGTTGATGTGCCTCAAAAAGATAAAAGTCAGAACTGTGCAATAGGCTGTGCAGCGGCAAGCAGGGCAGGCACAATAAACTGTGCAAACACTTTACCTTCACCAACCGGGCAAGATCGTCTTCTCTCTGGGCCACCTCAGCCTATTATACAGTGACACAGGGGTCATTCCAGGGTTACAGCACATGCTCAGTTAGGTACATAAACAACCAATGGCAAACAAGTCAAATCACTGGATCATAGTTAAACATGAAAATCAAGAAAACATGAACAAATACTATCTGCTGAATTCTTACCGCAGCCGTCTCTGCTTTTTCACATGACCTGCGCCCGCAAGCCACAACAGACTCTAACACGTTGACCCAACGCTGTTTGTCTGGGAAGCTTGGAGCAAGCATGTAGAGTGTCTGACCAGGCCAGCAGGTCGTGTGCGGCTGAGATTCCAACTTCAGTATGTAAGGCACATCTACAGAAGGAGGAGAAAGTTGAACATGAGAAAAAAAATACAAAAAAACAGCAGTATCAAAGTTAACTCATTCTTTAGAATACAACAAAGTATTATTGGGAAAATTCATGGAAACACAGTCAACTTAAGACATTTAATTGACATAGCATCATACATTTAGCACCAACTTTAGGGTGCTCCTTTTAGACTATTCTACCAAGGAGGTGAACGAGTTATATTTCCTACCTTGTTGAGTGACCTGCATATATATATATATACACACACACACGTACACACACACACGTACACACACACACGTACACACACACACGTACACACACACACGTACACACACACACACATACATACATACATACATACATATATATATATATATATATATATTCATTTGCTGTAATGTAGGAAATGTGGCAGCTAATTTGCGCATGGCGAGCTCCCACAATCAGCCATACAATAATGGCCAGATAATTTGTTTTTGGGATGCTGATTATGGGTAAATATCGGCTGGGACAATGGTGATAACAACACCACTCTTCTTTGAAATGGTGCCATGGGATCATTTATATCCACGTGAAGGGACAACTTGAAGAGTGTGTCTTGAATTTTGTGCTCAAGTCCTGGAGAAAACTTGAACCCACAACCTTCAGACTCAAGAGTGCTACCAAAAGAGTGACAGTGGACATACATGTTTTCTCATCAGCACTTTCCACGAACCAATTCAGGAGGCTGAATCTCTGAAGTTCAGTATGACCTATATTCAAAACAGATCTACAAAATACTCTAGAATAAAACAAAACATCAATTCAAACAGCATTTGGCAAATGCAAGAGGAATGGTCCAAGTACAGGCTTTATTGCACTTGAGCATCAATAAGAAATTCACCTTTGAGAGCTTTTGGACCCCTGATATTTTGCCCTAATCTCCACTAAAACCTATACTTCCACACTCTTCAATGCTAAAACTCCCCCCTCCACCTCAGATAAAAGTTCAATGATTCAATCAACTCTTTCAACTTACACAAGGGTTAAAATCATGCTCTTTTATTTTAAGTCTAAAGGACAAATATTTTCTTATTTATAAATATCAAGTTGAACTGGTCTCAGTGTATTTAGCATCACCACGACTGTAGGCGAGTGGTTACTGCTGAAAGAGGATCGAAGGTTTGACTTAGCTGCTATAACAAAAAACAACAAACTATTCTTCTGCTATTTTTTATACAAGCATCTTGCTTCAAACAAGTTTCTCCTATAACGTTTCTCCTGAAATCTAGAAGAAAATGCAGGGATAAACACTACTGCTTGGCACAATCTGGGGCATAACCATTCCTAAAAATACTTCTTTAACTTATCCTCAGATCCTGAGTTTATTGAATATTTTATCAGAAAACATCAGTCATATTCTTGATGTAATTGGGCTTATTTTCCTTGGTCACAGCACTGTCTTACCTGTCTTGGCAGTGTTTACAAGTTCAGAGGCTCCAACAGCTCCATGAATTGTGACATCTCCATCAGGCAGGCATAGCTCAAACTCATCAATTGGTCTTTGTCCTGTTAGAAGGGAAGAAGGAAGCACTATGCTAATTAATTTAAACTCGATTACTGACAGTAGCTCTGCTTGAGGAAAACATATTATTCAGTGTGCACAAAATCATGACTCTAACACAATTTTATTCAGAATCTCAAAAAATGTGAAACTACATATCTCCCTCAGCCAATTAATGAACATGGGAGTTAGCTGCTACCAGCTAGCAATCCACTAGATTGAATTTCTTGCAAGTCATCATCATTTGCAATATTTGAGACAGCAAACCAAATTCTGTATGCCAGTTCCATTTACTTTGGCAGTATAAAGTCAACCAGCTGGGAGATTTTAATTTGTTGCTGTCTCTTGTCAGACCAACTCCTGCTTTTACTGTTCTGTATTCATCAATGCTATTTGACCTGAAATTGAATGATGCATATCCAACTCTTCCACTCTGTCACATCTGATACTAAATCTTGGTACAGTAACACTGTGGATCGGAAAATTCATACCTGGCATCTTCAACAGTCATCCCTGACAACTGCTTTCCCTTAAACAATCAAGCTCCATGTTATTAAAAATAAGCAACAGATTTTGCTGCTCCAAAAGTCTTTTGTTCAGTTTCCAAAGCTATCCTGTAAGTTCTATAAATTTTGATGTACAATTGCCAGATTTCCGAAAGCACAAGTTCAATTATTGTCCACACTTTTCTCTGAACACATCCTCAATAATCTTGGTAAAGAATCTACCACAATGGAATCATTCTGTTTGACCAACTTTCTCGTCTCAATTCCATTAAGGCTTTTGCATTAAATGGCATTCCTTTCACCCATTTTAAAAGCTTTGTCCCATGCATTCTCCTTAATCTTACTCCCAATACAGTTTGAATTCTTCTTGAAAATTTGCTGTGCCTCCTTATTATAAGAGAGATTCCCAATACACATCAAACTACTTTTAACTCAATATTGCATGGAAGATGTTCTTAATCCTCAAATTGCACATCAACTTAAAAACTCTGGACTAATCCATGATCATTGGTAGATACACTTTTCAGAATGACTGCAGCTATACATTACGCATTTCTTTGCCTTGGAACATCTCATTGTTGCCTCGGACATTACCAAAACCTTGGCATAACTGGGCTAGAACGGTTCAAAGTTCCCCAAAGCTTACTACATTTAGGAATAAATATACTTCATCTCCACTCCATTACAAACAGCAACAGCATAAAAGGAAAACAGAACAGGTTCAACATCTGGAACAAGGCAAATCTCAAAGCTCAGGCCTCTCTTGATGTCACATTATTTTCACTGCCATGGCTAGATCCACCAACTGCAGCAGAAGCATAACTTGGTTAAATTTTTTTTTCAATCGTGGAGCATGGGCGACGCTGATTAGTCAGCACTTATTGCCCATCCCTAGTTGCCCTTGGAGGGCAGTTGAGAGTCAACCACATTGCTGTGGATCTGAAGTCACATGTAGGCCAGACGAGGAAGGACGGCAGATTTTCTTCCCTAAAGGACATTAGTGAACCAGATGGGTTTTTACAACAATCGACAATGGTTTCATGGTCATCAGTAGATCCTTAATTCCAGATATTTTTAAACTGAATTTAAATTCCACCATCTGCCATGGTGGGATTCGAACTCAGGTCCCCATAACATTAGCCGATTTTCTGGATTAATAGTTAGCGAAAATACCACTCGGCCATTTAGATTCTTCCTCTATGGAAGCCCCATGAGGAACCAGAGGATTATCATAAGATAATGCAGGGCCCAGGTTTGGAATCAGATTAACATGTCTGAAATATTACTGAAAACATTCAATACTTACCATCTATCGAATCATTTTCATAAAGGAGAACTTTTGATCCTTCCAGGATAATGTACTTCCGCTCCCAACCCTGTTGCCCTCGCTTCCCATTTCTGACAAAATAAAAGATCATAATGAGGTGACAGGAGATAGCATAATAGCTACACACTTAGGCAATGTTTAAAACCAGCAAACCAACAAATACTCCAAGGTGTTGAAGCTAAGAGCATTGATCAAAGCTCACCTGGAGCCATTTTCAAGATAAGACTAAATCCTCAGGAACTCCTCCCAAACACATTCCCACAGAGAGGCATGATCAATGATTGCATCAAGGACCCATTTGAAATCTTTAGCAGGAGGAGAATTGATCAGTGAAATGGCTTGTGGTGTAGGGAAGGATAGTGACATTTGTTGAACCAGTTTTGCAATTTTTGTGCTAACACTCAGTCAACCCAGTTTTCTGAGAGCTTCTCGTCTCTTACCACATTCTGAAATGTAGAAGAACAACTCCCTCAAGACAAAAGGCTGAGGATGGTACCCTATTACCTAAACATCTCATTACCAAGTGCTAACGGTGAGATATTTAATCACATGAACTAGAATGACATCAGGTTAAATTCCTGATCTTGATGCGATAGCCAATCTAAGCTGGGAGCTGGTAAGAAAAGAGAAGGGACAAAAACACCTCAGTGATCATAGCCTAGAAAAAGATGAAAGAAGAAATCACCCTGACTCCCTACATTGGAAGGAGTATATATGTAGACGCCAGGAGCAGACAAGGTCACATCTGGATGGGAGCCCAATGATTAAACAGCCTTCCAACAGTGTCCAAGTTTTAATAGGAAGGAACTACAACTTGGGCAAGGTGTCAGTGGAATCTAATTGTGCATTTATCAACAGTTTCAGGATAAGAAAAAGGGGGGTGGTGCAGAATTCAGAGAGAAATCTGGGTACAGGAAAGAATGCAATAGGATAGGATACAAACATCAGCTGCAGTTGCCTCGAATCCAGTGTGTCATTACATATAAATCAGTACGTACTAACACTAACAGATGCTAAATGATGCTAAATGATACTAATGATCTAGAATTAGCAGGTCTCTTTAATAGGAGAAAACACAAATATTGAAATCAATTTTTAAATGCCTATTTATTACAATCCTCTTATAGTCACAGCAGAAGACAGGCATGCTGAGGTCTCTCTGGCCAAGGTATGGTAGGTCAGTAGAAAGAAAATGGAGAAAAACTGAACTATTGCATCCAAAATTATTTGGTTATAAACAATTGTCCTGTCACTCACATTAGAGCTCCTCCTCTTCCCTATCTAATTGTATGAAGCAAATGTTGAACAGTTTTAAATCATAATAGTTTGAATCAGTTTGTCTCAACTCCCTGCTCAGATCATGAAAAATATAAAATACAAATAAAACTGGAAGTTGTTGCTCAACATGGTATCGAATGATATCTGCAAATTGCTGAATTTAGCACATTTTTTAAAAAGGTATGCTGAACATTCAGGTACAGACCAGCAGATTCAAACCCAGTTACAAAATGAGAGAGATGCTCAGGAAGAACACAAATCTCATTGTGCCCATTATAAATAAATTATGACAACATTACTTGCTATCATGTAACAACAGAATTTAGTGAAATTAAAAGGTTAATTTTTATTTTCCCTAGTACAAAATTGCTTTTAAATATTTACACTTGTTGCAGATAGGCCAGATAGTGCTGCTAGCAAGACTGATGTGTCAAAATGTCATTCCACTCTCTTTACCTGCATCCCCATTCCTTTATAAAGTTCCTTTAATGCTCTAATCTGGTCAGTTATATTTTTTCATCTCCTGTCAAAATGTGTAATTGGGCTGCAGTGCCAAGGGCTGATGCTCCAGCAGGTTGCAAATACATAGCTTCGGAGCTGCTACCTGTGCAGATGATGCAAATTTTCCAATTCTACATCTCTCTCCTGTTCTGAACTTCTGCTCTAACCAGTATCCCAAGTTATTTTTACACATGCAGGAAGAGACAATATAATTTCTGCAGTAGCAGTGGGTTGGGCCTCCTGTCATATCACTGGACCCCTGTGATGAATAGCAGCTCAGAACAAAAGTGAAAGGAGGAAAAAAAAAGTGACCTAGACGTGGAGAGTGCACATGAACGAAATATGTAGAGAGATTATGAAGTAGAATTTTCATTACAGGCACTCCCAGGGCAGTCCAATTATTTTGTATAAACCCATCCATGCATTATGGTGTTTTTGACAGCTCAGAAAAGCTTCATTCACCACTCCTTGTGTTTCAAATCCTCAAGTAGGGCTCAAACCATCAGCCTCTGATTCAAGTGATTCATATTGATATCCAGCAGGTAGTCAGCACCGACTGGAATGTTTATAATAGATTCATGCCATAATAAATTAAATTGGATCTACTTTGTTTAAGCAAGGCTGTCAAACAGTAAGGACATTTGGTTGCCAAGGTGCCATCCTTGCAATCTTCCTTTACTTTCAAATAAGGGTAGCACAGATGATTGCCTTAGATCGAAAGTGTTGCGGCCTCTGCTTGGGAAGTGTACACTGACCCGCACAATCTGGTGTCAGCGATCAATTGAACAAATGTGGAGTGGAATACAGGAACTGAAGCAGATCCATTCAGCCCTTTTCATTCATTTGAGGCATGAGACTGTGCCCAATGGATAGCCAGATAGAGGACATTACTGATCCCCCTGCACTTTGGAGGATACAGCAATGCGATAATGCTGTTAAGTGGGAAAGATAATGAGATAGTTGGCTCTGAACAATATGTCAGTCATCTGCCAAGTACATTGATGTATTGCAAATTCAGTTATATTACAGATGGGCCATGAGGGAATTGAGAAGATGCCAAGGGCAAAAAGTTGAGGATGGCGATACTTGGTGGTGGAGATTGTTTGCGGCAGGAGGCTCTTAACTATTTCTGATGAACCTGAAGCAGTTAATACATTGCCAGATAATTGTGTTTGGGCTTATAAAGTCGCTGGAGTAATAAGATATGAGCAGTCCACCTCTGGCGTAATTAGATCTTCCTGGTGTTCCTCGCTTACGCTTCTTCCAATAACCTCAAGGAGAGGGGAGCAATATTCATAATGTTAAAATGCAGCACCACGAATGGAGCTGAGAACCTTCAATCATCCCTAACAGGCAACCCTGCTGCTGCCTCAAGATTCATGGAATCTTTGAAATTAAAAGGGTGCATACCAAAGCCCACATTTACATGGACTACATCCATGTAATAAAGCTGTTTGCATGTTGTGGGGTCCCCAAGATTCATACAAAAAAAAGGGAAAAGGCAAGAGAAAGAGAAATGTAAAAGGAATCAAAAATAGGGATATCAAATAGGAATAAGTGAATGAAAGCCATGAGAGAAGAGGGAGAACCACAGAACCCCCTCGTGCAGAGAGAGGCCATCCGGCCCATCGGGTCTGCACTGAGCCTCCGAAAGAACTCCCCACCTAGGATCTCCTTTCCATCTTATCCCCATAACCCTGCAGATTTACCTTGGCTAATCCATCTAATCTACACATCTTTGGGGACTAAGGGGCAATTTATCATGATCAATCCATCTAACCTGCACATTGGGACTGTGGGAGGAAACCCATGCAGGCATGGGGAGAACGTGCAAACTCCACACAGACAATCACCCAAGATTGGAATCAAACCCAGGTCCCTGGCGCTGTGAAGCAGCAGTGCTAACCACTGTGCCTCCCCTAGAAAAAGCACAGAGGTAACAAAAAGACAGAGGATGACAAAGAATTACTGATTTGAAACAAGCAGACAGAATGAGAGAGAGGCAGACACACTATTATTTTTGTCTGTGAGCAAAGTCACGTGATATCAAATAGTTTATTCACATTTTCCAAGAGAAGAAATTCTCCCAAACCTTACATTCAGCTGCAATTTATTAAACAGTTCCTTCGTAAAAATCCACTTTAGTTCATGTTAGGGACACTGCCCCATTGAAGAATATTCACCTGGGAACCTTCATCCAGCCTTCCAGGTGCAAACCAGCTGCAGGATCCTTTAACTGCAAGCCAGGTGAGTTCATTTTGTCACGGCAAAATGCTTTTGTGAAGTGTGTAGCATATTCTACAGGGAGGCCACATGTTGCTGGTAGGCAAGAGGAGCATTTAGGATGGCACATCACTTGGCATTCTAGACAAAATACAAACACATTTATTAATGCAGATTAATAAGTTTCACTACAAGCCCAACACTACTCACGGTTGAGTTCAGTCCTATAAATTATTTTTCTTAAGTTCTCCCAAACGATGAGAGCCTTGCCAGTGACATGACCACCATCCCATTTCTTAAACTTCTTAACCATGAGTCCCTAGTAACAGAGAGTGGATAATCCATTCCTACACTATAGACAACACTGTTTGATCACCAAGAGGTATGTTAGATTAGCCTGGTAGAGACTCTGGAACAAGTGAAGTGGCTCCAGGGAGGCCCCTCACTTCTCTTAGCTAGTTGAACAGAATTTCATTGAAGAAGAATTACGTACATGTCTCTGTACTCCATAGGCATTGCAATGTCCTGAGGAGGCAAAGGAGAAAACTGGAAAAACAAAAACACAAGGGTTTGGGAACAGATTTACAAATATATCTCAAGTTATAGATGAAGTTTATTGCCAGAGAAACGGAGGAAATAAATACTTAGTACTTCCCATAAAACGTTCACCTAACTGAATTAGACACTTATTCTCTGCTGCTGTAAAATTTCTGAACAGGCAGCTACCCATTAGTTTCCACCTTGGCTGCAAGGATTGAACTATTTCTGCATTAAACATAGCTCTGATCCTCATATAGATCAAACTCCCATCAACATTATTTTTAATAGCAAATGCTGGGATTTGAAACAATAACATAAGACACCTGAAAAACTCAGCAGGTCTGGCAGCATCTGTAGGGAAAGAAAACAGAGTTAACGTTTTGAGTCCATTTAGCTCTTCCAAACATTATTTTTAGATAAGTCTTGGCCCATTCATTTCTAAATGAATAAAGCTGATGAGGGGCGGCATGGTGGCATAGTGGTTAGCACTGCTGCCTCACAGTGCCAGGGACCCGGGTTCAATTCCCGCTTGGGTCACTGTCCGTGTAGAGTTTGCACCTTCTCCCTGTGTCTGCGTCGGTTTCCTCCCACAGTACAAAGATGTGCGGGTTAGGTGGATTGACCATACTAAATTGCCCCTTCGTGTCAGGGGGATTAGCTAGGGTAAATGTATGGGGTTATAGGGATAGGGCCTGGGTGGGATTGTAGTCAGTGCAGACTCGATGGGCTGAATGGCCTCCTTCTGCACTATAGGATTCTATGATTTATTCTATTTATGATTTAAAGCAATGCTCCAAATCTATACAGTAATTCTATGATGCAGAACCATATTGTATAAGAGGGCATCAATGAGCAGAAATTTAGAGGAGCTGTAAATTCCGAAACTAACTTTGTGGGTCAGATGTTTACTGCCCCGTAAAATCAAGATTTCAAAGTGAACTTTTCTACTTCCTCATTGGCATCACTTCCTGCCGAGAATAATTAAAAACAACCTGCATTTCTACGCCATGCTTACCGTAATGGCTCAGATTTCTCCGGATTGTTGGAGACCGGACACACGATCAAAGATGCGCATTGGGACCCTGTGGAAGTCCCAACATGTTGTCCTCAGAGGAAATTGCCCAGAAAGTTTGAACTTCCAAAGGCCAACTCCCCTGCTGTCTGGGACCCTCCATGAATCTGATTCTCAGCTGGAGTCAGAAACTTCAACTAGTTCCACAGGACTTATCTCAATACCTGCCCAGAAAATGTTAGATACAAAATTTCTGGGTGACTGCTAGACTGGCCCACCAATCGCTTGCAATGACCCAACCGCTTGACTTCCCCCTCGACCTCCCAATCATTCCAACTACCCCCCCAACCCCCCACACCAGACCTGACTATCCCAAACCACCCGGCTACCCCCCAGCCTGATCTGACAACCCTTCCTGACACTACCCACATCCTACAATGCTGTCCATTCACTTACATTCACATTGAATCTTTAAACTTACTATAAGGCAGCTAGGGGCATGCCCTGTCTTTCCACCAGTGCTACAGTGCTGTGATGGAGTTCCCTGAAGGATGCTGCACTCCACATTTCTGGAGGAGCTGGGCTCAGAATACCTGGCAAGAAATGCAGAGGAGCCTCTAAGTGCAGAAAAGTTCCAAGTTGGATTTTGCTGTGCAGAAGATCCAAACCGCTAAAATGTTCCGAGAAGCATCATCAAACAATGCCACATAAAAAGAAATAGTTTGACAGATAACCACAGGTGGTTAAAGGGGTAGATTTCAAAGAGTGTTGTATAAGAGGGGTAGATGGAGTGTGCCAGAGCAGCTTAGGGAGGGATTTCCTGAGCTTAATGCTCAGACAGCTGAAGGGACAGTTACCAATGGTGCAGTGACTGAAATAGAAGAGACACAAGAAGTCAGAATAGAAGCACAGAGATCTTGATGAGTCTTAGGGCTGGTAGAGATTACAAAGATAAGGAGGGGTAATATCATGTAGGGATTTGAAAACCAGGATGACAGCTCTAAAATCAAGGCCTTGCCAGACTCAGACCAATATAGCTGAGGATGATGAGTAATGGTACAAGTTTCGGAGGGCAGCAGAGTTTTGGCTGAGTTCAGGTTGGGAGGGTAGACAGGAGAGCATTGGAACAGTCATGTCTGCAGTGCCAATGGGGAAACAGATTGGAAGAGAACAAGTATTGGAAATGGACTACAGCAGCACAGTGCTATTTTTCTATTCCGGTCTCACTGAGGATTCAAGATGGTAAATTTATGATTAGATAGAAAAATGAGTTGGGAAATGGAGGGTGGGATTTTCTGGTTCCCATGCGGTGTGTTGCCAGGCAGTGGAAGCGGCTAGTGATTGGTCACCGACAGGATTGTCCAGTCCCAACAATGTCTATGGTGTTTTGCATGGCCTGTCCAGCCCACCGGCAAACCTGCCACAGGGGATCACTTTCGGTGAGGCTGGAAGGTTCCACCGATGGAAAGGGCTGGAACATCCCACCCTGAATCTCATCGCACTAAATGAGCACTCTAGTGTGTAACAAGTTTATCTGAACTTTAGAATTTTCTTGAAAAACAGAATTTGGATTGTTTCATGTAAATTACAGAGAGACAATTCAGTCTGTCAGCTTAAGAGTTTCTGTTTTCACTCCTCACCTGCACATTTTGCTGCTTGACGACCAAAATGCACAGTATCCAGGCAAACAGCACACTTTGTGGCCCTCATATTCAGGCCGACTGTGAAGCGATGAGGAATGTTGTGGTGCATACGTTCCTTCAATTGCCGACCAAACTCTGGGAGATAAAATGCAAATGAGAAATATGACCATGGTTATTTTGGGGGCAGTTAATTTCTATGGTGCTTGTTGATACTTGACACACAGACACACCACTCCATGGACTGCAACCTCACCTCAGAATACACCATCCTTTCAAGCTAGACAGAAACATTCTGTTTGCATTCCTTGCCACTTTGTGCTAATGCTGTGGAATTCCGAGCAACATTTTAACACTTTCTAATTTTAGCCGTAGCATTATTGTAGGCACAATGAAATATTCATGCTACTTTCACATGATTACGTCCTTAGAGGTCGAGAATCCCTGGCAAAATAACTATCTGGAATTTACACTTTGCTTCTCATTACAATTGGAGCACCGGTATTTTGCATAATGTACCTTGCATCTCACTTGCTGATGCATCCCAATATCATATGCTGAATTTGTATTTAACACGTGGTTCAAGTACATTCTGGTATTTCTGTAAGCTTTCTCAAGATTGCATTTTAATTGGCATTTTAACTGCATAATTTTTGATCAGAACTCCCTTACCCTCTGGAGTGGAAGACTCCTTTCTGTGGCTAGAGGGAGGAGCCAGTAGGGTGGTGGGATTTGGTTGGTGCTCTGGGGACTGGACAATGGCAGACATAATGATCTGGTGTCTGGCTGTGGCTGGTGTAGACTGTGGCTGATGATCCACTGTTTTTAGATGAGCAGCTACAAGGAACAACATAGTAAAGAGTTAATGTGGTGAGTTTCAGACAGTCAATACTAATTACTAACAACAATAATTGACAAAGATGGGATCATTAGCAACAGGGCAATTTTAAACGCAGTGAAATAGATAGATGATAATGAAGGCAGATTATTTATTCCTATTATCATCCATGTACCAACTGTTATTTCTGTTGTGCACAAAATGAAGCTTGCAGCCATGACTACTGTAAAACCAGATTAACCAATATTGTGAAGTGCTTCGAGATATCTGATAGCATGAAAAGCACTATACAGATGCAAGTCTTTTCTTTAATAAGCCAAAAACACACGTGTCTCTGCAAAACATTCTAAACAATATTGCTCAAGTATTAGGAGTACTCCAGAAATCTTGCAAATTGAGTAAAAAGTTTTTGTTTTAAATAAAGCCCCATTGAGTGGCATAGGAAGTTGAAAACGCGAAGCACTGTATGTATCTGATGGGCAGAGGGCATTTTACTGTTCGTCACTTGTGATGTACAATGAGAAATTCACTGATGTTGGAAATTTCTCTGTTAGCGACCCCCCCCCCCCCGAAATTTCTCTGTTGGCGACACCCCCCCCCCCCAAAAGCCGAGAGGCGGCCGCCTCTTCCACTCTTCATTAATGTTTTGTGTGAACTGCTCTATTGGCTTTTAGATGCCAGACTCTGAGGGTTCCTCATCAGGCTTGGCAAGCAAAGATAAATCAGCCATTAGCCCAAGCTGAGGATAACCTTCTGGTCACAATAAAGAACAAAGTTTAGCCAATGGAAAAATATTTACGTTTAGAATCATAACATGATACACCACAGAAGGCAGCCATTTGGCTCAATGCATCTTTGCCAACTCTTTTCAGAGACCTATCTAATTAGTTCCAATTCCCTGCGCTATTCTCATAGCCCTGCAAATGTTTTCTTTTCAAGTTTTTGCCAATTTTGCCGTTGAAAGTTATTGAATCAGCTTCCACCACCTTTTCAAACAGAATCACCAAAGGTTAGTTTGCAACAAGTGATTAAGAAGGCAAATGGATTGTTGCTGTTGTTTGATTGTTGCAAGAGGAATGGAATATGAACGTAGGGAAGTTTTACTGCAGCTGTACAGGGCCTTGGTAAGTTTAAGTTTTTTTAAAAAAGTTTATTTATTAGTGTCACAAGTAGGCTTACATTAACACTACAATGAAGTTACTGTGAAAATCCTCTAGTCGCCACACTCTGGCGCTTGTTGGGGTACACTGAGGGAGAATTTAGCATGGCCAATGCACCTAACCCGCACATCTTTGGACTGTGGGAGGAAACCGGAGCACCCGGAGGAAACCCACGCAGACACAGGGAGAATGTGCAAACTCCACACAGACAGTGACCCAAGCCAGAAATCAAACCTCGGTCCCTGGTGCTGTGATGCATGAGTGCTAACCACTGCCACCACGCTGTCCCCACATCTGGAGTACTGCGCAAGACCACATCTGGAGTACTGTGTACAATTTTGTTCTCCTTATTTAAGAAAGGATATAAATACATTAAAAGCAGTTCAGAGAAGGTTCACGTGACTGATTCCTGGAATGAGGAGGCTATCCAATGAGGAAAGGTTGAACAGGTTGGCCCTGGATCCATTGGAATTCATGATGAGAGATGATCATATTGAAACACATAGGGTCCCGAGGGGATTTGATAGGGTAGGTACTGAAAGGTTGTTTCCCCTTGTGGAACAGACTAGAACTAAGGGACACAGTTTAATAATAAGAGGTCTTCCACTTAAGACAGAGATGAGGAGAATTTCTCTCTCTTATTAGGTCATGAGTCTGGAACTTTCTCCCAGAGAGTGGTGGAGGCAGGGTCATTAGATAGCTTTGTGATTGATGAGGGAATCAGATCAGTAATGGTTTACTCTTGCTCCTACTTCAGACGTTTGTATTCCAGATCACAAAACACCTCTGTATTCACACGAGATTCCCAAAGAAAATTCATGTACTTCAGTGCCAGAAATAATCATTTGTCTTTGAAACATTCAGGTATTCTTATCCTGTGCATTTTAGAGCTCAGCTGTAGTTTGTATTCATGGGGAAGTCAAACACCATCCTGACCCACTGTTCCTTCACTGTCACTGGGTTAAAATCCTGGAACACTCTTCCTAACAGCACTGTTGGTGCATCCAAAACCATATGGATTGCAGAGGTTCATGAAGGCAGCTCACCACCATTTTCTCTGCAAAAGAATAACACTCCAGTTGAGGCCAAACCAAACCCAAACTCTAATTATAAAGCCCAGAATGCCACGTGTCTTTTTAACCACTTTCTCAATCTGTCCTGCCATCTTCAATAATTTATGCATGTATATCCCCAAGTCTCTCTACTCCTATACCCATTTTGGAATTGTACCCATTAAGTTATATTGCCTCCCCTCATTCTTACTGTCAAAATGTATCACTTAATTTCATCGGCCATGGGTCTGTCCGTTCCACCAGCTGGTCCATGTCCTCTCAAAGTCAATTACAATCCTCCCACAGTTCACAATAATTCCACGTTTTGTGTCATCTGCAAACTTTGAAATTGTGCCATGTATACCCAAGTCTTTGCAACTTTTGCAGTTTGTTATCAAACGTCTCTAGGAAGTTTGTATGCACCACCTCAACTGCATTACCTTCAAGAACCTGGTCTTTCCTCATTAAAAAAAACAATCAAGTTAGTTAAACACAATTTGCCTTTAGCAAATCCATTGGCTCCCCTTAATTAATCCTCACTTTTCCAAATAACTGTCAACTTTGTCCCAATTTTCATTTATAAAAGCTTGTTCACCACTGAGATTAAACTAACTGGCTTGTAATTGCTGTGTTTATTTTTACATGTGTTTTTGAACAAGGGTGTAACATTTACAGTTCTCCAGTTCTCTGGCACTATCCCTCTCTCTGTGAGGAGGATTGGGAGATTCTGGCAAGAGCCTCTCCAATTTCCACCCGTACTTCTCTCAACATCCTCAGGTGCATTCCATGTGACTTATCAACCAGTCTTTTAAATACCTCCGCTCTTTATCAGTTTTAGCCCATCTTGCATTTCAGCTATCATGGCAGCATCTTCTTCCTTGGTCGACACTCATTCATTACCTCAATCATGCCCTCTGCCTCCATGCGGGAGTCACGTTTGGACTCCACGCCTCTTAATATTCATATGCCTATGGAAGGCCTTTAGATTCCCTTTTATGTTAGCCACCAGTCACTTCTTACACTCTGTCATTGTCTCCCTTATTACTTTTTTCACTGCTCACTGAACTTTCTGTAATCACAGTAGTTTTCACTTATAATGTTATATTATCCATTACCACTCCCTTTGAGCTTGCACCTTGAAATTCATCAGTTAATCTCTCCATCCCTCCACACTATCAGACCTTCCTTTTTGTTCTTCTTCCCACCCACCATCCCTTCATTTGATCAAAATCTTTTACATTTCTCACTGTTCCCAGTTCTGGTGAAGTACCACTGACATGAAACATTCACTCAGTTTCACACTCCACTGATTTTCATAGAATCATAGAACGGGTTTCAGCACGGAAGATGGCCATTCAGAACTTCACATCTGCACCGGGTCCCTGAAAGAGCGGATGAGCTCGTGCAATTTCCTATTCTTTCCTATCAGTGAAAACTTCCTCTTTTCAGATAATTATCTATTTCCCTTCAGAAAGCCAAATACTTCAGGTTTCCAGCATCCACAGTTTTTTGTTTTGGTATGAATTGGGGACCCACCTATGCTGATATATATGAGGTTTGTTGATTGGAGGTGTACAATATTCAATGTATGTATCTGTAAATAAAAGCTTCCAAGTTTACAAAGATTTTATTCATGGTGAAGATTGGCATCAATGGATTCATGCATATCAGACATCATGGGACCCAGACAGCTAGTGCCAATGGAAAGGTTGAAGTGGTGCCCATTGATGATTCATTCATCAAACTGATCTATATGGTTTACATTTTCAAATACAACTCCATTCACTGATCCTTTAAAGGAAAAGTCAAGGCTGAGAACGGGAAAGAATGAAGTTCTATTCTTGACTGGTTATCTACGTTCTCTAACATGTGGCACCAGATTTGAAGGCTGAGTTAAAGCCAGATATGTCCCAATTGCTCACAAGCCCCTTTATGGGTGCCTTGTCTGTTTAGAGAAGCACTAAATGACAGCAAAATCTACTCCTCGAGAAACCGGAGTCTTAAACAATTGAGATCGCCAGCCAGTCTATGATTATGCCAAAACATCCCGAGCTCAAGCAGTATGTATGTAGACGCACACTCCATCATAGTGCAGAAATGGGACAGAAGACAAACAGAATGTGCAATAAAAAGTTGATCTATCAGATTATCACAGTTGCTAATCCTGAATTTTGAAAGGTCACTGTACAAACATGTTCAATTGCTATTTACAAGTTACATGTCCATTAACAAAAAACAAGCATTTTCCGGATTGTCATGGGATCCACACAACACTGAATTCTTCAGGTGACAGCGAGATTAAATTCAGTAATATTAGAAATCAAGTATTGATAAAGAACTTATCCTGAGAAGGCTACGATTTCTCTAGCGTAATTAGAAATCCAAACTTTCTTAACAGAATCAGCACTGGCGGCACTCCAGCAGGGTCTAAGTGGAGAATAAACAAGCCACGCATTTAGACAATGGTAAACTTTGTTTGATCATTTTTCAGGAATATTATGGGAAATTTGCCTACCTGCACAAAAAATATAAAATTATCCTATTTTATAGTTTTGTAAAGAGTGTTTTGCCTTAGCTGAAGGTTTTAAAATACTAAATAACAACACTCAAAGGTAACAACAATGTAGATTGTGCAGTGGCAACTGGTTATGGAAGGCATCCAATAAACTGCCAATGTTTCCTTTGTCTTATTCTTGAGCACCTTGTTCCTTTACAGACAAAAATGAAGCTTTTGCCTGGAATGCAATTAAGGATCTGTCACTAATGCCAAAATATCCTCAGTATGAACATACAATGGTTCTAAAAGCTTGTGAACAGGGAGTGAGAACTCCCATTTAATACAAAGCAGACGACTTATAAACATGACAGAAAAGGGCATATTTTCCCTCCAATGATGTCTGGATGTAGGTGTGCAGGAGACCTTTTAGCCATAAAAAGAGAGCAATACTCAGCTTTCCGGTGTTGGTAATATGTTATACTGATGGAGTGCATATTCTGGGGGTCTGTGAAGACACTGGCCTGAAGCAGAATCAATTGCTTTATAATGTGTGCATTCTGTCATGAATCTACAAACATACAGCCAACAAATCTTGCCTGAACTTACAGCACAGAATTAGTCAATGCTGGTGTTTGTACCCCTTAAGAACCTCCTCCTACCCAGCTCCATCTAACCCTATCAGGGTATCTTTCTCTTCCTTTCTCCTTGGAGCTTCTCCTTAAATGTATCAAAGCTGCTCATCATAACAACACAAAAATATGAGAAATAGGAGTAGGCCACAAAGGTCATCGAGCCTGCTTCACCATTCAATACAATCATGATCTTGGGCCTCAACCCCATCTTTCCACCAACTCCCCATAACCCTTAATTCCTGAGACATCAAAAACCTGTCTATCCCAGCCTTAAATGTATTCAACGAAGGGACATTCAGAACCCTCTGGTGTATAGAATTCCAAATATTCACAATCCTTTTGAGTGAAGGAATTTCTTCTCTTCTCGGTCCTAAATGATCAGCCCCTTATCTTGAGACTGTGCCTCCTTGTTTTAGATTCCTCAACCAATGAAACAATCTCTCAGCATCAACCTTATCAAGCCCTTCAGAATCTTGTACGTTTCAATGAAAATGCCTCTTATTCTTCTAAACTCCAGAGAATACAAGCCCAATTTACTCAGACTCAGATCATAGGACAACCCCCTCATTCCAGGGACTAATTTAGTGAACCTTCACCATACCTCCTCCAATGCAAGTATATTTTTTCTTAAATGTGGAGAGCAAAACTATACACAGTATTCCAGATGTGGTCTCACTAAGACATTGTACAATTGTAGCAAGACTTTTTTAATGCAATGGGGTTGGAGTACAAGAATAAAGGTGAATATGCCATTTGTCTTCTTAATTAGTTGCACTTGCATGCTAACTTTCTGTGTTCCTTGTATAAGCACACCCAAATCTCTTTGAACATTAATACTCACCTAAGAACGCAAGAACTAGGATCAGGAGTAGGCCATCTGGCCTCTCGAGCCTGCTCCACCATTCAATAAGATCATGGCTGATCTTTTCGTGGACTCAGCTCCACTTACCCGTCTGCTCACCATAACCCTTAATTCCTTTACTGTTCAAAAATCTATCTTTGCCTTAAAAACATTCAACAAGGTAGCTTCGACTGCTTCACTGGGCAGGGAATTCCACAGATTCACAGATGAATAAGTTCCTCCTCAACTCAGTCCTGAATCTATTCCCCCTTATTTTGAGGCGATGTCCCCTAGTTCTAGTTTCATCCACCAGTGGAAACAATCTTCCTGCTTCTTATCTATTCCCTTCATAATTTTATATGTTTCTATAAGATCTCCTCTCATTCTAAATCCCAATGAGTATAGTCCCAGTCTACTCAATCTCTCCTCATAAGCCAACCCTCTCAACTCTGGAATCAGTGAATCTCCTCTGCACCCTCTCCAGTGCCAGTGCATTCTTTCTCAAGGAGACCAAAACTGTACACAGTACTCCAGGTGTGACCTCACCAGCACCTTATACAACTGCAACAGAACCTACATGTTTTTAAAACTACATCCCTACAAGTCTCTCTCCTTTAAAGCATTTTTTTAATGCTTATGGCCGAAGTGAATAACTTCACACTTTTCACAGAGCGGCACGGTGGCACAGTGGTTAGCACTGCTGCCTCACAGTGCCAGGGACCCGGGTTCGATTCCCGGCTTGGGTCACTGTCTGTGCAGAGTTCGCACATTCTCCCCGTGTCTGCGTGGGTTTCCTCCGGGTACTCCAGTTTCTTCCCACAGTGCAGGTTAGGTGAATTGGCCATGCTATATTCTCCCTCAGTGGACCCGAACAGGCGCCGGAGTGTAGGGAAGTTTCACATAACTTCATTACAGTGTTAATGTAGGCCTACTTGTGACAAATAAATAAACTTTAAACCTTACCAAAAGTTATACTCCATCTGGGTCGTGTTGCTCACTCACGTAGCCTGTCTATATCTCTTTGCAGCCTGTGTCCTCCTTAGAGCTTATCCTTCCATGTAGTTTGGTACCATCAGCAAACTTAGATACATGTCTCTTTGTCTCTTCAGCTAAATCATTAATACAGATAGTAACGGCCCCAACACTGATCCTTACAGCACTTCACTGTTCACTGTCTGCCAACTTGACCAAACCCCATTTATGCACAGTCTCTGCCTTTGATCTGTTTACCAATATTCTGTGCATGCTAATATATTACCCCCAACTTCATGAGACCTTACTTTGCCTATTAGAATTTTGTAAGGCACCTTACCAAATGCCTTCGGGAAATTTACATCTACTGGTTTCTCTTACATACCCCACTGGTTACATCCTCAAAAAACTCAAGAAATTTGTCAAACAGGATTCATAAGGCCATAAGAAATAGGAACAGGAGTAGGCGCTCAGTCCCTCGAACCTGCTCCACCACTCAATAGGACATGGCTGATCTGACATTCCTTGCGTCCACTTTCTTGCCTTTTCCCTGGAACCCTTGATTCCTGTGGATTGTTAAGACTTCTTGAATAATAAATGCCCCATTTCCCAACAACTGTGTTAGGCTAACTGGCTTGCAGTTCATCGTTTTTTTTCCCTCTCTTTCCTTTCTTAAAAAGCATTGTAATATTTGCCAACCGTTCCAGAATCTAAGGAACTTTGGAAAATCATAGCTAACACATCCACTATCTCGGAAACTCTCCCTTTTAGAACCCTATGGTATAGGCTATCAGGTCCCAGGGATTTGGAGGATTTTAGTTTCTTTCATTAATGGTACGTGGGCATTGCTGTGCCAGAATTTATTGCCCATTGCAACTTTCTGGAGGCCCTTTGCTGATTTCGAAAATATTCTCAATCCTCAGATTTGCTACTGTTTTTAAGCAACATTGTAAGCCTCTTCTTTTAATCTCATACTATCCTTAACCTCCTGAGTGAGCCACAGACATGTCCTTCTTGCTGAGTTTATGGGTCAATGTGGTAGCAAGTTTCACATGCATAGAGTAAAGAAGCTTCTGCCAAACTTTTATTGGCTTCATTTCTAACTATTTTATTTTGTGACCCCTAGTTTTGGACTCCCACACGAGTAGAGGCATCTTCTCTATTCCCATTCTATCAAACTCATTTCTATTTTTTTTTAAAAAGGTCTCTATTAGGTCTTCCCTCTGCCTTCTCTTTTAGGAAGATGGGAACAAGAGTTGGCCTTCAGCCTGTCGAGCCTGCTCTGCCATTCAATATGATCATGGCTGATCGGATACATCAATGCCTTTTAGACACACTCTCCCCATAATCCTTGACATTATTGCCAAACAGAAGTCTATCAATCTCTACCTTAAATATACTTAATGAGTTAGCTTCCATAGCCCTCTGGGGTAGAGAATTCCAAAAATTCACAACCGCTGTGTAAAGAAATTTCTCCTCAACTCAGTCCTAAGTGGCTTCCCCCTTATTTTGAAATTATGTCCCCCCGCCCCGCCACAGAGACTAGACTCCCCAACCAAAGGAAACATCTTACCTGCATCTAACCTGTCAATCCCTTTAAGTATTTCGTCATTTTCAGTGAGATTACCTCTCATTCTTCAACACTCTGGAGAATACATGCCCAGTTTACCCAATCTCTTTTCCTAAGTCAGCCCAGCCATTCCCGGAACAAGTCTGGTGTACCTTCATTGCACCCCTCTGTGGCAATAATATTATTTCTGAGATAAGGGGGCTAAGACTGCACACACTACTCCAGGTGTGGTCTAACCAAACTTCTATACAATTGAAGCAACACTTTACTCCTGTATTCAGCCTCTTTAGTCTTTTGTGATCATCATAACCTCACAGTAATGGTATTATAATGTTAAATCTTTGTGGAACCTTCTCCAGTGTCTCATTATCCTTTTTGCAGTATTGAGACCAGAACTGTGTACAGTTTGCACTCTAATCAAGGTCCTATACGAGTTTAACAATCTTTTTGCTTCTCAATTCTGTTCCTCTAAAATGAATCCCAGTGTTTGTTTGTCTTTTTATGCAAATTGTTTAATCAGAAACAACCTGACTAGCTAGAATAGACTGGCTCAGAATGGAGGCTTTCAACATGATAAATGAACATGTAAGCAGGTTTTCAGTTATTAAAAAAGGACATCTGGAAATGTCCATTACCACAGAATCATTAACAAAGAGTGCATCTTAATAAAAAATGAACTTTAGCTTTTGGTGCACTTTTACATCATTTATAAATCAGGTTGACTTGTTCTTAAAAACAATTTACTGATAACATTTGGAGATTATTCCAATGGTTTCCTGGCTTTGAGCATTCCATCTTAGACAGAAACTAACACAGCTTTATAGGAAAGTGAAAGAAATGGTTGCCTTTATTCACACAGTTATAGAACTCGGCTGCAGAGTAAGAAATAGTACTTCACCATGTATTTTTAACGCTAACATTTGCAAGGCTCACACCTGCAATTCAGTCCTGTAATAATTAATTTACCGACAGGTGCATTTGACTCTTAGAAGTGTCCAGACAGTTCCATAAACAAACAGCAATACACAAAATGAACAGAACCTCTTCTCTGTTAAGGGAAGAGTATTAAGCCTCTCTTTACTTTTGTTCACTTGTTCTCACAGTCAAAGTGCCTGTGGAGGAGCCTGTTACTGCAGCCGAATCTGACTTTGTTAATGCATATCACTGATCCTTTAACAGACTAGTCCTTGCCTCCTTGAATGTTCTTACCTTCCTCCCGCACACACTTCAGCTCTAGGCGGATTTTTTGTAGCGCATCTTCTAGTTCCATGTTTCGACATCTCTCCTTATCCAAGGCTGCCTTCAGGTCATTGTACTGCATGGGAATCTGGATAGGAAGAGAAGGGTCCTCACGCCGGCGCCCAAACAAACTCTGCATACAAGGAATGGTGTCATAATCAAACTACCTGCTCAGCAAGAAATGACCATGTCAACGTGCCTAGGGTTGAGGAACAGTGCAATGCTGACAACATGGAAACCTGGAAGCAACTGTAAGGAAGGCGTAATCCTCAGCTGAATTACTATTACTGACATTAGTCACAGCATGAATCCTAATTTTAACACTTTATTCTTCAATATTTCCTCAAGTTAAGTCAAAAGAATCCCTACTGTGTAGAAGGAGGCCATTCGGTCCATTGAGTCTGCACCGACTCTCTGAAAGAGCATCTTACCCGGGCCCATCCCGTCCAGCCCTATCCCCGTAATCCTGCGCATTTCCCACAGCTAATCCACCTAATATGAGCACCATCCTTCCCTGAATAGCATAGATATGCCTCATTCTCATCAATAACTGATAAACATTGAATTTTAGTCATTGGGAGGGTTTATTAGTGGAGTGAATGCTCTCCCCACAACACGTCACAGGAAAGAATGCCCAATTATTTTTCTTTCAGGGAAGAAGTGCACAATTACATCTATTGATAGAAAGGGACAGAGAGAGAGAGAAGGTTAATTAAGTTATTATGTGCTTAATGGTGCTTATACCTAATGATAGAGACAGGCTAAAAGAGCTACAGAGTCTCTATACAGATTGGGATTAATGTGCAAATTTATAAAATCTTCTATTGCCAAGATACAAGGAGAGAACTATAAAACAAAGTTGCCACTGCAGCGATGATATCAATAGTATACAACTGTATGGATGCAGGCAATTGCTCTATAGGGTTATGCAGACAGGCTTGGGATGTGAACGTCTATCAGAAGTCAACCACTCGACTGCTCGACCAACTGTCATGCTCTGACCAGTTTCCAATATATAATTAGGATTAAATTTGGTACATAAAGTTGTGAATCATAATTGTTATGCCACAGACCAGCTATCAAAATATCACAAGCTAAGGCACCCCTAAAGAAACTGAATTTTCTCATGTTTTAGGATCATTTATCCAATTGAAGGCACCACCTTGAGGACATTGTCAGAAAGACATTAGTCGCTCATTGTGCTATGTACCAGGCAGTTCAATGAGATCACACCTTTACCCTCCCTCACTTTCCATGAACAAAACAGCCTGTTCTGTTAACCTGTGCCTGCAATAAATCCAAATTTGGGTTATGCTTAGTTTCACTTTACTCAGATCATTCTGAAGATTTCAGCAGGCATCAACTTGCAAGAGCGAAGCTGGTGTCCATTATTAAGCATTCAAGTGATCGACACAGTACATAACCAAGGTTAGGACACTGAATTTCAATAGCTCAAGAAGTTTCAAACCAGCATAAATGTCTGGGTATTACACGAATGGAATTACAATCATCTTCAGTATGTCTTCACATTTAACTACCTTCTTCTTTTTAATTGGTGGGTCCATCTTTGATTGCAGGAAATCAATCAGTTTGGACTGCTGAGTGATAGTACCCTCCAGCTTTACTCTGTCATGGGAGAACACCATCTGTTGAGAGCGAGAGAGAACAGGAATAGTGGACATTGATTCAGGGCTTCTGTTTAATTGTTCCGACAAGTACACACCCACCCCCCCACAATCATTTGCCTATTCATCCAGAAAAATGAGTTGCTTCTGTTTTTTTCCTACGTTAGAAAACAGGCCATTCCATTAACTTACCACTGAATTACATTCAGGTCTTCTGATAGATGTCATAGCTGCTTTCACATGTATGCACCCGCACACACATAGCGCCCTAATTTAAAGGTCTAACCACCTGTTTTTCGAAAAACAAGTGGTTAGACCTTTAAATTAGGACGCTATGCCATTGGCAGCATACCCAATAGTCCAACTGCTCCCACCCACTCCATGATTTTTTTTGGCAGCCAGTAAAGTATTGGATGGATCATCTACCTTTGATCCAATTGAGCTTGAGAAAGTGATGGTGAACTGCCTTCTGAAACTGCTTCATGTATTGTCGAAACATAGGCTATGCTGTTTGGAAGAGAGCTCCAAGATTTTGATCCAGCAATATTGAAGGAACGGCGATATAGTTCCAAGTCAGGATGGTGTGGGACTTGGAGGAGGACTTGGCAGTGTTTGCATGTATCTGCTGTCCTTGTTCCTCTAGGTGGTAGAGGTCACGGATTTGAAAGGTGCTGTCGAAGGAGCCTTTGTGAGTTGCTGCAGCACACCCTGTAAATGGTACACATTGTTGCCACTCTTTGTTAGTGATGGAGGGAGTGAATGTTTACAGTGGTGGATGGGCTGCCGATCAAGTGGGCTGTTTTGTCGTGGATGGTGTTGAGCTTCTTGCGTATTGTTGGAGCTGCACTCATCCAGGCAAATGGAGAATATTCCATCACATGTCTTGCACCTTGTAGATGGTGACAGGCTTTGGGGAGTCAGGTGAGTTACTCTCCACAGAATTCGCAGCTTCGGGCTTGCTCGTATAGTCAGAGTATTTATATGGTTGGCCCACTTCAGTTTCTGGTGGGGGTTTCTGTGGTGGTAATGCCATTGAATGTCAACGGGAAATGGTCGGATTCTCTCGTTGGAGATGGTCATTACTTGCCCAAGTAACATTTCAGCCCAAGCCCGAATGTTGTACAGATCATGCTCTGTATGGATACAGATTGCTTCAGTGTCTAAGGAGTCACCAATGCTGCTGAACATTGTGCAGTCATCAGTGAACAGTCCCCCATCTGACCTTATGATGGAAGGAAAGTCATTGATGAAGCAGACTGACCAAAACGTCTGGGAAAATTGCTGAAGCCACCTCCTTGTTCTATCTGCAGCATCAACAATGAGCACCACTCCTACTTAGCACTGTTGTGTACAGAGCTGCCAGTGACTTTTAAGGGGAGTCTTGACAAGTACATGAATGAGATGGGAATAGAGGGATATGGTCCCCGGAAGTGTAGGGGGTTTTAGTTAAGTCGGGCAGCATGGTTGGTGCAGGCTTAGAGGGCCGAAGGGCCTGTTCCTGTGCTGTAATTCTCTTTGTTCTGGAGATGGATGGAAGGCCCGTCTCATACTCATCAAAATGAAAGCAGAGTGAGCTGGCTAAGCGGAGGTGGACTCACTCCCAAAGTTTACACCGGGATGGGGGAAATCTTCCCTCAACATAAAATCCACCCTACAGCCTCAGAAAGGAAAGCAGGACAGGAGAACAATGTTGTGAAACCTGAAATTCCTGTTTTTGCCAAAAGTCAGAGGTGAGGAAATCATGATTAAATACAAATTTTAGTGGAAACATAAATTAAAAGCAATAGAGACAAACATGAAATTTGATGTTAAGGATGACAAATCATTTTTCGTTATCTTCATTTGGATTGATGCACTATAGCAAGTATAAGGTTCATATAATCAAATTTATCTCAACGACTGGACATCAGATGTTAATGCTCCTAGATATTCCAAAAGTACTCCAACGAGTACATTGCTGTGCTTTCCTTACTCTATTGGTCAAAGCCACTAGTTCCTGGGCAGAAATGGTTGTACAGGTTCTACATTTATTTTGCTTGCTTTTACATGCCATCTGTCAGTCACCACATAGCATCAAAGTGATGGTATTTTCTGTTGCATTTAACTCTCACCTGCATATTCGCAATCTGGTACTCCAAATCACTCTGCTCTGTCTTTAACAGGTCAGCCTGATCCAGGGCTTCCTGTAGTCCTTGAGTGAGGCGGAAGATGTGTGTTTTGTGCATATCCAGCTGCTGCTGCAGTTTCGTTTGCTAAATAAGGTGAAGAACCAGAAGGTTCAGAACATATGATATGAATGTAAGATATGGGCAGAGAGAATATCATTCACTAAGCCAAGGAAAATTTGGTCAGATTAATAACCACGAGCTCTCATTCAGTGTTAACAAATCCTGCAACTGCTACCAGGGTGCTCAGTTTCTGCTCGGTAAGGGACGCAACAAGCCAAAAGTCAGGTATATTTTCCATATTCCATGAGCCGTGAAATGAAAATGTTCATCCTGTACTTTTAATTGGTGCGTTGCCATGGACTCCACCACCTTTAAAAGACAATCTTTTCCTTCAACATGGAAGTTTTAATACTGGGTCTAACTTCATGGTTCTAGCAAACCCATTTCCATTGAACTACCAGACTTAGCATTAAACAGGACCAATACATAATCATATTTAATTCCTGGCATCCAAATCAATGAATAATTCTGCACAAGAAATAAGGTTGGAAATTTGCCTTACCTCCTCGATCAGTCTATGTTTCAGCTCTCGTTCTGTCTCTAGTTTCTGCTGAAGGCCACGTGCATTCATTTCCAGCATGGTGTGCTTCTTCTCCAGGTCACTCAGCTTTGAACGAGAATGGATCAAAAACAATTCTGGTATTAAACAAGCTGTATTTTCAAACACTGATGAACTGTGTTAGTATTATAGTGCATCCAACAAAGTGAATGATTTTACAATGCAAGCAAAGCTACTTAAAAATAAGTGGCAACTAAAGAACAAGGATTTATTTGCCATGTGGGTACTCTTTTGGTTAAAAAATGAGCTTGCGTTGATCTGGTCCCTTCTGTGACACAAGTATAGTCAGCATTATTAACAGAGAACTATGGTGTGAACGAAATATGATGTTGGTACCTCTGCTTGACAGTGGCACTCACTCATCATACGTTAGTTTAACAGAGCAGATGACTTTATGTCATTAGGGACTGGGCCAAATTAAGGTAGCAACAACCTGGAATTGTCACCTAATCGCTAGAAAGAAAGGTTCTTTGTTGCAGGGGAATCATAGAATCCTACAGTGCAGAAGGAGGCCATTCAGCCCAACGAGTCTGCACCAACCACAATCCCATCCAGGTCGTATCCCCACAATCCCATGCATTTACCCTAGTTGGTCCCCCTGACACTAAGAGGCAATTTAGCATGGCCAATCCACCTAACCCGCACATCTTTGGACTGTGGGAAGAAACTGTGGCACCCGGAAGAAACCCATACAGACACGGGGAGAACATGCAAACTCCACACAGACAGTGACCCAAGCCGGGAATCGAACCCGGGTCCCTGGCACTGTGAGACAGCAGTGCTAACAACTGTGCCACCATGTTTTGGCTGAAATTTGACATCCACTGCTATGAATGCAAACTTTTATAAGATGACTATGTTTTGGATTGTCTATTTAATTCAAGGTGAAGTGAAAGAACGAAGGGAGTCATTTTCAAATTCTACCCAACAAGCCTGGGTAGCTTTGTTACCATGAGGATAGGGGAGTCCAGCTTGAAATTTACTGGAAGGTGCAAAATGTTCACACCTGTAAATAAAGGCAAGAACAGCTGGGTTAGAGTCATAGAGCTTTACAGCATGGAAACAGGCCCTTCGGCCCAACTTGCCCATGCCGCCCTTTTTTTTAAAAAAAACCCCTCAGCTAATCCCAATTGCCTGCATTTGGCCCATATCCCTCTATATCCATCGTACCCATGTAACTATCTAAATGCTTTTTAAAAGATAAAATTGTACCCGCCTCTACTATTACCTCTGGCAGCTTGTTCCAGAAACTCACCACCCTGTGTGAAAAAATTGCCCATCTGGACACTTTTGTATCTCTCCCCTCTCACCTTAAACCTATGCCCTCTAGTTTTAGACTCCCCTACCTTTGGGAAAATATATTGACTATCTAGCTGATCTGTGTCCCTCATTATTTTATAGACCTCTATAAGGTCACCCCTCAGCATCCTACGCTCCAGAGTAAAAAGTCCCAGTCTATCCAGCCTCTCCTTATAACTCAATCCATCAAGTCCCGATAGCATCCTAGTAAATCTTTTCTGCACTCTTTCTAGTTTAATAATATCCTTTCTATAATAGGGTGACCAGAATTGCACACAGTTTTCCAAGTGTGGCCTTACCAATGTTTTGTACAATTTCAACAAGACGTCCCAACTCCTGTATTCAATGTTCTGACCAATGAAACCAAGCATGCCGAATGCCTTCTTCATCAATCTGTCCATCTGTGACTCCACTTTCAAGGAGCTATGAACATGTACCCCTAGATCTCTTTGTTCTGTAACTCTCCCCAACACCCTACCATTAACTGAATAAGTCCTGCCCTGGATCAATCCACCAAAATGCATCACCTCGCATTTGTCTAAATTAAACTCCATCTGCCATTCGTCAGCCCACTGGCCCAATTGATCAAGATCCCGTTGCAATTGGAGAAAACTTTCTTCACTGTCCACTATGCCACCAATCTTAGTGTCATCTGCAAACTTACTAACCAGGCCCCCTATATTCTCATCCAAATCATTAATATAAATGACAAATAACAGTGGACCCAGCACTAATCCCTGAGGCACACCGCTGGTCACAGGCCTCCAGTTTGAAAAACAACTCTCTACAACCACCCTCTGGCTTCTGTCATCAAGCCAATTTTGTATCCATTTAGATACCTCACCCTGGATCCCGTGAGATTTAACTTTATGCAACAACCTACCATGCGGTACCTTGTCAAAGGCCTTGCTAAAGTCCATGCAAACAACATCAACTGCATTGCCCTCATCTACCTTCTTGGTTACCCCTTCAAAAGACTCAATCAAATTTGTGAGACATGATTTTCCACTCACAAAGCTATGCTGACTGTCCCTAATCAGTCCTTGCATCTCTAAATGCCTGTAGATCCTGTCTCTCAAAATATCTTCCAACAATTTACCCACCACAGATGTGAGGCTTACTGGCCTATAGTTCCCAGGCTTTTCCCTGCAGCTCTTTTTAAACAAAGGCACAACATTTACCACTCTCCAATCTTCAGCGATTGGAGTTGACGAAAGACAGGTCCACGGGTTCTTGGGCAGAATGAGAGAGAGAGAAATAGAGAGAGAGATTTCTCCCAGAGACAAAGACTGCAGCTGGTGTGGTCAGCAAAGAGAAGGCTGATGATCATCTGTGAGCTACTAGGCAGAATACAGGAGGGAAGACATTTTCTGATCAAATTTAAAGACTCTGCAAGATTTGCCTTGATTAGGTCCAGAGGAGAAATCGCTAAAATGGACCTTGCCACTGGCAGTCAGTTCAGGAGTTCTCTGAAAGCTCAGTCAAGGTCCTTTCCATGGTGACGAGGTATTACAACTCAGCGAAACAGGGAGACTGTGTATGGAACCAAAAGAGATGAGGGAGATACTAAATGGTTTTTTTGCATCCATATTTACTGAGGAAACGGGCATGGAGTCTACGGAAATAGGGCAAACAGGTAGGGAGGTCATGGAACCTTTACAGATTAAAGGGGAGGAGGTGCTCGCTGTCTTGAGGCAAATCAGAGTGGATAAATCCCCAGGACTAGACAGGGTATTCCCACAGACCTTGAGGGAAGCTAGTGTTGAACTTGCAGGGGCCCTGACAGACATATTTAAAATGTCAGTATTCACGGGGGAGGTGCCGGATGATTGGAGAGTGGCTCATGTTGTTCCGTTGTTTAAAAAAGGTTCCAAAAGAAATCCAGGAAATTATAGGCCAGTAAGTTTGACATCGGTGGTAGGCAAGTTATTGGAAGGTGTGGTAAGGGATAGGATCTACAAATATTTGGATAGACAGGGACTTATTAGGGAGAGTCAACATGGCTTTGTGCGTGGTAGGTCATGTTTGACCAATCTATTAGAGTTTTTCGAGGAGGTTACCAGGAAAGTGGATGAAGGGAAGGCGGTAGATGTTGTCTACCTGGATTTCAGCAAGGCCTTTGACAAGGTCCCTCATGGGAGGTTAGTTAGGAAGGTTCAGTCGCTAGGTATACATGGGGAGGTAGTAAATTGGATTAGACACTGGCTCAATGGAAGAAGCCAGAGAGTGGAGGATTGCTTCTCTGAGTGGAGGCCTGTGACTAGTGGTGTGCCGCAGGGATCGGTGTTGGGTCCATTGTTGTTTGTCATCTATATCAATGATCTGGATGATAATGTGGTCAATTGGATCAGCAAGTTTGCTGATGATACAAAGATTGGAGGTGTAGTGGACAGTGAGGAAGGTTTTCAAAGCTTGCAGAGGGATTTGGACCAACTAGAAAAATGGGCTGAAAAATGGCAAATGGAATTTAACGCAGACAAGTGTGAGATATTGCACAATGGAAGGACAAACCAAAGTAGAACGTACAGAGTAAATGGTAGGACTCTGAAGAGTGCAGTTGAACAGAGGGATCTGGGAATACAGGTACAAAGTTCCCTAAAAGTGACGTCACAGGTGGACAGGGTCGTAAAGAGTGCCTTTGGTACATTGGCCATTATAAATCGGAGTATCGAGTATAAAAGTTGGAGTGTTATGGTAAGGTTATATAAGGCATTGGTGAGGCCGAATTTGGAGTATTGTGTACAGTTTTGGTCACCTAGTTACAGGAAGGATGTAAATAAGGTTGAAAGAGTGCAGAGAAGGTTCACAAGGATATTGCCGGGACTTGAGAAGCTGAGTTACAGAGAGAGATTGAATAGGTTGGGACTTTATTCCCTGGAGCATAGAAGATTGAGGGGAGATTTGATAGAGGTGTATAAGATTTTGATGGGTATAGATAGAGTGAATGCAAGCAGGCTTTTTCCGCTGAGGCTAGGGGAGAAAAAAACCAGAGGGCATGGGTTAAGGGTGAAAGGAGAAAAGTTTAAAGGGAATATTAGGGAGAGCTTCTTCATGCTGAGAGTGGTGGGAGTGTGGAATGAGCTGCCGGATAAAGTGGTAAATGCGGGGTCACTTTTAACATTTAAGAAAAACTTGGAGGGGTTCATGGATGAGAGGGGTGTGGAGGGATATGGTCCAAGTGCAGGTCAGTGGGACTAGGCAAAAAATGGTTCGGCACAGCCAAGAAGGGCCAAAAGGCCTGTTTCTGAGCTGTAATTTTCTATGGTTCTATGTTGACACACTGGAAGCTGTGATTGACAGGGAACTGTTCATGGACGAAAAGAAATTGGTTTAGGTTGGAGGGTCACAGTTTTTTTTTTTAAACTGGTCGGTGCAACATCGTGGGCCGAAGGGCCTGTTCTGCGCTGTAATGTTCTATGTTCTATGTTCTATGTTTCTCATTAAGACTGTAATCTTGTGGAGAGTGTGCTGTAATGTCTACGTATGTAGTGCGGAATTATTGGTTAAGACAGTAGAAAGGGTTATCTTTTCTGTAGTTCAGAGTATTATTTGCCGATTAAGTAACATTTATTCATAGATCATAGAAACCCTACAGTGCAGAAGGAGGCCATTCGGCCCATCGTGTCTGCACCGACCACAATCCCACCCAGCGCTACCCCACATATTTTACCCGCTAATCCCTCTGACCTATGCATTTTAGAATTCTAAGGGGCAATTTTTAACCTGGCCAATCAACCTAACCCACACATCTTTGGACTTCAATGGTGCTTTTAGTTTGTTTGATACATGAAAAAGTCTCAAAACTTGCAACTCTGTCACAAAACTTGTTTAATGTGTCATTGGGAAGTAAAATCTCTCGTTTAAAGTTATCAGTCTCTACGGAGATCGTTACACCACATACAAGAAAATACAGAATTGGTTATTTTTCTTTGGCAAGTCGTTGGTTCTTATGCTACTCAAAATTGTAACTGTCGTTAAAATGTTCATAGGTTCCTCTGGTTAGGAAAGCCACCTGAAGTATACCGAGGCAGAGGGAAACTCAAAATAGCTGACAACAAGTATAAAGGCCTAGATCTTCTTGTTAACAGAGGCTTTCCACCTGCACAGAAACACTGGCCCAAACTCAGAAGTCCCGCCCCCAAACTCAGCCTCCATCATGTTCACTGGGGTGGACGGGGTGGGTGGCTGGCTACTACTCCAGATAGTATAATCCTGATTCATTGAGGAGCTGCCCATAGAAATCAGCAGCTGCATCCACTCATGCGAAGGTCTGAACCTTGTGGATTCATTTGGATAGCCAGGATACCCTTTTGGAGAGGAAAGTTACCGCTTTAGATATGGTCCCAAAATACCTTTGGTACAGGTCAGGTGTCCTTTGTTAAATGTAAACATGACTGTGCGCAAACTCATTGGAATTGTCAAAGAACTGTCCAAACTGTCAAACTCTTGGAACTGTCAAAGTGGTCTAGGAATTTAATACTAGGTTTTAGATTTTAAAATGTATGGAGTCTGTGAAAAAAATAAATCAGTGCTTCATATTTTGCTGTGTATTGAAATAAGTCTAAGGGTTATCATTGTAGGATTTGTGCTACATGATTAATTTTACAACTTAATATTCACAGAGGGATGCCTGTTAAGTGACTCATTTGATTGACAGCTCCAAGTGGTTATCGATTAGAAATGTTTAGTTTTCATAGGATTAGTTGAAGGAATCTGTAAGAAATAGGGATTTTTAAGAAATGGCACTTTTGTTTTAAGAATTATACAGAACTCTCATACCACATGCAACTAGCTCGCACAGCATTTAATTCTCTCTCTCTCACTTCGAAAAAAGGTTCTAAGGGGTCATGGACCAGGACTAGGTAGAGATAAAGGTTACAAAGATTTCACTCCCCTACAAACATTTCTGAATTGATAATGTACTCCAGTGATTGATGGAATAGCGAAGAGGTGGAGGTGATCATTCAAACATCCTGCAGACATTAGTTAGAAAGATTTGAAGAAGTGATTGACACTGGGTAAGCTACCGGCCCCTGGAATAAAGTACATTAATGAATGCTCAGAGACAGGGAGCAATCCTCATCAAGCGACAGACCGAGTCAGCCACCTTCCTCAGATGGGAGATGGACCAGGAAAGGGTGAAGATGGGAGATGAGTTCACAAACACTTCTGCTAGAGAGCAGAGTGCTGCCATCATGTTACTGAGGGCAACACACTATGCCAACTACCCGTTTGTCCTCTGCGATCAGTGAACCACTCCAACTGTCATGGGTTGTATTCTTTTCTTGTCCATTTAGTTAATGCATCATATCTAAATTGCTACTTCTTTACAAAGTTAAGAAACTATCTTAACACTACTTCTGAATACTTGATTGCCTATCAGTGGCTACCGAACCCAAAATATTCCAAATCTCACTGGATTAGATGTTTTCTTTTAAAAACAATATCAATGAGACTGTTTCTTTTAATAATAGTGATGTCATCAATAGACACATGGGGGAGGGTTTTACAGCCTTGCTCATCTGGAAACTGTAAAATCCCGTCTGAGGTCAACGGACCCTCCCATACTCTGCCCCTCGCTCACTCCCGTTGCGGGCGGGGCGATAAAATTCCAGCCATTATTTTGTGTTAGCTTGGTTCCTGAGGTTTGTCTATGGTGGATACTCTTGGCACAGAGGAGCAAGGGAAAAGATTGATGAGTGGGAGGGAATGAGTTGGCATAGGAGCTACAAGACGTCATAAAGGGTGGGTGAAGGGGCATGAGGTGCCATTGGAGGTATGAGGGGCCATGGCTGGGGTGGGGGGGGGGGGCGGTGAGTAGAGCGCCATAGGATGGCATGGGTCATGAAGTGGCACAGGTTGACAAGGATAGGACATGGGGAGTGTATGTGTATGGGGGGAACGGGGTAGAAATGTGGGATTTTTCTGCAGAATCGTTTTTTAAAAAATGAACAAAATAAAGCATTGGAGCACCTAGGTGGGCCATCTGTCCAGCCAGCCATCGCATCTGGCAGTTCCTGCAATCGTTCTGGGGACAGTAGGCCCCGACTCTGACTCTGCCACTTTGGAATGTAAATTCAATCTTACAGACCTCTTTTTCGAAAGTTGGGATAGTGGAATCGGGAAATGTCCCATCTCTGTGCCCCCAACCCAGAAATGAAAATCTGGCTGAAGTATTTATATATTTATGATTTTACTTTGCTGTACTGCTGGACATTTGTTTCCTTTTGAGATAACATTTTATAAACAATTGTGTGTATTAAGAAACATTATTAATATATTTGAATTCTTGAGGGCATTAGCTTCGTCTTGGTCCCTTGTTTTGTACATTCATTATTTTTCCTGCATTGTGATCTGAAGCAGCTTTAATGAAACAAGGCATTTTTGTTTTTTTTCATAAATTATGCATCAGTATTTGTATATAATAAATTAATGACAGTGCCTGATAACTGGATGCTTGAATCGGCCCAACTCTTCGTTAACCAATTAATGCAACTTCCTGCTTTTATTTGCCCAAATGTGATTTTCATAACATCTGAAAAGTAATTAATTGTGCACAAGATGTTATGTTGCAATGGCTACGGAGAAAACCCAGGGAGTGGCACTAGTTCCTTCAGAGAAACAGTGTGGATATGACGAGGCGAACAACTTGCACAGTAACTATGCTGTGATTCATTCCATGATTCTATGAAATTTACTATATAAAAAATTTCAACTGTAAGGGATGACACCCTGTGATCACCCAGCCAATGGCAGCAGTGGGGAATATATAATGGAATGCTGAATTCTAATCTTCACTCAATAATTGAACAAAATAGGTCACGCTATGTTCATTATACTTACTGTGATAGCTATCTGCTGGTGTGGAGCATAAACACTGATATAGGCCGGTTGGACCAAGTAGAATACACAGCACAGAAACAGGCTATATCAATCTATGTAAATGTTAATTAATGATGACATTCGATGTCTCTTCCTGCATTATCGATATGTCCAGAACAGGGAGCTAAATTATTTATGCTGTTCATTCTCATAAACCGACACCTGAAGACGGTGTCAATTCAGCAGTAATTCCAATCAATATCAAATGCATTTATCATAGAATCCCTACAGTACAGGAGGCTATCCAGTCCTTCGAGTCTACAGTGACTCCCTTCCGACCACTGGAAGATGTTATGCTGTATTTTTCCACTTGTCAGGTTATCTGCAAATGCAACATTTGGATAGACAGGGACTTATTAGGGAGAGTCAACATGGCTTTGTGCGTGGTAGGTCATGTTTGACCAATCTATTAGAGTTTTTCGAGGAGGTTACCAGGAAAGTGGATGAAGGGAAGGCGGTAGATGTTGTCTACCTGGATTTCAGCAAGGCCTTTGACAAGGTCCTTCATGGGAGGTTAGTTAGGAAGGTTCAGTCGCTAGGTATACATGGGGAGGTAGTAAATTGGATTAGACACTGGCTCAATGGAAGAAGCCAGCAACATTTAACAGAAGCAACAAAAGATAGAGCATCTCATGGACAGAGCAGCTTACCGGGGCCATAACCCTACATATGTTCCCGCTAATCCCCCTAACCTACACATCTTGGGACACTAAGGGGCAATTTAGCATGGCCAATCGACCGAACCTGTGCAGCTTTGGACTGTGGGAGGAAACAGGAGCACTCAAGAGGAAATCCACGCAGACATGGGGAGAATGTGCAAACTCCACATAGGTGGTCACCCAAGGCTGGAATCAAACCCGAGTCCCCCGTGCTGTGCCATCATTTAATAGTATATCACATAAATCTCAAATTACGTTAAAATTTCTCACAACTAATATGACTTTGAAAAAGCACCATGCTGGATTGTTCAATCTCCCTACTAACTGCAATTCTGTACTTTATTATTTGACCACTGTTATTACGTACAAAATTGTCTTTTGTTTCCAATGTTAGATGTCGCGTTTGCAGATCACCTGACAAGTGAAAAATACAGCACATCATCTTCCAGTGGTCTCAAGTACTGTAGAGAAATTAATGATTTGTACCATTAGAAGCACAGCGTGCAACTTTAATCATCAAAAAATTACATTAAAATCTTATGAAGAGAAAAAAACAACTGGGGAGTTTATTTATTAGTGTCATAAGTAGGCTGACATTAACATTGCAATGAAGTTACTGTGAAAATCCCCGTCGCCACACTCTGGCCCTGTTCGGGTACAGTGAGGGGGAATTTAGCATGGCCAATGCACCTAACCAGCACGTCTTTTGGAATGTGGGAGGAAAATGACCAGAGAAAACCCACACAGACACGGGAGAACGTACAGTCTCCACACAGACAGTCACCCAAAGCTGGAATTGAACCTGGGTCCCTGGCGCGGTGCAGCAGCAGTGCTAACCACTGTGCCACTGTGATATGCAAGAGGAATGAAGAGCTAAATGAGGGGTCTCGCAAACCAAATGCAACATAGGATTGAGATTACAATTCATTTCAAGTCTAAAACAATACATTAAAATAAAATCTACGACTTATTTAAAGCTCAAAGCTTCTTCAGGAAGATGAAAAGATTTAATACATGAAAACGCATGAAACATGGTTCAGGCAGTTTTTCAATTTCTGAAACGCTCGAATTTCTGACAGCAATTTATACAATACGGAATGTAACTCACCAATATACTGAGTCAGTAACCAGGTAATGCTTCAGTTCTGGGACTTAGCAGATTAATTTATTCAATTATTAAATCTTGTTTCTTCAGCAGAGTGACATTTTACATCATACTACAGAATAGCAACTGTGTAGTGTAGAGCCAGATAACCATGAGGGTATATTTGGTAAAATGATGCAACCTTTTTAAAAAAAAATGTATCGTAAGCATCTGAACAAATTTTGGCTTTGAAAATGTCCAAGGTAATGGCCAGTGATTAACCAAACTGAAACCAGAATGCGGGTTTCAACACAGACATTAAAAGAGCTTTCTCTATAAAAAACAGCAACCCATAAGGATGAGAACAGAACAAAAGAACAAAGAACAGTACAGCACAGGAAACAGGCCCTTTGGCCCTCCTGCCGCTCCTTGGTCCAACTAGACCAATCGTTTGTATCCCTCCATTCCCAGGCTGCTCATGTGACTATCCAGGTAAGTCTTAAACGATGTCAGCGTGTCTGCCTCCACCACCCTACTTGGCAGCGCATTCCAGGCCCCCACCACCTTCTGTGTAAAAAACATCCCTCTGATATCGGAGTTATACTTCGCCCCTCTCACCTTGAGCCCGTGACCCCTCGTGATCGTCACTTCTGATCTGGGAAAAAGCTTCCTACCGTTCACCCTATCTATCCCCTTCATAATCTTGTACACCTCTATTAGATCTCCCCTCATTCTCCGTCTTTCCAGGGAGAACAACCCCAGTTTACCCAATCTCTCCTCATAGCTAAGACCCTCCATACCAGGCAACATCCTGGTAAACCTTCTCTGCACTCTCTCTAAAGCCTCCACGTCCTTCTGGTAGTGCGGCGACCAGAACTGGACGCAGTACTCCAAATGTGGCCTAACCAGCGTTCTATACAGCTGCATCATCAGGCTCCAGCTTTTATACTCTATACCCCGTCCCATAAAGGCAAGCATACCATATGCCTTCTTCACCACCTTCTCCACCTGTGTTGCCACCTTCAAGGATTTGTGGACTTGCACATCTAGGTCCCTCTGTGTTTCTATACTCTTGGTGGCTCTGCCATTTACTGCCACTAACAGTTTCCGCTATATTTTGTGGCTTTATCCAGACAACTGGCACACTGGCTACTCAAGTGCCTCCTCCTCTGATATTAGTCGACATGATCTAAGCCATAGGTAGCATTAATGTGCATTCCACAAAAAAGTATTACATATGAGCTAGTTTGGTAACTTCCAGAATCTCTTCCTTTGCATTAGGCTAGCACTTTTACATGAACACATACATACAAACTAGATGTTTCTTCCCTTGTCCCTGACTATATCCAGGACATCGTCTTCTATTATGTGAGATGAGATTGCAATGCTTACAAAGCAAGCTATAGGAAAGCTTCAACCAAACACCCCTTTTTGCAGAGGGCATGCAAGGATAGTCTTTCAAAATAGTGCAGAGGAAATAATCAGTCTCACGCCTATTAGTAACATCTACATGTGGTTGACAATTTTCACTGCAGAAACAAGTCATGGGTGAGAAGACTAGGGGAAGGAAGAAAGTTGCAGTTCTTGGTTTTCTTTAAATTAAAACTTCACAGCTCTCATAAATCACCAAATTTCTGACGCTGACCTAAATAATGCTACAGCCCATGTAGAATGCACATTAATGCTACCTACAGCTTAGATCATATCGACTAATATCGAGTATCCAGGTGTCTGGATAAAGACACAGAGTATAGAAATTGCTCCCATCCTCATCGACGGGCTGCTGTTCCTGATATAGAAAACTCTTTGCATGTCTACGTGATGAAACCCACATACTGGTTTCATTTCGGTTAATCCTTGGCCATTACCGTAGACATTTCCAAAGCTAAAATTTGTTCAGATGTGCATAGTGCTTTAAAATAAAGGTTATACTTTTACAAAAGCTATGTTCATGGCTATCTGGCTTCTTCTCTAGCATTATCTATCTCATTTCCCAAAGCTCAGCCTTCTTCACAATGCCGTCTTCACTCATCAAACACTATCCATTCTTCTGTGGATGGTTCCACTTCCATCAGACAACACACGCCTAATGCTCATAACTTATTGAACGCTTCTGAAGCAATGAAAATCTTTCCTCTGGCAAGCCTAAACAAGTTATCTCCCCTCTCGTGTTTACTGGGTTCGACCGTAGTTCTCTACTGACATCCTTTCCCTTCTTGCTTCAAAACAAAATGCCTATATTGCCTCTATTGCTAAAGCTGTCTCCCATGAGCCTGTTTGCAATTCCATGACAAACGTTTCATGGTCCACACAAAATAACCAGCACCTGAATACTGGTCCCATAACTAAGGACGCTATCTGGGCTGGACAGCAGAAAAGCCTGTCGCCTGAGAGGTAACCACTCTCTCGTGCCTATCCAAATGTTACTGGTCTTCTGAACTTTGCATTGCTAATGCTTTTAGCTTTTAAGATACCGTCCCACATGTTGCTTTTCTTCACTTAAACCAGCATTCTTCATTTTTCCATAGCTTCCAAACTGTAGAGCTGTCTACCTTTGTCTTCCCTCCTCCCAATCGCACACTTTCAACAGTACAAGCTTGCTTCACTTAACCAATACTTCCTGAATTACCTAATATTTTCCTTTACTTCAACTTGTATTGTGGGCATTGACTTAATACCCAGATTCATCTTTACTTTTTAAAAGTTCTTTCCATGATTTGGTTTTGCTGTGGAATGTCAAGAGAACACCATCAGCAATATGTGTCATCTGAAAAGCTTTAAGTCTTTTACTGAAACACTAACACAAATATAACTCTGACAAGAACTTATCATATTTTTGATACTATCTAATAAACATCACGTTGTTGACCAGTCAAATTTAACTGCTCATCTGAGCAGTTTGACTTTACAATTAGACCGTAACAAATGTGTTACACTCCTCTAAGGTAGTGTTCTGAAGTAAATACAGGTGTAGCTTTCAGGCAGAAACTAACCGTATCAGAAAGGCTTTCCGCCTTCAGTTTCTGCTCTTTCAAAGAATGTTGTAGGGTGAGGATCTCAGCCTTGTGTTCCTTCACAGCCAGTTCCACAGCCTGACGGGATTCATTGCCGCGCTGGTCTGCACGCATTCTGTGAAATTAAAGGAAGGTAAACAAGAAAAAGAACCTACAAGAACATAGCCAATTTCACATACCCATTTTGAATCAATATCCATGTAATGACAAGATTGCACATGTGAAGGAAACACATTCTCAACAGTAAACTGGGAGAATTCATGAATTAGCAATCTTGACTGGGCAGAAATGTGACACTGCTGCCCTGGTACAGTGTATATACTGGCAGTAACAACTGAAACACAAAAATGTTTGTATATACGCTCTCCAGGCTTGTTTATTTACATTTCCTGATAATGGTTTATTCTCTGTTGCTTAGTGGATAGAGTCCTAAAGAGTGGGCATGTATGTGTTGATCTCTAACTGTCCCAAACATTCTTTCGTGTGACGATACAGTGCCTTTAAAAAATGTATTTTAGTTATTTTTCTGTGCTGAATGCGTTTACTAGTCCCGTCCATTTTATTGGAGCCACTTTGTCTGGATCCAGCAACATAATTGATCTTAACTAATGCAGTGTTATTTTATGTTTTCCCCTGGGAAATTGCAGAGTGGGGCTCGACTGGGCTGATTGATAAGTAAGGTCCTATGACTGGATACCGTTAGGCTTTCAGAGAGAACTCAAGACTTGTTTTTGAGACCTTTAGAGAGAGGTTGCTTTCTCTGTATTTCTTGCTCTGTTTGAAGTGGAGATGGGAATCTGCCAAGAAATCAGCCTTTTTTTCTGAGATTCTACTGTCTGGAGGTGGAGCTTTCTCTGGAAGTTACTGCATGAGAATTAGAATACAGGTGTCTGCCTGGATCACTCTCCAGAAGTGTCAAAAGGCTGGATATCTAGTACCTACGTAAGCACTTTGGTTTCAGTGCTAACTGGTTCTAAAGAAGGGATTCATGTCTGTGGATGATACTATTAAATTGGAACACTAGAGATAGCCAGCTGTTAAGAATTATACTTTGTCATATTTAAGTATTTTAATTGGTAAAAGTTATGCTAATTCTTTTTGTTATATTCTAACTGTGCTCTTAAATAAACTTTGTTTTGATAAAAGCTTCCTAATGGATCATTTGAATCATATCTGGAGTGAAACACCTTATGTTCACCATAATGTCGAAATCAAATGTAAAAGTTGGGCCTAAGCTAACTTCATAAAATATCTTGGAGTTTTTGATCTGGTCCTTAACACCTGGACAACTAGTAAATGTAATTGCTCTCTGTCACAGACCACTAGAATATAGCAAGCTGTAAAAACAACAGCAGGAAAAGTGTTTACAGGAAGCCAGTGACAATGCATAATTTGAACATTTCCAGTTAACGCAAGAGGCAACAATACATTTCACAACACATTAAGCATAGAAATATATAAAGCATGTACATCCATTCTGAGTGTAGATTAAAATTGAATGGCAAAAATCTCAGCGATTAAGAAATATTTTGTTCCTTTTTCAAAAATGGAAAGAAGTTCAGCTGTTTAAATGGGAGTGGAGACAGGAGGATAAATGGATTTTAATAATTTAAGCATTCAGCTCCAAAAGCTGCATTCGAGTGTTTTTATCATCTATAGTAGCCGTCATGACAACCGTGACTTTTATGAAATATCTACACAATAGAAGACTGGATAACTCACAGGCAGAGATTTATTCATGAATCACGACTAGCCATGACACATTCTATTTATAACAGTGCAAACAGAATTTGGATTGAAAATAGTGAATTTAGATGATTTCTGCAATTTAGGGGTTGAAGCAAGTTGCCTTGACAATTCACGCTGTGTTTGTGGTGCTATATCAGGGAAAGAGAGTTTCTACCCACCCCACCATCCAACTCCCTCCATCATCCGTTTCAGCTCTCAAATCTGCTTCCTCATTTGCCACTCTCTACACAGATACCTTATGATAGTTGCCTGCTCTAAGTTAACATGGCTCTGGTAGCAAATGGCCTTTCTAGCACCTGATCAGTATAATCCTGATCCCCGATACACTGTTAACATACTAATATACCTGTTTCAGTACCCATTCCCACCCAGTACTCTACCGAACACTGCACTCTCCATAACTCAGCATTTCCTCTTACATTACAGTACCTGCTCTGCTTTTCCAAATCCAGTAGCCTCTTCATTTCTTGGATGCGCCGCTCAAATTGTGTTTTTTCTTCTTCAAACTCTGATTTCCAGGTTTCCCATTGCCGTTCTTTCTCAAGGAGTTCATCATTCAATGTCTCCAGATCCATTACCTGCTCTTCCAGCATTGAGCAGGTGGTCTTTAGTGTCTCTATTGTCTGAAAAAGAAATGGAATTGAAGAGGCATGATTAAAAGGTCTATTCGAATGAAGGGATGTATCAGATATAATGGAGCAGAAAATGCCATGGTATCTTCTAGCATTCAAGATGCTAAATTGAAATTTCACTGGGTATAAAATGTTTATTCCCACATAGATTTACAACATTATCTACTAAAATCTACACTGTTCTTTTAACTCTGATTTCTCAGTGCGAGTCGATGCTCAGACTGTCCACCTTAGCATGTCATTAGATTGACAAATTGGTCAACCTCAGCATTCTCCAATTGCTTTGAGTCAGTGCCAAGGTCTCCTAAACAATGGCACGGAAGAATTCTGCCTCTGGTGGTTCAAAGCAGATATGTTAATTATTTCCAGTACATGGCTTTATAATTTTAAAAATTCCATCAACAGGCATGATGAATAGCTAGAAGAGGTCAATTAATCACTGGCTGTAGGTGTGCGCTGACCTGTTTTTGGTTACTGAGTTGAAGTTCTTGGTCAGATAGTTCCTGACGCATCCTGCCCATTTCCTGCCGGAGCTGGGCTCGTTCGTCTCCAACACACGACAACTCTTCCAGCTGCTTGGTCAGGTAGTAGTTCTGGCTGTTCAGCTCAGCGTTTTCCTGGCTCAGCTGATTTAACTGTTCCTCCAGATCAGAGATAACCTGTCCCAGAAACAACGGGATCACATAAACCGGCCAATCCTTTGTCTGTATGCATGCGCTATTTACAAGACATGCCCCCAGTAAATTGTACACACACACAACCTGACAAGTAGTGCAAGATAGTTAGGTATCGATGTACTTGTTTAAATAAAATCTCTGAGCTCTCGATCATTTTATTTAACCAGCCTTGCTAATGCCAATACCGAATTCACCAAATATACTCGATCTTTCCACCTCATTCCAAATTACAATTTCAATCTTGATCAATTGGGCCAATGGGCTGACAAATGGCAGATGGAGTTTAATTTAGATAAATGCGAGGTGATGCATTTTGGTAGACTGAACCAGGGCAGGACTTACTCAGTTAATGGTAGGGCGTTGGGGAGAGTTATGGTACAAAGAGTTCTTGGGGTACAGGTTCATAGCTCCTTGAAAGTGGAGTCACAGGTCGACAGAGTGGTGAAGAATGCATTTGGCATGCTTGGTTTCATTGGTCAGGACATCGAATACAGGTGTTGGGACGTCTTGTTGAAGTTGTACAAGACATTGGTAAGGCCACACTTGGAATACTGTGTACAGTTCTGGCCACCCTACTGTAGAAAGGATATTATTAAACTAGAAAAAGAGTGCAGAAACGATTTACTAGGATATCACCGGGACTTGATGGATTGAATTATAAGGAGACTGGATAGACTGGGACTTTTCTCACTGGAGCGGAGGAGGCTTAGGGGTGATCTTATAGAGATCTATAAAATAATCATCATAGAAATCATCGAAACCCTACAGTACAGAAAGAAGCCATTCGGCCCATCGAGTCTGCACCGACCACAATCCCACTCAGGCCCTACCCCCATATCCCTACATATTTTACCTGCTAATCCCTCTAATCTACGCATCCCAGGACACTAAGGGGCAATTTTAGCATGGCCAATCAACCTAACCTGCACATCTTTGGACTGTGGGAGGAAACCAGAGCACCCGGAGGAAACCCACGCAGACACGAGGAGAATGTGCAAACTCCACACAGACAGTGACCCAAGCCAGGAATCGAACCCAGGTCCCTGGAGCTGTGAAGTGGCAATGAGGATAAGGGGTAAACCTTTTAGGATTGAGGTGAAGAGAAATTTCTTCACCCAGAGTGGTGAATGTGTGGAATTCACTACCATAGAAAGTAGTTGAGGCCAAAACGTCTGATTTCAAGAAGAAATTAGATATAGCTATTGGGGCTAAAGGGTTCAAGGATCTGGGGGGGGGGGGGAGAGAGGGGAGAAAGAGGAGGAGGAATCAGGATATTGAATTTGATGATCAGTCATGATCTTAACAATTGGTAGAGCAGGCTCAAAGGGCTGAATGGCCTACTCCTGCTTCTAGTTCTGTGTTTCCATATTCTTATTTTCTCATTTATGCATTTGTTCAATAAGTTTGATCGATAGCATAAACTTAAAAGCAGGTCTGGCCCTGTGACAGTCTCAAAGATTATTGAAGTCAGGAGACAAAGCCTGCAGAAGCATTGGCTGGTCAAAAGAGATAAAATATATCAGGAGGGTTTATTCCTGTTAGTTGCATTAGTCATATTACCAGAAGATCAACTTGGTGTTGAGGCTAGTCAAGATAATTTCAAAGTTTGTGAGAACTGGGTCTCAGCTGGGAAGGCAAGTTAAAACATGTAGACAATCAAACTTCTTGTGAGAATACCCCAAAATATAACATTGAGAATTATACTGTGCAATGATTTAGTACATTTACCCTTTCCCCTCCAGAACTCAATCAAGCCGAGGCCAAAACTTGTCTATGCTGACAGAAAGTTTCCTATTTAAAACAACCCTAGCAGCTAAAAAAATAGTCTCCAATGGACACAAACAGCTGTTTTGAGAGATGGAAGGGTTCACTATAAAAAGCAGGGCAAATACAACCTGACCAATTACTACGCCATCAGCCTATTCTCGATAATCAGCCAAGTGTTAGAAGGGGTCATCGTCAATGCTATCAAATGGCACTGACTCAACAATAACCTGCTCACAGACAGACATTCAGTTTGGGTTTCGCCAAGGCCACTCAGCACTTCAGTTCATTACAGTCTTAGTTCAAACATGGATAAAAGAGCTGAATCCAAGAGGTGAGATGAGAGGTGACATCAAGGCGGCACTTGACTGAGTGCGGCATCAAAGAGCCCGAGCAAAGCTGGAGTCAATGAGAGTCAGTGAGAAAAATCTCCATTGGTTGGAATCATACCTGGCACAAAGGAAGATTGTTGTTGTTGGAGGAGGTCAATCATCTCAATTCCAGGACATCACTGCAGGAAGTCCGAGGCAAAACCATCTTCAGCTGCTTCATTAATGATCTTCCTCCCATCACAAGGTCAGAAGTGAGAAAGTTAGCTAACGATTGCATGATGTTCAACATCATTCGTGACTCCTTAGAAAATGAAGCATTTTGTGCCCATGTGCAGCAAAACCTAGACAACATTCAAGCTTGGGCTAACAAGTGGTTTTGTGCTACATAAAGATTATTGAAGTCAGGAGATGAATCCTGCAGAAGCATTGGCTGATCAAAAGAGATATATCAGAAAACCCATTTGTGCTACAAAAGTGCCATGCAATGACAATATCCAACAAGAGATAACCCAACCATTGCCCCTTGATATTCAATAGCATTACATCACTGAATCCCCACTATTAACATCCTGAGGTGTGACCATTAACCAGATACTGAACTGGATCAGCCACACAAATACTGTGGCTACAAGAGTAGATCAGAGGCCAGGAATTCTGTGCAAAGTGCAGCCTGATGGGTATCCATAAAGATACCAGCAAAGACCGATGGTTAAAAGCGAACTCTATCAGGCCAAGGACTGTAAAGAACAGGTACAGGAGCTGATTGAACTCTGACTGTTTGGTATGCCTCTAACAGATAGTGATTGAAAGCAGACCTCTATGTGTCATGCTCCTGAGAGAAATACAACCTCCTGAGAGACAGACACGACCCAGGACCAACCATTGAAGAAATAAGACCCTGAATCTGGGACTTGAGAGATCAGAACAAAACCCATCAAGAGGGAGTCTGATCAGCTTGCCTTAACATGGGTAGCATCTAAGTTCAAGTGGTGAGTTTGGATGTTTTTGAAATCCTTTTGAATGCTTTGTGCATAATGAAGTAAGATAGGGATTGAATATATTGTGTGTACAGAAGCTTTGATACTTTCGTGGAACTTGGCAAGGTACAATAAAAGAGATTATTGCATGATAATTTGAAAGTTCGAGTGTCACTTGAGCCAGTACCCAATAAGAGTAATTCACCTCCTGACTTCCCAAATCCTGTCTACCATCTACAAAGTACAAGTCAGGAGTGTGATGGAATACGACCCATTTTCCTAGATGAATGCAACTCCAACAATACTCGAGAAGTTTGATGCTATTCAGGACAAAGCAGCTTGCTTGATTGGCACCCATACACCACCTTCATTTTCCTTTCCATTTATAACCAAGACACAGTTGCAGCAGTATGGACCATCGACAAGGTGCACTACAGCAACTCCATAAGACTCCTTCAATAGCACCTTCTAAATCCACAACCTCAATCACCTAGAAGGCCAAGGGCAGCAGATGCAAGGGGACACTCCTACATGCAATCTCCCCTCCTAGCCATCCACTATCCCGGCTTCATTGTCACTGGATCAAAGTCCTGGAACTCACTCCTTAACAGTACTGTGGGTATACCTACACTATGTGGACTGCAGCTGTTCTAGGTGGTAATTCATTGCCTTCTCAAGGGCAATTAGGGATGGGCAATAAATGCTGGCCTAGCCAGTGATGCCCACATCCCATGAAAAAAAAATTTAAAACTCTAAAACGGGCTGCATTAGGGTTAAAGCGCATGGTTCGATATCATTATATACTCCATTTTCTAGGACAAATTCATTGATCAGTAAATTCAGTAAAAACAGAATAAAAAGCTGTTAATAATGTTTGCAATAAGAGTAAAATGTTTCAAGTGCTCAGTACATACTGCACAACTCTCTCGAAGGGCTTCAAACTTGTTGTGAATTTCATCACGGTGGGCCTGAGGAAAGAGAAATATAATATCACATGGTTCAGTCAAGTAGCTTCACTGTATAATTAATCAGAGGTAACAAAGGATGACAGTGCATCAATTGCAGTCTCCCTCAAATGTCAGGGATGGGTTCAGATATTACACACTGGCAAAGGCATCTCTACTTAAGATGTACTCCATAAACCTCTTGTGCCCACAGCATTCTGTAAAGAACTGGCTCAGAAACTGATTGTTTCCTTGGTTACTTCACAAATGACAGAAAACACTTCTCCTCCCACTACGCAGCTTTCCGAAATCTCTAAAGGCATCATCCAAGGAATCTTCTAAAAATAAACAGCTGGTATCAACCCTGCACAGATTGGGCACGATGATGGCACTGACCCTCAGAGATTGGATCTCCTCTTCTGCCTCAGCAGTGGTCTCCTCCAGTTCTGCCTTGGCCATTTGCAACTGGTTCTCCAGAGCAGTTTTTGTACTTTGCAGACTCCGAATCTGAGCCTCCTTTTCCTGCAAAGCCAACTGCAGTTCATTCCCCTGTTTCTTCAGCTCCAATTTCTGCTGCTCATGCTCCAAGCTGACCTGTGGAATAGCACAAAAATAAGATTCCTATATAGCAAACAGCAATGTTTTCTGCAATCTGTACTACTTCTACAAGGTTACTGCAAGGAAAAGCAAATTGAATTAGTGTATTTATATCATTACCAGATGGCATTGTGTATCCTAAATTTGGCTCCCATTTAAGCAATGCAACAGTTTAAAAACTCGTTTCGCTATTTTCAAATCCCTCTGTGGTCTGACCCATCCTATTGCTAATCTCCTCCAGGCCCACAACTCAGATATCTGTGCTCCTCTAATACTTGTCTCTTGAGCACCCCATTGGTGCCCATGCCTTCAGCTGCGAAGGCCCCAAGCTCTGGAATTCCCTCCTTAAATCTCCTTTAAGATGTTCTTTGATCATGCTTTAGTCTTCTGCCCTAATATCTCATGTTGCTTGAAGTCAAATTTTGCTTTGAAGCACACCTGTGTGCACCTTAAGGCTTTCAAATTACATTCAAAGGCCAATATAAATACAAGCTGTCGTTGTAAATTACGAGTTTTATAGTTTTTCCTGTTTTTGAGGGGTCTTATTGGTCACCAACGCAGAATACCACTGCTGTCAATGATTGTTGAGATTACACCAGTAAAAAATATCAGTTTCGAGAACGACTATTGCTATTACTAACCAAATAACAGACATCTGTTAACATTTTTAAAAATTCTTACGTGGGATGTGGGTGTTGCTGGCTAGGCCAACATATGTTTCCATCCCTAATTGTTTAAGGTGGTGATGGTGAGCTGCCTCGAACCGCTGCAGTCCACGTGGTATAGGTATAACCACAGTGCTGAGGGAGTTCCAGGATTTTGAACCCGTGACAGGGAAGGAACAGTGATATTTTCCAAGTCAGGATGGTGTGTGGCTTGATGGGAAACTTCCAGTGTACCCATGTATTTGCTGCCCATGTCTTTGTAGGTGATAGAGGTCATGGGTTTGGAAGGTGCTGCTGAAGGAGGCTTGCCGAGTTGCTGCAGTGCATCTTTAGATGATACACAATGCTGCCACTGTTTGCCAGTGGATAGGGTGGTGAATAGGGTGCCATTCAAGCGGGGCTACTTTGCCCTGGGTGGTGTCATGCTTCTCGAGTGTTGTTGGAGCTTTACTTTCATTTTATTAGTGTCACAAGTAGGCTCAAATTAACACTGCAATGAAGTTACTGTGAAAATTCCCTAGTCGTCACACTCTGGCGCCTGTTTGGGTACACCGAGGGAGAATTTAGCATGGCCAATGCACCTAACCAGCACCTCTTTTGGACTGTGGGAGGAAACCCATGCAGACACGGGGAGAATGTGCAGACTTCGCACAGACAGTGATCCAAACCGGGAATCGAACCCAGGTCCCTGGCACTGTGATTCAACAGCGCTAACCACTGTACCGCCCTCATCGAAGCAAGTATTCCATCACGCTTCTTTCTTGTGCCTTGTAGATGGTGGACAGACTTTGGGGAGGCAGGAGTACTCTGACCTGTTCTTGTAACTGCAGTATTTATATGGCTGATTCAGTTAAATTCATGGCTAATGTTAATGTGATGCCAATGAATCATAGGATCCCATTTGGCCCATCGAATCTGCACTGACTTTCCGACGGAGCATCCCACCCAGGCCTGATCCCTGCAGCTGCATGTATTTGCCCTGCTAATCTTTCAAACCTACACATCTTGGGACACGAAGGGACAATTTAGCATGGCCAATCCACCTAATCTGCACATCTTTGGAATGTGGGAGGAATCCAGAACACTTGGAGGAAATCCATGGAGACACGGGGAGAACTTGCAAACATTACACCGTCATCCAAGGCCAAAATTGAACCCAGGTCCCTGGTGCTGCACTGCAGCAGTGCCAACACTGCGCCGCAGCAGGGCCAACACTGCGCCGCAGCAGGGCCAACACTGCGCCACCGTGTCACCTTTTCATGGGGAGATGGTTGGATTCTGTCTTGTTGGAGATGGTTATTATCTGGCACTTGTGTGGGGTGAATGTGACTTGCCACTAATCAATTCAAATATGAATTTCACACCATTAACACTGGTTGTTCACATGGATGTGGGGGCCGGATATAAAACTTTTTACGCCTATATCCACATTATTATCATTTGTGTATTCTCACCTCCCTGAGCTTGGTCTCGACCTCCAGTAGTTTGTTTTTGCGGCTTTGTTCACCCTGGTTGATTTTATCCATTTGTTCCTCCAGTTTTTGGTTGTGAGCATCCAGCTTCCCCGCCTGGGTCTCCAAGTAAAATTTCTGCTGTCTGAGTTCTGCTATCATCTCTTCCTGTGCCTTCCTGCCATTGAAATTTAGACAATTACAAATATACTTAACGGTTCCTTAAGACAGCAGGCCAGGTCAAGGACAGTGGTTGACCAAGAGAGCATCCTTCAAATAATTTGCTTCTGTTTAAACAACCCTTCATTTTGTTTATTTATCTAACATTCTTCCACTTGCTTCACATTGTAAATTCTCAATCCAGCTAAACAAAGAGAATCTTGCATTTATACAACATAGCCCATGATCACCAATTATCCCAAAATGCTTGACAGCAAATAAATACTTCTCAAATGGAGCACTGTTGCAATTTTGGAAATTTGGCAGCCAATCTGTGCAAGCGAACTCTCACAAACAGCAATGTGACATTGACCAGATCATCCGTTTCACTGATGATGATGGAGGGATAAATAGCTCAGACATTTTTGCTAATTCCCCAGCTCACCTTTTAAACAGCACCATGGGATCTTCTACATCCTTCTACATATGAGGGAAGGCAATGGCATAGTGGTATTGTTGCTGGACTAGTAATCCAGAGACCAAGGGTAATGCTCTGGGGATTCTGGCTCGAATCCCACCGCTGCAGATGGTAGAATTTGAATTTAATTTAAAAAAATCTGGAATCATGAAACCCCACTGTCGATTGTCGTAAAAACCTATCTGGTTCACTAATGTTCTTTAGGGAAAGAAATCGGATTCCTCCAGATCTGCTCTTAAGATGCCATCAGGGATGGGCAATGTAGCATTTATCAGACCAGCAATCTTGCCCACCCAGGGTGACCAATTGTCCTGTATTGCCCTTATTTGTCCTGCATTCTTTAAGGGATGCATTTTGTCTCATGTCTAGGGCAGCCTGTGGGAGACTGAGCCTCTTTTGTTTTTTTGTGAGTGTGAACCATCCATGCTGCCCACCCCACTTCACTCAACAATGCTAACTCCCACAATTGAAGTGCCCTTTATTTAATTTCATGATAGTTGGTCACCCTGAACCCACATGTTGGAGGGCCAGCTGGGAGTGCCGCATCAGTTCCATTGGGGGAAGGTCTGATGGAATCAAATGCCCTTCAGGCCATCTTTGGGCCTTTCCCGAGATTGAGGCAGAAATCCTGCCACTGAGAACCAGAAGCCTGCAGCTCAACATGCTGCTAATCATAAAGCACCCCTCACCACCCCAGGGGGCTTCAGGTAAACATGACTGGTTTTGCTCAGAGGTCATCCAAGGACATTGGAGATCTGCGTGGCCACCATTTAATTTCTAAGCTTTTACTAAATTATAGTGGGCTCAGAGGTACTGGGTGTCAATTGGTTCATTAAAGAGTCTAATTGACTGCCCACCAGCAGTGGCTCGGAATCCCACATTAGTGCCAGGCCAGCAATGGGCTGTATAAAATCCAGCCCACAGAGTCAGATTGATGTCTCATCCGAAAACAGCACTTCTGACAGTATAGCATTCCCGGTACTGCACTGGAATGTCAACCTTAAGTTCTGGAGTAGAATTCTTACCACACAACCCTCTGATTAAGGTGGGCGAGTGCTACCAGCTGAGTCACAGAAAAGGTACATTTTGTGAAATTTTGTGTGCAAACTGAGTGACAAGGAGCACCATTACAAGTCCCTCCAACGCTTCCAAACACCTGTAACATGTCTTTGCTGGTTTCTATCCTCCATTTTCTATAAACTTCAACTGGTCCAAAATTCTGCTGCATGGATCTTGAAATGCACAAAATCGGTTCACCCATTACTATTGTCTCATGAACCTACAGTGGCTTCCCATTCCCTCAACAAATTAAAATTCAAGACCCTTGGCTATTAATTCTTCCAATTACCTTGCTTTATTCTATCTCTATGATCCCGTTCAGCCCTATATTTCCTCCCAAGTGTTACACTCCTTTAACACTAGTCATCTACCTTCATCCCTCCCTTCAGATTCCTGATTTACAGCCATTTCTGGGATCTTACTTGTACCCTCTATAGCAGTGGTTCACAATCTTTTCAGTAATATGGCACACTTCACTGCGACAGAATTCCACGGCACACACACTTTTCAGCTGAACGATTGCTCATAGACATCACCTTTACTTCCATTTACTATGATTATGGTCAGTAGCTGACCAAACTGGAGGGTGACAGAGGGTTGCAAGCAGGGACTGGAAGGAGAGCAGCTGCCAGGCCAGGCCTGGCCTGGAAGCCCAACCTCCGACACCCTGCGGGACTGAATGACAGGTACAAATAAAAGCAACAGAATAACCCTGATTGGCCCCCAACTTCCAAATAGAAGTGCTGCTCGTTAAAAAAAAAACTAGAAATAAGCAATTAAATTGTATCTCTCTCATCACCTTGTTTAAAGGATGAGGTAGAGCCACTAAACCGAAAAGGGTGGTGGAGAAAACAAATGAGGATAGATTCAAAGAACTGGGCATCTCAATGGAAACGGGGAGAAGGTCATCAATTAAGGCCGATGGGTCTTTGAATTCATATTTTATGTTTCACATCTATACAAATTGAAACCTTCTGAGATTTGTTTTTCAGAAACACTTCTAAACTATGCCGTCACTTTGTTTCAGGGAATATTTAATAAACGAGCAGCATTGATGTGGTTCTGCATCGATGGTGATCCACCTCTCACTGAAACTGTAATGATACTGAAGGAAATTCAAGCCCTGTCTCGGCGGGGGATGGAGATAAATCAATGCAGAAAACACATCTCCAAAGCCTGGGTGGAAAACATGATTGAATTAATTTTAGAAGTTCGCCTCCAGAGAGGTGAGAGACAATCAGATTGTGCCAGAGGTTCAGTTAGCTAAGCAGGACCAAGACTTTCTTAGATACAAAAAAAAGTTCTGCACCTTGTTCTTTCCAACACCTATGGGGGAGTAAGTTGCTGCCCGTGTGTTTCATAAAAACAATTGTTTTCTCTGAATTTGTGGACGCATCCATCTGTAAGGAAGCTGAAATCCCCGCTTTATAATTCGCAGAGAGGAGCACTGATTATTAACTCAAATGAGAAGCTCCCGTTGCCTTGTGCTGCTTGAAGGCCGAGTAATGGTGAATAAGCTGCGAGACTCCTGTTTGAACCCAGGCGCTGTTCTGTATATCAGGTTAATCTTCCTCATGCAATTTCAACATCTTCTGCTTGCATTTCCGATTTGTGTTTTGCTTTTCATCTTTACAGTTTTGTAATGTGCTTTTTTATTTAAACAAAAAAGATCGCAACAAGGAATGGAAAGATTTCTTTCTGGGAGTTTGGTTTGAATTAGGAGAAGGGTGGGAAGGGAGTGTAGGTCCTCCTTGAAGGTCCTGTCAATCTGAGAAAACTCCAGTTGGGAAAATGACCAGGTCCCATTTGCTAAAGGCCATCGTGGGACTGATCATCAGACCAGCCTACTTGGGGAGAGAGAATAGCCGAGCCAGCCTGAGACACGGGCTGAGGTTTCTTTGGCAGTGGAGTACTGGAATAGTTACTCATTTTACATTTTTTCTTTACAGTCACATGCAGATGTTTTGGCAATACCAGGGCAGGGATGCCGGCTAGCACTCACTGGTAAATAGGCTTCCCAGTAAAGACAAACCTTCCTCTATGTATGTTTGACTCTCTGAGTTGCATTGTTTCCACGCACCTATTAGTCGGTCTAACTATATTGGAAGTTGGGGGCCAATCTTGGTTAATCTGTTGCTTTAAGTCAATGTACCTGCCAGTCAGTCCCGCAGGATGTCCAAGGCTGGTCACCCAGGCTAGGCCTGGCAGCTGCTGTCCTTCCAGTCCCCACTTGCCCACTATCCACCGCCAATACTGCACTCACCAAAATATTCCGGCAGCTGGTTGCAGCACACTGGGAACCACAACTCTATAGTGAAGATCAATGCAAAATATCTGCCATCTCATTTTCCATCAGTTCCACAATCTCACTCTCGACAGGACCAATGCTCACTTTGTTTACACTTTTCTTTTGTTCTCCCTTCCAAAATGAACAAGTTCACATGATACTCCATTTGCCAACTTTTTGCCCACTTACTTTATCAATATCTCTTTGTAAACTGTTTGTATCCCCCCCCCTCGCAACTTGTCTTGCCACCTATTTTTATGTCATCTGCAAATTTGGCTACGGTACATTCACTTCCTTCCCCCAAGTCATTAATATATATTGCAGTTATATTAAGATATATATAACAGTTGCGGTCCCAGCGCTGATCCCTGTGAAATGCCAACCTGAAAAAGAATCACTTATCCCCATTTGCTGTTTCCTGCCCATTAGCCAATTCTCTATCCATGCCAATATACTGCTTCCAACACCATGGGCTCGGAGCGTGACTTAACCTTTCGTGAATTACTTTGTCAAACACCTTCTGCAAGTCCAAATAATGCAAAATCCAATCATATTATGATTGCTGCTACATAGGGTGGCCTTCAATATGAGATCATTAGTCCTATCTCATTACACAATACCAGCTCTAGTAAAGCCAACTGTCTGGTTGGCTTCAAAACGTGCTGATCCAAGAAGTTATTCAGAAAACATTCTCCGAATCTGTCATCCAGTCTATATGTAGATTAAACTTACCAGTGATAATTGGTGCATCTTTCAAACTCCCACTATTTCTGCTTTGATACCTTGTGCTACCTAGTGATAACTGTTAGGGAGCCACTTCCACAAGTGACTTTTTGCCTTTATCATTCTTCATCTTAGCCCATAATACATAGGAGCAGAAGTAGGCCATTCAGCCCATCGAGTCAACCAAACTACTCCCATATCTTGGTTTCCTAAACTTAGGTCAACTTTCTCTATTGTGCTGATGTCGTCTTTAATTAACAGAACGACCCCTCCACGTTTTTCTAACTTCGTTTCCTTCCAAAAAGTCAAATACCCTTCAATATTCAGGTCCCAATCTATGCCATCCTGCACCCATGTCTCTGTCATGGCTATTAGTGCAAATAGTGATTAATAAGTATGATCATATCCATCGGCTTTCGTGTCGAAAGCGAGATAAATTCAGGTACAGAGCTTTAATTATTATTTTTATAACCTCTCGCCTCATCTGTTATTTATACTAAAATTGGAACGATACAGAGAAGATTAGCCTCATCTGTTGATTTATTCTTAGACTTGTGCTCTCTGACCCTTCCTGTCAATCTGTTTACCATTTTGCATATTAAAACCTCTCTCTCTTCCCTTGTCTCTACTCTTTAATAAAACACGCCTGCCCTCATTTGATCCCTTGCTGCCATTGGTGGCTGAGTCAATTTGCACATGGCTCAGTTAATAATCCCTTTGAGGTTCTGCTTTTCAATTTAATGCCCAGCTCTTTGTGCTCTCCATGCAGAATCTCCTTCCTAGCTCTATCTTCTCCAGCTCTGAACAGATGTCCCGAACTCTGGCAGTGAGCAGGCAACACAGCTGCCTGTACTCTGGCTCTTTTCTACAGAGAACAGTGTCAGTTTGCCCATCCACCCTGCAGCCCCAAACAAGTTTAGAGAATCTCAAATCTATTTGGACAATTGCAGAGGCTGACACTCCTGCCCTCTGGCTTCCCTTACCCACCTCATTCGCAGTCACACCGTCCTGTCCCCAACCATTGACTAAATCGGAAGATCCTACCCTAAATGGGATGATTGCCTCCTGGTACAAAGTATCCAGGTAACTTTCTCCCTGCCTGATGTGTCGCAGTGTCTGCACCTCAGCCTCCAGCTCAAAGACTCTGAGCTGAAGCTCCTTGAAACACAAGCACTTACTGCAGATGTTTTTGTCCTGGGTAACACCAGTATGCTGCAGCCTTGACACATCACCTGTCCTGCTGTCCTTAACGTGTCTTAATGAATTAAATTCTCTGGTCTGCCTGGAGTTCCTGTTCCACAGGCTCAGCCCTAGCACATTCCTCAAACAGTTACAATCTCAGTAAAGCACATCTGATACACCAGTGTGACATGTCCCACCACCAGTCACATAGTCAGATTGCAATCTTGGAATGAATGTCAATTTTATTGCTGAATCAGAGGCTGGTTCTGTGCGCTAGCAATCAGCTCCACTGCTTTTAAGGTGATCGAATGACAAATTTTAACTATTGCATGGGATAAATGTGTTTTGAAATTGTATTCTGTGACTTTGTCCATTTTTAATTCAGCCTACTGGCAGATGGTTACTAAAATAACGATTTATCATTATAATATTTTCTAGGAGCCAGAATTTTGCCATTTTTTGGCAAAGTGTGAACTTGGGCAGGAAAAGTGGTGTGTGTAGCTCGCTGGCTGCACTGCTGAATTTTCCCACCATATTTTCAAACACTTTGCCAAAAAATAAACCAGGGAGCGGACTCTAAACGAGCCCACCCCACCAGCCACAGCAAGTCTCAAAGGAACCAGGTGCCCTATTTAAAGGGTGCCGTGATGCAAAAATAATTGAAATAGAAACTGTACACACACGAAAGCCGTTTTGGGACACTCCCCCCTTGATTGTCTGCCTCCACCGTCATTTCCTGCTGAAAATGGACACAGAAATCTCCACCTAGGACTTTTACTGTTTCTTTGTCAATCATATTCAACATTCTACCCATTTTTCAGTAAGAGCTACTAATTAGCAGCCATGTCTATGACTTCTAAAAAATGGGCTGAGATCGACATATTCCCGACAAAACCCTAATTTAGACCTGGTTTAAATCCAGCAGGTGGAAATACGTGTCAGTCTTGTTCACTCAACAAACATACTTGTCTCGATTTCTTTCTCCCTTTGTTTTCTTCTGCCTTAATAGTTTGATTGCAAACTTGGTCCCCATCTTTCCTGCCAGGTCTAACCATACACATAGATTAGAAGCTACCTTCTGTACAATCACTATTTTAGGAGAAAGCAAAGTGAGAGGAAGGTACATTAATTAATTGAGTCTGGCAATCATTACCATAGGCTACTGTCAATTTAATTAACTCTATATTTATGTATTTATTGTACAGACTTTGACATTCCAACACTCACATGCTTCTCTGAGTGAAGATGCTGCTATTTGCTGCAAGTTTGTTCGCCTCAGAGAGCTCTGCTACCCTTTGTTCTAGTGACTTTATCTTGGAATCCATGGCATTGATAGTCTGAAATATAAAGTCAGATTAAGACTGGAATCGGACAACAAAGAGCAAGAAGACAGAAGGACAAAAGTCCAAACGAGAGAAAACATTCTATTTTGAGAATCACAGTCCATTTTGAGAACCAGCCATATTAATAAAAGCCATGATTAGATTTTTGCGTTTGTCAGAGTTAAATATTTTCAGCCACGCTATGCCATGTTTTAAAGTTAATTTCTCACGTACCGCTTTCTGATCATCTATCAGTTTGCACTTTTTACGCGAGTCCTCCTCATGTCGGAGGCGAGAATCTTCTAAAGACTCCTTATTTGCAATGCCCATCTTCACCTGAGCTTCCATAACCTGGGAAAGAGTACAACACAAATAAGAACAGAAGATGGGGCGCCTTCTATAAATAATGACAAACAGCCTTGTTCAGAAGTCATGAGGAGAAAAACTTGAGATTCATTTTGTACTATTCTGAATTTTCTTTTCTCCCAATCCCCCTTCTTCATTCAAATTAAAGGACCTAAAAGACGCCACTGGCGGCTGTTTTCAGCTAAGATGCTTTTTGTTTTATTCATTAGTAGGACATGGGCATCACTGGCTGGCCAGCATTTATTGCCCATTCCAAGTTGTCCTTGTTCAAAGGGCAGTTCAGAGTCAACCACATTGCTGTGGATCTGGAGTCACATGTAGGCCAGACCAGATAAGGACGGCAGATTTCCTTCCCTAAAGGACATTAGTGAACCAGATGGGTTTTTCAATAGTCAACAATGGTTTCATGGTCATCAGTAGATTCTTAATTCCAGATTTTAAAAAAAATTCAATTCCACCATCTGCCATGGCGGGATTTGAACCTGGGTCCCCAGAACATTAGCTAAGTTTCTGGATTAATAGTCTAGCGATAATACCACTAGGCCATCGCCTCCCCATCTAGATTGCTCTAGATTTAAGATTAGTTGATATATTGAGTGAAAGAAATGCTGAAGATGATTGGCAGAAGTTGCACAGCTTTTGCTGCTCACACAAAGCCACTGTGCCAGTGAGAACAATACAAGACATTTGTTGTTCTTTTTATAGACTCAGATCTCCATTATTCATTTTCTGCCTCTTACCTTCATTTTATCTTCATAGAGCTGTTCTTTCTGTCGGAGATTGGTTTCCATGCGTTGTGCTGTTGCCTGGGCTTCACACCAGCTCTCCTCCAACTCCTGTGTTAGAGAGAGCAGGATCATTGTAAACAACAGAATAAACATATTCCTTTGTTCATGTGATGATTTCTACAGGTAGGAATATCCATATCACAATCTTTATGGAACTAAAACCTAGCTATTATCCGAGCCTTGTGTAAATAAGCATCAGACATCAAATATTTTCAGAACACAATTGTCTTGTACTTCTTATGTAGTGTCAAAATCAATAAATGACCCAGTAGACTTAAGTCTCCCCAGGCAACTCACGCACTAAAATATTGGGTAGCGTACACCCCTCAAGCACACCAACACAGCATGAGCCATCTTTATCTACTCAATATAGGATGGCACTACACTGGATACTGAAACATATCAAGTCAAAAGACCACAGCAAGATTGGTTAAAATCATGACCTTAACCACGAGGGGATATCCCAAGACTGGGTCAGAGTAGAGGATGGAAAAGCACATTGCTGCAATAAAGAGAATCCATAGACTGAAATGGGTGAAAAAGCTGGTGACAGAGCACGGGAAGCTGTTTATCTATAATAATGATGTGGAGATGCCGGCGTTGGATAATAATACCAGAGTAAACAAGCGTATAACGGAGACTAATTTCTTTTTCAGCATTCACTGTGACCATTGGTCCATTTTCTTACTTCCCAAAGGCCTAAAATCCCTTGATTCACGAACCTGTCCCATTCCGTTTTGGTGTTCTAAATGACCACACTGCTTGGTAGACTGTTCCATAAGTTAATTCTATGAGCCAAGTTGCACAGTTCATTTAGGACATTAATTATTTTCTTCGTAACATACATTTCTTCATCCACCACCGCCCCACCTAAATTTACCTCTCTTGGTTTGCACAGAATGAGCCTCCACATCCACACAAGTTATCTTTGCTTATCCTATCACCCCAACATATTCTGATAGATTTCCAATGAGAATGGAATGTGGGCAAGTGCGAGAGAGTGAGGAGTATGTGCAGCAATGATGCAGGACAAGATTTTACAGCAATCACAATGACCCCTAATATAGCACACTAAGCTGTCCTCCATATTAAAGTACTAGACAGCGGAGTCAAAAGACTGACACAAAGCCAATAGTGCACTGAACAGCACATGCCACCACAGCATTAAGCAGCATTTCAGTCTCAAGCAACGCACCAGCACAGCATGAATCACTAGTTCAGAGAAGCCAATTCAATGTTAGTGCTCCCCGCTCTCTAACTTTGCTGTGTGAAGTTACAGGTGGAATGCAAAAGATAAAGAATTAATACCAGACCACTCTCACATGACATGTCTGTGGTCAGCATGAATAACACCTTGGTAAATACTGTTAATAGATCACCTATCCATTCTGTTAGGCAAGGAGGATTATCCAGTAAAAGTAAAACAACTGGGAAGGGGGCGCAGTTGGGCTGGGGGGATATTACAACATAATATCTTCACATTATCTTCCCAACAGGTACTTTTTCCCTTGCACTGCTGGCGTTATTATCTTCACTGTTAACTTCTTATACATACCAGGATTTTCTGAGCCATTTGCTGGATTTGCTGAGATTTTGTCTGCAAATCCTCCTTCAGCTTGTTTTCTCTGCGCTCCACCATCTCAAGCCGTTTCACTTGGTTCTCCAGAGACTTGCGACGTTCCTACAATTACCAGCACATCAGAAATTTCTACTGCATCAGCAGTGACAGTTACACAGGGTATTAACACACTACTAACCAACTTACTGTGACAATAGACCATTGGCCAGACATTTTATCCACATTACAAAACTTTGCCTTAAATGCATTTGAAGGTAGCAGAAATGATATAGCAAATTCTAAGTAATATTAATACTCTAAACTAAGGAAGTGCTAGGAGTCAGAGGAAGAGGGACTAGAGAGAGGGCAGAAGAGGGGGAAACTTGTAGCAAACGACATTAAAGTGAAAAGTACAAATATACAAATTTGGAGTAGGCTACTCGGCCGGCCTCTTGAGCCTACTTCGTCATTCAAATGATCATGGATAATCTGATTGCAAATTCACCGGATTGTACTTTCTCTGGAAAACGGATATGTTGACATAACTTTATGAAGGATGTTAAAGTGAAACAATGTTAAGTGAGTCACATTTAAGCAGAGAGTTGTGGGAAATATTATTGGTCAGGACTAGATAATAAATTCAAAGCCTTTTGAGATGAAGAGTTAGGATATAGGGTACTTTACAAAGACAGAGGGATTAGAGTGAGTTTTTTTTTAGGGGCAGGATTATAATAGGATTTTGAAATATAGGGCGGAACAATACCTGAAGCGAGGAAACCATTTATAATGTCAGTTAGCATGGGGGGGCAAGGAGGGAATTTGGGTGTTCTGCAATTTAGTTGGAATGGGATCAAGGAAATAATAAAGTGGGTTTCATGATCACGATGTGCTTAGAACAGGTATGAGAAGGTAAAGAAGAGATACCAAAATGGACCCATCTTGTATTAAGTTGATCTTTCTCTAAACCCTAGCAATGGCTGTAACACTACGTTCTGCACTCCTCCTCTCTGAACGGTATGCTTTGTTTGCATAGCGCGCAAGAAACAATACTTTTCACTGTACACCAATACATATGACGATAATAAATCAAATCAAGAGAAAGAAATGGATTCAGGAGTAGGCCAAGTGAAGCTAGGGAATAGGTCTGACTTGGTGGGCCTGGTGAAGTTTGGCAGAACAACAGAGGATCAAAAATCTGTGAAGATCATGGATCGTGGAATGCATTTGATGTAGTTTAGGTTCTTGATGTGAAAATTCCTGCCATTTGTGCAGCCAATTACTGAAAGAAGTGGAGGCCACAAAATGCCCTGGGGTAGCTAGCAGTTTGCTCTTGGGCAAGCACTTCTTTCTTATTTATTAAATTAACAAAGAAGTTATGGTGTGCACCAGAGCGTTTTTGTCAGTAGGGTCACTGCTGTGAGCTTATTTGAGATTATACTGCATTGACAAACTACGTTTAGTAATTGAATCTCTAATGTACCTCTGACTCCACCAGTTTCTTCCTGATACTTTCACCAGAGTTCTCACGGCCCTGTAGTTTCTCAAGATCTCTCTCTGCGCGTTCTTTAGCCTGACGCACATTCTGCAGGAGATCTGTGGCTTCAGAGCTTGCTTTCACTGCCTGAAATGGTCATAGAACAAAATTATACAAGAGGTCAGTTCAGAATTATTTTTTTATATTTAAACCTAGGCAGTCTCCTGACAGAAAAGGGCTATCCCAAACAGTCAGAATATACATTTTTCAGCAACTAAATTAGATTATCTGATCTTAACTAATGCTATTTGAATCTATTGTTTGTTTTTTGTTGTGTATGTGTAATGGTTGCTTCCTGTGTTTATTATCAAAGATAGATCTGATCGATGTCTTCTAACAAAGTGACTGTATGGTATTTAATGAATTATCATACCAGGTAATGAGGATGGACCAATCAGGAAACGTTTACAATATGGAGGAAATATAGCTCAATTGTTTCAGCCATTGCATTAAGAGACAAACGGAAGGAGAAAGTTGCAGTTACACTTCGCCTTTCACAATCTTTGCATAGCCCAAGAAAGTAACTTTGAAATGTAGTCACTGATGCAATGTAGGAAACACAGCAGCTGAAATGCACACAAATCCAACAAGGAAAATAAGATAAATGAACAATTAAAATGTTTTAAAGATGCTGGTTAAGGAATAAATGTTGATCAGGATGACAGAAGAATTTCCCTGTTCCCATAATGCCATGGGATCTTTTATGTCCCATCTGAAGTTCCTGATGCCATTAACTCCTAAGCATGTGCATTGGAGTTACTGATATAATACCTTGCTGTCAAGAGTAAAAACTGACAAAGTCGATTCTTGCACTCCTATTCAAACTAGTAACCAAAAGGATTGAGTGGTAACATTGTGGATTGCAGAGTTAGACACATTAGGAATAAAATGCATGTGAGGCTTAAAGCACTTTTCAATCGTCATTTTGTTTTCCTACCTTGTTTGGTTATGGTATTTAGTTCCGTGAATTACAAATTTACAACAATGATTTGTTTTAACAGGTTCAGACAACAGACCATTGAACAGATGTTCAATGTTTTTACACCATGTGATGTAATGGAATTAGATGGCCCTTTAGCTCATTTAACCTCACTTTTCCTGAATACTGCCTTCCCAGTGCAGCAACCTATGCTTCTTAATTAATCCAGTGTCCTGCCCTCAACCATCCCTCCTATCTGTTGATCCTCCTGTACAAATACTTCCAGATATCGGTGAGCACAAATTTCAGCATGCTCCATTTGTTTATTGTCACCCAATTCTATTTCAATGTAGTGAGTGGCGAGTCTACTAGCACCCAGGCCATCATCATACCACCCCCTACTGAGGTCGATCCTATCCGGCATTCCAGGCACTGGATCTGTAGAAGTTCCATCCGCCTGAAGAAAATTGCATATTGATACACTAGGTAACAATTTACATCCTTCCAATGAAAATTACCACCATTAAAATCAATATTGCTTCCTTCCCCGGGGAATCGTTGCCATTAAACTGCGTTACCTTAGTGAGTTTTTCCTGCAGTTCCTGTATTTTCTTTTGCTGTTCTGCATTCATCTAAAAGACAAATAATAGGCCATGAATACTATGGACAGAAAATGATCAAAAACACATTTGTGTTTCACAACTTTTTCCAACATCTTTGAGCTTAACTTTACACATATTACTTCTGTGCAGTTCATCCACGCCACATTACGGATAGCAATGCTTATATGATCTAATTCCAGGTTACAAGCCACTTAACTTTCTTTAGTTTCCTCAAAGCATTTTGCCAGGTTTGAAACTGGACAAAACATATTCTTTTTTCTGACAAAGCACTGAATGCACTAAATTGCTGACTATCCATCCTCAGAAAACACTTTCCCTCAGCTTTCAACAACACATTGAAAGATCAGACTGTAGGTTTAAATATTAATATTCAATATATTAAATAACCTTTCATTGCACTGAAATAGTTTGCAGTAAGGTCCATTTCACACTAATCAGACTCCTTTTCATAATATTAATGTAGAAATCTTTCTAATTTCTGGATTTCATTTACCGAATACATTACTTTGCCCTTACCCTTGGTTCTATACCAATTGTCTCTGTCTCCTACATACATTTTATTTTTATGTACACTCATGCACAAGCATACATCTTTCTCCCATAGATCTCTCTCTCGTTCCAGCCTTGCTCTCTGCAGACTCAATTCTAGAACAGCTTAATTTAGTAGATTGCTTGAAGTTAATCCAAATTCAACCAGTCAATGCAATCCTATTAGGAGCACCTCTAATACAAAAACACCCTCTTCAAAATAAGTAGTCTTTTGTAATTAATATTAAATTATTTAAACTACTCTGCCAGTTACTCTTAAGCTGGGGGTTAGCCGAACAATGCACTTAAATTACACTTCCATTAGTGAAGAACGGTTAAAAGTTAAAAACCTTTTCCAGTTTGGCGTACACCTCTCCGACTTCAGCTTTCCCCTGGTCTCTGGTCTGTGAATGGAAGATCAGTCTTGATGTCAGTGACTTGGATCAAATCAGGGCATGGACTCTGTGCCCCCTCACACACAAACACATTGTGCTGCACCCATTCTTAACATTAGAGTAGAATCTGCTCCAGAAAGATCAATAATAGCAACATTACACAAAATGTAATATTCATTGCTGGACTGTCAAGACAAACTAAGTAGCCAAAATTGGAAGCAAAGTAGAGTTGGTGACAAGCGGCCTTCAGTATCTTCAAGAGTGCATTTTGGAGAATATTGGAAAGATCTTTCACAAACAGAATGAGTTCACCTTCACACATCTGTCATAATGAATGCTTCATTGACTAGTGTGACTAAAATATCCCACCCAGTCAGAATAAGAAGCATGCAAATCTCGTGTCTAAGTTTCAACTAGGAACATGGATAATTCCAACTCGAACGTGACTATCAAATGGTTATGTCAAAGTACATTCTGTCATTGTGACAATCCCCTCCATTTCTGATAAGTTCGTGACTTCACCACATCCCAGCTTTCTTGGTGTGCAAAATTCCATTTCATCGCCTCAACACTCTTTCATGCCATCTCCCTCCCACCCACTGTTGGGGCAGGTACTCAGACCAACCTTCTGTAGTTTCTGCTGGGATTCAGCTGCTTTCCGTCTGTATTCATCTGCCGTAATTCTAGTATCTCTTAATTCTGACTCATAGAGGTCAGCCCGTCGGCGGGCAGCAGCAAGATCCTCCTCCAATTGGCGTACAGTCACTTCCATCTCCTCCATTTGAGCATGGAACTCCTGTTTAAAAACGGGGGTAGAGAACAAGGTCCATTATGTGGATGTGGGAAGGAGCAGGGCATCCTCAAGCTTTGATAACAAGTTAAAGAGCACAGAATCAAACCAAATAAATAACAAATACACTCGCCCCTTTATAAAAGGGGAGGGCAAAAGTTCATCCCGAAAACAAAATACTGCAAATGCTGGAAATCTGAAATAAAACCAGAAAATGCTTCGCAGATCTGTCAGCATCTGCAGAGGCAGAAACAGAGTTAACATTTCAGCTCTGGGAGCTCTAATCAGAAGGTCAAAATGGACTACTTTAAATTGGTCATTTTTGTACAGTAGCAGGCAACACCACCTGCAAGTTCCCCTCCAAACCACCCGTCTTCCAGACTTAGAAATATATCACCATTCCTTCATGTCACGCAGCCCAAATCCTGGAACTCCCTTCCTAATAGCACTGTAGGTGTACAAAACCTATACCACTTGGACTGCAGCGGTTCAAGAAGGCAGCTCACCACCATCTTTCAAGGGCAATTAGGGATGGGCAATAAATGCTGGTCTAGGACACCCACAAGCCATGAATGTTAAAAATACCACTAGTTGCAAGAATAGATAATAGCCCAAGCCAAGTACCCAAAGAGGAACAAGCCCAGGATATGGCTTACATCTTAATGTGAATAATCAACACACCCTAAAGCAAACCAGCCAGAATAACCATACCTTTCTGGGAATAATATTTTGCCAAGGTTTGCAATTTTCATCTTGGAGTCTGCTTTTTAGTGTTACATACGGATAGCGGATGTTTATGTTGACTGTTTTGTAGTTCCAAGTTCCGTACCTCCTTGTTGAACGTATGTCCAATTCAAAAGAGCACCACTTCTGAACCAGAAGTTTTTAACAGAGTAGAACACTTCATTCATTGATCAGCCATGCCAGAGTCAAGAAGTCCAACATTATTATATTGATTCTGCTAGACTGAGGGAGTCAACGAGGCTTTAAAGCACTTGGTAGCAGAAAGAGCCTTTCCTGTTCTCCTCACTTCTATAGTCATCACTAAATTTTAAACAAACTTCATGATGCCAATATGTGTATTTATAAACCAACTGTATTCAGAGACCATGCATGCAAATACTTTATACTGTGACAGAGTAATGCAATTTGATGTGGAGGGGTGAAGAGTTGGTTCAAAGTAGTTCTAGATTTGCCTGTAATAGTTCGAGGATGACAGCAGCATCGGGTAGAGAAGCTTAGCCATCAAAACATGATAGTGCATAACAGTGACAGCAATTAGAGTGAAAGGAGAGGCAGGAGAGCGAGCCAATCCTGGGAATGGACTTGTGACAGAGCATGCTGAGAGCTCACTAATGAGAGGAGCAGCAGCAAATAGAGGCAGATCTGGGAATGGACGTGTGGGAGAACAAGACACAGAATACACTAGAGTGAGACTAGATTGAGTGAGGAATTGGTGATTTCCTTCAGGGGGGAATTTCTGGTAAGCTTTTCTGAGCTTTAAATTTGTATTAAGAGTTAGACTCATACTTTCAAATATTGTTAGTTGAATAGCCTAGTGAAACAGGGAGCTGCCCGAAGTGGCATTTATCTATCAATGAGCTGGAAGTACTTGCCCTCAATTGGAGTTAAGTTGGTGGTGAGCTGCCTTCTTGGATCGAAGCAATCCATGTGGTGTAGGTACATCTACAGTGCTACTAAGGAGGGAGTTCTAGGATTTTGGCCCAGTGACAGTAAAGAAATTTCGATAGAGTTCCAAGTCTGGTAGTGGGTGTCTTGGAGGGGAGTGTTCCCATGTGCCTGCTGCTCTTGTCCATCGAGATGGTAGCGCTTGTGGTCTTGGAAGGTATGTCAAAGGAGTCTGGTTGAGTTTTTGCAGTGTATCTTGGAGATGGTACACACTGTTGATCAATGGTGGAGTGCGTGAATGTTTATGGATGGAGTGCCAATCAAGTGGGCTGTTTCGTCCTGGATAGTGTCAAGGTTCTTTAGTGTTGTTGGAGCTGCACTCATCCAGGCAAGCGGAGAGTATTCTATCATACTCCTAACACGCTGTAGATGGTAATTAGACTTTGGGGATATGAGTTACTCACTGCAGGACCCATAGCTTCTGATCTGCTACTGTGGCCACAATTCTATATGGCTAGTCCAGTTCAGTTTCAGGTCAATGGTAACCTCCAGGATGTTGATAGTGGGGGTTCAATGATGGCAATGCCATTGAACGTCAAGGGATGGTGGTTACAGGCTACTAATAAGTATGTCCATATTTCAGTGGGTTGAGAGCAGGTCTGTCCCAGGTAAACTGAAATGAAAGATTGGCTTGGAAAACTGTTAGTCACTGGGACAAAGGTGGATCAATTAAAGAAAGTCAGCACAGATTTTTTAAACAGTAAATCGTAGATGAGATAACAGAGGGTTGATCAGGAAAATGCAGCTTATGTGGTGCATATGAACTTCCAAAAGACATCTGATAAGGAGCCTGGTTATCAGCAAAGTTGAGAGCCATGGCAAACAAGGAACAGTAGCAGCATGGATACAAAGTTTCCTGAGCGCAACTTTAGGAAGGATGCGAAGACATTAAAGCGGATTCAGGAAAGGCTTGAGAGAATGGTTTCAGCAATGAGGGACTTCAGTTACATGAGTAGATTGGAGAAGTTGGGGTTGTCCTCCATAGAGAAGGGAAGGTTGAGAAGAGATTTGATAAAAACATTAAAATCATGAGCAGTCTTGACAGAGTAGATTGAGAGAAACTGTTGCCTGTGGCAGAGGGGTCAAGACCAAAGAGACCCAGATTTAAGGTATTTGGCAAAACAAACAAAAGTAACACAAGAATCTTTTATGCAGCAAGTGGTTAGGATCTGGAATGGACTGCAGAAAAAGTTGGTGAAGGCATATTCTATTCCAGCTCTCGAAATGGAATTGGATAAGCATCATAAGATAAAAAGAAAGATCAGGGTTATGGGGAAGGGCAGGAGATGAGACTTGCCAAATTGTGAGTACAGATAGGCAGTGTTTGACATACTGAATGTCCTCCTTCTGTACTTCTCAACCACAATCTGTAACTGGCGTGCATCTCACTCCACCATTATCATCAAACTAGGGGACCAACCCTGGTTCATAAGACAGCATGCCAAAAGCAGCACCAGACATCCTAAAATTGAAGCTACAACACAGGATTACATGTGTGCTCGACAGCAGAAGCAGCATGCTACAGATAGAGCTAAATAATCCCACAATCAACAGATCAGATCAAAGCTTTGCAGTCCTGTCACATCCATGAATGGTGGTGAACAATTCAATAACTAACCAGAGGAGAAGGCTCCAAAAACAGCTCATCCTCAATGATGCGAATGTCTAGCACATTCGTGCAAAAGACAATGTTGATGCATTTGGAACCATTTTCAGCCAGAAATGGATAATCAATATCGGCCTCCTCCAGAGCTCCCCACCATCATAGATCCTAATGTTCAGACAAATCGATTTACTCCACATGATATTAAGAAACTGTTTAATGAAGTCGATGCAGGAAAGGCCATGGGCCCTGGCAACATCCCGGCTGTAGTATCGAAGACTTGTGCTCCAGAAATAGCTGCACCCTTAGCATTTACCTGACACTGTGGGAAATTGCCCAGGTATGTCAAAAAGCAAGACCAATCTGATCAGGCAATTCCCATTCCACCAGTTTACATTCAAACATCAGCAAAATGGTGCAAGTTGATGTTGACAATGTTATCAAGCAGCACCTCCTCAGCAACAACCTGCTCACCAATGCTCAGTTTGGTTCAACTAAGGCCTCTTGGCTCCAGACTTCATTGCAGCCTTCATTCAAATGTGGACAAAAGAGCTGATTTTCAGAAGTGAGGCAGTTTTTAATGGATTGTCATCAGGGAGCCCTAGTAAAACTGAAATCAATGGGAATCGGGGACAAACTGTCCACTGGAATCGTACTTTGAACAAAAGGAAGATGGTTGTGCTTATTGGATGCCAGTCATCTCAGCCCCAAGTCATCACTGCAGGAATTCCTCAGTGTGATGTCCCAGTCCGAAATATCTGCAGCTGCGTCATCAATGAACTTCTGTCCTTGATGGGCTGAATGCCCCCTTTTGCACTGTAAGGATTCTATGATTCTATAAGATCAGAAGTAGACCAATTAGCTGTTGGCTATATGGTGTTTAGTTCCTTTGGCAACTCCTGAAATATGAAGCAGTCCAGGCCCACATGCAGCAACTCTGGACATCATTCAGAACTGTGCTGATGTGTGGCACAAATGTCACTTGCCACTGCCGTCTCCAACAAGAGAGTGGGTCTAACCACTTCCATTTGACATTTAATGCATTACCACCAACATCTTGGAGGTCACCGCAGTCCAGGAACTTACTGAGCTAGACACCTAAATAACGTGACCACAATAGCAGTTCAGCAGTGAGGTATTGTGTGGCAAATGACTCACTTCTGGACTCCCCAGAGCCATTCCACTATCTACAAGGCACAAATCAGGAATGTGATGAATATTCTGCAATGCCTGGATTAGTGCAACAACATTGGTGAAGTGCGACACAATCCAGAACAAAGCAGCCAGTATAGTTGGCACCCTATCCAATACCATAAATATGCAGTCCTCCCTCATCACTGGTGATCTGTGCTTATAGTGTGTACCACCCAGAAGATGCACTTGCAACAACTTGCCAAAGTTCCTTTGGTAGCACTTCCTCAAACCCACGACCTCCATGAAGAACAAAAGTCACCACCATTTCAAAGTTTTCCTCACGATCACAGACCATCCTTACTTGGAACCATAATTGCTATTGCTTCACTGTTGCTCTGTCAAAACCTTGGCACTCTCTCCCTAACAGCACTGTGGATGTACCTTCACCACATAGACTGCAGCAGTTTAAGGCGGCAGATCACCACCATCTTCTCCAGGACAATTGGAGATGGGCAATAAATGCTGGCCTGGCCAGCAACACCCAGATTCCGTGAAAGGAAAAAAATATCTTAAGCACTTTACCAAGACTTAAGCTGCAAAAAGAAAACCCAAAATGTACTTAGACCCTCAGCTCAAGTTCTAGATATTGAAAGTAGTTAACATCAATGAAATACTGAATATTTTTAGGCATCATTGTAGAATATAATTTTACAACATTTTATTTAGCGGGTTCAAGTGCCGACTTTGATGCTGCTATGGTTACTAGTGCACAAGTTTGTTACTATAGTAACAGGTAATTGAAAATGTAAGTAAAGCACTATGGGACTGCACAAATTTGAAGCTGCAGCTAATGCAATACTGCAACACCTTTATTTTCAGTTCTGCTTGGAAACAACAGTACAGCCCATAAAAATGATGATATACCCTTGCCTGCCAAATAGTTGATAGGGATTGAACAGGTTCAGAATTCTAACAACCAAGCTTGGAGACCACACCTCATTGAAAATTAGATCATCTCCTTTCCACAATTGACTGCTGAGAGATCATACCGACAAAACAAATCTGTTCTAGATGTAGGAATGCATATTGAAAAACAAGTGGCTGAAAAACAAGTGACTTAAAAACAGAGAAAAGCAATTGATGCAATTTGTTACAATCTCCATAGAGACCAATAAACTTTAAAGAGAAAATAAAACTTCTAGTTAATAGCCAAAAGGATGACACAGGATTTCATATATTAAACCTTTTACTCTTTCAACTGATTAAAACACCCACTATTGACTAAACACTATTATCATTTGTAGGTTATTTATATTTTGTACTATAGAGATAAATGGTTCCCTTTTTACTAATCACACTCTCCACGGAATTATAGTTCCTACAACAAACAATTCACAGTTGCTCCTAGTTTCCAATGTGTTGCTTCCTTTTCACTTTCCCAGCCAGGTCACTTTTAATCCCAGCACACACTTTCCCAGTGCGGGTTATTGTAATGCTTGGTACAAGCATGAGGATATTGGATATTACAGACTGTGAATGGCTGTAACTTAACATATAACTATGGGCATTTAAAGTGTGGACAGCATTTGAGTCTGTATCTAATATTTAGTTAAGCATGGACTTGTACAAGGAAACTTTGCAGCCACCGATGAAATTTAGGCATCTCATTATTTGAGGATGAACTCAGACTTTTGTATCTTTTTCCCGAAAGAAGGCAGCAGAAGAGAGAATGCCCGGGGTGCGTGGGGTCCTTAATTATGCTGGCTGCTTTGCCAAGGCAGCGGGAAGTGAGGACAGAGTCAATGGACGGGAGGCTGGTTTGCATGACGGATTGGGCTACATTCATGATTTTTTGTAGTTCCTTGCGGTCTTGGGCAGAGCAGGAGCCATACCAAGCTGCGATACAACCAGAAAGAATGCTTTCTATGGTACATCTGTAAAGGTTGGTGAGAGTCGTAGCTGACATGCCAGATTTCCATAAGTCTTCTGAGAAATTAGAGGCATTGGTAGGCTTTCGTAACTATAGTGTCAGCATGGGGGGACCAGGACAGGTTGTTGGTGATCTGGACACCTAAGAACTTGAAGCTCTCAACCCTTTCTACTTCATCCCCATTGGTGTAGACAGAAGCATGTTCTCCTTTACGCTTCCTGAAGTCAATGACAAACTCCTTGTCATTGAGGGAGAGATTATTGTTGCTGCACCAGTTCACCAGATTCTCTATCTCATTCCTGCACTCTGTCTTGTCATTGTTTGAGATCTGACCCACTACGGTGGTGTCGTCAGCAAACTTGAAAATCGAATTGGAGAGGAATTTGGCCATAAAGTCATAGGTGTAGGAGTATAGTAGGGGGCTGAGAACACAGTCTTGTGGGGCACCGTATGTGTAATGTAAGAGAGATGAGTAATTGAGAGGTTGCACTTTAAAAATCTGGGGCAAGTGTGATAATAAATGACCTTCTTTAATTTTAAGATCAACAAAAAGCCTGCTGTTGAAATTTATTTTAAATGAGCTGGGCAAATCTTCCAGTCTCTTAATTCCTCACAAATCCAGTCTCCCATCTGAGCACAACTTACCATTATGACCTTTTACTTCAATATGGAACTAACTGCCTACAACTGCCAACATCCCACTGTAAGACCACGATCCAAGTCTTTCACATCTGTTTTTTATGTGCACAAGATTACACCATTTCTCTTCCCTTCCCAGGCAATTTTTTACCAGAGACAAGCATAGTAAAGGATTATTACTGTAATAGAACATTTTCTAGCATTATAACCGTAAAAGGGCGATGACAAGGGAGTGTACAAGTCTTATATTTCAAAGTTGTGGAGTAATTGACAATGAAATTAAATACCACATGTACTCGTTAAAAGTCAATAAAAGTCAAATTTTTAAGGTTTTAGGATAAGTCGGGGGGATTAACTTTTACATAGGTTATGTTTTTGAGAGGATTGACATGGGTGTTTGATTTGGGTCAAGAAAAACTGTTGCAAATGGAATAATGTAAAACGCAGCAACATTAAAGAATTTAGATTAATTCCCTAACATTTATTTTATAATTTTACAAACAATATTCATTTCATCCAGCACAATATAAATACATGCCTTAATGAATTAACTATAATACTTTAAAATTCTTCAAAATCACTATCAATTTCTCTCAATAGCTTGATTGTATATAATAATTGTATGGATCTTCTTCAACTCCAACATTATCAGTAGTACAGGTATCAACATTGCACAAGTGATTGTCCTCGATACTGTTCAGCACACCTTTGATCTTGTTTTTGCAACTGCCTTCAACAATCCAGCCTCCTCAAAAGCATGGACAACACCTTTCTGAAATTTCTCTTTGGGGAAGACATTTTGCTTGAATCTCACTATCAGCTTTAATGTTATACCATCTGCCATACAAGGTGCAACCATTGTGAATCGCCAGACATCTTTGGCGATTCACAAAGATGAATGAAGATTGCTTTTTTTCACCAATCTTGGAAACAGTCTTGTTTGCTGGCAGGTCAAAGTTCATCAATCTTTCGCCCTTATTTCTGATGCAGGCCAATCAATATGCATTATTCTTTTGGTGATTTTGTCAAATTCAGGTAACAGATGCAGTATAATGTTTGCTTTCTGCTAGAGTACTAAATTGCGGCTTTTCATGAATCTTGTGCAGCAACTGGCACTGGCCTCGAATACTGAAATACATCTTTGTTTCTTCGAGGTCGTAGAGTTGGATGTCTCCAAAGGTGATGAGACCATTTTGACAAAACTTGTTAACCCATTCTGCCATTTTTCTCTACAGATTAAATTGAGCTCTGTACTTGTTATTCTTCAGCGAAGGCATCATGATTGATCATATGGTAAACATTAATCTTGTCAACTGGCTGGGAAATTGTCACTAAAATTAATTGGCATAGGGAAATCTAAAACATACAAATTCCCACACATACCTTTTAAATTAATGAACTGTAGCAATTATCTAGTAACTAATAATTAAAGTGATTTGATTTCTGAAAAACTAGTCGATTTTTACATGTCTGTGGAAAAATTAGGGGTATTTCCAGGCAAGTCATGGGTCGACTTTTGCACAAGATGGATTTTTATACAGGTATATATGGAATAAGATTACTACCGAATTATTTTAGTGCTTGATATGTTTATGGGAAACTAAGTAGTAATGAATTCCTTCAGGCATTAGGTATGTTCAGCATGGAGCTGAGTAAGAAGGTGGGCGGAAGTTTGTGTTCAATGTCCAGTCAGAAAGACTAATTTAGTATTGATGAAGATCCACAAATATAACATATTTAAATGGACAAATCTGACCAATACAATTGGCCTATCAATAAGAGTTAAACGAATGGAAGCCACGAAACAGACTCAGTGAATCCATTTAGCAAAACAAAGGTTTAATACTATAGTCATGATAAATTTGGAATCGTATTCTGATATTTCAGGTGGAAATTTCACATGTAGATCATGGAAATTCCACGACATTCAAAATCCAGGAATTCCCCAACAGCACTGTGGGTGTACCTACACCACAGGGACTGCAGTGGTTCAAGAAGTCAGCCCACCATCACCTTCTGAAGGGCAACTAGGGATGGGCAATAAACGTTGACCGAGCCTGTGACACCCATATCCCATAAAATTAATTTACTTTTAAAAATCAGCTTCCAAAAAGCCTTCAAGATTCCAGATAAAACATTCGGAAAGTTAAAAACTATGGAAGCCCAGATAGTATGTGGTACTTGATTTGAAGTTTAAATAATGATGGGAAACAGTGCATAACAGAGTGTACTAGTGTGAGTTGTAATGTCAGGGTGGCAAGAAGGGATGGAACGGAGAAAGATGTTGAGTGGAGTACTACAAGGGTCAGTACATAGATCTCTTATTTGGCTCCTGATGTGACCTGAATTTAGAAGCAATTGCAAGCTTTTTTCATTTAGCCTCGTTCAAGTCTGGCAATTATCTCAAGTAGTGACTCAAAGCTTCAATAGTAGCCTTGATAAAGATGGATTAAACCCATGAAGTAAATTTTGATTTCATAAAGTGTTCCTTGTGTCTAACCTGTTGGTTTTCCTACACTATCAATCATATAATTTTCATTTAAGATGGACAGTATCAGGTATGCACCCCATTAATCAAACATTTTGAAAATCCTTTACGGCCCAATGTAGCAAATCAAATTTACAGCCATTATTCTTATAAATACCTTATCTGCTCAATTAGCAGCCAAGGACAATCTTTCATAAAACAGGTTCAAAAGAATGACTGGCACGATCTTACAAAAAAAGTTGCAAGTGCCGAACAAGCGAGAAAACGGGAGAATTTCTGAGTCATTTTTTGGATGAGTTTAAAAATACAATCTATGACACACTTGTCACTTTTTGGACAGGCGTACGATTCTCACCAGTTAAAGTGGAGAGGATGGTTGTGAGGAGGGGAAGCAAGTACTCAGGGCTCTATTGCGCAGGCACCCCCAATCTCCAACTGAACTGATACTTTCTTCCACCCCCCCACCCCACCATTGGCAGCATTGTCACCCCTCCGGCAACATGGTCGCTGGCATCAGGATCCCTCCGGCCCTGCACGAGTCCCCCATCATGACTCCCTCTGTGGCCCTGCACAAACATAAACATGCCCTCCCCTTGGAGCCCCCCCTGCTGATAATCACCCCCAGCCCGCCATCTGAGGAGCTCCCCCCCTGCTGATAACCTTCTGCCCACAGCACTACCCTTCCTTGCAGAGATGCCCCCTTGCCTCCTCCACTACAGAGATTCACCCTTGTGTCTCCCCCACTGCAGAGCTCCTCCCCCCCAAGCAGCACTCTTCCCCCATCACCCTGCAGAGCCTCCCCACCCACCCCCTTTGCCTCTCCGAATCATTTGTCACAGCCCAATGTCTTTAGCACTGTCCCTGGCACAGTATGGTGCTCAGTGGGCAGTGTCAGGTTGGCACCACCCCATGGGCACTGTCCAACTATGCCCCGAATCACCTGGGGACTTCAATGGCCTCAGATTCCCCCCAGGTAGGTCAACACATATTGTGTCCACTGGTGGAGACCAGCTGTGATTCTTACCGGTGAAAGGACCGATTGGCAAGGGGGTAAGTACAAGTGAGCCCGAGACCCACTAATGACATTGGCTTCACATCCCTTCTAGGTGCAAAGCCGATTTCGTCGGAAAACAGGGCCGGTAAGATTGCAAGTGGTAAAAAAAACAGGCGTGAACCTGATTTGCCCCTCACGGAATCTTCCGGCTCACCACACTGATCAACCGGAGAGGTGAGCCGGTAAGATTGCAGCCAGAATTTCAGGACAGGATTTCCTTATCACGGAAAATTGGAATGAATTAAGCAGGATTAGATTCCCATGTTGATTTGGATGAAGATTCTTTCTGTGAAGAAATATTGAAGACCGCAATAGTTACACTATGTATCCTAGTAGAATTTGCAGATGAACACGGAAGATGTTTACAAAATTATGAACAGTCTCTCAAGACAGACATTAAATTCTTGGCAGACCATCAGATTCCAATTTTTTCCATTTCACAAATATTATGAAGTATAAACTTTTTCTGAAGCTATCACGGGGGGGGGGGGGGGGGGGGGTACAGTTGGGGGGACTGGCAAAGAGAAGGACTCCAAGAAGAGAAAGACAAACAGACAAGAGAATATCCTCTGGCTAATAGCCATCCAATTTTTCTAAATCTTTGAAACTACAATGCAGAACCTGATATAATTTTGGACAGACTACATGAGAGAAAAGAAAATGTTAGATAGTACGGCATGGTGGCACAGTGGTTAGCACTGCTGCCTCACAGCATCAGGGACCTGGGTTCAATTCCGGCCTTGGGTGAGTGTGTGCGTGGAGTTTGCACATTCTCTCCATGTCGGTGTGGGTTTCTTCCAGTTGCCTCCCACAGTCCAACGAGGTGTAGGTTAGGGGGTTTAGCCATGGAAAATGTGTGGGGTTGGAGAAAAGGGCCTGAGTAAGATACTCTGCAAGAGAGTCAGTACAAACTTGATAAGCTGAATGGCCTCCTTCTGCACTGTAGGGATCCTATGATATAAATTCGCCATTTCATTTCTAAATACTCTTTCCAATTGTACAAAAACAACCTTCCAAGCAATTCGCTATGCTTTAAGATTAAATTTTAAGCCAGTCAACAAATAGGTTAACGGTTCAGGTTTTTACCATTGGTTACACCAGATATTGAACAAATTGCCCGATTATCTCCCAATGACTCAACAATGCACTAATAGGACAAATATTTAAAGCTAAATTATGAATTGTTTGCAAATTATGAAGTATCATTTTATCATCAGGTCGCATCGTTGCCCCAAAGATAGGGGGGTAGTTTGCTACTTATGCCTGACTTCAGACTTCCCGGTGGAACTGCAGAACAAGTAAACTTTAAGTATCCATTAAATAATCTCATGGGTTAGCTTCACCCGTTTCTCCTGTAAGTGAACCCAAGCCCAGTTGCTTTAATTTAAAAATGAATCGGACACTGAATGTTATTCCTTAAACTAATCCAATTGCAACTGTCAAGCGATTCACTGAATATGAAAAGCCTGGATGAGATTCAAGTAAATGTTAATGTACAATATATAATAACAACCCTTCATTCTAATGGGCAAATGTAAATGGTTTCCAGAGATTAAAATAAAATCTTTAGCGATTTATTTTAAGAGGCAAGTGCATACCTTCATGCCTGTTGAGTTCTACCTTGCTACAATGATCTGTCTCCCTGTAATGATTTGTAATCAGGTTGGAACCAGATCATCAGCTTCTTGTATTTATCACAGGTTAAAGAGGTTCTCCCAGTGCACAGAACTGTCAATCAAGCAGCTTCAAAGACACAATGGAATATAATGAACATGGCACTATTTTTGAATTATTACCTCAATCTCATCCAGGATTTCATATATAATTAATACCTGGACAGTCATAAATGGATTGGTCCTAGGGATAGCATTCAATTCCCTGTTAATGTGTAAATCAAACACTTAGCAAAGTGCTTACTTATGGACGACATCAGTGAAGCTAATTCATATGAATATCTATGGGAGGATCAGTTTATTTCAGTTTACAATTTCACTGGAAAGTCTAGCATTTATATCTTGGATAGAGGCCCACACTCCTAACTTCAAGGCAATGGTTTATTCTGCTGCTGAATGAAGCAGCTTGAAGTGGTCTTCTCTCCAAAGACTCCACAGCATCTCAGAAAACCTTTGGGCAGTTCTAAACATAGGTGAAATTTCTATTGCGAGAATTCTGCCTGGGTGTATATGATGTCAAACATTTCTATTTAAAATGTCCCATTTAGCTTCCCTGATGGCAGAGAGCAACATATGTACAGTGAGCAACTGAACTACAAAAACCAAGAACATTCCAGTCATGATCTTCTTGGTCATTAGCCACCTTTACAGGAGGGCGATAGAATTGACCTTATGGGCCATGGACAGGAAACAGGTTTTTAAAAAAAAATACTACATGGTGCTCACTGATGGCCATCCGGTGATCCCTGCTGGAAGTATGAATACTACTATATCTACATACATAGATATGCTATTCATCCAGTAATATAAAAGCAAAATACTGCAGATGCTGGAGATTGGAAATAAAATCAGAAATTGCTCGAAGTACTTTGCATCTGTTTTTGAGTCCAGTATGACTCTTCTTAGATGCTATCCTGCTTGGGTTTAGGTTTCAACTCCTGCAGCTGAATGGCTCACGTCACCACCAGGGCTTACACGTGATTAATGACCATTTGCCAAACTATCAAAGAGTAACTGGTATCGAAGAGTCACATTCCAAGAAATTAGTCAAGTGGAGAAGGGCGCAGGAGGAAAAAAAGAGTTATCTATGAACACCAGCATCTGGATTAACATCAAACTGCACTAAGGGTTGATATCTTCTGCCAAAACTGCCTACTACACAGGATAATTCTGGAGGGCAAAGATAATTCTGGGATTGCTTTCCCTGCTACCACCATCTTCCTTAAATTATTCCCACTAACTGTCTCCACCCTCACTCCAGCAAGCGCTTGGATTTCCAAAATGAAATCCAACTGCTTCCCCCTTACTACAAAACTAACCTTACCCCGAGCCCCTTGCCCCGTGGAGCCCCAAGTGCTTGCCCCTCCAGTTTCTCTCCTTTCCTTTCTCCTCTTCCTCAAGGTCATCTTATCCAAGAGAGTTACTGCCCCCACAACCCCACATATATATGCATTATCAACACTTTCAGCATTTTCATTTACATGCTGTCCCTTGGCAACACCACCCAGAGGCACACTCTCACCTTCCACATATAAGCTGATGACACCCAGCTCTATCTCCCAACTCTCCTGACCACTGTCGCTATGCCATGGATCAAAGTTATTGTCTTTGCAATCCCCTACCATCATCATGAACTTCATAACTTAATCACTAACCCCATTCTCTTCCATCTCCACTGTCTCATGCTGAATTAGACTTTTCATAAGCTTGGTATTTTGTTCAACGACTCAGTTTCCAATCTCTATAATATTGGAAGGATTGTCCAATTTTGTCTCTATAACATTGCCAATTTTCACTTCTACCTCAGCTCATCTGATGCTTAAACCCCCATTCATGTCTCTATCACCCCCAGGCACAATTGCTGCATTGATCTCCTGCACATCAAAATTCTGTTTTGTGTTCAAATAATTCCATGGTTTCATCCTACCTAACCTCCTTCAGCCCTACAATATTTCATCCTAAACTTTTCTTTAGCTCCAGGTTCTTGTACATTTTTCACCCTATACCCTTTTTGAAGCTGCTTGGTTTCCATTCCTGGAACTCCCGCCATAAACCCTTCAATCACATTCTCCAAGATCTTCCAAAAGCCCCAGCTCGGTCACTATCAGTGTTCGTCCTTTCCATTTCTTAAATGTTTAGCTATTATTTCATTGAACTCATTTCTCTATGACACGCTTCAAGATATTTTCCATATTAAAGACGTTGGAGTCTCTGCTGCCTACAACGTCAACTCTCATCACAGACTACTGCCTTAGATACAACTAACTGGTTGTTATTACCTTAGGGGCTGATTACAAAGTGTATAAATACTAGCTGTTGTTGTCTCCTTCAAGAGTCCAATCTGCTGTACAGAGTTTCTTTGGGCAGGGTAGAGTGGGGCGGACAGGAGTGTGGATGAAATGGGGAACAAAGAGTAACAGAGTTCTGGCCCTGAACCAATTGTCGTTCTAACACAGATTTATCTTGGGGATTACCAATAGGTTAGCTGTCTTCCTTTCTGATCACGTGCCTGCCAAATATTTGATGTTGGGCAACCAACATGACAAACTATATTCAGCGGGGGAGTTGAGAGAAGTGGTGGCTAAGTAGAGCTGGGGTGGTCAGTGCACACATGGAATCTGATTTTTTGTGTTTGCAGATGACAGTTGGAACAGTAACTTTATTTACGTGACTATGATCTTTATTTAGTCATCGATTTTTTTATCGATTGTTTATCGATTGAAGTATTTTGTGATTTATCAATGTTTCTAGAAATCAATTAGAAACCAGTGTTGCCTCTGAATGAGCTAGCATTCTCCCTCATGGTTTAGGCTCCAGAAATCCAATCCCATATATCACCCACAGTTCAACCAAGCCCAGTTTCACTGTCCACACTGATATCAAACCATAGTACACCACCCATGTCATCAAACAATGCCCACATCTCAAAACGGTCCTGTAGGACTGCTAACCACTTTTCAGTACATCCTCTTCACCACTGCTGCATATCAGATAACCACATCCATCATACAAAAGATATTGCTGTGGACACTCCGTTCTAAACACTAGAGATAAGTTCATTAATCAGGCAACGGAAATGATGAAGACTATTCATTAAAAATTCAAGAATAATCATGGTCACTAAGTTAGAGTTTAAAAAGGGGTCAAGTTATTCAATTCACCCAGTATGGTGCATAGCTAGGTTCCAGTTTGAAACATATACCTGGGCATGATTTCTATACTGAAATGAAGTAGTATTTAAACAGACTCTCATTTCAATCTCGGAAAAATAACTTTAGCATCAGAATTATAATAAACAGTTATTTGGTAACACCCTCTTGCAAGTACTGTGGCAACTAGAGCAGCTCAGAAGTGAGGAATCCTGCAGCGAGTAACTCATCTCCCCGACTCCCAAAGCCTGCCTGCAATCTACAAGGCACACATCAGGAGTGTGACAGAAACACAGTAAATAGGAATAGGTCATTTGGCCCTTTGAGCCTGCTTCCCCATTCATCATGATTCCACAGCCGTACCACTTCCTGGGTGAAGAAATTTCTCATCTCAGTCCTAAAAGGTTTACCCCAGATCCTTATGACCCCGCCCCCCCCAAAGCTCTGGACACCCCAACCATCAGAAACGCCCTTCTTGCATCTAGTCCTACCAGACCCCTCCTCATACTTCTAAACTCGAGTGAATATAACCTAACCAATGGAATTCTTTCCCCTTGCCTGGACAAGTGCAGCTCCAGCAACACACAAGAAGCTTGACATCATCCAGGACAAAACAGTCCACTTGATTGGCACCCCATCCACAAACATTTACTCCCTCCACCACTCTTACAGCATGGATACCATGTACAAGATGTACTTCAGGAACTCACCAAGGCTCCTCAGACTTCCAAACTCTCAACTGCTAGAGGTCAAGGACAGCAGACATATGGAAGTTCCCCTCCAAGCCATTCACTGCCCTGACTTAGAAATATGTTGCCACTCCTTCACTGTCATTGGGTTAAAATCCTTCAACTCCCTTCCTAACAGCATTGTGGGTGTACCTATACCACATGGTGGTATACGAAGACAGCTCACCACCACCTTCTCAACAGCAATTAGGGATGGGCAATGAATGCTGGCCTAGCTAGTGACACCCACATCCCATGATTGAATTATATATTTTTTTAAAAGTTAAGTATAACAGCAGTGACCTCAACTTATGCACGATCTTGGGAACTATTCATAATGAAGGTGGCATGTTAGTTAACATGTACTTATTAATGCTGGGGTTGGTGAAGATTCAACATTTTCAGCCATATATGAATATGACTTGGAGAACCCCTTACTGAATCAGCCGCTTCCAATTCTAATTGTGGGATCGAACAGAGATCATTTCCTCTTATAGAGTTACCTGCTCTTTGATCTCTTGCAATCTGTGGCTCTGCTCCTGAATGTCCTGCAGCAGCTGGAGTGCTTTATCATCCTCCTGAGATACTTCTACACGTGCCTGCTCAAGACTGCGCTTCAGGCTCTGCAAAATCAGAATCACAACACCAGTCAGGCAATAAGGAAAGCCTTCAGGCACAGATACATAATTCTTAATCACTTGGATGACAACAGTGAAAGAATCAAATCCTTTGGGACAATTTAGGCACATTTGTGTGCTGTTACTGCAAAATTAAACTAATCTCATTAGCAGTGGTCTATAAACAAAAAAATCTCAAAGCAAATCTGACCATACCACCTGCCCATAAAAACGGAATCAATTCAACAAACATTTTTGTCTTTTCATTTTCACATTATAATTGACTGCCATCAATGCTTTAGGTGATGAGGCTAATACGTTAACAATCAACTAACTTTACACAAGGGCCAGTTTTATTTTTATATGCTGCAGTAAAGTCAAGCAAAATCATCAGCTACAAAAAACAAAATAGACTCATTAAGAAAATCTAGTTAGCCAGAACTTACCTTTAATGCATCCTATAAAAATGTACCCATTAAGCATCTTCTTCTGTTATTTTATGGGAAAGTTCAGTGAAGAGCATAAGACCTCATTTGCCTTGTAGCAGACAACAATGAAATCTACACCATGGATAGTTAATACAAATTATTTGTTTGTGTACTGGTGTAAATAGTGCTTGCAAGTTAAGAAACCCAAGAAGACATTCCCCAGCCAGAGGAAACAACCTTTCGATATCTACCCTGTGAAGCCCTTTCAGAATTTTGTAGGTTGCAATGAGATCATCTCTCTTTCTTCTGAGTTCCAAAGAATATGGACCTAATTTAGAAAGCATTCTTTCTGGTTGTATCACAGCTTGGTATGGCTCCTGTTCTGCCCAAGATCGCAAGGAACTACAAAAAGTCATGAATGTAGACCAATCCATCACACAAACTAGCCTCCCATGCACTGACTCTGTCTACACTTCCCGCTGTCTCGGCAAAGCAGCCAGCATAATTAAGGACCCCACACATCCCGGACATTCTCTCTTCCACCTTCTTCCTTCAGGAAAAAGATACAAAAGTCTGAGGTCACATACCAACCGACTCAAGAACAGCTTCTTCTCTGCTGCTGTCAGACTTTTGAATGGACTTACCTTGCATTAAGTTGATCTTTCTCTACACCCTAGCTGTGACTGTAACACTACATTCTGCACTCTCTCGTTTCCTTCTCTATGAACAGTATGTTTTGTCTGTATAGCGCGCAAGAAACAATACTTTTCATTGTATATTAATACATGTGACAATAATAATAAATCAAATCAAATAATTTACTCAACCTCTCATCATAGAACAACTCTCTCAACCCATGGGCCAATCCAGTGAATCTCTGCTGTACTGCCTCCAATGCAAATATATCCCTCCTTAAAAACTTCACACCGTATTCCATGATTGTAGCAAGACTTCCTTATTTTTGCACTCCAACCTCCTTAAAATAAACATGCCAGATGCTTTTCTAATTGTTTGCTGTATCTGCATGCTAACCTTTTGTAATTCCTGTATGAGTAAATCCAAGTCCACCTGAACACAAGTATTTGCACGCTTTAAAAAATATTCTGCTTTTCTTTTCTTTAGACCAAAGTGAATATCATCACCTTTCCCCACATCCTTCTCCTCCATCTGTCATCTAGCTAACGCATCCACAATCTCTGCAACTATTTCTATTAGCACCATACGATGTCCATCAGTTCCTGGGGATTTGATGAATTTTAGTTCCTTGAGTTTCTCCAGTGCTTTTTCTTCTGCCGACATTACTCATCTTAATTTCCTGTCTCTTATTAGCCCCTGGGTTACCCTCTATCTTTGGTATATAATTTGCGTCTTCTACTGTGAAGACAGACAAAATATTTGTTCAATGCCTCTACTGTTTCCTCATTCCCCATAATTTGTCCTGTGTCTGCTTCTAAGAATCCAACAATTACTTTAGCTGCTTTGCAAAAGTTCTTACAATCAGTTTTTATATTCATGTTTAATTTACCGAATTCTATTGCTATATCAATTTTTTTGTTATTTTTGCTGTTATTTAAAACATTCTCAATCCTCAGACTTACTTCTTCACAACATCATAAGCATCTTCTTTTTATCTCATACTATCCATAGCCTCTAAGTTTAAAGTTTATTTATTAGTGTCACATGTAGGCTTACATTAACACTGCAATGAAGTTACTGTGAAAATCCCCTAGTTGCCACACTCCAGTGCCTGTTCGGGTACACGGAGGGAGAATTTAGCATGGCCAATGCACCAAATCAGCACGTCTTTCAGACTGTGGGAGGAAACCGGACCACCCGGAGGAAACCCATGCAGACATGGGGAGAACTTGCAGACTCCACACAGACAGTGACTCAAGCCAGGAATCGAACCCGAGTCCCTGGTGCTGAGAGGCAGCAGCGCTAACCACTGTGCCACCTTGTCGGCATAGCGGTTAGCAAGGGGTTTTTATTTTTAAAAAACTTTTCCAATTCAATCAAATCAAGTCCAATTCAGCGTCTCAACAAGTTGGGACATTTCCGATCCAAGCTGACAAGACAGGGCCTTCACACCTGTCCTGGGCCTGATCTACATGAGCCAAGCTGATTGGAGTAGGTGCAGACTCTCCTCCTCCAAGGCTTGATCTCATTTGCAGCTTAGCCAAAAGGCCGAGATGCCGCTTTTAAAAATTGCTTCAAATGAAGCTTAAATGTTACCCAATGGCCTCAACCAAGCGCAGCATCTTATCCATACTACACTTGATCTTAGCCAAAAGGCCGAGAAGCGATTAGACGGGGTGAATTTTTCCCGTGGAGTTTTTGCTTTCAACGGAATGTGTTTTTGTTGAACATTTTGAATTGTTTCTTTAAATGTTTTCCACTGTTCATTTTCAACTACTTTTTAATCAACCATAGCCAGCTTTCCTTTGATATCTACATAAATGATTTTGTTCAAGATTCTTGTTTGTGATCAGAGTACATCATTTCCAACCTAATGTGGATTTCAGTTACATTATGATCTTCATTTCCTAGTGGATCTTTTACTATGTCATTACCAATAAACTCAGCCTCATAGCTCAATCCTAGATCAAAAACTTTTTTTTTCCCTAGTTGGGTCCACAACATATTGCTTCAGGAAACTATCACAAAAGCATTCTACAAATTCATCTTTCAGACCACCTTCGCCAAGATTAAAGTCCCCCAAAGCCAATGCATTGCCTTTGTTACAAGCTCCAGCAAATTATTGTTTAATGCCCTGTCCAACAGTATAATTATTGTTAGGGGGCCTATGAACTACTGGCATTAGATTTTCTGACGCATGCTATTAGAATACATGGGGTTCTATTTGCACTCACAAGGCTCTTCTTTCTTTAGAGGTTCTTAAAAACAGTAACCAATTTTTCTTGACTAAAAATGTAATGGCCCCACAATTCAAGTCATTATAGTGTTATATTATTGCCAGTGAAGCACACCATCCTACATCTTAGCAGCTTGCATGAATCCCATCTCAGTCACAGTTCAGTGCTTCAAATACTGCCAAGCTGACGACATTTCCAGTTGTACATAATGATGGAAATTACGTTGGCTTGGGGAACATTTGAATATTGACATTTTAGTCATGTTGGTCTTTATTCCTGCGTTACATTTGCACCACAAGGAATCTGCAAACCAGGGTCTGAGTAAGCTCTGATTGGAACTAAGAGAAAAGAGTAGGTAATATTTTGAGTGCTGCAACATTTACTGATCGAGTATAATGACTGATGCTAGTTTGAGGACGTGCTCCTGGAACATTTCCGAACTTAGTTCTCTTCTTGACTTACAGTTGAAGATATGGCTTCTTACAATAATGCTTTAGATCATGCCTGAAAAATGAATCTATCAATAACAGCAACTACCATGAGCTTGAAATTGGCATTGAGAACTGAAATGCTAGTCAGTGGACACTGCAGTTAAAGGTTGTGGGTATCAATCACTGAGAATCTCTGATAACAGTTCTTAAAATTAGGTGATTATATTGTCAGAAGTTGCTTGGGAAGGTTCTGTCTAAATTTTGGTGAGCAAATTTGCTGTATACTATGGAATGAGAACACACAGGCAAGAAATTCTCTGTTCAATTCATAAATTTGTGCCGAGTTCATAATCCCAAGGAGGACACTATCTAGCCTCAGCATTTGTGGCTTAAAGAAAGGCAAAGGCTTCGGTTGCACATCGTATGCCAATAATAGGAGAATTGCACATAGGCAAAGGTCAAGCTCTGCTGCAATAGCTCTCCATATTTAAATAGGCTATTATTAAACACTGTTCAGGTATAAAGAAGAAAAATTGCTGCGTTCGGGGGAAAAGAGAGAGGGGGACACTGTGCATGGCAGGGAACCGGCAGAATAGTAAAGTCAACATTTCATTATAAAAGGTACTTGCATTATGATAATAACGCCCAGAAAGATTTATGCAATTGCACCAACACAAAGCATCCAGGCAAAAAGAAAAATATTTCAGTCTATGGCAGGACAAGCTAAGACAGCCAATGATGGTACAAATACATTTCCTACTAGAAACATATATTCCTCCCTCAGAAAGTCTGTTTATAAACACACAAGTTCTCCACATACTTTCCCTTTTAAATTACAAATAAAACGGATAGTACAACAAGAACTTGCATTCGTGTAGTAGCAAAATGACCATGACAGCACAGTCAGACAAAATTTGCAACCAAGCAATATAAGGAGATATTAGGAAAAACTTGGTCAAACAGACAGATTTTAAGGAGTGTCTTAAAGGAGAAAGAAGCAGGGAATTCCAGATCTGGGAGCCAAGAGGGCTGAGGTCATTGAAGTCAATCATGGGACTAAAGAAACTTTGAGATGTTCAAAAAATGGAAGTTCTCTTGGCCATATGGAAGTAACCCGAGAGTCATTCTAGCCACACTCCAAAATAGAGTGGTTTCTACCTACACTACATTCTGTTATGTATGTGGCTAAGTCTTGCTCCATAATTGATTTCTGCGTTTCAGCTGCCTGAAGTTCCACATCCTTTTGCTCAAGTGCTGTTTCCAGTTCAGAAACTCTACGTTGCAAATGGGTGACTTCTTGATCCATCTAGAAAAAAAAAACAGAATATCAAATAAAGCCATCAATTTTTCCACAACCAGCACAGAGAAGTCTTAAATGCTCATCATATCCCAAACTTCTGATTATTAGTTGGTATTATATTTCTGCTCATTTTAGCTATAACTCACAAGTGAAGATGACGGAGGCCATTTTGGGTAACTCAGCTTATTGATCCCCTAAAACATCTACCGACCTTCCTTTATTACAGTAGCCCATCTGTCTCATACACCATTCCAAGGTTTTTACATTTGTGATTCTACTTGGAAAATCAACCAGTTATTCATGTTTTGTGAAGAGATTCCTGACTTCTACATAATGAATTTGAACTTGTGCTTCCCTATTCTAATGTCATAACTTATTTAGCTTGAAGCCGTGTTCCAGACTCACCTTCTATAAAATACCCTTTAATATCCCCTTTATAATGCACCTTCTCATCAAAACACTCAATATTACTGGTTCACCTCATTATGCATTATTCTGATAGCAAGAATCATCCCATTGCTCTCCTCTGTACCTTTGCCAAGTTCACACATTTCCCTCATCACTACTAGACCAGTATTCCAAGTATGATATGACCAAAGTAAAATGCAGTTTCCACGTGACAAGTCCAATGTTTGAGAGAGAAAGACACATATTGAGTTGCTAGCACTTGTTGGCAGCAATCATTAGCAACATTTCAGAGACAGACCATATGGCTGTGAGTGGAGAGCAGCTGGTGTAATTCCACCATTTATATAGCAAGAACATGACCATGGGACCAGTTATCTTTGCGTTAGTTGGCAGAAGCCAATAGGGTACTGAAGATACTGACTTCATCTATCAAAAAGGAGCAGGATAAACAAAACATGGATTGAAGTAAGCACCTGACATTTTTGTTTAAAAGTAAGCGTACATCACTTAAAAATGAAAGCTAATATTTCCAGAAAGTTTTTCATAAGACCCTCTCAAATTGGTGATTCCTTGGTTATGATCAGATATATATGAATGGAACCGGATGAGTGCAGTCCCAGCTGGATGACAACTGGGAGGCATTGGAAAAGAATGATGCAATCAACTGTGTCAAAGGCCGCAGCCTGGTCCAAAAGGTCAAAGTTTGCCTTTTCACAGCCACTTATGTCATTTCTGGCTTTTATAGGAGCTATTTTAGTGCTGTAACAGGGGTGGAAACTTGCATGGAGGACACTTCAGACATGGAGTTCGAGGAAATATGGGAACAAATTTGGTTGGCTGCAAAATATTCAAGCATTTTTGGAGGGTAAAGAGAGGTTGCACAAAGGACGGAGGCCAGCAAGGGTGGAAGGATCAGTTGAGGTGAGGGGTGATGATGGCGGATTTGGAGGAGAGAAGGAAAGAACCCGAGATGAAAGAACCATTAGCAATGTCAGCTAACAGGCAGCAGGAAGGAAAGGTGGGTAGCAAGAAAGTGGATCTCATGTTGATAAAGAGGAGCTCAGAGAGAACATAGAAACTAGAGAAAGCAGCAAGTTCAGGGAAAAGGTAGAGGGAGCTTTAGACAAGGTTTGGCCTGGTGGGCCAGGGGAAGGGAGGGAATAACACAGGCAGTTGCTCGGATGGTTTGATTCTTGGTAACAAAGAAATTCATGTGCTCCTCACACTAGTAATCGGAGGCAAGAGTGGAGGCAACAGCTTACTCAGTTAATTGCACCAGTGAAAGCCAAACTTTACTTCATTAGTAAGATTGATTATTTTAAAGAATATGTTAGCATAATTTGTTCATGGGGTGTTAATGTCATTGACAAGGTCAGCATTTATTGTGTATTCCCAATTTCCTTTGAGAAGGTGGCAGTGAGCTGCCTTCCTGAACCATTATAAGTCCATCTAGTGTCAGTATACCCATACTGCTGTTAAAGTGTATTTATTAGTCACATGTAAGGCCTACATTAACACTGCAATGAAGTTACTGTGAAATTCCCCTAGTCGCCACACTCTGGCGCCTGTTCGGGTCAATGCACCTAACCAGCACATCTTTCAGACTGTGGGAGGAAACTGTAGCACCCGAAGGAAACCCACGCAGACATGGGGAGAACATGCAAACTCCACACAGACAGTGACTCAAACCAGGAATCGAACTCAGGTCCCTGGCACTGTGAGGCAGCAGTGCTAACCACCATGCTGTGAGTCAGTGACAAAGAAGTAATGACAATGTTGTTCCAAGTCAAGATGATGTATTCCTGGATGGGGGGGGACTTGCAGGTGGTGGTGTTCCCAGGCATCTTTTAGGTGGTGAGGTCATGGGTTTTGTGACTTGCTGCAGTGCAAGTGTAGTTGGTACACACAGCTGCCACCCTGTGCCAGTGGCGGAATGAGTGAATATTTAAAGTGATGGATGAGGTACCTTACAGTCCTGTAAGGTACAGCATTGAACTGCTGAAGTGTTGTTGTTAGATTTACACAACCAGGCAAATAGTTAATTTTCCATCACACTCCTGACTTGTGCTTCATCATAGCAGACAGGCTTTGGGGAGTCATGATGTGCATTACTCACTGCAAGAATCCCAGCCTCCAACCTGATCTTGTAATTACAGTATTTATTTGGCTGGTTCAGTTGAGTTTCTGGTTAATGGCGACTCCCAGGAAGCTGATGGTGGGGGGGAATTTAGTGATGCTAATGATATTGAATGTCAAGAAGAGATGACTATAGTCTCTCTTATTAGAGATGGTCATTGTCTGGCAATTGTGTGGTGTGAATGTTACGTACCACCCATCAGCTGAAGTCTGAATACTAATCAGGTCATGCTGCATGGACTGTTTCAAATTCATGGGACATGACTAAAACAATCATCATTTTTAGCATCGCTCCAGGCATTTAGAATATGGAAATTAGAATGCACAATAATGCCACTGAATTCACTCTTTTTATATCAATTTTTACATTCTGGCATTGTCAAATGAACTCCACAGGAAATTTGGGACGAAGACAATATTGCTATGATCAACACAAAGACACAAATCTTTGCGCAATATTTGTGCAAGTATGATCCAAGAAATAATAGGCTATAATATTTTAGGTCACTCTGCCTTTACAAAGCGATGCAATATAACACTTATAAAATCTGTGAAGCTAACTATGAAATCACACTCAATGGTCTGAACAGAAATTCTATGTCCAACGTGGTGGTAAAATATGACACCCCCACAGCCCCCATTGGAAGGTTAAGGGAAGGAAAAATAAAGAGAGGCAGTGTTATCCATTCGGCAAACTGATAACAATTGGGGGGAATCTGGAACCTTTTCCCTTATCCAATGTGAAAAAACAAGTCAAACAAAGAAAAAGAGTGTAATATGTACCATATATACCTTATGACATGTATCCTGTGTCTCCTGCAGTTCTTTGTTCTTTAAGAGCAACTTTTTTTCCAGAGAGTTAGTCTTGGCTGGAGAGTCCATCAGTGATGTTACTGACCTGGAAACAAGAATGGGGTTATTTATGGAGTTAGTTTCAATTGTAGCGCATCATTGATTTTAAACACACCGAGGGCAATCATAAATGTAAGTGGCCAGAATTTGTTAACTTGGTGGTGCATAACTAGAGAGAGAGAGAGAAAAGCACCAAAATAGCTTTACCGTAGAAGAGTTAATCTTTCCAAAAACATGGATACCTGGTCAATGACACCATCCTGCAATACGTGAAATTCAGATGATTTGGCAAAAAGAAGTCTGCACTAACACCCAAACACAACCATGTTCCCAAGCCAGATGACAGAAGGTCACTCCACCATCAGAGCCCACCTGAGTTATGCTGCTGCTATCAGGATCATTAAGCCCATCAGACTCTACATGCTGCTGTTGGCATTTTGTATGGCCCAATATGCCATAACAGCGACAGTGCACCCTGCTATCTATACTGATTGAGGAAGAAACCATCTTGTACTAGAGAAAGGGCTTACTTTACCATTTAGCCAAAGTGAAATTACTGAAACTTTCATTCTTGCTGCAGTGCAGGCAAACTCCAAATCCAAGTGAGCTGCATTGGGAAGAGCATCAAGTATTAAATGTCAATTTGAAGAAGCTAAGCAAAGATCTACCATGTGAATGGAACCCAGTTCAGTCTGTATAATCAGTGCTTATTGAACTGAAATTATCAAATTGGTACGATGGTTCCAGACCAGGTTATGTCCACATCTACTCAATAGATTTTGATGGAAGGCACAAGGGTCAGTGGATTAATATGATTCATGTCAATCGTCTCAAGCATTTCTTGCTTCATCAGTCTCACTATTTGCCCAATCTTCGCTGTTCCAAGGAGATTTTAGTCAACTTTCTTTACTGCCAGTTTTTACAACCTGCTAAATGACTTGGGAGAAAAAGATTCAGAGTTTGAGATTGGAGTGCCATAGGTCAAACTGGGATTAGTGAATCAGTTAAATTTTTGTTAACAATTTGGCAATTTTCACAATTATTTTCTAGTGCTAGTCCGTAAATTTCCTGGTTTATTGAATTTCATTTCACAATATGTAGTCATGGAGTTCCAACTCTGTCTGGGACCTGGTACAGTATTATAATCACTATAGTAATATACCCATTATAATTATGCCCATATAGTCTCAGAAATCTGCACTGCCATTTGGGACATTGTCTAAAGCTCTGGAGTGAAAATGAACAACTGGCATTGCATTATGTTTGCATTTTAGTAGGCAGGTGAAATATGTGTTATGATCACCAAGTAGTAAGGTGATTTATTTGCAACGTATGCATTGCTTCATCTGAGTAATGTTGGCTGAACTACCTTAAAATGGACTGGCTCATTCCCTGAAAGAAAATAAATCTCAACAAAGAAACAGGATACTGCTGTTAATATGTTAGGGAAAATACCCACCACCAATATTTCAAACAAGGTTTGCAGATGATATGAATCTTGAGAAATGTGATTAACAATGAGGAGCATAGTAACTTCCACTGATTGGAGTCATACCTAACACAAAGGAAGTTTACGGTGATTGATGGAGGCCAGTCACCTCAGCCCTCGGGCATTGTTGCAGGAGTTCCTCAAGGTAATGTCCTGGATCCAACCATCTTCAACTGCTCACCAATGACCTTCCTTCCATCACAAGGTCAAAAGTGATGATTCGCTGATGATTGCACAATGTTCGGCACCATTCACAACTCCTCTGATTCCAAAGTCTTTTCTGGTTTCTTGCCAGCATTCATATTTGGATTGACAAGTGGCAAGTAACATTCATGCCATACAAGTGCTGGGCAATGACCATCTCTTAGAAGAAAGAATCTAATTTTCTCACTGTAACATTCAACAACATTACTATTGCAAGATCACCTACCATCAATACCCTGGAGATGGCCGTTGACCAGAAACTTAGCTGGACCAGACAAATAAGTTCTGTAGCTAAAAGAGGTCAGAGACAAGGAATCCTGCAGTGAGTAACTCACCTCCTGGTTATCCAAAACTTGTCCACCGACTACAAGGCACAAGTCAGGACTGTGATGGAATACTCTTCGCTTGCTCAGATAGGTGAAGCTCTAACCACACACTGACATTATCCAGGAACTCCATCCACCACAGTGACAGCAGCGTGTACCATCCAAATCCAAATCCATGACATGGGCAGTAAGTAGATCATGGGAACACCGCCTGGATATTATGCTCCAGGCCTTAAACTATCTTGGCATGGAACTGTATTGCCTTCCTTTACTGTGTCTAGGTCTATTACCTGGAATGTCCTTTCTAACAGCACTGTAAATGTGCCTATACCAAGTAGACTGCTGTAATTCAAGGAGATGGCTCACCACCACCTTCTCAAGGGCAATTAGGGAAGGGACAACAATCAGTTACGTTGAAGCAGTTTGGGTTGTTGCCTTCGAGCAGAGAAGTTGAGTAAACTTAATTAAAGTGTTAAAATTGTGCAGAGTTTTAATAGGGTGAATAAAGCAAAATTGTTTCCAGTTGCAGGAGGGTGGAGAACTAGAGTTTACAGATTTAAGGCAACTGGCAAAAGAACCAGAGGCTACATGAAGAAATATTAAATTTTTTAAACACTGAGTTATTATGATCTGCCTGAAATGGCAGTGGAAGAAGATTCAATTGTATTGGAAGAGAATTAGATAAATAATTGAAGGGGAAAAAACCTTACAAGGAAAAGAGCATGGGAATGTGTTTAATTGATAGCTCAAGCTCCAGGATCCAAATGTTCTCTTTGAGCTGTACCATGCTGAGAAACAGAGAGAAAACGGGTAGATTAGCTTTAAATCAGGGTGCCAGAAAAGGTGCTGGAAGCTATGCATGTGTGGACTGGCAAATTCCATAGGTTCAAACAGTTTGGCAGCAGTAAAATACAGTAATATACAATGACAACATGCACTGTGCAACTACTTACCAGCTCAAGTCCGCCCGGTACAGGCAGGCAGAAAGATCCAAGTGTGAGCATGTATGAGCTGGGAGAAGCAGCCTGCATACAGTGGATTGAAAACTGCGTGTCCACATTAGCAACAGTGTCAAATTTCAAAATGTTTCTAAGTGCAATGTCAGAGAAAAAAATAACCCTGGTGACACAAGTGAGGCATAATTATTTAAATGGTCTCTTTTACACTAGTGTGCTTAATATTACATGGATTTTTTTTTTGAAAAGGGTGGGCTAATAGATGCTTTCAGCCTATAACCTTTTACAGAGCCCATCTCCCTGATTTTGCTTGCAAAGATCAATCTAGCTAAAGAGGAAAAGAAGCACCCGGTTATCAAATGTGTTTATCTATCAGAATAAGATAAAGCCCGAAGGCAACTTCAATCAGGAGAAAAGCATTGAAATTTAATACTGTTTTGTTTCTGTTTAGTGAGCCCGGCGCTCAAGCGTCCGGGCTCGCTTGCCTTTATGGCCTCGCCAGGAGAGGTTCGCTCCGGCAAGGAAAACACCTGCTCCCCATGAATGGGAAACAGATGTGGTGGCCTCACCAGTGGCTAAGTCCCCCCCCGGGAGAGGCCGAGAGCAAGGCGGGGGGTACGCCTTGGGCAGTGCCAGACCGGCAGTGCTACCCTGGCACCTGGGCAATGCCCACTGGGCAGAGTGCCCACTGACACTCTGCATGTGATCAGTGGGGGAGGGCGGCGGGTCTGTCATTGGTCTGGGCAGCAAGGGCTGCATCTTGGGCCGCAGGGGGGGTGATACTTGAGGCTGCCTGCAGTGTCAGGGGCCTGACAGCTCTCTCTCTGTCAGACCCCTGCTACTGTTAATGCACATGTGCAGCATCAGAGATCTGCACATGCGCAATACCTCCCTCTACAGGCTGTTGGGCATGTTAAGCCCCGCCCATTGCCTTCTGTAGCAAGAAACAAACTCACCCAAAATGTTAAAGTCAGAGCGCATATGAAAACATGCCCAAAAACCAGATCTGGAACTCTCCCAGTTTCACGCCCAACACTTAGAAAAAATTTCGTAAAATTCTGCCCTTAGAATTGCAAATCACATTAATCATCAGTGCAGTTGACAGAAACATATAAGAGACAATATTACAAAAACACTTAGAGAATCATGTTACATGTACAGTCAAGTGTTGATATAGTAGATAAACAAGAATTTGATGATAGCTGGTCTGTATAAAAACTGCTTCCTTACAAGTAAAAAATGACGATAAAAAATATATGGGAAAGCACAGCCTAAAAAAAATCTTTTTATATTGAATAAATATAAATGAGAGATAACAATAAGAAAGAGCAAACAAGCATAGCAAGAGACAAAGTTTAAACAAAAAGGAAAATAAAATATATATAATGAGTGGTGTCGTATTGGGTTGGGGGGGGGAGGGGGGTGGTTGCTCTCTGTGGTTTAGTTCATGTGGCCAATATTCCCATTACTGGGATCCACCTTTGAAAGAATGTTTGGCTTTGTAATTGTAATGAATGTATGACTCTTTCTATCTCAAATAGCTTTCTGACTTTAGATAACCAAGAATCATAGGTTAGACATGTGGGTTTGCCAGTTGAAGATGATACCTTTAATGACAGTTATAAGTCAAATTTGTAAAAGATAGTTATGTTTTCTTCCTTCCATCCCTTCAGGAATTGTATCTAATAGAGCAGTTGCTGGAAGGTGCGGGGGGAGGATTCTCTCCAGATATTTGAGCAGATGACAAGATAGGCCTCAGAGTAGATTTCATTCCATTCATCCACCAACATCTGTTGTATTTCAACCTCCCATTTTATTTTAATGTATAAGGAATTGCTAGGAGAGCAATGTCTGATACATCCAGGATTTTACTTTTCTGCCAGTGGCACCTCGTTGAATGTTTGCAAAGTCTGACTCTAGTGGAGATGGACTTCTTAGTTTGTTTAGGTCTTCATGTTTTAAACTAAAATGTCTTATCTGCAGGTATCTTAAAGTCAGTATTTGGAAAGCCAAATTCCCCTCTGACCTGCTCAAATAGAGTATCCTGCTGAATAACTGGTGAAGAAAGGTGGGACTATATTCCGACCATTTCTTAAAGCTCTTATCGTGACATTTTTATAGATCCAATAGTGGTCAGAGCCGAGAAATGTTTGCTGAATTTATTTCCAAATATTAAGGCAATCTCATCCGTTCACTCATTCTGCAGTCTCTAATCCTGTTACCTATAAACGGCAGTGCTGTTAATGGAAGTTGGCATGCAGGCTTCTCCAGGTTCAGCCATCACATTTCTACTCTGTCGGTTAGCCAAGCTGTCATAATTTTAGTTGAGCTGCCCAAAAATAGAATTTAAAATTGAGGAGTGATAAACCTGCTTCCAGCTTAGTCAGCTGTAATGTGTTAAATCACACTCTGGGTCATTTTTCTTGCCATATAAAACAGAAGATCAGATGATCCAGCATATTTAATGTAGACATCTGGAACAGGTACAATAATCTGGGGAGGACATTCATCCTGATAACTTCAATCCATCCTAATACAGAGAGGGGCAAGATCAGCCACCGATCCAGATCACTCTTAATGTGGTGAATGATAATAGTGTATTTTGCTCCATATATTCTATCAATTGAAGATGGAACAAGAATAGAGATATTTAATGCCCTGACTGGGCCATTTAAAGGCACTGTGTCTTAATATAGTTGGGGATCTGTCCACTTATTTCTGTTGCATCAGTTTTATCATAACTAACTTTGTAACCCGGATAATAGCCAAACTTTCTAATCCTCTTTTTCAGATAAAGCCTGGATGTTGTAGGATCTGAAAAGTATAGCAGGACCTCAGCATATAATGACAATTTGTGCTGCTCTTCTCCAGCTACAACTCTTTTTATATCGATATTGTCTCATCAGGTGATGAAGTTCTTACCTGATGAAGGAGCAGCGCTCCGAAAGCGCTGCTCCTTCATCAGGTAAGAACGTGCTACCAAATAAACCTGTTGGACTTTAACCTGGTGTTGTGAGACTCCTTACTGTTCTAAAGTCTGAAATAGGTACACCCATGATGCTTGGTCAAACTTATTTTCAGGCCTCAATTCCACTACTTTGGGCATATATCATGATATTAAGGAGCCTGCGGAGATTGTCTCCAGAGTATCACCCCATTATAAATCCAGTTTGGTATAATCTCAGTTATTATCCTATTTACTCTATGGGCCAGTCTTGATGTTAGAATTTTTATTAAATAATGATATGGGGTGATATGACCCAGACTCTGTTGGGTCCCTATCCTCCTCCCGAACAACCATCATGACTGCATCTCTCCACGAAGGACCGAGTGGTCCAGTTCCTAGTAAGTAATGATAGGACTGAAGTAAAGGTGCAAGTACATCTTTAAAAGTCATATAAAATTTGTTTATGCAACCATCGGGGTCAGGTTTTTATTATTTTTGAGAGCATCTATTGCTTCATCAATTTCCAAATTGGCGATAGACTTATCCAATTCCTTAGCGTTATTTTCTGACAACCTTATCATGTTGATGCTTTGCAGAAAGTCATTAATTTTTCTCCTATCCCAACAACCATCAGAATCCTTGTACAATTTCCTGTGGAAGTCTGCAAAAGCAGAAGAGAAAAATGATGGGGTGTTTTTGACTTAAGTTTTGCAACAATATTGCATGATTGCTGTTTTCTTAATTGAAATACCAACAAGCAGCTCGCTGCATTCATATATCTCTGGTTTTGCGAATCTTCCTTTGACTTGTTCTGAAAGCAAACTATCTAGATCTCTGCCAGCCTTTGTGAGGGAGGCCATCAAAGCTGATGAATGCTGCTTTTTGTGTTACTGTTCCAAATTATTTATTTCCTGTTCTAATTCAATCCGTTTTAATTCATTTTTCTTCCTTTTGGCACAAGCAAATGAGATGACGCAACCTCTTAAATATGCCTTCGCACAGTGCCATAAAATCAGGGGTTAAGGTATCCGGTGCTGCATTGAGTTCTCATAGAAATCCTACAGTGCAAAAGGAGGTCACTTGGTTCATCAAGTCTGTACCGACAACAATCCCACCCAGGTTCTATCCCCATAATCCCACATACTTACCCCACTAACCCCTCTAACCTTCACAATCCCGGACGCTAAGGGGCAATTTAGCATGCCAATCAACCTAATCCGCACATCTTTGGAGTGTGGGAGGAAACCGGAGCACCCGGAGGAAACCCATACCAACACAGGGAGAATGTGCAAACTCCACACAGACAGTGACTCAAGCAGGGAATCAAACCCAGGCTCCTGAAGCTGTGAGGCAGCAGTGCTAACCACTGCGCCACCATGCCATCCAAGCGATGCATTCAAATGGCACCTCTTTGAGGTAGATTTTTGTCGCAGATTCCATGTCACAGCTAACGGCCCATGATCAGAGAGAGCTATTGGCAAGATGTCTGTGGAATTATTCCATCGGCCTCTGACTTAGTTGTAAAGAAATAACCAATGCGTGAGTAAGAGCAGAGTAAAATGTAAAGTCTCTGCTACTCTGCAACAGGCGCTGCCATGTGTTACTAGCCCAGCTTCCAGAACATGATTTCTCATTGATTTGCTCATCTTGGAGCAGTGGTTTGATGATGCTGAGAGCCTATCTGCCATTTGGGAAATAACAATTAAAATCCCTTCCCAATAAGTGCAATCCTGTACTTTTATCAAAGATAAGATTGAAGATCTGGCGGCACGGTGGCACAGTGGTTAGCACTGCTGCCTCACAGTGCCAGGGATCCGGATTCAATTCCGGCCTCAGGTTACTGTCTGTGTGGAGTTTGCATATTCTCCCCGTGTCTTTGTGGGTTTCCTCCGGGTGCTCCGATTTCCTCCCACACTCCAAAGACGCGCGGGTTAGGTGGATTGACCATGCTAAATTGCCCCTTGGTGTCAGGGGGATTGGGACTGTAAATGTGGGGGTTTACGGGGATAGGACCTGGATGGGATTGTTTTTGGTGCAGGCTCGATGGGCCAAATAGTCTCCTTCTGCACTGTATATTCTATGATTTTATCTTTTTAATAAATTGTGGGTCATATCCATTTATCAGTGATATCTCTGCCTCATCCACTGTTCCATTAAGCAATATGAACATGTCTTCGGTGTCCTTATGTTGTGAGTGGATACAGAAATTCAGCAATTCGTGGAATAAGATTGCGACATCCCCTTTTCTCCCTGATGCACGAGGGGAAAAGTTTGGTTTGTCCAAGATCTGCCCAGCTTATTATGTTCAATATCGGCCAAATGTGTTTCATGTAAAAATGAAATTTTGCAGCACAGATATTTCAACTGAGAGTATATTTTTTCCCTTAATCCCTTCATATTATAACTAATTACCTTTAATGCATCCATAATAATCTGTATTCAATTGATATGACAGGTGTACCCAGCTTGACAAATAACATAATGAGAGAGAAAAGAGAACATCGGGCGGGCAAGTATCCATATAGTGGCTTTAACATTATTCCCTTGAGAATACCGTGAGGTAGAAACTACACACACAAAAGCTTTAACCGCAAATCTGACCCATTTCCAAGTGGGGCTGGGCCGAAAATAATTTAAATCAACAAAAGTGAGGCTTAGTGTCCAACTCGATAAATACATAATTGCGTATAATAACAAGGAATCTCCGGAGCAGACCTTCTGGTACTCAAGCCTTCAGCTGCATTGGTGATAGGGCAGCTGAACGAACTTTCCCGTCTAAACAAGCACAGCCATCTGGACTTGGCTACGTCAGCCAAGACTGCTTGGCTCCCCCTGTCCAACTGTTCCTATCCCCAACTGTTATAAGAAGTGGCTAAAAACTTTCTAAACATTTCTGAATCAACAAAATAAAGTGTATATAATAAAGCAAAAAATACTCAGCCACATGTAAAGTAATACTGAGGACATGGTGGCACAATGGTTAGCACTGCTGCCTCACAGCACCAGGGACCAGAGTTCGATTCCAGCCTCGAGTGACTGCCTGTGTGAAGTTTGCACATTCTTCCAGTTCTGTGTGGGTTTCCTCCACAGTCCAAAGATGTGTAGGTTAGGTGGATTGGCATGGTAAATATCCCCAAAGAACAGTACCACATTGGCTAGCGAACATTACACCAGATTACCTGAGCTGCACCCATCACGTTGACCGCAATTGAGTTTTAGTTAGCCAACCCAGTCCGTGGGTAACATACAAGTTAAGGAGTCTGCAATTTAAAGTTTCATTTTGTTCCTACTGATGTCTGAGACGCATCTCACCACTGTTTTAACACTGCCTACCCTCATTGTGCCCCTGAAGCAGACCCGTCTGCATCTCGAACCATTGGGCGGCTATGCAGGGAATCACTTTGTCGTTGATTTCTATCAGCGGTATGCCGTCCGATGATGTGCATGTCTCTCTCTCTAACCACTCGTCCTCAGAGGCTTGCAGTGATGCCCAGGTGCTTCAGTCCCTCTGCAGCCTCCCATGCCGATGAAAAGGTTTTGCTTCCATCCTCAAAATGGACTCTCAGCATCAATGGGTAAGGCGTTTGGATTCTTATGTCCTTCTCCCCAAGCTGCTTAATATCCACAGTTTTCACTGCAGAACTGGTGAGTAGTGCTGATCTAGTATGATTCACCTTCCTTTGAATTGGAAGTTTTTCTCACCCCAAGCCTTGATGAGAATGTACTGTTTCATCTGGAAGCTGAGAAATTCCACCACAAATGACCTCAGGGGTGCATTAGCGTCTGATGGCTTTGTTGCAGCTGTGAGCCTGCTCTAGTTGTGGAGGAACATCGACCAGGAGTTTAAAATGTCCTCGAGAAAGTTTTCTACCCACCTGGATAACGTCTGAGTTTTATGGCACCCCATAAATTCACAGGTATCCCATCTCATGAAATTTGAGGTGCTCACATCGATCCTCTAACAAAAAAGAGTAGTTGTCATTGCATTTCTTGCTATCCTCAACCGTATCAATTCTGTTCTCAGACTCCATTACCCACTTTCCCGAACTGCTGACAGTTTGTTACTGTTCTGAGGTTGAAATATTCATTTTCCCAAGGGCTTCTTTAACTTCTTTTCTGAATTTTCTCAGTTCAGTCAGGCTGTTGCTCAGCTCAGACCTTTCCATACCCGAGTGCGGCGTTCAGCAGCCCTGTTCCTGCCATGCAGAGAGGGGCAGTGGCTTCTCACTCCCTGGAGCATTTTTAATTCATCTCTCTTCCATCTTGTACTTCGGGACACAGAATGAACCAATCTATACTTGGAAAGTACTTTGCGGTGATTTAATTAGTGGATAGAAGTGGATTTATGTTAGGGACAAACTGAGCAACACTCAGCAGGCAGCCATTAGGTTCACCCACAAATACCTATGTTGCCGTTGTATGGAATTCCTCTGCCTATTATTGTTCAACACTATATTGCAAACATGTTAAATGTGTACATGTTAATGACATAGCAATACCAGGTTCTCAAATCATCATATCCATTGCTGCATTCCTAAATAATTGACCAAAAATTATGCCAGGTCTAGCCTCTGCATTGCAATCACATTACTTCATCCCATAATGAGCCACCCTGTACTATGTTTGATTATCAGGTCCCCTCATGCATGCATATAGTTTCAGCATATTTCCATAGGTGTCCTGCAATATAACTACAATCAGATTTCAACACTGCACACTTTGCCAGGCTCATACATCAGATCTTGTCATCTTGGCTCAGTTGGTAACACTCGCACCTCTGGTAGGTTCAAGCTGCACAAGTATGGTTAATATTGCACTATACCATATAAAAGTGAATTATTATGCTCGCTTATTATTGGGAATGGGCAGCAAGACAGCAGCTCTCTCTATTTCTCTCCTTCCTTCATTCATTGTAACTATTCATTCCCTCTAAACTTGTAGCACTGTTCTCTCAGGTCCAACTTTGACTTGGTCATTAAATCTGCTGACAAAGACAGCGCTGCTGCTGTTTGGCGAACAGATCTCTAAACTGATGGGGTTTGAATGATAATTCTGACACATTCTACAAAATCCACCTTGACCAAAGAACAAAGAACAATACAGCACAGGAACAGGCCCTTCGGCCCTCCAAGTCTGCACCGCTCCCTGGTCCAAACTAGACCATTCTTTTGTATCCCTCCATTCATGTGGCTATCTAGATAAGTCTTAAACGTTCCCAGTGTGTCCGCCTCTACCACCTTGCCCGCAGCGCATTCCAGGCCCCCACCACCCTCTGTGTAAAATACGTCCTTCTGATATCCGTGTTAAACACCCCTCCCCTCCCCCCCCCCACTCACCTTGAACCTATGACCTCTCGTGAACGTCACCACCGACCTGGGAAAAAGTTTCCCATCGTTCACCCTATCTATGCCTTTCATAATTTTACACACCTCTATTAGGTCACCCCTCATCCTCCCACAAGCCCAACAATGAGCATCCAACATCTGCTTCACTGACTGTCACTGGCCCTATCTCCTCTGGAAATCTTCTCTCTCATAACCTCTAACATCACAGTCCCCAGTCTACCTCCGTCCAAAAATCCACAATTAGAACTGTCCAGTAGACCGATTGCACAGTATTTAATGTAGGTGACAGAGGTTTAGCCCACCAGCTATAGAACTGGTGAGAGCTCCGTCAACCTATTTTAAGAAAGGTTTTCAGCATTAAGCACTAATCAGGCCCTTAACTGGGCCATGGCAGGTCTTTCCCAGGAATCAAAGATCCCGGGACAGAAATCCCACGCTTGAGCGATGTTGGCTAGGGGCCATGAAGTTGTACATTGCTCAGCAAAGCCATTTGACTGCACTCACTTGATCAGGCATCGAATGCCTTTGAATGAGGGTCTAACCAAGGCCCAATACAGGCTTAGCAATAACCTCCCTACTTTTCAATTCTGTTCCTCCAGAAATAAAATCTAGTGTTTGTTTTTTTATAAATGGCCTTCCAAACCTCAGTGCAACTTTTAGTGATTGATTAATTTGATCCCTTTGTATTGCAACCTCATCTAGACTTGCATCGTCCAAGTGATATGTGCCCTTCCCATCAAAATGTACTAATTAGAATCAGTAGTGTTGAACTTTAATCACCAATTGTGTTCTCCTTCTGCGAGCTTATAAGTGTCTGCCTGTCAATTTTTCAGACCATCACATTCCCCCCTCTCCAATTTGGTGTCATGAGCAAATTTAGAAATATTGTTTTTGATTCCAAACTCCAAATCATTAAAATAACTGTGAAGAGTACTGATCTTTCTTGAACAGCATTTTCCACCTTCTGAATAGCTACCCTTCCTTTACTCCAACTCTCTGCTTTCTGCCTTGAAGCCAGCTGGCAATCCGCTCTGCCAATTGTCCCCAGACTTCACATTCCTGGACCTTATTCATGAGTCTATTATGAGGCACCTTATCAAGGCCCTCTTGAAAATTCAGATAGAACATATCTATTGTATTAGCAATGTCTACTCCCTCTGTTACCTTTTCAAACAATTCAATAAAGGTTGGCAAAGTAGGCTTTATCCTTTTCAAATCCATGCTGACTATTCTGTTATATTTCTCATTGAGGTTTTTCTGTTCTCTCCTTTTGTAAGGATTCCATTATCCTGCTTTTCACCAATGTCAAACTCGCTGGTCTGTAATTCCCTGTACATATCTGTCTCCCTTCCAGAGAGATATGTATTAACTATCCATCAGTCCTCTGGCATGACTCCTTGTTCTATCAAATTATTAAATCTGCTGCCTCTTCCCTGCATTCTTTAGAAGTAAGTGAATGAAATCCATCCAGACCAGAAGTTTTATCTTCTTTTCAGTTTATTCAATACATGCCCTTTTAAAAAAAAATTAAACATGCTTAGCTCATTACTCATCCCATCATGTCATTCAAAGACATGTTACTTGATCTATCTCTATGGTAAATACCAAAGCAAAGTAATTATCTACCATCTCTGGCATCTCCCTATCATTACCCGCATTGTAATCTGGTCTATTCTTTAATAGTTCCATTCCCATCACAGCCTTCCTTTTTTAAAAAAATGATGCACCTGTAAGATATTTTACTACTTTGTTTTATGTTCTTGATAATTTAATTTCATATTTATTGACTTCTCTCCTAATCCCTTTGTATTTTCTCTCATTTTCTTCTCACTTGTCTACTGTCCACACATTTAATCTAAGAGTCTTTCCTAACCAAACGTTCGTTTCTGGAGTGGAATTTGAACTCAACTCTAGAAAGGGACCAAAATTCCCCAGACTTCAGTTGGGCAAGGATTGAGTCTGTCGCCTTAGGTCACTTGGCCATCCTGACAAAAGCGTAAAGAATTATAAAAGCAAAGGAGTTTATCTATACACTGGGACAACCTACAGATAAACCAGCAGCAAGAGCCAAAAGACAGGAAGGTGGACACCAGCAGCAGCCTTTGTTCAAATGGTAACTGTGGTCGCACTTGGAAATTTTGATCCTCGCTTGGCAAACAAGCAAGAATTCTCTACAAGTTAACTGCTGCTTGGACATCTTGGAAGTTTAATGTAGCAACATCCTTTCATGGAAAGATCTTTATAAAATCAATATTTAAAAGGTCAACAGATAATTACCCTGAAGCACATATTGTACAGGCATTTCAAAACACAATTGCCAGACTTTCTTGTTACACAAATACATTGCTCCTTTGCAGATCTACTAGCATTACACCGAGGGTGAAAGTGTTAACTGAGTGATCGCACTTACTCGGAGCAGGAGAGTGCAGTCAGTGTCTTGGTAAAGGACAATCCCACGAATGGCAAGTCCTCGCCTGTAAAACCCGACTTGTTCAGCTGCCGTGTCTTGATCGTCGGGCGCGAGATTTTCTCCGGCTCATCGAAATTGGACACATCATCGTCACTTTCCAGTGTGGGTACAAAAGGGGGTGGAACTGCAAAGGGAGCACAAGATATGCTGGAATCCGGCAAAAGTATAGTGAACGAAGAGGAAACAGCCGGCATGCAATCGTATCAATAAAAATGAGGAGTGAGTCACTACTGGAGCTGTGTATTCAATAGGCTGTCACAGCTCGTTACATCAGTTTGAGGTAAAAGTGGATCTTACTCACAGATAACCTGACAGCCATATAGCTCAGGATGATCTCTAATATTGCTCTGCAGATGCATCCAAAAGCTTCGTTCTTACATATACACTGTACATCTCTGAAAATACTGTGATGCACAGGAGGAAAATTATAAATAATGGCCCTGGCTCCACCCATCCTTATGCCACAACACAAATGACTTCTTATTTGATGCGAAAACAATTGTGGCAATAGAAAAGTTTATAATGGAAATACAATACTGCAATAATTATTATGAAAAGTAAAGGTTAAGATCCACGTAGCTACATTGTGGGTTTACTCTTGGCTTCCACAATACCTAGTACACAGCTAACCAATAAAGAAGAAACAGGTTTCAAAGGCAATTACTTACAGAGCATCCTGGTACACCATAATCATCAATACATTTTGTAATAATCCTAATTCATCAAGAGCCCTCCTTGGAAATGACTAATCTGATAATGCTGCAGAACCAATTGACAATGGCAGACTGCTGCTGCCTGCAGAAACTTTCTTTCTGCACTGCAAGTACAATTTTTCAGTAATGAATATGCTAGTAGCCAAACTCAGTCAGCACTGCAGTACTTGTGCCAATCTACTTTGTCCGAGAAACTGCAGGTTTAACCATGACAGCTCTGAGCTGGTCAGTCCTGCAGCATATTCTTCATGTAGGGTCATATTGTTGACACCTCCCCAAGAACACGAGATTAGCTGAAGGGAACCTTCCAAAAGACACAGAGGCAATCCCCTTTGTTGTTGGGAGCATAAACATCTGCAGGCAGTACAGCAGTCAGGCACATTGTCGATCTAAGCCACGCAGCCACTGATTTTACTTTGCTATTTGGTTGGACTGTGCCATGTGGCAGGGAAGCTGCAGAAATGACAAGAGGCTTCACAGGTCATCTTGCAGGCAAACTAACAAGCCTGCGATCCATCCAAAGGTTCCCAGATAGATACCAGACCACTCTAGCAGCAAAATGCATTGTCCCCCTGCATTACCAAGACTCTGACAAGGTTTGTGCAGAGATGACACTTCACTGACCAAGATTCAAAGCAGAATGTGGAGATTAAAAATCTTTAGCATCATATAAGTTTGTGCAACGTGCACAAGATGCTACTGTTCCCACCTGAAATATATCTTTTTGTGTATAAAGCATTGCAGAATCTGAAGCAGAGGAAAACCATGGCACAGTAATATTGTAGAAATTATGGAGAATCTATTGTAAACAATAGTTATAACAGATCAGATCCTTGTGGAAGGCATTACTACACTCCTTGACATTTTTAAACACACTATTCCAATTCTTTAGTTTAGCTTCACATTATCAATCACACAACGTACCATCTCCCATATCCTTTCATCCAGTAAGTATTCCTGGTTTTATTCCTGGTTTAAGGGCAGAATCACAATACCAGAAAATAGATTCGAGTCAAAGAGGCAATTTCTGCTGTTTCCCTATTCCATGGATTCATTTTTACTTTTTAAAAGAAATCAACTAATAGCTGAGATCAAGTCAGAGATGGTCACTGATTAATAGATTGACCCTCAAGAAAGCTTCAACCTACAATGGATGAGAGAGAGAGTCAGGCACCTCCCAGTCCTTAATGCATCCCCACCCTGAATGGGTGACTTTTGTTCTCAATGTCATTCTCACTCTGCAGCAGTTTTACTTTGTTCCCTTTTGGAAATACATCCCCTATTATTGCTTCAACACTTGCAGCTACACTTGTAGTGTCTGCTTTTTTTCCTTGAAGTTTGTTAATTTTTCTTTGAAGTTCTCTCCCCTCCCCTACCATGCACCATTCCTCGAGTGAAGTTAAACCAACCAACATCCAGCTCTCTATTAATGCGGTACCAGAAGCCACCACCAGATGGCAAGCAAGAGCAGGCTAGCCCAGCTCACCCATCCATTTTTCTCCTGTGTGTGTGAAGTAGCAACCTTCCTTTGGCCGGCTCAATCGACAAGAATCAGGAACCAACCACAACATTGCTTTTCGCAGGGAAACTTCCACCTAGTTCCTCTGTTCATAAATAAAAAGTCAGTGCCAATATATTCTAATTGACTGTTGGGGCTACAACGTTTTTGCACTGACATTTTTCCACTTTACAAGCTTACACAAATTTCAATTTTATAAGGCATTTTGGGTTCCATGTCGAGATCTGCCCCCTCATTATTAAACATTCAAGTTGCTCCAATGTAAAAGTGATGAGCTATACCATACTATTAAAAGATTACTCCCACTCCCCTAATGGGTAAACCAATGCTGAGTCAGCCAGACTAGAAAAGGTTGCAGATTCAGCCCCTTTGTAAGCAAATATTACCAAAAGGGGATATGACAATTAATCTGAGTCCTTTGGCCAGAGGGGGCAGGAAGGGAGGAACAAACAGCCTGGATAACAATTGGCCTTTTGGCTAAGATCAAATGTAGTTTTTAAAAAGTAAAAAGTTTATTTATTCGTCACAAGTAGGCTTACATTAGCACTGCAATGAAGTTACTGTGAAAATCCCCTCGTCGCCACACTTAGTCTGGCACCTGTTCGGGTACACTGAGGGAGAATTTAGCATGGACAATGCACCTAACCAGCACGTCTTTTGGACTATGGGAGGAAATTGGAGCACCCAGAGGAAACCCATGCAGACACGGGGAGAACGTGTAGACTCTGCAGACAGTGACCCAAGCCGGGAATTGAACCTGGGTCCCTGGTGCTGTGAGGCAGCAGTGCTAACCACTGCCGCCGTGCCATCCCGTTTTTAATCCTGCAGCTGGTCTAAGCCAATGAGGTTACATGGAGGCTTCACCTGAAGCAATTTTTTAAAGCCATCTCGGCCTTTTGGCTAAAGTGAAGCTCAGATCAAGCCCAGGAGGGGGTGTAATGCCTCACCCTGTCAGCTTGAATCTTGTTAGACCGAACCCAACAGGAGGAATGGCCTGTCTTCATCAGCTTGGATCTGTTTTGTCTCTCTTGTGGGGCCTCTGATTGGGCCAAATTGGATTTTTGATTGGAATGAAGTACCAAAAAGATACAAAAAAAACCAATCTGACAATGAGTACTGCAAAATTCACTTATATTTCAGGTTTGTGCTGATTATCGCAGGATGGTTAAATAGCATTCCAACACAGACTGCTTGGGGTAAGGTATCAGAGAGCTGGCAGCACTCAAACATTAGAATGACATGTCTTCCCTAACAAAAAAAAGAGAAAAACAACACAGCAATGGGTAAAGCAGGTTTGTATAGTGACCAGAGTTGGTCACTCAGGATTAGCAAAGATGAATCCGGATGAAACTGTTTTATCCTGGTGATAAAAATGATTTGATCAGCAGAAACTGAATAATTTATTCTAACATACTTAAAACGAGAAAGGAAGATGGAAAATAGGCGGCAAACAGATTGCCGGCTGACGTAGGGTTCAGCTGCACTTCCCTTGCAGCACTGAAGGGGTTAACATGCAGCTTAGAGACTATAATTATGCTGTGGATCAATATGAGCCTATCCTTCAGAGGGATGGAACACCTACACACTGTTCCTGTTCTGTAGCACTGCTTACATTGGCAATTTTGTTTCCATGGCATCCTATTCCATTCAGACATTAATGCAGCATTATATAGTACATGGATGGGTTCAGAAAATAAACCAAAAACATGCTCACATCCCTGAAATGTCATAACATTCCTCCTGAAGATGATCAATAACCGATATAAATCGACCCACTCTGGAAAGGAGACGAACAACAATCCAGTTATAAAATGAATTGAAATGACTGTACCCTGAGTGATGCCCAATATTCATCCTGTCGCCATTACAAGTCCATAACAGGTTAGCACATCAGTTTCCCATATTTCAGCAGCACCGTCTGCATTAAGTACAGACTACCAGAGCAACAGTTCACAATTCCCGTTTCTGGAGGCAAGAGCTCACTGGTTCTACAGTGCAGTGTAGATTTTCTTCATTGTATATTCATTAATGCATGACTCATACTAAAGTCCCAGTTATAAACCCACTGAACAGGTGACTGTAATGATGTATAAAGTATTATAAACAGAACGCTAAGCAAAAGCCAAATAACAACTAGTGCAGAATGTGTGCACACATCACTGGCAATCACATCCAAGCTAATATCAAGCTTGTCACACTACAGGTAAAATTGGTCATCATTAAATCCAGTATAGTGCAACAAATAAAACAATTCACCCCTATTTCCACTCAACTAACTAATGCATTGATCAGTGAGCTACAGAGCTATGTCTGTTATCAATTATACCGTCTACTGCACAGCTGGGAAGCACCTCAGACACAACATGTAAACTGGGCCTCTCTTGTTCTCCCCATGCCTTGAAATTTGTAACCAGTCCATAAGGGACTCAACCAGAATTTTGGTACCTAGCCCTAAAAAGGGAATGTTTCCTCCACCTGAGGCACAAGGAACAGGGTAGCCAGCTCCTCTCATGGCACTACTTTTTGCCTTTTCTTACACTTCACATACTCTCTATATAATGCTGCTGGTTTGTAGGAAGTCTCACAACACCAGGTTAACGTCCAACAGGTTTATTTGGTATCATAAGCTTTTGGAGCACTGCTCCTTCATCAGGTGAGCAGCACTCCGAAAATTCGTGATACCAAATAAACCCGTTGGACTTTAACCTGGTGTTTTGAGACTTCTTACTGTGCCCACCCCAGTCCAACGGCGGCATCTCCACATCATTATACAGAGAGGAATGCCATTCCGGCACTTTTGTGGAATAATTGAGCACAATATTGGGGCATAAGGCAAAATACTAAAGCACATCTTTATATATGTTAAAACATTCTATAAGTGTTTAAATTACTTTCAACAAAAAAAATCCAGAGCTCCCTCGATGATAAAAGATAATTGAAATTTAGATAAAGAAAAAGTGTGCTTATGACAGGTGTCAGGTAGAAAATACAATTGAGAACCAAGAGGAATACAGAAAGTTCAGAGGGAAACAAAAAAATCATTAGAGAAACGAAGAGGGATTATGAAACAAGACTGGCAGCCAATATAAAAGGGAATCCCAAAGTTTTCTACAGGCATATAGATAGTAAAGGGGGTGGTAAAAGGAAGAATAGGGTCGATTAAGGCCATGAAAAGAAATTTAAAGTTTTACACAGGGAGGCAGGGAGCATGGCTGAGGTACTAAATGAATACTTTGCATCTGTCTTTACCAAGGAGGTAGATGCTATCCAGGGCATGGTAACAGAAGAGGAAACTCAAAAGCTGTAACACCAGAGGCTTGGGTGAGAATAATGTAGACTCGAAGGTGGGCTAAAAAATACATATATTGATGATGGCAAAGCACACAATGACACCTTCATGCAAAGGTGTTTATTTATACTCCTAAATAAACAAACCTAAATACAAGTCTAATGGGCACTATAAGTTCATAAAACACTTTCAAAAATATCCATGACCGTGGCATCTCCCAACCATGGAGATTTGCACATGTGCAACTTTTGTCCAAAATCATAACTCCTTACGCCATTAAAAACTAGCCTGTACCTGTTAAAAGGTGCGTCCAATATGGTTGGAGTAGGTGCGAGAGTCATGCAATAAATCTGGTCTGAGAAACAGCGAAAATGGCATAACACTGAAAGAGGGGTGTCAAAAGTTCTAAGGCTGCAAAGGAGACTGTAGTTGAAGAGCTGGAAAGTGGGAGAGATGTCCTGTAAGGCATCATGAGGTCCTCCACACACACTAAGAATGCAGTGGGAGCAGATAACTGCAGAGATCAATGCCAGGACCAATGCATCTTCAATGTCCTACGAGCCTCAAACACTGCTCACATCTTCACTTCCCCTTCACTCACATACCAACAACCTCCAATCAAGACCCATCATATACTTTACCTCACCTTCACATACTTAACACTCTTATGAAGCCTCACACCCACATTTCAACTTGAACACAGTCAACTATTCAAACTTGGCATCCACATTGGTCAAACAGATTGTACAGTTCAACAACAATTCGCTCTCTGTCTTGCAGGACAATATAGCACAAGGTGTGATGTAGCAGGAACTACCCAGAGTGGACATGCCAGAATGTCCTAACCCTCATGAGGAGACAGTGCTGAGCACAATTTCGATATTCACTGCTGAGTTTGTAGCTAGCAACAGGGCAGAAAGCACGGAAGATAACAGTATTCTAGGAGCTAATCCTCCTTCTAACAACCCACATTCACTTTTGAATTACATGCTGCAGATGATTAGAAGATGCATGCAACTCTTAATTTCTCCCCCCTCCCCACATCAAAGGGCAAACCTGGACAAACACTTTGCAGGTGAACTCCAGAGTTTTCAGGGAGTGGAAGCATTCTTTCAGCATGCCAATCATCTGCTCCACCACATTTCATTGTACAAATGTTTCACACTAGTGTGGGGGCTGTGCACCAAAACCATTAGCCATTCCATCAGCAGATAGCCTTCTTCAGCCAGTAGCTAGCCGTTACCAGGGTGGCTCAAATGCAGCTGGCATAGTAGACCGCTACAAAACAAAGGCATCTGGCATTGGCCTGTATGATTGGTTGCTGATATTCACGTTGAGGGAGTAGAATCCCTTTCAGTTGCAACACAGGGCAAAGTTGACATGCGAGACCCACAATGAAAAACTTGAGCAGTATATGGCACCATGGTGAAGTTTGCAATCAGTGCAAAGCTACAAGCTCACTCAGCTGGTTGCTCTCTGGAAATGCAGAATGAAATGTAGTTAGCTCACATTGAATAAAGAACCTCTGTGGCATCCCTTATGCAACAGTGGATGGCAAACTGTAAGGTGTTGCAAATATCTCCAACTCCAACCTGCAGGGGCCAGAGGCATAAAGCTTCATCTGTAGTCACCTTCACAGCCACTTCACCCTGCAGCAATGACAGATCTCAGTGAGGGGATCTTTACTGAAGCACAGCTGTCACACAAAATTCCTCCCCTACATTCAGGTACTCATTGTGCATCCTGCTTTCATATGCTGACAGTCCTCCACCCCCTCCATTCCCTTCCACTAGGTTGTCCTGCTTTGTTTGGTCTCTGTTCATTCTCCAAGGGGAATGCCCACTTATGCACTAGCGTCAAGGAGCAATGGATTTGTGCAGAAGCCTGAAGTCAATAAACACCGCTTCAGCACCTGTCACACCACTACCTGTACCATACTGCAACTTGAAACAACAATAAAAAGTAACACTTGTAGAATGGTAGCAACAACCAGGAAAAAGTGAAAAGCAACTAACCTGTAAGCAGTTGAATCTTTTAAATAGCTTCTTCCTGTTGCTGAGCAAGTGCTCAGCTGTGTGTGGCGAAATGAGGGCATAAGCTGGAGGAGTGAACTCCAAAACAACATCACTGGCATCAAATCAGTTGTGTGATGATTTAGTGTCACAATCTGTCTGGTCTTCACAGGTATTGAGGAAGTTTACCGCATGCACACTAATGCCCTCAGTGTAATGTCTGGTGCAATTTGCCCCACAAGCATGTGCGTGAATGCCACTGATGCCATTCTAGAGTTCCAAGAACACTCATTGCACCCAAAAAAGGTGCGTCAGCAAGCTCAGTGTCTCACTCTGGAAGTACTGAAACAGTCATGTCCATATTTGTTCCCGTTTCAACAGACAAGACCTCTGCCTCTCAAAGGAGAGAATCTTTCAAACTGCACACAATGATAAAGTTGCAGTCGTTAGCTAAATGGGCCATATTAGGCCCAACACTAAGGATTAGAGAAGTTCAACACCATTTGCGACTCCTCAAATAGGGAAGCAGTCCATTTCCAAAAGCAGCAAGAGTCGGACAATATCCAGGCTTGAGATGGCAAGTGGCCAGTAAAATTTGTGGAACACAAGTGCCAGCCAATGACCATCTCCAGTAGGAGAGAATCTAATCATCGTCCCTTCACATTCAATGGCAAGGCTGAATCCCCCATCAACATCCTGGGGGTTACCATTGACCAGAAACTGAACTGGACCAGCCACATAAATACCATGGCTGCAAGAGCAGGTCAAAGGCTAGGAATCCTACCGCAAGTAACTCACCTCCTGACTTCTCAAAGTCAGGGCACAAGTCAGGAGTGGGATGGAATATTCTCTATTTGCCTGAATGAGTGTAGCTCCAACAGCACTTAAGAAGCTCGCCACTATCCAGAACAAAGTAGCCTGCTTGATTGGTACTCCATTCACAAACATCCACTCCCTCCACCACCGGTGCTCAGGAGCAGCAGCGTGTATTATCTACAAGATGCACTGCAGAAATTCACCAAGCTTCCTTAGACAGCACCTTCCAAACTCACGACCACCACCACCTAGAAGGGCAAGGGAAGCCGGCACATGGGAACATCACGACCTGCAAGTTGCCCTCCAAACCACTCACCATCCTGACTTGGAAATATATCGCTGTTCTTTCACTGTCACTGGGTCAAAAACCTGGAACTCCCTCCCTAACAGGACTAAGAGTGTACCTACACTACATGGACCGTCGTGTTTCAAAGCAGCTATCACTACCTTCTCAAGGGCATTTAGGGATGGGCAATAAATGCTATTCTAAACAGCGAAGCCCACATTCCAAGAATGAAAAGAAAGTAGGATCTTTCTTCCTTACTGACAAAAAATAGTGGGGGCAATTCTCCCAAAAGTGCTGAATTGATGGAAAAACTGTTCTAGATCACGACTGTTTTCTCAGTTTAACTTCACACTCGAATCTCCACTCTGTGCATTCATGAATCTCATTAAAAACTCAGGGGAATGGAGTCTATTCGCGCCGGAGTCTGACAGTTCTGGAACTCTATGCCCCCCCCCGGTGGGCAGTGCCAGGGCATAGGCTGGCACTGCCAGGGTGCCCACGCCCAGGGGGCACCACCTCTGCCACCCAACCTCCTGGGGGATCCCGATTGCCCCCTCCTTCATTCCGGCGGGGTCTCCCACTAGTTCCCTAAGCATGGGGAACTACTCTAAACCTCGCCGGAATGAAGTACTCCTGGCAGGGTGGGAGATTTAATCGGGGCCGGCAAGTTCCCAATAATGAAATGCTAAATATATTTAAACGACATAAAAAAAAAAGATTCAAATGACTTACCTATCTTCCCGCTGGTTTCCAGCGTGGTCTGGACTCTGACTGTTCTCTGGCTCTGGGAGATGCGCATGCATTCCTGGCACATGCGCAAATCCCAGAACAAGGTCAACGACGCGATTCTCCGAGCGCGACTCGCCAGAAGAGTTGCGGGTCGCAATGGGAGAATCGCCCCCAGTGTTTCGGAAATTACTATGCTGTTGCACAATGCAGCTGAGGCTGACTTATTAAAATGCAACGGAAGCCTGTCATGGTCTCTCTCACCAAGGATTGCCAATTTATACTGATTGATAAATTTGACTAGGTTACTACGGCTAAATTTACACTACAACTGTGAATTGATTAACAAGTGGTTTTACCTGACAGAAGTGCTCAGGTTTTGCAGTGTAAATCCAGGGTCAGGGTCTAACCTGTCTCTACAGTGAAGTAGGGCAAGACTCTCTCCACTCACCACTTTGCTCCAGAGTAAGGTTGAACCCAGAGATGTGGGGGAGGAAACTCTCAACTTTAGCTGAAACAAACACCCAGATTCCTGAACACAACATTGGGACTTGAACATTCCTTCACTTCACTGGATCAATATCTAAACCCCAAAGTGTACGTAGGACTCAACATTTGTTTCAGAATATCAAGAAAGTAGTAACAACTTTCGGAAAAAGACAACTGTGCCAGAGAGGTTGGCGAAAGCAGCATTTTTTCTTTTCTATAGGTCTGCATACTGTCAGCAATAAAATCACAAGTTAAAATATTCATGAAATTTTCTTGGAATAGCAAGTACATTACTGCAGCTCCTCAGCCAGCACAGTATCAACATCAAAGTTACCAAGTTCTTTATAATTGCTTCAGAATAAAAGTGAATTTTGTCGGTCGACAAAATTGAATTGTCACAACTGCTGGTCAGACACACAATTCAACAGGGATAACTTACTGTGCCTGATATTGTTCCAGTTAATGTTTGTAAAAAATGGATGGCAGATGAGTCCCTCATAGTTCAACCGCTCCTTTGCCCCACACAGCAGGCTTTGCACCAGATCATCAAACTCCTTACTAGTTTTAGGCTCCTCTGGGAATTTGAGAGTTCTCTGCAATAAAAGAGCAGCATGGATGTTGTAGCATATAATTAAACTCTATTAACAGTAAAACATCCCGGTGTAAGTGAATGAACCAACACAGGGATCAAGAAAAATTACTCATCCAGGAAACCTTACCAGCTGCACTTCTCTTTAGCCATACAGATCAGAGGAAAAGATCACTCAGTTCATTAAAAAAAAACACAACAGGGGGAATTCTCTGGCCGTTCACGCTGGTGGAATTCTCTGGTTCCGCTGGTAGCGTACCCCTGCCCACGAGCTTCACGGTAGCTTGGGGTGACATCAACAGGAAATCCCAATGACAGCGGCAGGACCAGAGAATCCCGCCGTCAGTGAACAGTGTGCCACCTTCCACCTCCAAGAAACATGTTGCTGGGAGGCCAGAGAAATTCCCCTCCCCCCCCTGCGTGTCTCAACTCAAAGCATTTACACAAACTTTACCTTGTTCTCAAGGGCAACTAGGGATGGGCAATAAATCCTGACCAGCCAGCGATGCCCATGTCCCACAAATGAATAAAAAGAAACCCTTTTTCCATTTCCCATCCCTCTAGAGTATTCTAATTTTTCGTCAGAATGGCTGGCAGACCCTCTAAATCAGCCCATAGTTTATATCACCTGAAATTCTAGTACACTATTAGTCTCCTTATTTAAAGGAAGGACATAAATGCGTTGGAGGCAGTTCTTTGACTAAGTTACTTCTGCCTGGCAGAACTCAACAGTATCAACCAGCCCTGTCTGGAAAGCCAATTCCCACTGACAGGTTCTTTCGTGTGTACATTCAATGGAAAATGGAGGCTAATGGAGTGGCCTTTCACATTAGGATAGACTGCAAAATGCTGCATGAAAATGAAAGTGGTCATCTAATGCAAACATATTTTCAGCAATATTTTATCTGGAAACATTTTAATGAACAAGGAGCCAGCATTCACATCTTACAAAACTATTGAGAAATGTAAATTATCATTAACACAAAAGATGAGGCAGAATCTCTGGCAATTACAGAGGAAGAAAATTGGCTTCCTGCTTAGTTCAAAGGTTCAGACATTACAAAAGGAGACATAAAAATTCAAGGTTCTTTTCCTATTATTCTCCACAGTGACAGATTAGTCTCACCCACATTACTACATAAAGAAGCCATGGAGATGAATTAAACTTAAAATAATTGTTTCTTTCCCTATTCCCCACCCCCAAAATGCACTTGCCCCACATCATGAGTGGACAAGAAACCTACTCTCAGGATTCGACTCGAAGTGAAACTCTTGGATATGTCACAGCAGCATCCACAGTAACTCAGCTCTTATTCCTCATGAGCAATTAACTATTCAGCAGCTCATGTGCCCAAGGACAAGCTCAGAAATTTGCTAGATATCGAAGTACAGGAAAAAAAAAAGAGTCCTTCTTCCAGAACAACAACCCATTGGGTTGTCAGGCCTTCTAGAAGAGGCAATTCAGCAGCACAAAAACAATGCAACCTAGTTAATTACAAATCCTTGATAACAATTGGTTTTAATTGTCAATGCGCAAACCATATCCAAAACACTAAATACGGTTCTGAATGACCTGACACAAATACAAACCTGGAAATTCCTAATGTTGCTGATGGTTTTGGCTGATGTTCCCTCAACAAATGGAGACTTCCCATAAATCATTTCATAAGCAATCACTCCTAGAGACCACCAGTCACATTCCACACCATATGAAGAACATCCATCCCCATTCACCGCAGTCAGTACTTCAGGAGCCATGAAATCTGGTGTACCAACTGGTAGCTTTGAACTAACCTGTTAGAGGCAAAAGAAAACACGTATATTAAAGCAGATAAAACCAAATAACTAGAGCTAATAACCGGGTAACTGCATTTGTTTCATTCTTCAGTACTGTATAAATTATCAGGAGCTAGATAGTTTAATGCTGCAGGTAGTTAATTTATATTGCGTAGTATATATGTGCAGGTTGTTCAACCTACATCATACAACAGCACCGGGATATTATTGCTCTTTTAAAAATCATACTGAAAACGAGTTGGAACAAAAGGAATTCAATATTTATAATGGCTTTAATGTACTATAATAAATGTAACACGAACACTAGATGTGAGTTATTTCATATTTTGGAGACCATATGCCTCAAGAATTAAAAACCAATCGCCCATGAACGAAGCCCAGTCCATCACACAAACTGCCTCCCATCCATTAACTCTGTCTTCACTTCTTGCTGCCTTGGAAAAGCAGCCAGCATAATCAAGGGCCCCACACACCCCAGACATTCTCTCTTCCATCTTCTTGTCAGGAAAAAGATACAAAAGTCTAAGGTCACATACCAACCGACTCAAGAACACCTTCTTCCCTGCTGCCACCAGACCTTTGAATGGACCAACCTTATATTAAGTTGATCTTTCTCTACAACCTAGCTATGATCGCAACACTACATTCTGCACTCTCTCCTTTCCTTCTCTATGAACAGTATGCTTTGTCTGTATAGCGCACAAGGAACAATACTTTTCACTGTGTACTAATACATGTGACAATAATTAATCAAATCAAATCATCACTGCATCTTGCAGAGAGGAACACTTCACTGTCACTTCTTTAACTCCAAAATGGTCTCCAGGTCACCTGAACCTGTAAATTCAAGAAGTGGGGGGAAATGGAAAACTTATAATATTGCAGTAGTGATAATTTGGTTACAGCAATAATGTGATAACAACAATGCAAATGCATGGAACTGCTAACAATGCAAGACACAAAGTAAACGTCACAAACATCGGATAATGACTTGTGGGCATGTTTAGTATAAGGGAATGGCTCATACAGGGTTAATGTGGGAGTGAGTACAGCAAGATCCACACATTGAATTAAGGCAGCACATGACCCAGATCGAAGGTTAGTATGGTGCTGAGCAGAGGCATGTAAAAACCTAGACATAAGAGATAGACATAGAGCTTTTTTCCTGTACCCTTTACTGCACATATACATAATGTTAATAAAGACTTACAGTTAGCCTATTGAAGACAACAAAGACTGCTTTAAGAGACGCCGTTTTATAAGCAACACCCTCCCAACAAAAAAATTACATATCAAGAAGACCGCCTTAAGAGTTTGAGTGAATCAAAAAATGATTTTTCTGGAGAGTGCAATTATAATCAATACTTTAAAGGTTTTATTTTGTTTTCTAATCATGGAAGCAGACTGATGCCATCCCATAAAGTGCATCATGTTTTGTAGACCCAAAATGCCAAATTCCCTTACATCTGGGAAGATGTCTGTTCTGGGACCCTTGCTGTTTGTCATTTTCATAAATGACCTGGATGAGGAAGTGGAGGGATGGGTTGGTAAGTTTGCCGACAACACGAAGGTTGGTGGTGTTGTGGATAGTTTGGAGGGATGTCAGAAGCTGCAGCGTGACATAGATAGGATGCAAGACTGGGCGGAGAAGTGGCAGATGGTCTTCAACCCGGATAAATGTGTAGTGGTCCATTTTGGCAGGTCAAATGGGATGAAGGGGTATAATATCAAGGGTAAGACTCTTAGCAGTGTAGAGGATCAGAAGGACCTTGGGGTCCAGGTCCATAGGACTCTTAAATCGGCCTCGCAGGTAGAGGAGGTGGTTAAGAAGGCGTATGGTGTGCTGGCCTTCATCAATCGAGGGATTGAGTTTAGGAGTCGGGAGATAATGATGCAGCTTTATAAGACCCTCGTCAGACTCCACTTGGGAGTACTGTGCTGAGTTCTGGTCGCCTCATTACAGGAAGGATGTAGAAATTTTTGAAAGGGTGCAGAGAAGATTTACAAGGATGTTGCCTGGATTGGGTGGCATGCCTTATGAGGATAGGTTGAGGGAGCTCGGTCTTTTCTCCTTGGAGAGACAAAGGATGAGAGGTGGCCTGATAGAGGTGTACAAGATGTTGAGAGGTATAGATCGTGTGGATTCTCAGAGGCTTTTTCCCAGGGCTGAAATGGCTGCTACGAGAGGACACAGGTTTAAGGTGCTGGGGAGTAGGTACAGAGGAGATTTCAGGAGTAAGTTTTTCACTCAGAGGGTGGTGGGTGAGTGGAATCGGCTGCCGTCAATGGTGGTGGAGGCAAACTTGATAGGGTCTTTTAAGAGACTTCTGGATGAGTACATGGGACTTAATAGGATTGAGGGTTATAGGTAAGCCTATTATATAGACCTAGGTAGGTAGGGGCATGACCAGCGCAACTTGTGGGCCGAAGGGCCAGTTTGTGCTGTAGTTTTTCTATGTTCTATCTCTCTTCTGATGAAATATCAGGATTACTCAGAGTGAGGACTTACCTAGATGGTAAGAACAGCTTTATATTTTAAGCCCAAGTCTCAGGCATTCACAAAATGTAGCAATTTTGATTACCACCAAAATAAATTTATTTCTGAGTGTAGATGCATTGTAGTGCTGGCAGAATCAAAGCCATTAAAACTGACATTTCTTCCTTGTAACATTACAATTGACCACCCCTCATCACCATTCCATATTAGGTGAGAAGACCCTCCTAATTTAATTAGGTTGCCCTTTTCAATTTCTAGATATTTTTCTGAATTTATTCTTGAAAAACTGGGGTTGGGTAATGGCCAATATATTGCGTCAAGGGAGAGAGGACCTGGATCAGAGTACAAACTAGCATTGTACTTTAATAAGGACCCTTAGGATAATGTAGACGTGTGTAATCTTTATCAGCAATATCACATTGATGTGAAGGGAGTTGACCGTGTATATGCTTGGTCAACTTTGCTCTGAGAAAATACATCTTGCTGTAGGTTTTACTGAACTTTTAAATTAATTTCCTGTATCTATCGCACATGTTATTGCCCTTACTGCTTTACACTTTCTCATAACCTTCAAGAAAGTGCCAATAGAGGCCAAGAGGTCCCTCCCTCAGGTGGTCACCATCTTCTTCAGAGCCTTGTATTTCAACCCCTTGCAGCCTATCATGGAGAAGAACTGAGAGATCAGCAGTGGCTCAGTGGATGTGTGGTGCTCCTATAATACAGATTGACCCACTACTTAATTAATTCAACTGATGCAGAATTGAAATCCATCAGTTTGTCATCGAATCTTGGCAATTCCTTCCTGACAGGTATCTGGTTGTCCTGCTGCAGGACTTTGATTACTATTCCCAGAAGACCTAGTTATATAAATGCATTTCTGCTCAGTGAAGATGTGTTGTGATTGTGCATGATTTGGAGGATCATTGTACATCATAAGCTTCAAGGTTGGCACATCTCTCTCTCTATTCTGTGCAGACTATTCCATCTTTATTCTTTGTCTCTTGCAAATAACTGCTGATTTCACAATTACATCATGATGCACATCAATGACTCATTCAATAACTAACTTATTTTACAGAGGAACCTGTATATCCTGTATATGGAGGTATAGCAAGTAATGAAGGTGGCAAATTGAATGTTGGACGTGGAATATAAAATTGGGAGGTTTTGTTACAACTGTATAAAGCATTGGTAAGACCACATCTAGAATACTGCGTGCAGTTTAGTCACTTAACTTGAGGGATTGGAGGAAATTCAAAGAAGGTTCACGAGACCAATTCCTAGGGTGTCAGGGGTTTCTTTGGTTGAGCAGTTTGGGCTCGTTGGAGTTTAGAAGAATGAGGGGTGACTTTATTGAAACATATATGATTCTGAGGGGGCTTAACAGGGTAGATGTTGAGAGGATATTCACCCTTTCAGGGATTTTAGAACTAAGGAACACAGTTTAAAAACAAGGGTTTCCGACTTAAGACTCAGATAAGGAGGCATTTCTTCTCTGGGGGTTGTTAGTGTTTGTAATTCTCTCTCCCAGCAAGCAGTGGAGGCTGGATCATTGATTATTATTTAAGGCCAAGTTAAAACAATATTTGATTGACAAGGGAATAAAGGTCTTGAGGGACAGGCAAGAAAGTGGAGTTAAGACCACCACAGATCAACCATGATCTTACGGACTGGCAGAGCAGGCTCAAGGGGCTACACCTGCTCCTATTTCTTATGTTCTTACATTAGCATTGCCTGATCATACTATGATTTTCTAAGTGCAATGTTAAGACTTTTAGTGATAGATTCCAACACTTTAGTAAACCTTGTCAAAACAAAAAGCCTTGTGATTCTCGTCTTGGTAACCTGGTATTAAATGCATTGATGCTTGGGGTGGGTAATGCGTTGGTGCCTCTGATATGCACAACCTATTAAGAGCTGTAACAGAAAGTGTGCTGTTCACAAAGTGCTTTACATTCAATGAGGTACTTCTGAAGTGTAGTCACTCGTGGTGCAAGAGGCTTGGCAGCCAATTTGCAAACAGCTGAACCCTCCCCCCAACTCAGTCCTGTGCATTTACCATGGGTAATCCCCCTGATCTACACATCTTGGGATGCTAAAGGACAATTTGGCATGGCCAATTCACCTAACCAGCAAATCTTTGGACTGTGGGGGAAACTGGAACACTTGGGGGAAACCCATGCAGATATGGGGAGAATGTGCAAACTCTACACAGACATCATCCAGGCCGGAATGGAATCCGGGTTCCTGGCGCTGTGAGGGAGCAGTTCTAACCACTGTGCCGTTGTTTACTGCTCTTCTTCGAAATATCATAGGAATTTGTTTTCACCTTCGAAAGCAGACAGAACCATGGTTACTATCTCCTCTGAAAGACTACCCCTCCAACAGTTCAGCACTCCCTCAGTACTGCACTGGAGTATAATGTCTAGATTCTATGCTCAAATTTCAGAAATACAACTTTAAATAATAACATTATTGTCTCAGAAGCTAGGGCGCAATCAACTGAGACACAGCTGACATTTTCCTTCATTTCTGATCTTCTGACCTTAAAGGTACTGGATCTACTCTCTTGGGCAGAGATAGTGATACCTCATAAAAGCAAATTACTGCGGATGCTGGAATCTGAAAAAACAGAAAATGCTGGAAAATCTCCCAAATCTGACAGCATCTGTGGGGAGAGAACTGAGCTAATGTTTGGAGTCTGAAACGTTAACATTTTGAGTTCTGACAAAGTCATTCAAGCTCGAAATGTTGGTCTGTTCTCTCCACATATGCGGTCAGACCTGCTGAGGTTCTCCAGCATTTTATGCTTTTGCTATGATAGTAGTACCTCAGGATGATGACTGCTGTACACATGAAGTTTGTGCTTATTTTCTGGGCCATTTATAGCCAAAGTTATTGGCCATTAAATGTAACATACTACATTATCCAATATAATTGAATTTTAACAATAATAATGTTGATCTTTGGATCATTTTTACAAAAGAATGCTGTTGCCATATCAGTTGCATTCTCTGCTTCGTACTTGTATTTTCTTGTCAAAGAACAAAACTTTTATTTCTAAAAAAAAAAATCCCCTTTTAAGAACTAAATACAGATACTGTAAACCCCTCAGGTGATTGTCACTTTTTATCTCAGCCACTAAAAATGAGAATGCAAATTATCTTTCCCCACCTGTAGACTCAAGAGTGAGTCGCAATGGAAAACGGCACCCTCCATACTGCATTTCACTATAGTACATTACGCTGCAACAATCCATTTACAATCAGATTACAGTTCTCCCAAATGCATGCTTGGACCTAACAGGCTGCAATATCCACATACAGATTAGCTTCAGCATTTCAGGATCTTTACATACCGTTTTGTTTGCAGTCAGTTTGGCCACTGATCCAAAATCTGCCAGTTTAATATGTCCTGTGCGATCAATTAGGATATTCTCAGGTTTGATATCTCTGAGAAGAGAAAGACAGAAATCAATCATTTCTTCAAATTGCAACATAAGAAACACTGCAATTAAGAAGTCTGATTAATGGACGAATTTAGAATGCCACATAGAAGTATTAGAATAGTTGATTGATGGCATTGGATTTCAGTCAGTAGTTCGTGGATCCAACATTACAGCACTTGATCAAATATCCAAACAATTACTGAGAGAACGCTGCACTGTCAGTGATGTTGCTCTTCATAATCTCAATATATTTAACAATGAGGGTGCTGACAAGTTTATTCAGCAGTTAATGAAGAACAAGTGTATCAGGATTTTACTGTATCATTACTTTGAAGTGCAGGAATTTCAAGCGGTCATGTATCAGGAACTGATAAAGGCATCAACCATTTTTAGTGGACAGAGTTCAGCTGAGTTTGGCAAAGTGAGGCAGGATACTCCTTCCTTCTAACCCTATCTTCTGACCTGGTACTGTGTCCAATTAAACTCATGCGAGAGCTGTATTCTAATTTATCCACAATAACTAGGATCACAGATTGTGCAATATTGATATCATAAAATTGGGTCTCTTGGGTTAACTCAAGAGCATTTTATTAATTTCCAACGCTGCTGGCTTTTTAATTTAGTCAGCATAGGATTCCCGTTAAAAGAGCCCACCACTGCAGCACTCTTCATTGGAGTTAGCTTTACTTCGGTAGTGGAGGACACAGAACAAAGTCCGATTAGAACACCCTGTTATTAACTATCTTGGCACTAATTGATGGTATTTATAATAAAAGTGCAATTTATTATTCAAAAGTATTTTGTGGATTCTAACAGTATTTTAAGTCTCAAAGCAATTTGGTTATGTCCACAATATCATAGAAATTGTAAATCAGTGGCTTTGATTATAATTATATGGTAATTTAGCTATGCCATTAATTTTATTCCTTACTTTAAAAATACAATAATAGTTAAATGATAGGGAAAATGTTCCAGATTGTACTGCATGTAATGGTACAGTGAGTGGAGTGATAGTGGGTGAAAGATAGCCATATGGTTTGGAGTAGATAGGGTGTGGGTTCTGAGAGCAGTGGTAATGCGATCTGACACAAGTGTTACGAACATCTGATGGCATCAAGGATGGGAGAGGCATTGGGTGTGACAGGATGTACCAAAATAGGATGTGACATTGTTAAGGGGTAATTCTGCGAGCATCTGTGATTAGGACTGTGGAGATAAAGAGGCCCAGTGGGAGTGGTTGCAGTGGCAGTAAGCATAGGGAGAGTTGGGAAAGAAGAGGCACAATGTTAGGAGCAATAGGAATAGGGTTTCAAGGTCTATTGGGGAAGGTGGCAAGAACTTGATAATTTTAGAGTTGCAAAGCTACAGGGAATCATAGAATTCCTATAGTGCAGGAGGCCTTTTGGCAGACCAAGTCTGCATCGACCCTCTGATAGAGTGTCTAATCTGCCCTATCCCTAACCCCACATGTTCACCATAGCTAATCCATCTAACCTACACATTTTAGAACACTAAGTATGGCTAATCCATTTAACTTGCACATCTTTGGTCTGTGGCAGGAAACCAGAGCACCTGCAGAAAACCCACGCAAACACGGAGAATATCTGTGTGGAGCTTGCACAGTCACCCAAGGCCGAAATTGAATTCAGGTCCCTGGTGCTGAGGTCGCAATGTTAACCACTGTGCTACCATGCTGCCTTGGATCTTGGAAGTCTTGGTGATCTTGGAAGTACTAGAAGGAGAACTGCAGGTACATCCAAGATCATCTGCCGAGAAATTGATTACAATGCAGCTTAGGCTGTCAATCTTCATAAAAGCACTGTGCTTCAAACAAAATAAAGCTAGTTCAGGGTCACAGTTTAGCAGGGAGCCACAACAGTGATTTTTCTCAGAAGGCAGAAGTAGGGAGCAGAAGTAACTGGGAAGAGAAAAGACAAACAGTTGCCTTTAATGCAGGAGTATTTGGAGAAGGATGGAAGTTTAAGAGGTGGATGGGCAAGGGAATACTTGGGAAAAGTAATTTGTACTTATGAGAATCAAGAAAGTGATGAGAGAACAATTAAGGATACAATGGAAGGAAGAAGTAAGTGAGACCACAAACTATTGAGGTGGGCAGCTCTGGGGCAAGGAATGGTAGGAACTATGGAGTCGGGTATAACTTTTATTTTGAGGCACATTCCTCACACTTGCGTCATAAATGCAATTTTTTTTTAAATTAAAGAGAAAGAGAAATAAGTTTCATTTTCTGCTGATCTCTAATTAATCTCAGATTGATTTCAGATTGATAAGAGTAAAGTTTACATCTGAAACTGCAAATGTTAAAATAGTGCACATAGTCCAATTTAAACTACAACAGATGACAATTCATTAAACAGACATATTGCAAGCATATGGTAGCAATGTGGAAATATATTTTAGTTCATCCAGCTCTGCATCCTATGAGGAAACAACAAAATAGAATCCTGTGAATAGAATTGGGCGATAGCTGAAATAATCTTAAAAGAAAAGGTTTTCCATTATTAAGAGAAAATAACTCAACAGCATAGAGACATAGTGCTAACCCATAAGAGCAACCAGATTCATGGAAAAATAGAAAGTAACCATTAAAAAAGGTGCAGGAAACCCAAGAATGTTAACATGTTGTCCTTATTGTTACAATTTGGAAAGTACAACAATCTATATTGTTAGAAAACACTTCACACCTACCACATCTTGCCGCTGTCCACTATCACCTTTGAAGTGTCTTGAGCTGTTCTTACTACGTGAAATACGTTACATTAAAAAAATTGTTGACCAGGTATTCCTTGTGGCTTTCTCAAAAAAAAAAACCATAAACCGCTGCTGCCCGGCAGAAAGGATAGATATCAGCACGCCCACAGAAAAAAACCCAACTTCCGTTGTCTTAATGGAGATCGTTCCCACTACACCCACCAAAAATGATTGATTTTGCATTCAGAATAGATACACGATATTAAAAATCACGATGACATTGCAAATGGAGGACTGGCAATGTGAACATATGTTATAAGTCACCAAGTATGTTAAGAGTTATTGTAAACCCCTGTGGGCAAAAAAAAAAAGGACTCATCTCTCAAGATTTAACATGGGCGCAATCTTACCTGCCGATCACACCATGCACCCGCTGCAGTGAGGTTGGAGAATTTGGCAACCAGCCAATCTCGATTCAGTGAGGCAGGATGGGAAAATCCCACCGGCGTGAACAGTGGTAAGATTCTGGCTGAGCTTACTTAATTCTGTCACAGTACAGAAGGAGTTAAATTCAACTCCTCACACAATGCAATATTCCATCTCACTTGGGTACAATAACCAATTGGTTTAAAAACAAGAGACCCACGAGTAAGACCAAGCCATTTAATTCAAATACAAACTCTAACTTTTTGAAATGTATTTGATCGCCATCTCTTGGCTAAATTAACAGCATTACTTAGATTCATGACACCTTGGTAACTGCTTCACAGGTGCGTTTTGCTTTTTTTTTTAAAAAATAAAATGAGTTTGTTTGATAAAAACAGTTAATTTGGCTAGATAACCTATGTCGTTGGTAAGAAAAAGAATCCAGACCAAGTATGAAAGCTAATTATAGGATAGAAGTGCAAAGCAATTATTACTTTCTGCTGCTCGGAGCAGATAAGCTTATAAAAGATACTCTTTTAACAAAGTGAGATTGTACTCTATTTGCTTGCTTAATTATGATTAGTACTGTTTAATGAATTTTATTATCAATTAAACTTCATTCTCAGGTGGTATTGTTATCTTGTATAGGCAAGGAACACTCCATGAAGGGAGATTCAGTTTGGTCCACTGTATCTTCAGATCATGATTATTTCTTTCCTACTGGCCTATAATTCCAGTATCCCATACTGATGCTTACCTATGAACGTAACCCATCTGGTGAACACTATGAATGGCCAGAACCAACTCAGCCAAATAGAACTGAGCCATGCTCTCATCAAACTGATCATCGTACCGATTTAGGAGTGCCAGCAGGTCACCCCCCGGTTGGTATTCCATGACCTAAAAACAAAACAAAAGCCGCATTAGTAAATATTCTACAACACTGTATACAATTTTGTTCTGAGCAGCATGTAGTTTTGGAGTGTTACAAGACACTTCCATGCTTTTAAGCCAGAAAAAAAAGGCTGGGTTTCCATCCAGAGACCATCACTTGAAATTCATACATAGTTGGGCATCAAATGAGAAATGTCATGGAATCCAGCCGTATAGTCTTGGCTCAAATATAGGTACCTGGTGAAGTATCAGGAGGATTACTGACACGCAATGGAACCATACCGAGCAAGTCAGCACCTTCGTATAAGGGGAGAAAATTGAAATAAACATTCTCAAAGGAATACAAATGTGTCTGGTTTAGCCTTAACCAGAATCACAGGGCTAATTTTTTGGCAGACTCAAGATTCCAAAATCAGGAGCTGAGCAATTCTTCACTACACAAGGCAGTGAGTACACACCCTACAAGGAAGAATTCCTCCAACTACAGCTATAGATTTTTATACTGTTCAGTATTAATTTTGCACGCCTAAAACTGAGTTCCATCTTCAAAACAGTCTTCAAATAATTATACCCAGACTTTAGCACAGATCAGCGCCCAATTATCCACACAGCTAGGTGTACCAATTACTTTAAAATCAATACACATCTTCACTTTCCATCAGATCTTCTAATGACAATGAACGAAGTCCACTTTTAAATAGTCAGTTGTAGCATTACAGCTGAATTGAAGACAAAGTGAATGGGATGTTTATTGACCATTAGGTTGAGTACAACATGATGCTGAAGCTTTCAGTGAAGCCAAAGTACATTAAGTACAATGGAGCATATGCAAGTGAGTGACACTACCAAGGTGCTGCTTCAGTTACCTGCGGTTAGAAGCAGAGACTGAGTAAAAATGTCAAGCTGGAGAAGTATGCAGAAATGGGCATTTTATGCCTCAGGGGAAAGACTTCATGCTGGACAAACACTCAAATCTTCTACAAGTATTTTGGAAAAGAGAAGAGTTATACCAGGTTTTATTGCAAATACAGCTCAAATTGGATCTTTTGAATAAAGAAACTCGAGTTTATCTTGATGAATTACACATAACAGCTTTTGCCAGTCTTAGTTTCTCCTGAACACACATTTGCACTTGCATACAAATAAAATCTTTGAAGCCTTCTTGAAAAAAAGAGGCAAGTATAGGAGCAATACTTTCAATTTAAATGTGCAATAAACCTCCCAGTTAGGGCATTTTTAAATAGTCATACAGGAAGTAATCATTATTTTCACCTTTCAGTCTCCCAATAATTCTTTACTATTTCAAATTTCCTTTCTTTCACCATCAACAGAAAGCAGTTTCACAGGAAACATTACCATCACCCCACACCCAACCTATCACGCCAAATCATCATCTAGGACAGGAAAGACTGATTCACAGGAATTCCCCACAAAACCTCTTGGCAATACTCCTGCTCCCATCTTGTTATTAGAGCAAAATCTGAACACTCTGGTTTCTATGGGGAACAAGCCTGAAGCGATCTGCTATGAGGCAGCAAACATTTAAAATGTTTAAAAACATCCTAAGACATCACCCCGCCTGGTTTTCGGCAAGGCAAGGTGGTAAGATCGGGCAGGAAGTGAAAAATCAGTTTTTCGCTTCCCCTAATCCATACCTGGGATAACCTACCTTTACCACCTCACTAGCTGAGGTTCTCCCCGGTGAGAATGGTCTCCACCAGCGAAGACCAGGCATGATGGCCTCGCCAAGGGCATTGGAGGCTATTGAAGCCTCTGGGTAGTTGGGGCAGGGCCTGAGCCTTGGGGCGGGAGCCCTGTGCTGACATTTTCAGACAGCTTTGGCCATGGTGGGGTCAACATGTTTATTGGTGAGAGTGCATGCAATTTTTTTTTAAAGCTACTTTTGTGGGCCAGATCAGGTTCATTCCAAAGATACATGCCATGTTTGATAGGGTCATTTAACATGGGGCACCATGTTAAGGTACATTGGGAGATCGGGGTGCCTGCACAATGGCATCCCAGCATGCCCAGCAGCTGGTTTCCCCGGCGAGCTCAAGCTCTATCCCACCCCCCCACGCTTTGACGTAGTTCCTTAACTGAGCTACAGCATAAGCATCTCTTTTCTGGGTTTCCCTATCAGCAAAGGTGAACAGGATGACACATTAGATTTGTCAAAGATTCTAATTAAAGAAATCTCAGCATGGGTCAGAAAGGCTCATATAAATGTACATGTATTTTTGAGTCTTCAGCAACCACAGGGATGGTGAGACCTGGAGAGGGTTCTCTCTGGATCTCTCACTTGTACCTGGTGATCCTGCTGTGAGATCTGCAGGATTGAAGTGAGGTGATCTTTCCAGGGACAGGAAGGATGCCAACATCTCCAACCAAGCAGCCATGCATGGGAGCGGCCATGGAAATAAGCATTAAAAGTGTGGTGTCACACCTGGAGACTAAGAAAAGGTGAGTGGCCTAATATTTTTGAGGTGTTAAATCCACACTGACTTATTCACTGATTCTCCAAAACAGCACTCCTTAGGTCCTAGGCCCAAGCATCTTCATCTTTCAATGAACTTTCTTCCAACACAAGGTCTGAAATGGGATGCTGATGAATGCACAATGTTGAATGCCATTCACAACTCCTCAGACAGAAGCAGTCCATCTCCACATGCAGCAAGACCTGGACAGTAAGTGGCAAGTAACATTCCTATCACACATGCCAGGCAATCACCATCGGCAGCAAGAATGAATCTAACTGTTTTCTCTTGACATTTAGCAGCATTAATATCACTGAATTCCCCATCAATAACATTCTGGGAGTTACTCGACCAGAAACTTCACCAGACAAGCTGCAGTCACAAAAGCAGGCTAAAGGTTGGGAATTCAACAGCAAGTAACTTATCTCCTGACTTCCTAAAGTCTGTCCGTCATCTACAAGGCACAAGTCAGGAATGGGTGGGAATACTCTCAGTATGCCTGGATGGGTGCAACTCTAACAACACTCAAGCAGCTCAAAATCGGCCAGGACAATGCAGCCTTCTTGATCAGCAGCATCTTCTAAACCTGCACTCTTAATCACCTAGTAGTATAAGTAGTACAAGGGCAGCAGAACCATGGGAACACCACCCATGCTCCCCTCCAAGTTACACACCATTCTGACATAGAAAATTCTGCAACTCCCTCCATTACAGTACTGTGGGTGAATCTACAGCAAATGGACTGCAGCAGTTCAAGGCTGCGGACAGCTCATTACTGCCTTCTCAAGATGGACAGGGATTTGTCATAAATGCTGGCCTTGTCAGTGACACTTACATCCCACGAACAAATTTTAAAAGAGCAAAACCTGGAGCTCCACTTATTTCTCTTTCCAGGCACCTCTCATTCCCATCCAAACAACTCACACTCAGTGAGCCTCATCTTATTGTTCTCCCATGCCCATACTCACAGCCAACCTCTAAATCCTTCCCTCCTCTCCACACAAGCCTAATTCCACAGCTTTTACAAGGAGAGAAAGAGAGCAAACTATCTTGGGAGAGGTAGAGACCTTAAAGATGGCTGTCCCTCCAGTGACAGGCACCTTAACAGTCACTGGCAATACATGCCTACCTCCTCCACTGGGAATGAAGTCTAGTTTCAGGAGGCTGCAGATACCAGCAACAACCTGCCATGAAAACTGCAGTCTCCTAAGGGACTGGTGCCCAGACATGCCCACAGAGATGATCCCCTGCCTGTAGATCTTGCCTCATTGGAGCCAGATCTCTACCCTGTGTAGAAGCATGTAGAGCTGCATAAGCTTCTCCCATGCTGTGGCAAAGGCTGACATCAGGGAAGTAGAATTAAAAGTGACTGAAGTGCAAGACTAGATAAAGTGACTTCAAAGTTGGCAATCACTTGTCAAGCAATGAAAGCACTCTTGGCAAAGCCATAAGCAGCAGCCTCACCTAGGCATGGCTGCAGCTTTCCACTTTTACACATCAAAGGCTTCCCAGCCTGTCAATTTCCTTTAAAAACCCTGCTGCAGAATCTGCTGGTTGACTTGGAGAGTTACTGACAACTGGAAAATAGATCCACTGGTTTTAAAAGCCAAATGTTAAAAGACACACTTAATTGCATGTTGGCATAATCTAACTACACTTCCAACAGCTCCAAAGAAGTTCACTGCTCACCTTTAAACCCATCCGGGTGAAATCTGCAAAAGGGCAGGATTGTTGTCAGGATCCAGACCCAATTACACTTTTTGAGGAATTAACTTCCCGTTACACCCAAGCCTCCCTTCAACTGTGGACAAAAACCCCTTTAGTACGAATGCATCTTAAGTCAGCTTTCACTGCATATTCATTGGGTGTTTAATTGTATGTAGGTAGTGGGCATTAACTGGGGATTCATTTGTGCTCTAATGGATAGATGCAGACTGAAATTATTGGGTTTGGAGGTGCATGTTTGTGATAGTCTTTCTGTAAATAAAAGGCGATACATGTCTAAAGACAAAACTTCAGTTCCCTTACTACCTAGCGATCTAGAATGCAAGTCCGTTTGAAATGACAGACTACTTTGTCCGTGTTGCCGAGTATTAGCATGATGACATCATCTCCTTAGCAATGGACAAGATACAGACTGCCAACCCTTGACAATTTTAAGCCAGTAGAAAATCTGCACATTGCCTAACCAAACAGATAAATCCTACCTGTTGAAGTGAGCAAAACAAGAGTCTTCTGCATTCCTCCTCTCCCTCACCAAAAGATATGACTATCTAGTTGCTTCAAAATCAAATAGTTCCAACGCCATACAAAAATACACACACATCGATTCAAAGATCACCAGTGACATCCCCTGGCAGAAGGCACATATTACGCAGTTCTTTTTTACAAAATGCACACAGCTTAATAGCAAAGCAATAATGTTCATCTGTACAGATTTTTTTGATAAATGCGTCACATTAGTGCAACATCTCTATTTACAGACTCATAGGTCTTTATTGTCCTGTTTAGGTTACATGTAGCACGATTTGAAAATAGAAGCAATTATACAATACCTTTTGCCAACCTGGAGTGATTCAGAACTTGATTTTCCATGCACACCAACTACCACTTGTGCCATGATTCATGCAATGACTAGCAACTAAATGTATCCATTATGCTTAAATTACAAGAACATGTGAAATAAGAACAGGCAGAGTTCAGCCTCAGGATACATCACCTCAAGATTGCTCTGCCATTCAATTAAGGTCACGATTTTCTACCTCAACTTCACTTTCTTGTCCAATCCCCACATCCCTGAATTCCCTTTGTTTCCAAAAATCCATCAGTGTTGCATATAATCATCAACTGAGCATTCATAGCCTGAGGTAGAGGATTCTAAAGATTCACAATCCTTAGCGAAGACGTTTCTTCTCATCTCAGTTCTAAATCACTAACCCCTTATCTCAAGTCCATGACTCCGAGTTATGAACTCTGCAAGGAAAAGGTTTCTCAGATCTACCCTAATAAAGCCTCCAAAAATGTTATACTTTTCAATTAGATTACTTCTCATTCTTCTAAACTCCAAAGACTATAGTTTATTTGTCACACGTAGGCTTACATTAACACACTGTAATGAACTTACTGTGAAAATCCCCTAAATGTCACACTCTAGCATCTGCTCGGGTACACTGAGGGAGAATTAGTATGGCCAATGCTAAACCAGCACATCTTTTGCACTGTGGGAGGAAACCGGAGCACCCAGTGGAAACCCACGCAGACATGGGGAGAGCATGCAGACTCCGCGCAGACAGTGGCCCAAGCTGGGAATCGAACCCGGGTTCCTGGGCTGTCCAGGCTTTTCCCAAAGGATAATCCTTTGTTGCACCTATTCTATAGCAAGTATATCCTTTCTTATGTAAGGAGACCAAAATTGTTCACAGTACTCCTCTGTGGTCTTACTAAATCCCAATATAATTGCAGTCTAACTTCCTTACTCTTGTATCCCAATCCCTTTCAAGAAAGGTTAATATCTGCCCTCCTAATTCCTTGCCATACCTGAATGTTAACTTTCTGTTATTTGTGTACAATGACACCCAAATCCCCGACATACCAACATTTACTTGTCCTTCCAAAGAAACAATCTGCTGAGTGGCTGGTTTCACATTTTCCCACGTTACACTCCATCAGCCACCTTCCTGCCCATTCACTTAACCAATTGATATTCCTTTGCATCCTCCTTACTGCTTACTTTCCCAACTAGCTTTGTAGCACCAGCAAACCTGCTACTGTGTCCACATTAGGTGAGGATAGAATAAGATTTGGCTGCGATGCTCCCCTTAGCCAAGCCTGCCAAACTTCAGTCTAGATTCAACCATGACAGAGGGCTATTTGGGTAAAACAGTCACAAGCACCCATTGACACATGGCCCAGTTAAGGAGTGAGAAATGGATTTGGGTAAAGAGTGCCTTGAAATGGAAATAAATCAATGATTCGGGTGGTTTGCCCTTCTCGGGTTATCCCAAGGACAAGTTAGTGGACACCAGCAGCCTTCAATGGAGAAAGCTCATAATAAGCCCTTTTCCAATGCTCAATGCTACTCCACTACTCACCAGATAGATATAGGTCTTGTCTTGAAATACATACTGGAGTAGTGGCAGCCAGGGGCTGCTGCTGCGTGACAGGATACTGCATTCCTCCTCAAAAAACACCACCTGTCAACCAAGAAAAAAATCTAAGAGTGGGATGGGTAAAGCTTGCAAACAGCAATAAAGCTGTATAAGCCAACTCTAAACCACACAAACAATACATCTTAAACTTACAGATGTTATTGAAACCACACACTGATACAATTAAATCAGTATTTTATACATGCCATATGTAATGCACCAAGTAACTTGCACAAATTAAACATTGTTTTTTTTAAAATCTTGTTTAAGTTCCAATTCTTCCTTTCTCCAATTCTTCCTTCCAACTTTTCATGTTACAATCCCCATGGGGCTGCTAGAAGAAGCCCTCTCATTTCAGCATCCTGTGCTCTTTGAATAACCGTGAAGAAGCCAGTAAGAGCAGTGCAACAACTTGGTTCAGAGATAGAAAATTTCTCCTCAATTCCCCAAATGACCAGGTTCCTCAGATTGGTCTGATTTCCTCTTCCCCCAAACACTCAACCAGAGCTTGCCATTGGGACTTAAGAGATATGAAAAGTATATTTTAAACTGATCCTAATTTGTCAAGAGCACCAGGTAACTAATTCTGTCACAGTACATGGGTGTAGGAGGATAGATTGTACCCTGAGCAAGACCCTGAGAAGCTTGGGCAATGTTTCACAAGCTGCTTGGTCAATGAATAATCAGGTTTTTTTAAGCAATTTGTCAATTCCACTATCATCTACATATTTATTCTCTTTTAATAACCCCCATCTGTATAACTGCTCAAAAGTATGTAGTGGGTAAAAGGAAGAAGAACCTTTTCTACTTCATTCTGGCCAAGATGAATGCCATGGGCAAGGATTGTCAGACAAGGCCCAATGCCAACCAGGAAGAACAATCTTGAAATAGAGACCAGTGAGCTAGTTTATTCAGTGACATTCTGTTTCACAACATAGTAATAATGAAGTATAAATGCATTGCAGGGCAGTTGCTCCACGAATGGGAAATCTCAAGTGTACATACTCTCCACAAAGCCCTTGTAGCCATAGTGATGCTATCATGTGACAACTATTTGTCTAGTGCAACCATCAGGAGATATTCTTTATACCAGGCATCTCATACATTGTGAAAGACAAGCATCTACCTTCAGAGAATGTTCATAGTAATAAAAAATACTAAATCTTTGAAGGTAGAGGCTTGCCTTTAGTTATCTCTGGTACAGTATTGAGTATCTCAACTCCAATTAAGATTCAGAAAAATCTTAATAATTATAGAAACTTGTAATCAATGCAGACAACCAAATATTCAGAACCTTGTGCTTGGGAATCAAGAGGTGGAGGTTGGAGTTCACTGCCATTTTGTCCTGAGAATATGGTTTTAAAGCAGTCTAGACAAGGGCACTACATGAATTAAGTTTGACACCAGCAATGCAAATGTTACACAGGATTAACTGGGGACGAGGAAGGAGTGGGGGAAAAATTGGAGCGATTTATAAACCCAGGTTGCTCTTCCCTGCATCTGACCTGACAGAGACAGCAGGTACCCAAACTAGAAAATGTTCCATTTCCTAGCAGACATGATCTCACATGGGTAAGATAAACCAACATAACTTGTTGAGGAATGACAGCAATAAAATGAGCTTTGACAGTCAACCTGTGCATAAACCCAGAACATGAACTGAGCAATTCTCTCTACAGGAGTTGGATCATAACTATTGTTGATTGGAATACTATTACATGAAAACTTGTAATAATTCAGTTTGAAGTTATGTTTATTTTTTCTTGAACAAAGGAGACTTGGTAACTTTTCCAATAATCAATTTTAGATGGCTACAACTGAATAACTAATAGCTGAGCCAATCTCCAAGTCCTGCAACAGCAGATGTCTTACAAAACAATACTAAGATCCCACCGAAATCTACAGAATAGACAATCATCTTACATTATCCTGTCCAATCAGTGCTTGCTTATTCATCACTTTCATTGCATAAACATCATTGGTGGCTCTCTCTCGTACAACCTGCACTTCGGCAAAAATACCACGACCAATCACGCTTTTCACTTCAAAATCCTCAGCGCAGGGTTGTAACTCCCGCATCTCAGTCAGGGTACCTTTGTCTGCAGACAGAAAAGAGACTTTGAATCAACTACAAGAAAAACACCCATACCTGATATAACACAACACAGGTATTTAAAACGTTACCTGGGCTGAACATGGTTAAATCGGTCGTTATTATACTGCCGACATGATTCACCGAACTGCAGCACTCCATGTGGAGCAAACACGGACTCAGAATTTTGGTGCTGATTGGAATTGTTCCGCTCAAAAACAGGGGGTGTGAAAGAGAAAGGCCTCTCTTTCTCTCTCGAACACACAGTCTCTTGCTGTTGGATCACTTGCCTGTGTGGGTGAGTGAGAGAGAGAGAACACCCACTCACTTAGGTTCCAGCACATTCTATTTGATCTCTTATTGGTTCCATTCCATCCTCTCCCTTTGCTTACATGTTAACTGACTATCCAGACTTTCTGTTCCAATATCAACCAACATAAGTAACTTTAAAGTGTTTTCATTTACTGTGAATGTGCTCATTTTAATATTTTTCTCCTTAGCATATATTATTCCAATGGATTCCTCATGCAAAAGGGATGGGAACAGAACAGAGAGGAGATATGATCAGTTCAGTCAGAATAGGGTGGGGCTGTTTTCCCCTGAAAAGTACAGACTGAAGCGATGGAGGTTTTTAAAATTGCGAGAACTCCATAATATAAACATGGGTAAAATTGCCACAGTGGGAGGTGCCAAAACTATGGGACATAAATAAATCCAACAAGCGAATTCAGGAAAAACTTCTTCACTCATAAGGGTAAGAATGTGGAACAGAATTTCACAAGGCATTGTTGAGCAGAATAGTATAGATATATTGAAGAAACTAGATAAGCACATGAAGGAGAAAGAGACAGAATGAAATGCTGATAGGGTTAGATTAATAAACGCTGGTATAGATCAGATTGGCAGAATGGCCTATTTCTGTATTGCCACTAAATGTAATTTTATGCAGAACACAATGTAATAAACAGACAAAGTCTGAGTTTCAAAAATTTCAGTGGGGATTGGTGAGGGAGTTTTTGGTGGTGAGGGCAGTAGTCAAATACATGAATAATATTTGCTCCCAGTAATCATTATGGATCCATCAGTTCCAGTTAAGGAAAAGTGTATTCTATTGAATTTTCCATCAACTGACATCTCCAATTTGTCCCTTGCAATTATCTATTGTGGTTTTGAAATGGAAATAAACAGCTCAAGAACAAACATTCTGTTTCTCTTTCCCTTCTTCCATAGGATATCGGGATAGGAGACTGTTGGACTGTGTATAGTACTCTATGTCGCACATCAGAAGTTGGAAACAAAACGTGTAGCAAGCTGTCTGATCAATATCAACCTGAATGCACCTTAACTAGGGCAATTCCAAGAGGTCCAGGAATGTGGATATCTCTCCCTGTAAAACAATTAATTGGAGGGCAAGAGTACACGTGTCCCTTAACTTTATAATGCCTGGTCTATGTCAAGAATCATTGTCACCCAGCTCATGTTTGTTGTACCTAACACAATGAAAAACTTAGCATACAAAATAAAAACATAAACATAGAAAAATGGAGGGAAACAGTTTATAGGACAGTGATGCTCAAATACATTAACTATATACAGTAGTTCAAGCTTTAGGCCTGTTCAAAGAGAAACCCGAATTCTCAAAATTTATTACAGCTAATGTTGTAGTACCCACACTTATTCACAAAGTTGGCCACATGTTTAATCTTCAGCAGCTCAGGGCTATTACATTCGTCAAAGAGGACAAAGATTGCATCAACAAGTCCCTCTCTGGTCAGTCGGTGGGAAGACTGCTGCAAAGCTCGGCCCAGAAATGGAGTCTTTCCCTGTTGACAAAGTGCAATGAGAATTGTTAAGTTCCCAGTAGATTGCCCACACTATCAAAGGCATGTGGATTGTAAAACAATATGTAGCATTTTTGTAGCACCATAACAGTAAAATGTCCCAAGATATTTTGCAGTATTGCTTTCAAAGAACATTTGACACCGAGTCACATAAGGAGATATTAGGACAGATGACAAAAAGCTGGGTCAAAGGAGGAGGTTTCAAGGAGAGTGTCGAATGAGGAGAGAAAGGTAGAGAGGTGAGGGAATTCAGAGTTTAGGGTCAAGGCAGCTGAAAACATGGCCAGAGATGCACAAGAGGTCAGAATTGAAAAGACAGAGACCCAAGAGGATTGCGAGACTGGAGAAAGTTACGGAAATAAGGAGGGACAGAGAATCCTGACAGTGCAGAAGGAGGCCAATCGACCCATCAAGCCTGCACCAACCACAATCCCACCCAGGCCCTATCCCCGTAACCCAACGTATTCACCCTGCTAGCCCCACTACACTGAGAGACAATTTAACATGGCCAATTGACCTAACCCGTACATCCTTGGGGAGGGGGAGGAAACTGGAACACCCGAAGGAAACCCACGCAAACACAGGGATAACATGCAAACTCCACATAGACAGTGACCCGAGGTCGGAATTATACCCAGTCCCCTGGTGCTGTGAGGCAGCCGTGCTAACCATCTAAATAATTTCTCCTTCAACTTTTCTCACTTCCAGCAAGTGAAAGTACAGCCATGAGTAACCGCATGGGCCCCATTATGCCTGTCTTTTTGTGGGTTATGTGGAACACTCCTTGTTCCAGGCCTATTCAGGCTCATTCCCGCAACTCTTTTTCCATTACATCAATGTCTAGCTATATCGGTGCCGCTTCATGCTCTTGTCTGGACCTGGGAAAATATATTACTTTGCTTCCAATTTCTACGCTCCTCACCTCACATGGTCCATCGCCAACAGTTCCTTTCTTGAACCTCTCTGTCTCCATTTCTGGTGATAGACTGACCACCAATATTCATTACAAACCCACCAACTCCCACAGCTATCTTGACTGCTCAAACCCTGGTCTCATCGGCAGATGTGAGGAACCAAATGTATTTTCCAATGATGTCGTCAAGGGACAGCATGTAGATCAGAATTAGAAAGAGGCTGGGGTTTCCAGAAGTAATGTTATGAGAAGCCAATTCAGATGATTCTATAGTTTGGATCTATTCAGTCCAAAGTAGATGACCTCACATCTGATAACATTGAAATTCATTTGCCACAGTTTGCCTGTTTACTTAATCTAATATCTCTTTGCAGAAATAGATCAAGTCCCATAAACAGCAATGTGATAACTAGATAAACAGTTTGTGGTGTTAAGGAATAAATGTTAGCCAGGACACAGTAAATTACCCTTCCCTTCTCCATGAAGCCTTTAATATCCATGTTGGAAGACAAACAGGACATCCGTTTAAACCAGATCTGAAAGCCAGCATCTCAGACACTGCAGTACATATTCATCAGGAATTTTCCTTGCCCACGTTCAATCCGAGGCCATGAGATAATGTGGAGGACTTCCAGGGCAACTCCCGTCTGGTGGTACCACTACCTCTGGTGGGTCTGACCTGCTGATGTGACAGGACATTCCCAAAAATGCTGAGGGAGGAATCTGGGACACTGGTTGCAAGATATAATTTGGTACAGTCAGGTTGTTACTCGACTAGTCTGTGGGACAGCTCTACCAATTTTAGCACAACACCCCAGCTGTTAGTAAGGAGGACTTTGCAGGGTTGACAGGGCTGTTAATATTTCAAATGGGTAGGTCAATAATGGATCTGATTTTATTATCATTCAACTTTTCCATAAAGGTTTAATAAACTGAGTGGCTTGCTAGGACATTTAGGAGGACTTTTAAGAGTCAACCACGTTGCTGTGCATCAGGAGTCACAAGTAGGCCATTACAGAAAGGACTGCTGATTTCCTTCCTTGAAGGATATCAGTGAGTTGAATGGATTTTTCGGACAATCCAATGGTTCAAAGTCATCATTACTGTGACTAGCTTTTAATTCCAGCTATTTATCACTAAATTTAAATCCTACCAGACACCTTGGTGATTTTGAAATAGCGTTCCCATTGCATTAGCCTGGACCTCTGGATTACTTGTCCAGTAACATTACCACTACCCCACCATCCCTCTATCGAGAAACTCTTTTGATATTGCCTGCACTGTCCAATGCATTGAGCAACAGAGACTTAGCCTTCATTTAAACGATATGGTGTTAGACTAGGACAATCAATATGACAGAACAGGGGCAATGTGCCCCATATACGTGACACTGGTTCAATACAAATACATGGCAGCAAAAATAGGATCAGGAAAAATATAGGATGGGATTCTATGTGTTGAATTCACGTAAAAACTGGAGTAAATCCCGCTGGTTTTTTCAGCGGGACTTTCAGAATGAATCTCCCACACTCTGCATCACAGAAAGCCGTTGCGTGAATCGCATAGAAAACGGAGCCTATTCCTGCTGGAGAGGCTGGCAGCATAGCACTGAGCGGGCCCTGCACATGTGCCGATATGTCAGCGCTGAGATCGGCGCATGTGCAGTAGCCCCGCATTGCCGACCTCCCGATCGTTGGTCAGTTCTGCGACCCCACATTGCTACCTCACCAATCCCCCCACGGCCCGATCACTGGCCCACCAGACGTATCCAGGCCAGCCCCGACCCGCACCCCCCCCCCCCCACCCCATTGACCAGCCCCAATCGCTGGCCTCTCTCCCTCTATCACCCCCACCAATATCCCCAGAGGCCCTGCCCCTCTCGCCCCACACACTTGGCACTGACCAATGCCCAGTGGGCAGTGCCAACGTGCTCCCTGGGCATTGCCACTTTGCCCCTTGGACATTGCCGGGGGACAAGGCTGGCACTGCCAGGCTGGCAATGCCCATGGGGCACCCCCTCTTACCCCCGACCTCCTGAGGGGCCACCATGGTCCCCCTTCACTCTAGCGGGATCCAGCTGTTGTAAACCCCACTGGAGTGAAATACTCCTGGCCTGGGGGAGGCTAACGGGCCCAGGCCTGCTAATGCTATGCTAATCCTTATTAAAATAATTTATTCAGCTCCGCGCCAATTTCTGGGGTATTTTTAAATTCCAACTACCCCAATGACCTCACTGATCTGAAGCCACAGATTACACAGAATTTCAGGGGTGGGGGGGGTCTTCCAGATCACCCATAAATTCATCTTCCAGATCACCCATAAATTCAAGGTGGTGCATCTGAGATTATTAGTACTGAGTTAATAGATGTTGACTTATGCCTGAGAGCATACAGTTACCATGAGAACCAGAAACTGAACTACTTAACTCAAGGCACATGGGGGTGGTAGTAGATGGTGGTGTAGTGATAATGTCACTAATAAACCAGAGGCCAAGGCTAATGGGACATGGGTTCAAATCCCACCATGGCAGTTGGTGAAATTTGAATTTAATTAATAAAATCTGGAATTGAAAGATAATTTAATCAACTATTATGAGAGCCCATCAGCAGCATGGTGGCACAGTGGTCAGCGTTGCTACTTCACAGCGCCAGGGACCTGGATTTGATTCCCAGGGTCATTGCCTGTGTGGAGAATGCATTTTCCCCCCACGTCTGCGTGGGTTTCCTCGGGGTGCTCTGGTTTCCTCCCACAGTCTGGCCATACTAAATTCTCCCTCTGTGTATCCAAACATCTCCACATCATATCCAAACAGGGACCAGAGTGTATAACTTCCTCGCAGTAAGCCTACTTGTGACACTAATAAATAAACTTTGAACATCAGGTTTATGATCCATGCCTGGTCTGGCCCACACACGATTCCAGATCCACAGAACTGTGCTTGACTCTTAACTGTCCTCCAAAATGGCTTAGCAAATCAGCATTTCAAGGGCAATGAGGGATGTGCAACAAATGGTGGCCTTACTAGTGATGCCCGCATTCCATCAAAGAATAAAGGAAGACAACATCCAACCATGTCAGTATTGCTTTGAGACGTCTGCAGGCTGTGAAAAGCACTATATAAAGTATTTTTCACCAACGTTAATTGCTTATCCACAAGTGTGAATATTTTATCACCAATCTTCCCGTCTCTTACATCTGATTTGAATGCATTTGCTCATCTCAATCAGTCTTGCCGGACTTCACGCTCAGCATCAAAACACTGACTCACCAACCTGGAAAAACAGGTTCATCCTGGAACAACGATTGGTGATGGGTTCACCTGCCCCAAATTCCAGAAGGCTGCGGCCACCATATTTAAACTTCAACATTTCACTGAAAAAGGAAAAAGTATTTTCAATAACTAAGATGGCAGTCCAAAGATGTGCGGGTTAGGTTGATTGGCCATGCTAAAAAATTGCCCCTCAGTGTCCTGGGATGCGTAGATTCGAGGGATTAGCGGGTAAAATATATAGGGATATGGGGGTAGGGCCTGGGTGGGATTGTGGTCGGTGCAGACTCGATGGGCCGAATGGCCTCTTTCTGTACTATAGGGTTTCTATGTTTCTATATAAAATATTGCTTTCTCCTCATGCTTTTTTCTGTGGTAATTGAAGTGACTATACTGAAGAACGGAACCGTTCTCATAAGGACACATGATAACATCAAAATAAAGCACTTCCAAGTGAACCATGGGTCAAAGACAAAGTAAATCTTCCTCCACTTTGCCAACTCAGAACTCCAAGGTCAAACATACTAAGAGCTAAATTCAGATTAAAGACTCCATTTTTCTCTTCAAAATATAAACGTTTAACTTTAAAAAAAAGTATGTCCATCTCTTTGGCTTCCAGCACCAGCCACCTGAATGGTGACAGGTGTCTACACTTCGAAGTACTTAGTGGGATAAATGTGTGGGGTTATGAGGCTAGGGCAGGGGCTGGACCTGTTTAAGATGTTGTGCTGGAGAGTCAGTGCAGATTCGATGAGCCAAGTGGCCTCCTTCTGCACTGTAGGAATTCTCTGATTTAGAACCAGAACTGTGATGGTCCTGAACTCACCACAACTCAGGACTCCATAAAAGTGACAGAGGCAAGTCATCCTATCAGGCTAGGTTCAAACACAACTTCAGAAGGTAAAAGCAGTATGCTAACCCAAATATGCTACCAATGCATATTTGTTATAAAGTTGCTTTTAGAATGTGAAGAACATTTGGGAAGATCGTCCCTAGATATCCTGAGAGCATTAGGTCACCTGAGTAGTGTGAGATACAGACCACTAAAGGCAAAGAAAGTATTGCACCATTCACAATCTTTATATAGTGTCATGGCAATTTGTCTGGTCACTTTCTCCTCAGTGACATTATTTTAATCAGTGAGGTGTCATGATCTAGAATAGCCTGTTCGAAAAGATGGTGGAAGCATATGTAGCATAACTTTCAAAAGGAAATTGGATAACAGTTCAAAGGGGAAAATATCGCAGGGCTAAGGGGGAAAAGGATAGGGGAATGGGTATCTCTTCCAAATAACTGGCATTGGCTTGGGTGGACTGAATAATTTTCTACCACGTGTATCATGCTATGATTCTATCAGCATATAGATTTTGTTCCCCAGATGTGTTGAGTGCTACTGTAATGAGGATTAGTATTTGAAATAATATGGTAACCTAGTAATTATGGAACTGGACCAACAGTCCATTGGATCATGCTATACAGGTATTATGTTCAGGTAGCTAATTCAATAAATCTGAACCAGTACCAGAACAGAACTGTGAAAGATTCTTGAATGTTGACAAAACCCAGCAGTCTCACAAATGATGTTCAGAACAGAGAACCTGCACCTTGGTGTCAACTTTGGCTCAGTGTTAGAAGTCTTGCACCCGAATCAAAAATTGTTGTGTTCAAGTTCCACTCCCAAGAGATTTGAGCACTACCTATCTGAGAGGGCAGATAGAATTTCTGACAGTACAGCATTCTCAGTGCTATTATGAAGCATCAACCCAGATTATGTGCTAATAACGCTTCAGTTGAAGCAAGGAGAGATTGGACATTAGCTGTCGTGTTCTGTCTGGTAAGTTTAAAGGTCCAGTTTTTGTGTGCGAGTGAGCGGATGAGTGGGTACTCAGGCTGGTTGTTGGGTGGCAGGTAGTCAGGTGGCACATAATCCATTTGAAGGATGTTATTAGCAGATAATCTGGGTTGATGCTTCATTGCCCTCTTTTTAGGTCAAACCAAATAAACAAACTCAGATTAAGTCAGGGCAAAGTAAAAGGGGCAGCTCCCCAAAAAGGAGGGGGAACAGCCCGAACAGAAATCAAAGTACAAAGGAAACTTAAAAACATTATTAGGGTCGATAACGCACCCCAACCCCTGCAGTGCCCAGCGGGCGCGGAAGGCGTCAACCGCGCCCGTGGACACCGCATGCTCCCTCTCCAGGGACACCCGGCCGCGAACGTAGCCGCGGTGGACAGTCAGGATGGACGGCCCCCTCGATCGCCCGCTGCCTGGACCTGTAAATGGTGCGTTTCGCCAGGCCCAGGAGCAGGTTCACGAGGAGGTCGCCATCCCGACCCTCCCCTCTCCGCACCGGGTGTCCGTAGATCAGGAGCGTGGGACTGAAGTGCAAACAAAACATCAATAAAAGGTTCTTTAGGAAAACATAAAGGGAGTGCAGCCTAAGACACACAACATAGACATGGTCCACGGACTCCACAAGGCCACAGAAAGGGCAGTCTTCGGAGCCCGTGAACCAGTGAATCCTACGGTTGTGCGGCACTGCTGCATGCATCACCCTCCACCCCAGGTCCCCGACGTAATTGGGGGAGATCCCTGCCCGGCAGCAACAAGGCCCGCCAAGGTGTATCCGGGCGACAGGCGAGGAGGCGGTAGTGGAAGGCGTGCAGCAGCAGCCCGCACAGGAAACGCCTCCGCGCGGTAGAAAAAGGCACGGAGGACATTTCCGCGAGGCGGCTCAGGCTGTGGGGCACCTCACCCAGAAAGGGGGCTGAGGTTTTGGGCCAATGTGGAATTCTTTTTTTTTTCTCTGAGAATGCTGTAGTCAAAGATTCTGTCTGCCCATCCCATGGGAGAGCTCCCTCCCCCCCCCCCCCGGTCAGTAAACAATGTCCGTCCCAGGAGGGGGGGGTGGGGGAAACAGATCAGTAAACAGTGCCCATCCCATGGGGTGGGGGGAGTTCAGTAATCTGCAGAAAAGGGCAGCACAGTGGCACAGTAGTTAGCACTGCTGCCTCACAGCACCAGGGATCCTGGTTTGAATCCAGCCTCGGGTGACTGTGTGGAGTCTGCATGTTCTCCCCATGTCTGCGTGGGTTTCCTCACACAGTAAAGATGTGCAGGTTAGGTGCATTGGCTATGCTAAATTGCCCCTTAGTGTCCAAAGATTTGTAGGTTAGGGTGATTAGCAGGTTAAATACATGGGATTATGAGGATAAAGCCTGGCTAAAATGTTCTATCAGAGAGTTAGTGCAGGCTTGATGGACCGAACGGCCTCCTTCTGCACTGCAGGGATTCTATGAACAGTGCCCATCCCATGGGAGGGGGATAATAAACAGCACAGCAAGAAACAATACCTTTCACTGCATATTAATACATGTGGCAATAATAAATCAATTCAGTGCTCATCCCGCGGGAAAGTTGGGTTAACAGCGCCGGCCCGGTGATCAGAGCCTGTCCCGGGAGTCGGAAGGCTGGTTACCTGGTCAGTCCAGGTTGCAGCAGCTCGAGACACTCTCTCAGCCTGCCCGGGCTCCCGGTGGGCAGTAATGGGCTCTCAGCCTGTCCGGGCTCCCGGTGGGTCCCAGCCTGTCCGGGGTCCCAACAAGTTCACTCCGCTCCCGCGCGCGATCCTAACGGCTTCCTCTCGCCTTCCCTTCAAACTTGGCTCGAGACACCCTGCCCGCCTCCGATTGGACAGCGCGGGGCGGCACGTGACTGCCGGATGGCCCGCGGATTGGTGCAACCAGGTGACGCAGAGCGTCCCCGACTGATTGGTGGAAATCAGGCGCGACCTCGATGCCGCAGGTTACCGGTAACCACGGCAACGGGGAAGCCAGATGTTGAGAATGGGATTGGTCCTGATAGCCAGTGCACTGCCTGACAGGTTTGAATGCCATGACTTGTCTTCTAACTTCAATAATGCTTATCACCAGAGCCAAGTATGCAGTCCTTTTAAATCATGAAACACATTATCTAGTTTACATTTATAATAACTCCAGAAGTCAGCTGTAAAGGAGCAGTGCTTTATTGCACAAAATATAGTAAAATAAAACCACAAGCTTGTGGTGAACACAAACAGGTCCCAACCAGGACAATGGAATAATGGATATCTTTTAGTGGACAATAGAATAATGGACCCACTCAGGGGCCTGCTTTATACAAGGCTCGGTATACGAGCTCCATCTGGTCAGTTAATTACCAATCCCCAGCGAACTCATATTCAGCAAGTCCGACAGGGAGGGCAATCAGTGATTCCCATGCAAGTCCTGGGGGCTATCACAACATTAAAAGAAAAATGCAGATAATATCCAAACTCTGCTTCAAAACATTGGAATAAAATCTGGCTGCAGAGGCAGATTGAGACACAACAAACCAAGAGGAAACATCAAAAGAGAAAACGCTGGAAAATCTCAGCAGATCTGGCAGCATCTGTAAGGAGAGAAAAGGGCTGACGTTTCGAGTCCAAATGACCCTTTGTCAAAGCTTTTATCCAGAGGAAACATCAAATAAGGGAAGTGTTTGAAAGTGAAAAAATTGATTGGTATACTTTCCATTGTATTTTCCACATGCAAAATTCTATCTATTTGAATAGAAAATCGAGCCTGCTGTGATTTTTGCCTATGCCAGTAATTTATCCGTTCATGGCGATTTGTTCAACTAATAGATCTCTCCAAAACTTCCAGTTGGCACTGTAATTTACACATGCTTTCGACATTCTCTCACCATTGGGCCCCGAACCATATTTATCCAACTTTAATGCCATCCCAGTCAAAATTTATGGAAGAAATAGATAATATGGTTCGGAGCATAATGTTGTCTGCCTCAACCACAATCAACCATAATTAGGGTCATTAAAGTAGAAATGGTGAGTAATTTATCGACTTGCAACTTCAGAACTGGCCATGTATGCTTAGTAATTCTGAGGCCAAGATAATAAAGTGTTATCTTTGACAGTCACATTCAATTTCCCACTTATGAAGGAAAAGCTATACTTTTTGCCAGACGACAAGTGTACCAGCCTCTGATAAAATGGTTAACCTGAACAAACAGAGATGTGAACCACTTACTTCCTTGAAGGATTGTAGAATTAGGGACAGTCAGCATGGCTTTATGAGTGGAAGATCATGTCTCATGAATTTGATTGATTTTTTGAAGGGGTAACCAAGAAGGTAGATGAGAGCAGTGCAGTTGGTGTTGTCTACATGGACTTTTGCAAGGCCTTTGACAAGGTGTCGCATGGTAGGTTGTTGCATACGGTTAAACCTCACGGGATCCAGGGTGAGGTAGCCAAATTGGATACAAAATTAGCTTGATGACAGAAGACAGAGAGGGTGGTTGTAGAAGGTTGTTCTTCAAACTGGAGGCCTGTGATCAGCGGTGTGCCTCAGGGAACAGTGCTGGCTCCACTGTTATTTGTCATTTATATTAATGATTTGGATGGGAATTTAGGAGGCATGGTTAGTAATTTTGCAGATGACACCAAGATTGATGACATAGTAGACAATGAAGAAGGTTATCTAGGATTGCAACGGGATCTTGATCAATTGGGCCAGTGGGCTGATGAATGGCAGATGGAGTTTAATTTAGATAAATACGAGGTAATGCATTTTGGTAGATCGAACCAAGGCAGACTGAGGTGTGATCTTATAGAGGTCTATAAAATAATGAGGGGCATAGATAGGGTAGATAGTCAAAATCTTTTTCCAATAGTAGAGGAGTCAAAAAGTAGGGGGCATAGGTTTAAGGTGAGAAGGGAGAGATACAAATGGGTCCAGAGGAGCAATTTTTTCACACAGAGGGTTATGAGTGTCTAGAACGAGCTACCAGAGGTAGTAGTAGAGGCGGGTACAATTTTGTGTTTTAAAAAGCATTTAGACAGTTATGTGGGTAAGATTGGTATAGAGAGATATGGGCCAAACAAGAAAGGGAATAGAAATGACCCTGGTAATTATAGACCGGTTAGTCTTACTTCGGTGGTTGGTAAATTGATGGAAAGGGTCCTTAGGGATGGGATTTACGACCATTTAGAAAGATGCGGATTAATCCGAGATAGTCAGCACGGATTCGTGAAGGGCAAGTCGTGCCTCACAAATTTGATAGAATTTTTTGAGGAGGTAACTAAGTGTGTTGATGAAGGTAGGGCAGTTGATGTCATATACATGGATTTTAGTAAGGCGTTTGATAAGGTCCCCCATGGTCGGCTTATGATGAAAGTGAGGAGGTGTGGGATAGAGGGAAAGTTGGCCGATTGGATAGGTAACTGGCTGTCTGACCGAAGACAGAGGGTGGTGGTCGATGGAAAATTTTCGGATTGGAGGCAGGTTGCTAGCGGTGTGCCGCAGGGATCAGTGCTTGGTCCTCTGCTCTTTGTGATTTTTATTAATGACTTAGAGGAGGGGGCTGAAGGGTGGATCAGTAAATTTGCTGATGACACCAAGATTGGTGGAGTAGTGGATGAGGTGGAGGGCTGTTGTAGGCTGCAAAGAGACATTGATAGGATGCAAAGCTGGGCTGAAAAATGGCAAATGGAGTTTAACCCTGATAAATGTGAGGTGATTCATTTTGGTAGGACAAATTTAAATGTGGATTACAGGGTCAAAGGTAGGGTTCTGAAGACTGTGGAGGAACAGAGAGATCTTGGGGTCCATATCCACAGATCTCTAAAGGTTGCCAGTCAAGTGGATAGAGCTGTGAAGAAGGCCTATAGTGTGTTAGCTTTTATTAACAAGGGGTTGGAGTTTAAGAGCCGTGGGGTTATGCTGCAACTGTACAGGACCTTGGTGAGACCACATTTGGAATATTGTGTGCAGTTCTGGTCACCTCACTATAAGAAGGATGTGGAAGCGCTGGAAAGAGTGCAGAGGAGATTTACCAGGATGCTGCCTGGTTTGGAGGGTAGGTCATATGAGGAAAGGTTGAGGGAGCTAGGGCTGTTCTCTCTGGAGCGGAGGAGGCTGAGGGGAGACTTAATAGAGGTGTATAAAATGATGAAAGGGATAGATAGAGTGAACGTTCAAAGACTATTTCCTCGGGTGGATGGAGCTATTACAAGGGGGCATAACTATAGGGTTCGTGGTGGGAGATACAGGACGGATATCAGAGGTAGGTTCTTTACGCAGAGAGTGGTTGGGGTGTGGAATGGACTGCCTGCAGTGATAGTGGAGTCAGACACTTTAGAAACATTTAAGCGGTTATTGGATAGGCACATGGAGCACACCAGGATGATAGGGAGTGGGATAGCTTGATCTTGGTTTCAGATAAAGCTCGGCACAACATCGTGGGCCGAAGGGCCTGTTCTGTGCTGTACTGTTCTATGTTCTATAACATGGGCATTGGGACTAGCTTAATTGTAAAAACTGGGTGGCATGGACAAGTTGGGCCGAAGGGCCTGTTTGCTCTATGACTCTATAAAGCAAAATCTGCACTTAGAATCATAAGATGACACATCACAGAGTGAAGCCATTCGGCCCATTGTGCCAGTTCCAGCTCTTTGAAAAAGCTATCAAGTTAGTCCTACACCCCTTCACTTTCCTCAAAAAGCTGAATTTTTCCCCTTCCAAGTATACATATATATCCAGTTCCTTTTTGAAGATTTTGTTGCATATGTTACCACTAGCTTTTCAGACAGTGCATGCAGCTTGCTACATTAAAAAGTCTGGTCTTTTATCAATTAGCTGTAAATCTCTGCCTTCTGGTTTCTTTATCTTTGTTATAGCTTGTTTATCTCTAAAGGTGTGGACTTACTCCAGTTGGATGAATGAAACCTCATTGCCACCCTTCAGTGGCTCAGATTAGGAATTATTTTTCTATGTATTTACAGTTGATTTTGCATCCAGCTATAATTAATCAGATTTGCCAAATCATGAAAATATATTAGATAAGTGCTGGACATTCAAGTTTCATACAACCGTCAGACTTACAAAATAAAGTCAATGTGTTGCCGCAAAAAGTAGGTGCTCCATTTAGGAAAGCTAGATAAGTGTATGAAAATGAAAGGAATATAAATATGTGGTGATAGGGTGAGTTCAAATGACTAAAGGCTTGTGTAGAACATAAACATGAACTGAATGATCTGTCCCTGTGCTCTAAATTCCCTGTAGTAACAATTTTATGTTTAATGTAAGTATTTTAATATTAAAACTGAACTAATTACTTTGGTTTCCAATTGACTATCCTCTACAGCACATTTTTCATTATTGGGTATCCTTTATGAGCTTTAGTATTCCTTCAACTGGTATTTCAACCCAATTTCTTCCAAACTGAAAAAACTGTAACAGTGTCAGAAAGAAAGCAGCCTGTACCCTCGTGTAGCATGACTTGAGCAGTAATCATAATAGGGCTGATAAGTGGCAAGTAATATTCACACCACACAAGTGTCAGGCAATAGCTGGCTCCCTAAGAGAGATGTAATTATCTTTCCATAACATTACCAGCACTGAATCCCACACCGACAACATTCTGAGGTTAACATTGACTAGAAATTTAACCGGACCAGCTACATAAATACTGTGGCAACAAAAGCAGGTCAGATGCTGGGAATAACTCACCTCCTGATACCCCAAAACCTGTTCACCATCTACAAGGCACAAGCCAGGATTGTGATGAAATATTCTCTGCATGCCCAGATGAGTCCGGTCCCAGCAACACTCAAGAATTTCAACACCATCCAGTGCAAAGCAGCCAGTTTGATTGGCACCCCATCCAATAAATATAAACATTCAATCTCTCCACCACCAGTGTACCATGGCAGCAGTGTACAGCATCTACAATACTGCACTGAGGCAGCTCACAAAGTTTCTTTAACTGTAATCTAGAAAGAACACGTAGAACACCATCACCTGCAAGTTCCTCTTCAAGTTCCTCTTCAAGTCCTACACCATCCTGACTTGGAGATATATCTCTCTTCCTTCAGTGTCACTTGATCAAAATCCTGAAATTCCCTACCTAATAGCACTGTGGGTGGTGTATCTACACCACATAGACTGGGCAGCGGTTCAAGACGACATGTCAATACCAGCTTTTCAAGGGAAATCATCAATGGCAGTAACTGCCAGTTTTGCCAGCAATGCCCACATCCCACAAACATATGAACAACAAATAAATATACTGATAAATATCAATACTCTGCCATATCTATTTGAAAACATTTGAATAAGTGGTACAATAACATCAAGTTAGTCAAATTTACAATTGCAATTAACTCATAATGGTTCACATAATAAGAAGCTTGCTTGCTCTGAGGAATTTAAATCACCTCAGTCAGGGCTGCAGTTCTGATGTTACAGCTGGTCACCCCATTCCCCAATTAAAGAGATTTTAAAATAACCAAATTTCCTGTCCATAATCAATTTCCAGTGATCTCATTGGAAAGTGGCCATCGGATGAGGGCGGCACTGATGATTTTCAAAGTTGTGTGCTCTCACAATAAATATGAATATTGAAGTGTTTGAGGCTTTGTTTGAATCAAGTACCTTTAGCTGAGAAGAGAAAGAACGGGGAAAATTGAGTTGATGCTCTTATCCCATTCATGGTCTGTACATATGTTTTTCGATAGCTTTCCTTCAATACACATGCAACTGTGCCCATCACCCAGTATGTCTGTTTCTCAGTTTACACATAATTGACTCTCTTTACAATTCTTTGCTATTTGTCTATACCTGTACACCCAACTCTACTTCACCACCATTTCTGTTGACCCCTTTACTACTTCTAGTTTGTCATGTTGCCAGTCCGACATACTGTAGATTAACAGAAATCTTCTCCAATTAAATACTGAGAAGCCTGAGTCATTGGCTCTGCTTCTTGGCACATATTCAGTTCCCCAGCCAGTGAGTCCAACCCTCAACCTGCTATTGTCCATGGCTGAACCAGACTGTTCACACTTTGGTATTCTATTTGACCCTGAGCTGAGCTCTGACCCCATCTCCATCATCAAGATTGCCAAATTCACCTCTATAACATTGCCATTTTCCCCACTAGCATCATCTCTGCTGCTGATGAAACTCTCATTAATCCATTTGTTAGCTCTAGGTTTGATTATTCCAAAGCTCTTCTGGCCAACTTTAAACTCGAGCTCATCCAGAACTCTGCTGCCTATATCCAGACTCACATAATCCACACTGCCATCACCACTATGCTTACTTACTTAACTTGGCTCCCCATTTGGCAATGCCTCGATTTCTCTTGCTCGATTTCAAATCAATCCATTATCTCACCTCTCTCTATCCCTGTAACCTTCTTCAGCCCTATGATCTTCTGAGGTGCATATACTTCTTCAATTCTGACCTCTTGCACATCACTCCCACTTTGGTGGCTATGCCTTCAGCTGGCTGGTCACTAACCTTTGCAACTCCCTCCCTAAATCGTTTCAATTTTCTCTGTTCCTTAAAGAACTATCTCTCTGACCAAACTTTTTGTCACCCATCCATAAACCTTCAGATATCATGTGCAAAGATGGTGTTGGAAATATGGACTTCCATGTGTTGGGCCTTACATTTGACGAAGTACTACAGTAGTTGCCTTCTGCAGGTTCTGGCTGACTAAGGGACTCTCCTGTTCTTACCACCTGCCATTGGCATATTGGAAGGATTTGCAGGCTGATGGTTAACCTATTTGGCCATGTCATTAATGCACCTTCCATGGCCATCAAGTCCCAGTCAGTGTGGGACTTGAACCTGGAGCTTCAGGCCCAGATGTAGGTACATTACCACTCCACCAGAAGACCTCCCCAGTTTTATGTGTCTACATGTCCATTCTTGTTTGATAATCACTTGTGAAGAGCCTTCCTCCGCTAATATTTCTCTCTTTCTTTATCCCTATCGTCTATATATTCCCAGCCTGTATTACATCTCCCATTCCCTGTGTTTTATCTCATGCTCCCTATTTCTCTCTGCAATTATCTGTTTTTTACTCTTGCTGGCTCCTGCCCTCTATTTACCTATCGCAGTCCCTCCCTGTCTGTCTGCTAAGGATGGGGATACTTGCTCTGTTCCAATGAGCGCTGTGTGCTCTGCAGGTGTCAGATTCCATCAGAGGGGTGTGGACAGCTTGGCAGCACTTGAGTCTCTGCTCGCAATCCACAGCATCATGTCTCTAGCTACATTAGAGGGACACTCTTCAACATTAAAACTACTACATTAATACAAATTGTTGATGTATACATGTAAACTACACCTTGACATTATTCAAAAAGAGCATTGAAGTTCTTCGGAGACTGGCCAATATTTATCCCCTAACCAATATCACTGAAAGAGATTATTTGGTCCTTTTTTCTTGTTTGTGGAACCTTGTTGTGAGCAAATTGACTGTTGTGTTTCTTTCTCTACCACAGTCACTACAGTTTTAAAGTATTATATTGGCAGGAAAGCATATTGGGATGGCTGAAGTCAGAACAAAGCTATATAAAAGAAACATCTCTCGTTTTCTATTCATGTCTGTCTTTCTCTATTTCTTTCAACCTTGCATTTATTTGCCTCTTCCTTGGGAAAGTGAGCTGTTAGGAGGACATGGACTGTCAGCAAAATGAGATAAATTAAATACGTAATAGGATAAGCAGATGGAAGATAATGTTGGGAAATGTAAGGTCATTCTCTTTGAATAGAAAAACAAAACATGTTTTAAATGATGAGTAACTATGAAACATTGGTGCTTCAGAGGGATTTGGGTGTCTTCATACATGAAACAAAGTTAACAACTATTAGGGAGGCAAATAGTTTGTTGACCTTTATTTCAAGACAATTTGAGTACAAGGCTAAGGAAGTCTTGTTACAGTCATTGAGGACTTTGGTGAGACCTTTGAGTACTGTCTACATTTTGGGTTTCTGTAGCGAAGGAAAATATATACTTGTCTTAAGTGGGTGCGACAAAGGTTCACTAGATTTATACTTCATATTTCTGTGTGGGCAGCATGGTGGCACAGTGGTTAGCACTGCTGCCTCACAGCGCAAGGCACCTGGGTTTGATTCCCAGCTTGGGTCACTGTCTGTGTGGAGTTTGCACATTCTCCCTGTGTCTGTGTGGGTTTCCTCTGGGTGCTCCAGTTTCCTCCCACAGTCTGAAAGACGTGCTGGTTAGGTGTATTGACCCGAACAGGTGCCGGAGTGTGGCGACTAGGGGAATTTCACAGTAACTTCATTGCAGTGTTAATGTAAGCCTTACTTGTGACACTAATTAATAAACTTAAAGATATGCCTGTATCTTTTATTCCTCTAACTCTGTAAATTTCTATCACTCTGACCATTTCTCCTGGTAGCTATATGTCTTTGCTCTTTGCCTATGTCTATTTCTCACTTCTCTTTTGCTCTCTAACTATCTTTCACCCAGATCAAATCTCCCTTATTTCTCTCTCTCTGATTCTGTATTTTGATTGGTCTTATCTTTCCCTGTATTTAGCTGTTTCTTTCTGTATTTTCCACATCTCATTCTTCTTATTTACCCCTCCTCTTCTCTTTCATTTTATCCAGTCTCTTTTTTTCCTCTTTATCAAGCTCTCTATCCTTATACCCTCACTCTATCCCAGCCTGCATTCCCTATCCCTGTATTCATACACTATCACTTCCTCCACTAATATTTCTCTCATTCTTTATCACTGTTTCATCCCCTTTAATTCTCTCCATCTTATCAAAGAACAAAGAACAGTACAGCACAGGAAACAGGCCCTTCGGCCCTCCAAGCCTGTGCCGCTCCTTGGTCCAACTAGACCAATCGTTTGTATCCCTCCATTCCCAGGCTGCTCATGTGACTATCCAGGTAAGTCTTAAACGATGTCAGCGTGCCTGCCTCCACCACCCCACTTGGCAGCGCATTCCAGGCCCCCACCACCCTCTGTGTAAAAAACGTCCCTCTGATGTCTGAGTTATACCTCGCCCCTCTCAGCTTGAGCCCGTGACCCCTCGTGATCGTCACCTCCGACCTGGGAAAAAGCTTCCCACTGTTCACCCTATCTATACCCTTCATAATCTTGTATACCTCTATTAGATCTCCCCTCATTCTCCGTCTTTCCAAGGAGAACAACCCCAGTCTACCCAATCTCTCCTCATAGCTAAGACCCTCCATACCAGGCAACATCCTGGTAAACCTTCTCTGCACTCTCTCCAATGCCTCCACGTCCTTCTGGTAGTGCGGCGACCAGAACTGGACGCAGTACTCCAAATGTGGCCTAACCAGCGTTCTATACAGCTGCATCATCAGACTCCAGCTTTTATACTCTATACCCCGTCCTATAAAGGCAAGCATACCATATGCCTTCTTCACCACCTTCTCCACCTGTGTTGCCACCTTCAAGGATTTGTGGACTTGCACACCTAGGTCCCTCTGTGTTTCTATACTCCTGATGACTCTGCCATTTGGGGCGGCACGGTAGCACAGTGGTTAGCACTGCTGCTTCACAGCTCCAGGGTCCCGGGTTCGATTCCCGGCTCGGGTCACTGTCTGTGTGGAGTTTGCACATTCTCCTCGTGTCTGCGTGGGTTTACTCTGGGTGCTCCGGTTTCCTCCCACAGTCCAAAGATGTGCGGGTTAGGTTGATTGGCCAGGTTAAAAATTGCCCCTTGGAGTCCTGGGATGCGTAGGTTAGAGGGATTAGCGGGTAAATATGTGGGGGTAGGGCCTGGGTGGGATTGTGGTCGGTGCAGACTCGATGGGCCGAATGGCCTCCTTCTGCACTGTAGGGTTTCTATAATTCTATCTATAAATTTATTGTATAACTCCTCCCTACATTATTTCTTCCAAAATGCATCACTTCGCATTTATCCTGCATCTATCTCTCCCTAACTACATGAGATTGCATCTCCCCCTGTATTTTTGGTCTGTCTCTCCATCCACAACACCTATATTTATCTCAAGCTCCCTGTCTCTTATTTCTTTCTCTCTGTAATTATCCCTATCGTCTATACATTCCCAGCCTGTACTTCATCTCTCATTCCCTGTGTTTTACCTCACGCTCCTTATTTCTCTCTGCATTTATCTTTTTTTTACTCTTGCTGGCTCCTGCCCTCTATTTACCTATCCCAGTCCCTCCCTGTCTGTCTGCTAAGGATGGGGACACTTGCTCTGTGCCAATGAGCGCTGTGTACTGTGCAGGTGTCAGATTCCGTCAGAGGGGTGTGGACGGCTTGGGTAGCACTCTGAGTCTCTGCTCGCAATCCGCAGCATCATGTCTCTAGCTGTATCCCTGTGAAGTATGGGCTCACCATCCCCGGCGGAGCGGGGCAGCAGCAGCAGCGGCAGGAAAGCGAGCAGCAGAGCCGGACAAGAGCACCTGTGTCCCGGGGCAGCAGCCGGAGCCTGCCGCAAGCCCGAGAGGCGGACACCGAGAGCCGGGCCGGGCCAGCAGGGCGCGGGAGGCAGGTCGATGGGACTCGCTGCAATCCGGGCGCTGAGCCGGGATCGGAGCCGATCGCGTTAAGAGCCGAGGCCGCCTCCCCCTGTTTCCCCCCACCCTCCCCAGCCCCGTCCTCCCCCCTCCCCAGCCCCGGGAAGAAGCCGAGCCCATGGCGGCTCTCTGGCTGCACGAGTTCCCGCAGGGCGAGGAGCCTCAGCAGCCAGGAGAGGAAGCCGAGCTCCATCCCCACGGCAGCCGCCCGGGCCCCCTTCCTGCCCCCGGGCTCGGCTCCGGCTCCAGCCTCCTGTACGACGAACATTTCCCCATGGCCGAGCGGCCAGAAGCTGCAGGCGAGGAGGCGGCCGCTCAGCCCGCCATCGAGGAGCTGCTGTCCCAGCTCCGGCAGAAGGATAGTGACCTGATCCTGGCGGCCAAGCTGGGCAAAGCTTTGCTGGAGCGGAACCAGGAACTGAGCCACCAGTTCGAGAAGATGCAGAGAGAGCTCACCGACAAGCTGGAGGTAAACCGCTTACCATTTCCCCATGGGAATCGCTTCTGGCAGCTCAACGCCGCTCTAAAGCCCATCCCAAAACTCACCTCTAACTTCCCCATTCCATTCCCCAAACCCCCCATTCCATTCCCCAAACCCCCCATTCCATTCCCCAAACCCCCATTCCATTCCCCAAACCCCCCATTCCATTCCCCCAACCCCCCATTCCATTTCCCAACCCCCCCATTCCATTTCCCAACCCCCCCATTCCATTTCCAACCCCCCCATTCCATTTCCCAACCCCCCCATTATACCATTTCCCAACCCCCCCATTCCATTTCCCAACCCCCCCATTCCATTTCCCAACCCCCCCATTCCATTTCCCAACCCCCCCATTCCATTTCCCAACCCCCCCATTCCATTTCCCAACCCCCCCATTCCATTTCCCAACCCCCCCATTCCATTTCCCAACCCCCCCATTCCATTTCCCAACCCCCCCATTCCATTTCCCAACCCCCCCCATTCCATTTCCCAACCCCCCCATTCCATTTCCCAACCCCCCCATTCCATTTCCCAACCCCCCCCATTCCATTTCCCAACCCCCCCCATTCCATTTCCCAACCCCCCCCATTCCATTTCCCAACCCCCCCCATTCCATTTCCCAACCCCCCCCATTCCATTTCCCAACCCCCCCCATTCCATTTCCCAACCCCCCCCATTCCATTTCCCAACCCCCCCCATTCCATTTCCCAACCCCCCCCCATTCCATTTCCCAACCCCCCCCCATTCCATTTCCCAACCCCCCCCATTCCATTTCCCAACCCCCCCCATTCCATTTCCCAACCCCCCCCATTCCATTTCCCAACCCCCCCATTCCATTTCCCAACCCCCCCCATTCCATTTCCCAACCCCCCCCATTCCATTTCCCAACCCCCCCATTCCATTTCCCAACCCCCCCATTCCATTTCCCAACCCCCCCATTCCATTTCCCAACCCCCCCATTCCATTTCCCAACCCCCCCATTCCATTTCCCAACCCCCCCATTCCATTTCCCAACCCCCCCATTCCATTTCCCAACCCCCCCATTCCATTTCCCAACCCCCCCATTCCATTTCCCAACCCCCCCATTCCATTTCCCAACCCCCCATTCCATTTCCCAACCCCCCCATTCCATTTCCCAACCCCCCCATTCCATTTCCCAACCCCCCCATTCCATTTCCCAACCCCCCCATTCCATTTCCCAACCCCCCCATTCCATTTCCCAACCCCCCCATTCCATTTCCCAACCCCCCCCATTCCATTTCCCAACCCCCCCATTCCACATGCCCATCCTAAAACCATCCCCATACCAAACCATCCCCATTCCAACCCCCTTCTCCATCCCAAAACCCCCAACTCCAACACCCCCTTCCCCATCCCAAAACTAACCCCAGACCAATACCCCCTTCCCCACTCCCATCCCAATACCCCATTCCCCACTCCCATCCCAATACCCCAACACCCCCTTTCCCCCATCCCCATCCTAACACCCCCTTCCCCCATCCCCATCCCAACACCCCCCACATCCCAACCTCCATCCCCAACACTCATCTCATCTTGATTTCATAATGGGCACCAAAGCTGAACAAATACTTTGGATCTGTCTTCACTAAGGAGGACACAAATAACCTTCCAGAAATACTCGGGAACAGAGGGCCTAGCATGAAGGAGGAACTGAATGAAATCCTTATTTGTCAGAAAATTGTATTGGGGAAATTGCTGGGATTAAAACTCAATAAGTCCCCAGGGCCTGATGCTCTGCATCCCAGAGTACTCAAGGAAGGCGCTCTAGAAATAGTGGACACATTGGTGATCATTTTCCAGCATTCTATAGACTCTGGAAGAGTTCCAGTGGATTGGAGGGTAGCTAATGTAATCCCATTTTTTAAAAAAGGAGAGAACGGGGACATTGTTGGTGGAGAATATGCTGGAGTCAATTATTAAGGATGCAATAACTGAGCATTTGGAAAGTGATGACAGGATGGATTAACTAAAAGGAAATCGTACTTGACAAATCTTCTGGAATTTTTTGAGGATGTGACCAGTAGAGTGGATAAGGGTGAACCAATGATGTTGTGTATCTGGACTTTCAAAAGACTTTTGACAAGGTCCCACACAAGAGATTAGCGAGCAAAATTAAAACTCATGGTTTGGGGGTAATGTATTAATGTGGATGGAGAACTGGTTGGCAGACAGGAAGCAGAGAGTGGGAATAAATAGGTCCTTTGAATGCAATATCTCCAAATTTGCAGATAATACTAAGCTGGGTGGCAGTGTGTGCTGTGAGGAGGATGCTAAGAGGCTGCCGGGTGACTAGGACAGGCTGGCTGAATGGGCAAATACTTGGCAAACGCAATATAATGTGGGTCAATGGGAGGTCATCCACTTTGGTGGCAAAAACAGGGAGGAAGATTATTATCTGAATGGTGGCAGTTCAGGAAAAGGGGAACTGCAAAGTGACCTGGGTGTCATGGGGGAACAGTCGCTGAAAGTTGGGCAGACAGGTACAGCAGGCGCATGGTGAAGAAAGCTAATGGCATGCTAGGCTTCATAGGAAGAGACTTTGAGTATAGGGATAAGGATGTCTTGCTGCAGTTACAGAGTGTTGGTGAGGCTACACCTTGAGTATTGTGTGCAGTTTTGGTCTCCTAGTCTGAGGAAGGACATTCTTGCAGTTGAGGGAATCCAGCGAGACTGATTCCTGTAATGGCAGGACTGACATGAAGAGAGACTGGATTGACGAGGCTTGTACTCACTGGAATTCAGAAGAATGAGCGGGGATCTCATAGAAACATATAAACTTCTGATGGGACTGGACAGGTTAGATCCGGGAAGAATGTTCCCAATGTTGGGGAAATGCAGAACTAGGGTCACAGTCAAAGAATAAGGGGTAAGCCTTTCAGGACTGAGATGAGTAAGAACTTGTTCACTCAGAGTTGTGAACCTGTGGAATTCTCTACCACAGAAAATTGTTGGGGCCAGTTCATTAGATATGTTCAAGAGGGAGCTGGCCATGGCACTGGTGGCTAAAGGGGTCAAGAGGGGAGGGAAAAATTTAAGAAACAACAAAGAGAGACTAAGAAAGCGATAAAGAAAGGAAGGATAGACTATGAAGCTAGGCTAGCAACTAATATAAAAAATGATAGTAAAAGTTTTTATAAATATATAAAAAGGAATAGTGGCTAGAGTGAATGTTGGACCCTTGGAGGACGAGAGGGGGGAGTTAATAGTGGGAAATGAGGATATGGCTGAGTCTTTAAATAAGTTTTTTGTGTCGGTCTTCACGGTGGAGGACACAAATAGTTTGCCAAATATTAACGATAGAGGGTTGGCAGCAGGAGAAATACTTAATACAATTAATGTTACCAGAGAGGCAGTGCTGGGTAGACTAATGGGACTGAAGGTGGACAAGTCCCCGGGTCCGGATGGAATGCATCCCAGGGTATTGAAAGAAATGTCAGAGGTAATAGTGGATGCGTTAGTGATTATTTATCAAAACTCGTTGCATTCTGGGGTAGTGCCGGTTGATTGGAAAACGGCTAATGTTATGCCGCTGTTTAAAAAAGGAAGAAGACAAAAGGCGGGTAACTATAGGCCGGTCAGCTTAACGTCTGTAGTAGGGAAAATGCTGGAATCCATTATTAAAGAGGAGATAGCAGGGCATCTGGATAGAAATGGTTCGATCAATCAGACGCAGCATGGATTCATGAGGGGAAAGTCGTGCTTGACGAACATGTTGGATTTTTATGAAGATGTGACTAGGGCGGTTGATGGAGGAGAACCGGTGGATGCGGTGTTTTTGGATTTCCAAAAGGCGTTTGATAAGGTGCCCCATAAAAGGCTGCTGAAGAAGATTAGGGCACACGGAGTTGGGGGTAGTGTGTTAAAGTGGATTGGGGACTGGCTATCCGACAGGAAGCAAAGAGTCGGAATAAATGGGTGTTTTTCCGGTTGGAGGAAGGTAACTAGTGGCGTGCCGCAGGGATCGGTACTCGGGCCGCAACTATTTACCATTTATGTAGATGATCTGGAGGAGGGGACGGAGTGTAGGGTAACGAAGTTTGCAGACGACACAAAGATAAGTGGAAAAGTGAATCGTGTGGAGGACGGAGAAGATCTGCAGAGAGATTTGGACAGGCTGAGTGAGTGGGCGAGGATATGGCAAATGAAGTATAACGTTGATAAATGCGAGGTTATACACTTTGGAGGAAATAATAACAAATGGGATTACTATCTCAATGGAAACAAATTAAAACATGCTACCGTGCAAAGGGACCTGGGGGTCCTTGTGCATGAGACGCAAAAGCCCAGTCTGCAGGTACAACAGGTGATCAAGAAGGCAAATGGGATGTTGGCCTATATCGCGAGGGGGATAGAATATAAAAGCAGGGATGTCTTGATGCACCTGTACAGGGCATTGGTGAGGCCGCAGCTGGAATAGTGTGTGCAGTATTGGTCCCCTTATATGAGGAAGGATATATTGGCATTGGAGGGAGTGCAGAGAAGGTTCACCAGGTTGATACCGGAGATGAGGGGTTTGGATTATGAGGAGAGGCTGAGGAGATTGGGTTTGTACTCGTTGGAGTTTAGAAGGATATGGGGGGATCTTATGGAGACTTATAAGATAATGCGGGGGCTGGATAGGGTGGAGGCGGAGAGATTCTTTCCACTTAGTAAGGAAGTTAAAACTAGAGGACACAGCCTCAAAATAAAGGGGGGTCGGTTTAAGACAGAGTTGAGGAGGAACTTCTTCTCCCAGAGGGTGGTGAATCTCTGGAATTCTCTGCCCACTGAGGTGGTGGAGTCTACCTCGCTGAATATGTTTAAAGCGCGGATGGATGGATTCCTGATCGGTAAGGGAATTAAGGGTTATGGGGATCAGGCGGGTAAGTGGTACTGATCCACGTCAGATCAGCCATGATCTTATTGAATGGCGGGGCAGGCTCGAGGGGCTAGATGGCCTACTCCTGCTCCTATTTCTT